>NC_088777.1:40456859-41140664 GCF_954871325.1 Gordionus sp. m RMFG-2023 | reverse complement strand
GGTCATTCCATTGACCTGGACCTGCTGCTGGTATTAGGGTGTCTTGATTATCACCATAAAATTTGATTATTGATTGTACACTATTCCAGGAATCTTGAATATCAGCATAATTTCTCCATAAATTACAGTAATTTGATATGAAAGAGTAGTTTGCCTTAAAATTTATTAAATAATTTGAGTTATTTATTAATTTATTGTTTGTTAGATAAAAATTAAGTTTTTCAGATAAAATTAAATATTTATATTGAAAAAGCCAAAATTTCATAATAACAAATACTAAAATATATTGGTTAATTATATATATATATACCCTAGCACTGTCACTTTGGTAATCAGGCCAACTACATGAAAATACAATGGGCCTGCCAGTTTTGTTTAGCCATTTTGAAAACTCTGGATAACCTAACATAAAAAATTACAGCATCAATGAATAGATAATTTTAACCATCATTCATTTGTCCTGGATCAGCATAACATCCATCCATTTTTACATAGTCAACATTCCATTTTGCAAAAGTTTCAGCATCTGTTTTTATATAAAACTCACTTCCAGGATATTTTTGACATGTACTGATACCAAAATCTGAGTAAATACCAAACTTAAGCCCTTTGCTGTGTATCTTTATGTATTAAATCAATATAACTTAAATAATTTATAAAATAAGCCCCATATAGTCAACCTCGCTCCACCCTCCTCCTCAAAAATATAATTCCTGGCCCTCAATCTTTGAAAAAAAAATGGTTCCCAATTAAACTCCCCCCTCCCCCTCAATTAAAATGTTTTGGCTATGGACCTGAACAAATAGTGGTGGAATTCACTTTGTTAGCTTTAGAGTAACCTTTTAACAAAATTTTAAATTGGCACAAAATAATAATTCCACCCTAAAATGAAAAAACAGCAACTTTTATCTAAAATTAGTCAACAAAAATTGTAATAATTTTAATCAAAATTTGCAAAAAAGAATTCAAAATTTTTCACTCCAAAGTTATCAGGTGAATCAAGAATCTGCACCCCCCCCCCCTTTCCAACAATACTACTGAAATAAAACATATTTATAATTTAATTTAAGTTGAGCAATTTTACGTAATCTGCTATATATTTGATACCATTAGGAAATCTAATAGGATCAGCTTGTAATTCCCCATTGGAATCTCTTTCTTTAGAAGACCAGCAATCATCAATAATTAAATATTCATATCCAACATCTTTAAAGCCTAACTTGACCAATTGATTGGCCATGCTCATAATCAAATTTTCACTTTATAATATAGTTTTATTTAAATAAATAAAAGTTGTATCACTTTAAGCAATTATCTTTAAATATTGAGCAATCAATTGAACATCTAAATCTTTCCCAGGTCATCCAACCCATAGGTGGAGTTAAGGCCAATCCATTTTTAAGGCATATTATACTTTGGAAATCAATTAAGATTAAGATAAAAATATTTAAAAAATTTATTTTCCCCATTATAACATATGGAGGATAGATTATTAAACTCCTGATCCAATTGTTCACAATGTGAATGGTCAAATGGAATGGTCTCGCGTAATGTTGTTAAAAAGCCTGATTCGGGTAGATTTTAAAAAAGGGCCCGATTAAGCATTATATACCAAAATAACATTATGTAAGCCTAAAGATTTTGCTTATAGCTGGCAGAAATTCTTTGACATTTATCAAATCTCGACGCTTACATAATATTATTTTACCTAATCAACCCAAATCTAACTTTTTAACAACACTAAGTAAGAATTTGAAATAATTTATTTCAATCAAATATTAGATCATGTGCAATGACATATGTAATTAATTACAATTCTAAAATTTAAACCTTAAACAAT
This sequence comes from Gordionus sp. m RMFG-2023, assembly GCF_954871325.1. NCBI lineage: Eukaryota > Metazoa > Nematomorpha > Gordioida > Chordodea > Parachordodidae > Gordionus > Gordionus sp. m RMFG-2023. The sequence goes on along the minus strand of NC_088777.1, from coordinate 41,138,824 downwards.
TAGAAACTGGAGGGGAATTTTTTCGAAAAGGAAGAATTGATGCAGAGTAGGGGAAAATTGGAGATTAATGTAAAAATCTAAAATTGCTTAATTAAAATTGAGATCTATGGGTAGAATTCTTTAAAATAGAAGCATGAGATTGTATCCTAAGAGTATGATATTCGCCAGCAGGTCACTACCCTTAACAATCTCAGGAGACTCAAAAAAAAATTTATTTTTAAATGACCTTTTTTTAGTTAACATTTCCAACCTTTGTATAAAAAAAATTCTCAAAATATTAAGAGGGCTCTTCAAATTTTTCAGGAAACTCGAACTCCTGTACGCTCCCCCTAGTGACCCTACTGCTCCTAGTTATTAGACCGACTTATTAAATGAGTTATAGGCCATTCTACATAAAAGTAGAGGAAAAGGTTATTGTATCAGTGAAAATTAGAATGCGTAGATTGATTCTTTGTGAATCTATATGAGTCCTAAGGGAGGCGCTGATAATCAGCCTAATTCAGGTTAAGAAGATAAAATTGGGTCGGTTTTGTCATGTCGAAGAGAGAGAGTCATATATCGAGAAAAAAACAATTTGAAGTTAAAGGTAAACGTATATGGGGGCGCCCAAACAATAAATACAAGAGATGTGATTATTCTGTTGAGTTCAAACCTACGAAGGGTATTGTAAATGACCCACGAGTGAAGGACTCAAATTAATCGTGCTGAAATGAACCAAACTATTTATATAATTGATATTAGATATGATTATAATTGTTACACAACTATTTATGAGTTTTTAAATCCTTCTAAGTCCTATATATATTGTGGAAGATGTTAGGTTTACATCTGAATAATACTGTGGTTAGGATGTTCGACTCGGCAGGACTCATTTATAAGCCCTTTTTTTAAATCTAAGAGGTATTTTTGTGCTACAGATAACATCAACATGGATGAAAATATCATTTTACCCTTTTTTCCAAAAGCAAAGAGAATTCAATTAAAGGTATTAAATTATAAATGTAATGTCTGAAATTCATAGTATCCACGTCAAAATTAAACAACAACAGATAGGAAGATGTGGCTATTACAGAGGAAAGCACCTTACCTAATGACATAACAAAATATTTAAATCATAAAATAGCGAGTTTTTTATAATTTAGTAAGATTTTAGCTACTAAGTTTAGTTTGAGCTCACAATCTATAAACAATTAATTTAAATTACTTTTATTTATTTATTATTAATGGTTTCACTTTTTATTTAAATATTTCACTTAAGTAGTATACTCAATTGGATATTCTACTTTGGTGGAAACGACAAAAAAAAGATTTATCATCAAGATTAACCAGTGCTTCTTCTGAACGATGAAATAACATTGCTGGAAGGTTTATAGAAAAAAAGGAACGTACGAGAATCCATAAAATGTGGATTCATTACTATTTTTGCATTATAATTAGAAATAATAACAATAAATATTATTTTTATATTTATATTTTTTATATAAATATTTTATTAAATCAAATTAATTCCTTAGCCTTAATTTAAATTAAATATTTTATTTTCGTTTAATATAGCAATTTCCTAAATTATAAAACTTTTTTGTAGAGGTGTAGCGCTGAAACTATATTTTAAACTAAATTTTAAAAAAATTATAAAGAATGAGCTATTTAAATTTTATGGGCGACATGGGTTAAGAATTTTTTTTATATAATGGGCGGCGGGTAAAAAATTTTAGACTAATGCGCGGGCAGGCGGGCGGTAAAGAGTTTTAGACTCATGGGTGGGTGGGTATATTTTTTAAAACTATGGGCGGGTTAGGCGGGTGGATTAAATTTTTTTAAATATTGGAGGGCCAGCTTGTGGGCTAAAAACCTGTGCAATGCAGACCTCTAGTTTGGGACATTTGCGAAATTAATACAGAACCAACCCCCTATTATTTTTACACAAAATTTTGATTAATAACACATATAAATATAACAGATAACACTAAATTTCTTCTCTCTATGAATTTAATTTCACCATTAATATTGTTTAAATTTTAGAAAGGAGGAGGGAAAACAACATTTAAATAGATGTCCCCATTATGTAAGCTATAAGACAGGATATGAATTATTTTATATTGAAAGAAATTTTTTTTTTATTTAGTATGATGATTTACTAGCTAATTGGAATAAGAAATAAAAGATTTCTATCTAAATTTCCTTTTATTTTATTTGAATATTTACTGATATGATATGATGTCAAAATATATTAGCAAATAATTAATTTTTTAAAAAGGTAAAATAAATAAAGGTGAAAAATTGTAGAAATATAATTTACGGGAAAGGATAGGGGATAAAAAAAATGAAGCTTGGAAAATGGAAGGTTATTCAATGGAAGAGATGAAGCTTAGATAGTTGGAACGAATGATGGCGGTAGCAAGTCTTTGGCGTAAGAAGAGGGATTCCTTTGGCTGGTCGGTTTTTTCGCGGATCCGTTTGCCTAAATCTTTGAAAAAACGTTGAGCCTTGCTACCGAAGGTGGTGAGAATGGTGCAGGCGATGGGTATGAATAAGAAGTAAGGGTCTAAGGAACTGTACTTTATGGTTTTGCGGGATTCAGCAAGGGCGAGGGCATCGACGTTATGGTTAGAAGGTGCATTTGGGTCAATGCAGGTGAAGTCCCAAACCAGGAGCTGACCCCTTAACCAGGGGATCAAGGACATTCCATCGGGACGTTTTCCGTCGGTTCTGAAAATTCCGGTTGGTTCTAGTCTAGATGGAATGCCTCCTGATTTGAGGGCACGTAAAATGATGTCGTTGCATTTGGTGTGCCGTGAAAAGCGGCCACGACAAAAGCGACAATGGAGGCAGTGCCTACCCTTGCTGTCAACGCTGGTTTCGCAATGTTTGCATTGGTACGGAAGAACAATTTCGCAATTGAGCCGTAGTCCAATAGCAAATCTTAGCTCGTCAGCAGTGAGCAACAAATCGAGGTTGTTGGAGGGTATGGTTTCCAGAAACTCGTGACCAGAACCTTGGTTCAATTGGTGAAAAACTGTGAGATCGTCGTCATGAAGGCTCGATTTTAGGTAAGCGACGGAGCCTTCGTTGAGTGGAATATCCCAGTCTCTCTGTGAACATGAGGAGGGTCGTGCGTTGTCCCAAATGGTCTGGGCTTCAGCTAATAGGGGGTCAGGGAAGTTGGAAAGCTGGCTAATGTGTAATTCGGATGAAAGACGAGAGGCGATGAAACCACTGATGGAAAGAGTAAGAGGTGAGCGTAAGCCGATACCCCCGAGCTTGCATGGAAGTGATGCTTGTAACCATGAATTATGGTTAAATCGGAGATTAAGGATCTCTTCGGCAAGAGATTTGACGGAGATTTCAAAAGATTTTAATGAGTCGGGGAATTTGAAAATTGAGGTGGATCGAAGGGCGTAGAGAATTTTAGGAATGTAATAAAAGTTTTTGAGGAGAAAGCTTGATGGGGAGGGAGAAACTTAGAGATGTTTTTGAAATGAAGTAAGCTGGATGATGCGTTAGTGAAGAAGTGATTGATGGATTCCAGGCCACCGACTGGAGAGCCGAGATGACTGAGGGATGAGAGTTCGGTTGTGCGGAAGTTGTGGTTGAATGGGATGGAGCAATGAAATGGGCAGATCTCAGTTTTTTGTTCATTGAGTGAGAGGCCGATAGCGTGGGAATGTGTTTTGATGATGGTGAGTGCCTTAGCAACCTCGTTAGGGGGACCGCAGAGTATTCCGTCATCAATGTACCAAGTATGCAGTGGGAGATTGCAGTTGGAAGAAATGTTTTTGACCATTTCGTTGATTCCAATGCAGAAAAGTATCGACCCCAAAGGATCGCCTTGTTGGATCCCTTCAGATGATGAAAGTAAATAGTTGTTGAATTGGAGATGAGATGGCATGGAGTAGCAAGAATGGAAGAATTGGGAAAAGGTGGGGAATGAATGGTATATTTGTGGGAGAAAGTGAGAGCGGCGAATGGAGTTGAAGGCGTTAGAGAAATCAATTTTAACGAGGATTTCGTTACTTGGGTTGGTTTGGAGATGGATACGAGTAGCGTGTGTGGCTATTTCGCAGCCTCCTTGGATGCCGATTCCAAGTTGATGAGGTGCTAGAATTAAGGCAGCGTTATCCTTAATTTTGGAAGATATTAGCTTAGCGACAAGACGGCGAAATACGGTTCCGATTGCAATTGGGCGGATATCCTTATTAAGTTTTTCGAGTGCGATTAGTTTAGCACCGAATAAGAGTGGTCTGATGGACTCGGGAACGAGGCCGTGTGCTATTTTGTTACAAAATGTTGTTAAATTTTGTAAAATTGGGACCTGGCTGACTATGAGGGGGGATGTGAGATCCTGGAGGAAGATGGGACGAAGCCCATCGTAACCGGGAGAAGAGTCGTGATGGAAGGATAGAATAGATTTGCGCACCTCGGCGGGGGTGAAATCAGAAGGGAAAATATTGGGAGGAGGTGGAGGTATGAAATCAACTCCGGGGGAGGGGGGTGCTTTAGTTTGAGTTTGTTGAAATTTTCTTCGTTACTAGTGGCAAATGAATCATCAGAGGCTACTAAGCGAAGAGCTGATTTGATGTTTAGGTTGTTAATTTTGTTGGAAATTAACTTTGCCTTTAATTGTAGGCTGGAAAGTTTTTTGGGTACATGAGAAGATGTTGTGGTTGTGAGGGTGAGGGGATGTAAGGTTGCGTCTTTAATTTGTTGGGTTAGAGATTTCTGAATCTCTGGATTAGGAGGTTGGAGAGTCGTGAAGGAAAATGTGAAGAGTTTGAGCCAATGATCAAGGGAGGAGAAGTTATTTAATAATGATTGAAGGCATGTGGAGAGGGCTTTGGCTACTTGTACTCTGGAGCCTTTGGGAATTCTAGAGATAATGGGAGGTTTGTCGGATTTTAGGAAGTTGATGATGTCGCCATGGGTGGTTGGTTGGAGGGGAATAAATGTGTTTGATGTGGTTGGTATGTGGACGTTGTTGGGTGAGGTGGAGGAGTGGCTGTGAGTAGAAAAAATGGAAAGGGGATTTAGGAAGGGAGGAGAAGGACGCTTCCCGGACTCAGGACAAACGATGCCATTGGTTTTGTGTTTGGTGAAGAGGCCAGGTTTGGTGATTTTTATGTTTTTAGAGCATGCGGGACAGTGTACCATTATGTGGATAAAGAAAGGTTGTTGTGTTGAGAATGGGGATGTGACAGAGACTAGGAAGAAATAATCTGCAGAGAATAATGATGTTGTAAAGATAAGGTTATTAAATATGAGAGGAAAGAATGGGCATAAAGGTTGTTGGGGTTGGTTGGTGTTTGATAGAGGTTGGTTATTTGTTTTAATAAATGTAATGGTTAAAGTAAATAAAAGATTGAAAGACTGAGGAACATATATAAAAGGGGGAAAAAAAGAAAATTATTTTGGGTATGTTTATAAAATGGAAAAGAAAAATTATGTTGTATTAATGGGGATATTACAAGGAATGTAAGATAATTTGAGTCTTGAAGAATATATATATAAGAAAGTAAAAAAAAAGAAAAGATTTTGGTTCAATTGTGAGGAATAAATGTGTACAAATATAAAAAAAATTATGCATGTAAAAAGAGAGTTGTGATTATGAAAGAATAAAAAGATAAATATATATGTAAATGTTAAATTAGTTGAAATGTTGAATGTTGTTAAAAAGAAACAATATATAAAAGGGGAGAAAAAAAAATTATTTTGGGTATGTTTATGAAAGGGAGAAGAAATATTATTTTGTATTAATGGGGATATAAAAAGGAATGTAAGAGAATTTGAGTCTTGAAGAGTATATAAATGAAAAAGTAAAAAGAAAAAAAAATTAATTTGGTTCAATTGTGAGGAATAAATGTGTACAAAGAAAAAATGTGCATGTAAAAAGAGAATATGTGATTATAGTTGTGAATGAAAGAAAAAATAAATATATATATAAGTGTTAAATTAATTGAAAGCTAAATGTTGTTTAAAAAAAATATGGTGAATTTATTGAATATTTAAATGTTATAAGATAAATCAGTATGGAAATTCATGAATGTATAAAATAAGTGTTAAATTGGTTATAATGTTAAATATTAAAAAGTCTATATGTAAATTTATTGATATATTATATGTGTTGAACTAATTGAAGGTTAAAAGTTATTTTTAAAAACAAGTTGTTTAATAAGTTTTAAAAATAAGTATTGAAAAAAAAAGAAGAAAGTAAGATAACTTCTGGTGAAAAAAAAGGGAGGCAATCCTTGAGTCTAAATTGGGTGGATTGAGAAGACTTTTGAATATTAATGTTTGAAGTTAAATTATCCCTTTCTTTGGAATTGAAGCCTCTTGAAGAATAGACATGTTTGATTTAATAGAGAAAATAGAACGGATTTATTGTTGGTACATAATTGTTGTTAAGATTCCAATGAGTTTTCCTTTACAACATTCTGTTATATTGCTGGATTCAATTTTATGAGGTTGGGTGACATAATGATGATGTTAAGGTGAATTTGTGGTTGCAGTAGAAGATGTTACTTTATATCTCTATTGTTTCTCTTTAAAAAGAGTGTCAAATGTCATAAATGCTTGAAGATATAATAATGTGCTGTAACCATCTTGAAGGATGATGCTAAGGTGAATTTATAATTGCTTCAATTTGTAATGCCAGCTAAATTCAATTTTAAGGTTGGGATGTTAAGGTGGATTTGTAATTGGGGAGATGTTACTTCTGATGTATATAAAAAAAAGATGGAGTTGCTTGATTAAGGTTATTTCAATTGGTCATTGATATAGTAAATGAATAGTCAAATAGGTTTTGTTAGTTGGTATTATCTATTTAGTCTGTTGTTTTCTACTTAGAGAATATGAGGTCTTCATAAATTTGCAAATATTTGGCAATGTTGAATTTAAATTTTATATCAAAATGTCTTGTATAATTTTTTAATATAATACACTACCTTTATACTTTATAGTTGGGGGGATAATATTGGCATGCATATAAATAGAACTTTTTACAATATTTTGATGAGCATCCTATATTGTTTCTCCCCATACAATCTGTGACTTAATTTTATTTGAGAAGACTCGAGAGATTTGAAATTTTGGCAGATCAAAAGTTTTCCAAATGGCGTTATTATTTAAAAAGATTGTTAAACAACTTTTTTAATTAGAATTAGAGTATATCTGGTATTTTAGGGCGATTATGTCCGTTATTTAAACATAGTCTTTATCATTAAAAAAAAATGTAATCAGAAACTTGCCGGTCCTGAACCCAACCATGATCAAATGACTGGGCTTACAAATTTTTAAATATAAAAAGGGCCGATTTTTATTATATTTTTATTTTTAGAATTATATTTGTCAATCAATGAGGTAAAATCCTACAATCATAATGTTTAATATTCATTTATTGTTCATATCTTCAATTCCCCTTTGAAACACTTCACAAAATATATCCCAAAATAATTAAAAATAACGAAATTTTAAAAATGGTATGCCAATGCGTAAAATAATCAAAAATGATAATCTAAGCCGCGATAGAAAAAAAATTGCCAAAATAGAATCCCTGGTAGGCTTGAAAATGATAATTTTTTAAGAAAAATTTGGGCAAGGCGTGAAAATTTTTTTTTAAAAATCCAATATCTATTAGCGGCTCGATTTTTAAAAACGACCATCCCAATATTTTAGTCAAAAAATAATGCCAGCCTTAGGATTTTCTTCATAGATGGTAGAAAAGTTTGGACATCTATTAACGAAATCTTGAGGCTTACATAGTATTATTTTGGCTAAAATCTTAAATTAAAATTGGCAAAATAGAGCCGGTTAGCAATACTTATATATTTTCTTCCAACATGATATAATAAATGAACCGAATAATTGAAATTAAATTATAATTACAAGAGTTTATAAAGAATAAAAAAAAAATCTCACAGAAAATAAGGATCATTAAAATTTCCAAAAAAAAATTTTTTATGACTTTTTTAATTTACAATTAAATGATACATTGTTAAAATTTAATTTTTTTCAAATTCAAAATGTTATAATAAATAAGGACAAGGGGAAATTTTTTTTCTCCTTGCATAATTAATTATTTTTAAATGACATACATTTTAAAATAATATATAAAAGAAGAAATATACATTCACAGCGTTAATGTAGGTCTGATATATTAAAATAACATCCCTCTCGGTGTGACTACTCAGAGAAAGGTTTATTACTGCTAATGCATGAAGATCTATTAAGATCCTCTTGGTACAGAGAATGTATTCTAATTTTTTAACAAATTATGACCTAAAAGGTGATGTTTGATAATTTTTTCTCGCGTTAAGAATGTTTGAAGCTTAGTTTTAGAGATTAATACATTTTTAGTTTTGTGGTTTTGACTTCCAGATTTTAACGATCTAAAATCTATAATCCCTCTCTTGAGTTTTCTTCCTTCTTTTTAATTTTTTAAAAATATATCTAAAAAGAACACTTAATTGCATTTTAACATTATTAATGGATTTTTTGGCTAATGGAGCTGACTAAGAATTGTATAGAATAAATCAAGTCTGAGAAATCAAAATTCGGTTTCAATAATTTCAAACTCTATTTAGTGAAAATTCTGTTACACAAACTTAAACGAAACCAGGAAGATCGAGCTCACTCTGGTTCTAAAATACTCCAGGTTCGATTGGCTGTCCATAAATCGATGTCTGTAAATGCCCAACCAAAACAATTTTAAATGTCTAAACTTGAATTTGCAGATCATTGAAACGAAAGTAATTAACAACCTTTAGGATTGGGGGTTTTTTCTAAATTAAAATTATATTACATTAGTTCTTTAGAAACAATAATATTGGAGAAATATATTTCTCATCCCCATGGGTGAGTCATAAAAAAGCCAAAAAAAATAAGAATATTTGAAAAATATCTTTTTAATAAATTTTTACATATTTTTTTTATTTGAACAAATTATACAAACAAACACAAATAAATTTCCAGGAAAAAATTGTAAAAAAAAAGATAGAAAAGATATTTTTAAATTGAAATTGAAAATTAAATTATCATAATTATAATATATTTTAATGTATTTGAGATCGGATTTACTTATTTTATTTAATATTTAAATTTATATAGATCTATCACTTTATGCTGTGATAAAAGTAACACTTACAAAGGTATAATATAATAATTAATCGAATATGATTATATAAAGGTAATTGATTTGGGGTAAATTTATTTTATTGTTATAATTTAAGATTTTTTTTATGAAAAATAAAATATATATTCATGGTAAAAAAAATGTGCTTTCGACGTTAAATTTCAAAAAAATGCATACAATCTCATGTACCCAATTTTTTTTTACACATTGCCTATAAAGGGGCGATATCCTAATATGCCAAAAAGGAAGGGTGGGAGAATGGCAAAGGCTAAAAATGCTTTAGTCCTGCATTAAGGTATATAACTATCGTTTACTCACCCAAATAAGCCATAGAGTAAGTTGAAAATTAGATGAATTGTAGCTAATTAAGAGGCTAAAAATACTATTCCCATCTCATAAAAAAATAGTTTCAATTTTAAAAATAACAATATAACATGTCTAATTTAGGCACCGTGGTGCCAAGTTTTCGGTCCAACTTAGACGGTTCGATATCATGTAAAATTAAGGAATATTTAAATACATGCCAATTGATTCATATAAAAGATTACATTATAAATTAAAAATAAAAAAAATTGTCAAGTGATATTATATTACTTTTATCGTGGATGATATTACCCTTATCTCATCGAAACTAATAAAGAGAGCAATACTTTTGGTGAAAGTAATATACTTATATTACACTACACTTATCACTATGCGCTCTTTAAAATTAAATTATTTTAACTGAACCCGGGCCTAAAAATTTAACTTTTGCAGATCATTGAGTAAAATATAAGAATAAAAAACAATTTGGGTTGTCTTTAGTGTTGTTAAAAAGCCCGATTCTGGTCGATTTTTAAAAACGGACTTATTAAGATTATAACCAAAATAATATTGTGTAAGCCTGGTGTGGTGATTTTACTCATAGGTGGCCGAAAGATGCGGGCTACTTGCTAAATCTTAAGGTTTACACAATAATATTTTGGCTAAAATCTTAATCAGGCCGTTTTTAAAAATCTACCAAAATCGGGCTTTTTAACAACACTAGTCTCGTGGTCTCCTTTATATGAAGGTCTTGACGCTTATAACAGTTTTAAGAGAAACCTGCTAGCCTGATTCTTAAACTGAGCCCGTAATGATGGGATAATATCATTTTTTTAAATCCGGACTTTAAATTATAATATTCAATTGGAAAATCATATAAATGGAGCTTTTATTCAGTTACTGTTTATATTTTCAATTTTTTTGAAATAATTTACATAATCTAAATATTGGCCCCTCCTCAGCTGTTTGAAAATATAGCCAAAATCATTTAAAATAACGAAATTTTTAAGTTTATAAATTTTGAAAGAAGCTTCGGCCGAAATCAAAATCGTATTTTTTTTTCAAATCCGGAACCTAAAAATTCTATCTCTGCGGGGGTATCTTAGTTTTATATTATAAAAAAAAATTGTAAACAGTTTAAAGTTTTAATATAATTCTCTTTTTTTTTAATTTAGTGTCAACTGAGCTGAGGTCTTGAGAGTAACAAATATTTGTATCTAATGTAGTAATATCTAATTTTGTAATAATTTTTCTAATTATATTAAAATGATTTATTATACAAGTTTTCAAATGACTCATTTTTTTAAGTTTATCATGTAGATGTTCAACATTACCTACCACCATTATCATTGTTTTATATAATATTTTATTTTTTTTTCTGATATTTTATTTTTTAATATATCATTCTATTCCTTCATTCTTTTCTTAAATTTTCCATCGTATATTTTTTTGTCAAAAAAAATGCCTGAACTCTCTCCATGTTTTCGTCATTAAAAAAATGTTGTGGTATGCTTTAATTTTTTTTTTTAATGTGATAAGAAAAGGTTACCCACCTTGATTTTTTATATGCTGAAAAAATTTTTTTTAAAATAGTGTTTACATTCTTTATTTGATTAAATTAATTTGATATCAAATCCAACCTTTTGTTTTGTAAAAATTTTAATTAAAAAGAAAAAAATGAAAGAAAAAAATACTTTTTTAAAAATGAAAGAAAAGAATACTATTTTTACACAAAAATCAAACATAAATAATTATTTTCGGCACCTTAAAAAAAAATTTTTTTGCAATATTTGTATTTAATTTTTATAATTATTATTTTTTAGATAAAAATTATAAACAATAAATATAAGAAATTTATACAAAATATTTATTTTATTCTTTTTTTTTCAAGAAGTTTAAAACTTTGTTATAAAGGTGAAAATAATAACCTCTTTTTTTTAAAAAAAAGCCTATAAAAGCTTTAAGAAAAATATAACTCTAATCTAATCTTCTAACTTATGACTCAGCGGACAGATCTGTTTAATGATACCGGATTTCCTTATGGAAACAAAATTTCGACATTCGCCGATTGGGACTACTCTTTAGGCAACGGCTCATATGCTGAAACTACTCCAATTGACAATAGCACCCCAACTTTTCTATCATTCGATAACTATTTGTTCACCGGCCCGACAAAGGTAAGCCATATTAACGATGATAATAATTGCCTTGATTCCTATGACAGTTTACAACATTTGGGTGACTTAGAAGATGACGGAGATGTTTTCGACGATTACCCACAACCACCTTCGTTGGGGGATAGCCTTTCGCTCTATAATTCTTCTAGCTATTCTACCGGTTACCAACAATTTTGTGGGAAACCTACTTATCAGCTCAATCTACCCATCGTACACGTCGATGATCATTCCATAAAAGCCAACAAAGAGGTTAAATTTTTTACAAACAAAAAATTGGGCTAAGAACATATCAGGTTTTAGCGTTAATACCAAAAAGAGCAAGCCATAAATTCAGCGTTTAATTTAAAAAAAATTACTTCCATGTTATTAAGTAATCGATGAATATTTAAATAAATGTTTAATTTTTCAAACACTAGAACTCTCTGATATATTCTTAGCCTTGTTCTCATCAATATTATAATACTAATTATGGAGGAATTATCATATTTTATACTCGTCTAAATAGTTTAAGAGGTGAAAAGGCCTTCATCTCATCTTCTTACTTTCCCACTAGGCTGAATTTTTTTTATTATTAAATCAAAATTTTATTTCCACAGAAACACCAAAAGAAATTTATAACAAAGAAAGGCCGATTTCTTTTAGATATTTTTTTATCATTGATATTAATACCTTTTTTTAAAAAAATGGTTTATTTTATTTTAATGGGTAACTTTTTATTATTAAAGTTTATTTAATCATTATAAATCTTCTTATTATGAAAAAGAAAAATATGAACATTTTTCGAATTTTTGACACTTTAATTTTTTTTTATAATTTATAATTTTTTTTGTTTTAGATTTAAAATTTTATTGAATAAGAAAGATAAGAATAGGTACTTAATATATTTTTTTTTATAAATTCCTTTTTTTCTCTGTCTTTTTTATTGTTATAAACTTATAAAAAAATTATATCGTAACTTCAAACTCAATATGTTCAAAAGAAAAAATAACATGAAATTTTGTAATATCTTAAATAAATATTTTATTTTTTTTTCTGCCAACCTTGATTGATAAAAATATTTTATTTTATTCTTCCTTATATTGAGGAAAAGAAATTATATTCAAAATATAAAATAGCAAAATGGGAGGGGGGAGGGGAACGGAAGGAAGGAATTTTGCAAGGTGAGAGATAAATGAGAATTAATATTATATTATAATATTATTGCAAAATCGGTTAATATTTTAATTATTAGTCATACACTTCCGATTTTTATTTATTTATGATTATGCCAAAAAAAAATATAGATATTTTTATAATAATCATTAAAAAAATTAAAATTGATAATACAAATTTGGGGTTTTAAAATTTTTTTCCCCTTCAATTTTAAAAATTAAATAAAAAGATAAATAATAAATATTGTTTTAAAAAAAAATTCCAACCCAGGGTGGAATAATTATTTTTAAACTAAAAAAATGCAAGTATAAGCATACAATCCTTTTGATAAGAATAATATTATTATAAAATTTTATATTTTATTTGAGATAATAAACACCGGAACTGAAAACCAAAGTCAATACCAAAAGCATATTTTTTTGAATCTCAACTCTCAGATGTTTTATCATGGGTACTAAGTGATGAAATCACTCCATTTGAGCCGATTTTTAAAAAAAGGCTAATTCAATATTTTAGCCAGAAAAGTATTTCCTGAGCCTCAAGATTTTGCTAATAGATATCCACCTCTTTACGCCATCTATGAACAAACAGGCTTACATAATATTTTCCTGGATAAAATATTGAGTTTTCACTATTAATGAGTACCTTACTTATAATAAATTGAGGTTAACCAATACTTCAAACATAATTTTTTTTCTAACTTTAATTTCAAATAAAAATTGGAGCCATAGTTTTCTCTTTTTATATTTAAAATTCTGAATAGCAGCTCCGTAAAATAGAATATATTTTTTAGACCAAAAAACGGGGATCCAAACTGTAATATCGGTTCAGGTTTAGTTTCAGATAAAAATAATGGTTCGGTTCGTATAAAATAATAATATCAGTTCGGTTTGAACCCTTAAACGGTTTCAAACCTTTTTGCATACAAGCCTATTGAAAACAACATTTTTTTAAAAAATTATCATTATTCTCAAAAAAATAATCTTGAGTCGTATACAATTAAACTATTTTCAAGATTCACTACTGTCAAATTATGATTATAAAGATGAATAATAAATTTTAGGGCTGAGAACACTTCAATGCGAACTTGGGTAGCTAAAACCGTCAAAGAAAAATATCTAAAAATAATTACTGATATGTCAAACTATTAATCATCTTCAAAGGAGTTAAAATATCAAAAGGTTCAAAGCAGTTCACAGGCATTTTTATAGGATAGGTTTTAGGTTCAGGTTCGAGTGGCAAATTTTTTAACAGTTCGGTTTAGAATTTGTAAATAATAACAATAATTATTAACGGTTCCTGTTTGAATCCCTGCTTAAATATATAATAAACCTCGTATTTTGGTACTATCATTACCTTAAATATAAAGAAAAGTCCAAAAAGGGTGTCTTTACTGATTTTTTGGATAGAATGCTCATTTAGAACAAAAATAAAGATGTAGCCCAATAGAGAACATCAAATATCCGCCCGGATTTCTGGATAGGGTGCCTCTGTCCAATGTATGGCTGAACTTGGAATAGTGGAGTCGTAGACTAAAAATAGCCAATCAACCACGTATCTCATTCTTTATATTCAAGCGGGTTTTATTGATGACTCATAAATAACCCCAAACTTTCTTTTATTGATGTTAAAATACTAGTTGCACATTCTAATTATTTTGAATGTTCATAATTGTTTACATTTAGAGATTTTTAATAAAAATATTTCTATGATTTATTAGTTGTATTATTTCAAAAAATATTGGCTACCACCATGCCCCCTACTGAGAATTCCTGGCTACAGACCTGTAGTGGCTATGGAATATGAAATGAAAAATGAATAAATATTTAAAAGAGAATTTATTAAACCTTCATAGGTAGCGTCTCTGAGACGTGTGAGTGTCACATCCTGGAAATTAAATGCGTGATGGACGTTTATATAGATGAGATCAAAAGCCTTGTCCGGTCATTTTTTTTATTTTATTTTAAACCTAGTCCAGGCTTTTATATATGTATTTGTTTATAAATTTTAATTATTATTATAAATAATTTTAACCGATTTTTACAAATGATTCCAACTTTCTACTGGATTAATCCGAAAAACTAGGAAAAACAAAATTGTTTTCCATCCTTTCATTGGTTTGGTGGTTTGGTAGATATTTCTAATCCCTAATCGGAAAATATTTTCATCCGCAAAATAACAGAAGACAATGGTAAAAAAAACAACAATAATCCTAAATAAACTCAGCGAGATACTGGGTTTTAGTAATTTTTTTAAAAAAAATATACTCTTTAGCTCCGAATCAGGTTTATTTTATTAAAATCTTTATTCCTAGTGAAAATAGAATTATTTTTTATATACTGTCAGGGATTTCTATAACGGTGGAGGTGGGTGGGGGGGGGGGGGGATAAAGCAATATTCGATTTGTACTTTCATAGGTCTAGTTTTCACTTTGATTTATACATATTTAGAGTAAATCTGTTTTATCCGGCAATGTGTTATTATTTTTAAAATTTTAACCATTTTTATAAACTTCTTTTTTTTTAAACTTGATAAATAATACATACCCTATGTAATGAATTTCAGGAACTAATTTATTATATTAATTTTTCCATAGGTTTTTGACATAAATTAAAAATGACTCAAAAATTTAATAGGAAAACTATCTGAAATTTATTTTTCTGGGATATATTTCCAGAAATCAAATAAAAACCACCTTAATAAATGATTTAAAATTGGGGGAGGGGGGCACATTGCCTGAGAAAACACATTGACGTTAACGCAATTTAATAAAATAAATTAAGATATTACAATCGATTTTCTTCTGCCGGTTGTTATTATCTTGAAATTTTTTTATCGAAAGATTATGTTCTAAAATAGGAAAGCAGATTAGATATGCCATATATGCAGTGGCGTATCCAAGATTTATCCATGGGGGGGAGGGGAGATTAAAATTTTTAGGGGGCTTCGACCCCGGACCCCAGTTTGATAAAGTATTTTATTGACTTTTTTGTTCTTTAATTCATCTCTGTTGAAGTTGGATTAAAAATTGGAACTGCTAATTCTGTGTCTGACTTTAACTAATATAGTAGCCAGCATAAATGAAAAATTATTAGTATAAAATTTTGGCAATCTTACGATTAAAAATCGACTGAAAGTATTATTCTGAAAAATTTTATCCATATTTACTGCTCAATTGTAAATTAATTTAATCCGTTTGGTAGACAATAGAAATAAATTGGCATTATGGGGAAATATTTAAAAAAACAATATGTCTGGCGTACGCTAATATTTAGTATCTAACATTCCTCAATCAAAAACCATAAAAAGAAACAATTATAAACAAAAGGAAAACTAAGACATCAGGTTTTAAGAGTGAAGTCAGCCAAGTTTTTGGAAAAATTTGAAATACCAAACCATTAAGTAGGGCTTTATTAGATCATTTTATTGTTTTATTCTGTTTAGTAGATGGATTAAAATCTCAAAATGAATTATTGGTAAAAGAAACAAAATTATCAAAATTAGCTTCATGCCAAAATGGAGAATATAAATGTTATAACTGTCTGGTTTGCGTGAGTGCCTTACTTTCTTTAAACAATTTCGCCAGCTACAAAAAAAGTAATCGAATTACGAACCAAATACCAACTATGATGTCACGCCTTAAGCATAAAGTCATCCAATGGAAGCATTATCTCTGATATTTATGGCAATAATTAGTGCTTATTTCATACATTTTAGTGCTTCAACCCTGTTGGTAGATAGTTTTATTATTGGAAAATAAAAATAAATTGCCAATATTACATCATGTTAGGAGGAAAATTATAGAAAGGCATAGGGATGTACCGACATTTTTTATCGGATAGGATCGGGCCGATATTTCACCCATTTTAAAATATCGGTTATCGACAAATATTATAAAATTTCCCGATCCGATAAAAAATGGCGTTTTTACCCAAAATAAAATATTATAAAATTTAAAAAGAAAGTTATCTAAAATCCATTTATTTTTATAAATAAAATTGAAATTCATTTTATGTTTAATTTTTTAATAATAATAATTAATTAATAAACATTCTGCCATATTGCGCATTCTCTAAAGTGTGCGATAATTTCTTCTGAATCTGTTTTTAGTGAAATTGACAGTCCCATCTCCGCAGACTGACCTCTTGATAAATTGAAAATATACTTTTAGAATTGTAATTGAATTGAATATAAACTATAATTGATCATTTTAATATGTTTAAATGACATATGTTATGGGATAGTTAATTTATAGATGTTATGCTATATTAATAAAAAGTATATTAAAAATTAAAACCATTGGTATCTTTACAGAATACAAAATTATATATGATATCGGATTGGTAATCAGCCGATATCAATATCGGATCGGCCTCCAAAAAGTGGCATCGGTACACCCCTAGAAAGGCATGATTAGTACCTACTAATTCATTAATTTTTATAATCAATAAATAAAAATCAAATATACGCTAAATAAAATACGCCTTACCCTTCATTCATAGTTAGCACGAATTCGCGGCAAAGCATATAAAGTATGTTATATTTTTATATACTTCGCCATGAATTATAACTGAATGCAGGATTAAGCTGAGTCTTAAATATCGAATTTTAAATTACGATTCAAAAATTAAATACGTCTAATACATTAAAATTTTTATAAATGTTAATTAGTTCTTTTCAGTTTATTTAATAGATATAATTAATTTTTTTTATTTGAGGGTTATGGGGGGGGTCCTAAAACTCACCCTTGTCTACCCCCCCCCCCATATCAGATCATACCACCAACATCGATCGTATCATGTTTATTTATATATTATAAGGTAATTTATAAAAAATTTACAAAGAACTTTCAGGCATAAATATGAGTCACTGAATTTAATATTGCAAAAAAATGTTGCAATTAGATGGTTTGGGTCTCAAATAAGCCTAAAACGAATTACTTATTCTTTGAATATGAATTTGTTACGAATATCAATTTATTAGATCAAATTATTCGTATTTTCAAAATTATTCGTAAAGTATTTTCAACATGTTCCTTGTGGATTCCACTTTTTTAAAAATTTATTACTCCATTTTTTCGCTTTTTAAAAACACACAAAAAAAAATTAATTATCAGAACGAAGCGGGGTTTTATTATTCATATGAATACTATTACGAATAAAGATTAATTCAATTTGTACAAATAATTAATATTTAATTCGAAAATATTAATCGAATAAGAACAGTGGAATTATGATTTGTAACTATCTCCCCTTTTTGGTTTTGGAGAATCACCTGATGATTTGAGCAAATCATTTCAATTACGCTCAAATTAGCGTCGTTATAGTAATTGGTGACAATTTTTAGTTGTTTTAACATTATTTTTAAGGGAATCCATGTTTTATCAATCATGGGGGATTTAAGTTTATATAAAGAGATTATTATTTTCCAATGCTTCTAATTAATATGGCAATTCGATTGTTTATTATAAATATTTCTTTTCTCTTCATTTTTTAGAATGGGTATTTCAATGATACAACATCCTTCATTAAACGCTCTGACGATATCGATTCTAGGCTTAAAACGTTAAACAATATCAATAATGATAACACCATGATCTTCTCATCATCATGCCCTATCATAACCAATCCATTCTCTCCTTCCTTTACCTCGAAGTCGAAGCAATTTAAAATAGATGACGATCAGTTTAGACGCCCAAGTTCATCGTTCGTAGATGATTTTTTTAGGAATCAAGAAGACGCTTCTCTGGTGTCCCATAAACGCGTTTCGTATACCCTTAATTCACCGCGATTCGCGCTGAACGTGACTAACCAAGTTTTCGATTTTAACTTCGATGCTACCGCATCCCTAACACATCAACAATTATCCAATAAATATTTCGACAATTCCAAATTCAGCTCATCTACCATAAAGTTGACTCAAATAGCTGGAACTCCGGAAGGATTATCTAAACGTAGTTCTTCATCTTCTCTCTTACACCGTAAAGCATCTTTGACTTCTATTACTAGGTTTCATGATCTATTTAAGTATAAGAAATCAGAATTTAAGCAATCTTTCAACGAAACAACCAAGATTTTGAGGCTGACTCGCAATGAAGCCAACATTCATTTGTTAAATTCTCCTTGTTCTCCTTGCTTTGATTCCTTCAATATTATTCCTCGTAAACTTAGCAGTAATTCAGACGACCAAATTCTTACTACCCGGCAAGCGTTGAAAGATATAACAGAGTCTATAATAAAAATTGAGTCTGATGAACACTGGGTATCAAAAAATCTTGGTGGAAAAGTTTATACCGATTTTAGTAATACTATTAGTAATATTAATACTACCGATTATGGTGTAAAACGAAAGCTAGGGATTATACCTTTGTCTTTATTATCAAACCCTACTTCGGCTGTTTTGGAAGAGGGCCAGAGCTTTGCATCACTGCCAGCCAATTCAAAAATAAATTTTAATTATATGTGCCCCTTTGAACCTAATAATGCATTTGAGAATACCTTTAATGGGGTCTTGAATAATAATTTACCTTACTTCCCTGGCTTTCAAGGTGATAAATTATCCATCGCATATACCAATATTAATAATGACATGCTGCCGCAAACAGATATCGATGGCCATAATGAGCCATGGGAATTATTAGGAGCGGAAACAATTGTGTCATCATCATCAATTAATAGAGACTTAAAATACGACGAAATGCAATTAAGCACCTCTTCGATTCATATAAATAATTTTCAACAAAATGCAAATCCTATCGAAACTAAGCCCGATTACCTCACCTCTAATACGTATAATAAAACTATCTACATCAAGCAAGATTACAACGATTCGAACACTTATCATACATCATTAGACATGGGAAATCAGCCAATCTCACAAGAAGAGGATGTTGATTCATCTTATTATTCTTCGTCACCTTTGTCGAGCTTTAATACCAACTGTTATGTAAGAGCTCATATCGAAAACCCTATCAATCCTCATTTTTTCCATAAAATTAATATAATGAATCCATTAAACACAGTCGTGAAGACAAGAAAAAAGCGTCGAGTTAAACGCGTAGTCGAAAATAATATTTCAACTCATACATCGTTACAAAAAATGTCAGCCGCAGAAGATCATTCTTACACTATCAAAAGTTTGCGATTAAGCTTTCCAAGCACGCTCGACCCGGTTGAAAATAAAGATAATACCTCCGGTATAAAGCAAGAATGTCATTTCGTCAAAAATTGTAGCAAGCAGAGCACTACTTACCAATCCATCATCTGCGTAAAACCTCACGATGGCCCTTGGGCTTTTCCTTTGGCGCTCAAGTCTGACGCCAAATTTAGGGCCGCCATATTGATGACCCCTAAATACAAACCGCGCAGAGTAAATAAAAATAACTATAATGATCTGGAAGAGAAACGGATTCATTTATGCCATTTTTCTGGTAAGGTTTAAAATTTAGTATATTTTTTATTAAACTATATATTTGAATTTTTTGGGATCTAAGAAAGAGGTTTTTATTTCAGAACCCGTTAAAGAACAGCTGAAGGTATGCCCCAGATCTCCCCCACAGTATAAGCGAACACTCCAATTGGCTAATAATAGTCGTTATGAGATTGGTATATCGTATTTATTTTTTTACGCTAACACTAAATTAATAGTGGTACAAATTGAGCTGAACCTTTTGTCGATGAATTTTTCTCAAAAAACCAAGGGTTCAAACTGAATCGTTAATTGTTATTATTTCCCGAACTTGAAACATTAAAGATTTGTCACCCGAGCCTGAGCCAAACTTCTAATAATGCCCGTGAACTGGTTCGAACATTTTGATATTAACTAATAATATTAAATTATTTTTTTATTTAAGTGTTTAATTCTTATCATCAGAGTATGGAACTAGAATTTTGAACCTCGTAGATTCTAAACCGAACCGCTTTCGGAAAAATATTAAGAAACGGAACTCCTTAGTCTAGGTTCCAAATTTGGAACCGAATCTCTATTCAGAACTGGTACCATTATTCCAGTCGGGGTTCTAAACTTTAGTAGCGAACAACGCGTTAAAATCCTTAATTCGATGTTGATACCTGCCAGTATACTCATTTTTGATAATTTTTTAATAAATCATTTTATCTAATATAAATCCGGACAAATGATCATGTTATGTATATTTACATGCCTGTATTATATTTTGATGGAACCCATGTTTACATTAAAATAAGAAACCGGCAATATGATTACTTAATATTAAAAAAAAACCTCATTTTATTAATCTTTTGAAACTAAAGGTCAAATGATTTACAAACGAGCAATTATAAATTTTTTTTAGCCTTAGGCAAATATTATTTTGCTACAAATTCTTTAAAAGGATGTCAACTATTTTTTTGGCACTGCATTGTTTAAATTATTTCTAATAAAGCAAATGATATTTTAGGACCTATTGTTTAAAAAAAAATACTATTTGTTGGTCATATATATAATCCTTTCATATTAAATTTATATAAAAATTCTTATTAAAATAGGTTGCTCTAAAGCCTACACCAAAAGTTCTCATCTCAGGGCTCATCAAAGATTGCACACAGGTTTTAAGTTATATATGTTTAAAATAATTCCCGGTTTATTATTATAATTTTTTTTAACTGCCAACTAAGTGTTGTTAAACGGCCCCATCTTTAAAAACTAACCGATACCAGAAAATATTAAAGCAAGCCTGCATAGAAGTATCTAAGATTTTTTATGTGGGTGGGGGTATTATTAGGCGGTCATAAATTTTATTGGCTTCGGTCCACTTATTGTAGGACCTTGATATTTTTATATTGGGTTTTCCCCTCTTTTTTTCTAAAAAATTTGAATTATATGGTTATTTTAAAAATTTATTAACTTTTAATAATTTATCTTTTAATAATTTATCTTTTAAATTCTTCTTTATAGTGATTATTTATTGTGTACATTTTTGGTGGGAAATTATTATTAGCCTAAAATGATATATCTTAGAACAGATATTTACGATGGGGGGTAAGGGGTGAGGATTCCGCCTCTTTGGTTACGCGCTTGCGAGCCGGGAGATTTCGATAATATGTGGCAGAAAGGTTTGGGCATCTGTTAAGGAAATCTCGAGTTTGCAAATATTATTTTAGCTAAAATCTTAATATAAAATTGGCTAAATCGAGCCATTTAACAACACTATCCCGAATCCGACTTCCAAAAATACACAATTTATAACTCACCAAAACAGAGAAATATAGTTTTCTAATTGAAGAAGCAATACATATGATTTTATTATTTACTAATTACATGATAATTTTTTAAGAACCCTGAATGAAGTCTAATTTTTTTTTGTCCGGGCGGCCCCAACTAATTTTAGAAATAGTAATGTCTTTTATACGACTCTGTTCCTCACTGGTTATAAAAATTTAACGATTTTATAAGGAAAGCGGGACATTTATATGGGCTCGAGGAGAATAAGATTTATTTTATTCTTATAGAAATAAAAACCTTATAAATATATTACTTAAAAAAAATAAGGAAAATCCTTTAAAGATAAGTTTAATATATTTTAATTTGAACAAAATAAATTGTATATTATTATATTATGTTGTATATGATTTTAGGTGAGAAACCTTACAGATGTCAATGGCCTAATTGTTTTTGGACGTTTACTAGATCTGACGAATTGACCAGGCACTATCGCAAACACACCGGTGCGAAACCTTTCAAGTGTTCGGTTTGTTGTAGATGCTTCGCGCGTTCCGATCATTTAGCTCTGCACGCCAAAAAACATAACTCAAATCATTTAAATATTAAGATTTGAATAATGTTTATTATTATATTTTTTTATCAAATAAATATTATGTAAGACAACTATTGTTGACCATTTGATGTATTTTTAAAATTACACTAAACAAAATTATACAGTTATTTTGCGATTAAGATTTTTTTTAAAATTTAACAATTAAAAACAGTTATTATGAGACAATTGTTTTTATAATTATTGCGAGTGTACAAGGTCGTGTTAAGACTTATGGCCGTCCGGAGTAAAGATGAATTAGGCTGCTATTTTATAAACCCAAATACTTTAAAAAATCATAAAAATAACTAGGTTAGTCATTGTTTTAAATAAGTAGCTTAGAATTTATATGAATTAAGTAATGTTGTAAACGAACGTGTTCAAAGTGAACATTTTTTTGAAAAAATTGATGAACGGCGTTTCTTTTATTTTTGACGAATTTGAACGTGAACCCCTTTCCTTTTTTTGACGAACGCGTTCGTTTAAAAAATATATGGTATCTATTTATATTAAATAAAAATTTTAAAAAAATTTACTCATAAAGTATTGAATGAACGTAAACGCTTTTTTGAAGTTAAAAGTAGTTCGATTCGATTTTTGTCAATGAAAACGTAAATGCGTTCGATTTTTTTAGAAATATTTACAGCACTAAAAATAAAATATTTATACAATATAATATAGTAAAATATATATATATAATTTACAAAATGAACTATATAATATTAAACAACATAATTTGTATATTTTATATACTTTTTAAAAAGCATTTATTAAATGCATAAAAAATATAATTTGCAGCCCCTAAAATTGTCTGGCGACTTAGGACAGCTGTTCCATCCGATCGCCCATTTACATAGGCCTGTTAGTGTAACTATTCCCATTTACATAGGCCTGTTAGTGTAACTATATTATGATAGTAAATATTATTTTATTAATGAAATGTGAACTTTTATTATAATTACCAAACAGTAAGAAAAATATATTAATACTATCAAAGGGAAATAATAGAGAAAAATAAAATGAATATTAAGTCATATAAAATGTAAAACTAGTGCTGTAAAAAAACGCGTTACCGTAACTCGTTACGTCTGAAAAAGGAACGCGTTGCCGTTACTCGTAACCTTTTTAAAAAAGGAACGCGCGTTACTGACTATTCAAAAAAGTAACGGGTTACGTTACTTAAAAAATTAAATATTGTATACAAAAAAGATAATATTTATTTTTTACCTGCAAATAATATAAAAAAAACTATACAAAAAGAATATATAATAAGATCAGATCTTTTTATAGAAAAAAATTTCATATATTTAATTATAATATAAATAAAATTATACAAAAATAATATAATATATTTTATATAAGATAACATCTTTTGTAACAATTTTTAATTTATTTTTAGCAACAATTTATTTCAAAATTTCGATCAGACAAAAGAGCGTTTAGTGCTCAACACACCTTTTGCCGTGCTAAACACACGTTCAATTGGCGCAGAGGATAGGAGAGTTATTAATAAATAAATATTTTAATTGGGGGAATTTATTAAAAATATTTAAAGAATTATCTTTATTTTGAAAAGGCTTAATAGATCATCTTCACAAGGATTTTCATTCATTTCCTCATCAAAAAAAATTGTTGGATAAAAAAATTAAGTCTGCTAATTCTTTATCCGGATCTTTTCTCAAACTGGAAATAAGTTCTAGCATTCTATTCTTCCTTTGTTGACCTTTAATTTTATTCAAAGCCAATCCAATTTAAATAACGGATGAATTATTGCGGATAGTATATATTCATCTTTATAGATGTTTGAATCTATTGAAAATAAAAGATAATCAAAATATAGCTTGTAAGTAATATTTGAATTGTATACCTTTTATCTGCCTTTCAGGATTAAATTAATAAGCAGCTTACAAAATTTGAAATTATTTAAAGCCATTTTTTTAAGTTTTAATATTATAATAGTTATCGTGGGAGTGAAATATCCCAAATTGAAAGAGCCGTAGCAATCGGTTCCATAACCTATAAAATCATATATATACATATTATATTTCTTAATTAACACTAACCATACAATATTCATCCATGAACGACTTGTCGTTATCTGAATATCTCTGTAACTCAGATTTATTAAGATTCGTCAAATTTTTGGCAATTCTTCTTAATAAGACTATCTATTAATTTCACATAGTTATAAAAAGAGTTCCATCTTGTTAGGTTTAATCAGATATCTTCCCATGTTTTCCTTAAAAATGGATGCATGCTCATGTTTTTTCCACAATAGCTAACACTTAGAAAATGTTATTTTTGAAATGATTTTAAAATGGACATCGTTACCTGCTCTTTTAATGTCAACACTTGCAATGAAATTTAAAGTGTGTGTGTTAAACAGGAATGTTGCTTAGGTAAGTATACAATGCTAGTATTTTGATATTCAAAAAGATCAATTAGTGGTAGAGGAACTATTTCATCACCCGATTCCTCCTTGTTCATATACTCTTATAAATTTTTAATAAATTTATTATAATTTTTTTACTTGAAAGCTTTTATATAATTTCTAGCATTGTCGATAATGCATTTTATCACTTTATTTTGTATTTTAAAGGTAAAATATTTCAAAGTTTATTTTTGCTAGATAATCAAATGTTTGTTTTTGGTTTAGCCTTTTACAAATTAAGCAGGCTGAAACACTCTCAATAGTGTCTGGGTGTAGCCAGTGTACCATCATCCCTAAATAAGAATTTATATTTTATATATCGATGAAAAGCTGACCACGAATCCACAGTTGTACAGACAATTTTTATACACAATAAATTCCCTAATTTCTTTGCCATGGTGTCATATGCTTTGTTAATTTTTAATATAAGGGTTGGCCTTGACATCACATTTGGTTGCAATTTTTTGATAATATTAATAAATGTAAGCCTTTTACAATTGAAAATGGTTGTAATTCTTTAATTACACAATTAAAAACTGAATCATCAACAGTTGACTGTGCTATTTTTATCTTTGATGTAGATGGAGTCTGCAACTCAATGAATGTGAGTTGATAGGCTTCAGTTTTATTTTAAATTATAACATGTTCATTAATCTCTTTCATTTTTGAGGAATATACAGTCTATAATTTTTTAATTAAAATATTATTAATTCCTGAATTTTTTATCAAAAATAACATAGCTTTGTGAAGATAAATTTTTTAAAAATTTAATTGCATTTTTTAATCTCTCACCATTGGCGTACGCAGGGGGAGGGGGCAGGGAAACAAATCCCCCCAAGCCAAAAAATGCAGATGCCGGATATCTTTTTCAAAAATATTATTGTTTATATTAATTTATATTTGTTAATATTTATTCGTATCTCATATTAAATATATATTTAATTACATTTATTATCACATTCATAAGTAATTTTATCAATTAATTTCGATTTCAAGTTTTCCGGCTTAATATTTACTTATTATTTTCAAATTTTTAGTGACGTAATATTTATCTACCATTTTCAAATTTCTAGTCAAATAATAATTATTTCTGAAACTTCTGGTCCAACAGGGAAAAAGAAATTGCAACCTTGTCCAACGAGATAGAGTCTCTGCCATCAAGAGGTAACAGCTTTTAAGGAGTTAGAAGAGCCAATTATTTGCTATTACTGAAATATCACAATGGCCTGAAAGAAATATTTCCTCAGAAGCAAGAAAATTATTGGATTCAATGCTTATTCCAAATTTTATTTCTCATTAGAATGTATTTTTAATTATATAACTATTTTAAGTATTACTTTTCAAAAACATGACATTTACTTGATTAAGAAGATGAGAATAGCTGAGAGAATTTTATCAGAACTCAAGGGAATTAGAGCTAATGTTGATGAAGAATTTCTTATTTTATTGTTGAGTCAAAAGCAGAGCTATACATGTTTAATATTTGTCTCCCTCGACTTGTAGCAAGGCAAGCTCATCGTTAAAACATTAATATAGGATCAGTAGAAGAGTATATCTTAGATACAGATACATTTTTAACCCAAATAAATGAATTTTTAATTCATCATGCAGCACTTACTAATCTGCAAATATTACTTCCACAAAAGCCTTCCCAACCTTTTTCAGATGGTGATAGAAAAAAAATATTTGTTAGATTTTTATTATAAAGATGTTAAAGTATCTTATGATGCCTTACTAGCTGAATAACTATGTTTATAAGATTAACTATGGTTGATTTAGTCCCAAAAAATGCTATGGATGCTCTGCATTATTTCACACACATTTTAGATTAAATTCCCAATGTATTAAAAGGGTTTATAAACTCTTCCCATTGGTAAACTAATGAGAGAACATTCTCTTTTTTAAGAATAATAACAGAGGCCTGCAGAAGTACCATTTGAAGGGCATGGCCCGGATTTTTTTAAAGATTTTTTACGGCCCGGCCTGGGTTTTTTTAAAAAAATTTTCAGGCCCGGCCCGGCTTTTTTTAAAAAAAATTTTAGGCCAGGCTCGGCTTTTTTTAAAAAATTTTCAAGCCCGGCCCGGATTTTTTTAAAATAAATTATATTTATTTTTGATTTTTATAGCTAATAATAACGATATAAAATATAGCTGTTTTAAAAATACAGCCCGGCCTGGGTGTTTTTTAAAAATAATTCAGGCCCGGCTTGGGTGTTTTATTTAAAAATAATTCAGGCCCGGCTTGGGTGTTTTATTTAAAAAAATTCAGGTCCGGCCAAGGTGTTTTTTAAAAAAATTTCGGGCCCGGCCCGGGAATATTTAAAAAAATTAAAATACTGTCCGGCCCAGGGGTCGGGCCTGCAGGTCTCTGAAAAACATACCAAGAAGTACAACATCTGAAAGTAGATTGAAAGGTTTGAATCTTTTGAATATTCATAGGCATTTGACGACAAGCAAGGATGAGATAATTGAAAAATTAGCTCAATCCCAATGAAGATTGGATTTTACATTGTAAATATATAACATTCAAAATGCAATTATTCCTAAGAAACTTTTTGTGTAAAGGCTCAAAAAATTCAAATTTCTATTTTTTTGGGGTCATTTAAGTGATTCTTTACATATAATTTTTTTACAATTCACATTAATTTAAAATTGTGTATTAGGAATAGTTATTAGTCCTAATAAATTTATGCTTGATATTTTTAAAAAACAATAATATTTCTTAAAAAATTTTATTATCCCCCCCCCAGACCAAATTCCTGCGTACGCGCCTGTCTCTCACTAATATTGTAAAAGAAAACATTAAAAATAGAAATTATGATTTACAAAGATAATTTTTCAATTTCTTATTTTTTCAGAATTACCATTTAAAAAGGAATCAGGAAAAATATTTAGGTTCAGTTCTCTAAAATAATATTGCTTCATAGTTTTATTCCATATATATATATTTATTTAAACAAAGTTTTTTTTAAATTACTATTTTTTCTTTAAATTTATTAACAATTTGAAGTTAAATCAATAGCAATACTAAAACAAGAAATTGAAGATATTGTTTACACCCAATATAATATTTTGAACCAATACTAATATTTTGTTTTGGGTTTTTAATCTTGGTTTCCAGCCTAATAATACTATAGTATAATTTAATTGATTATATTTTAATTTCATGAGTAAGCTTTTCAAAATATTATGAAAGAATACTTCCTTTAATGGTGATTTTATAATACCCATGATTTAATATTATTATTAAAGTAATGTTTAAAATTATAATATATTAATTCATCTTTTTATCTTTATATGCTTTTTTAAGTTTGAACTGCTGGACATTGAGGTTGAAACATTTGCGTTTGGACATAATTTACATTTACAAAGTGTAGACTTTGTACCCTTAATTTTCTTATTGGTGTAAAATGTTTCAAATTGGGGCCAGGGTAGGGTTAAATCATCTTCATCTGAAGAAGTAAGTACTATGGACATAATATTCTTATAAATTATAAAATAGAATAACAATATTATTATTAACATTTACTTTGAATTTTGATTGAATATTAATTCGATTAAGTTTCGTCTAAAAATTTAACAACGAGAATTTAAAATAAAAATTAAGGAATGGTGGTTAATTTGAATTAAAAACTCATCTTAAATTATTTATATTAAAAAACAAATAAAAGTAATTTTTTAGTACAATAAAACATGTTTTTCTTATTTTCATATTTTTTGAGTAACGTTTTACGTTACCGTTACTTACAAAAAAGAAACGCGTTACCGTTACCTATAGAAGAAGGTAACGAATGGCCTTCCTTTTCTTCAAAAAAGGTAACATTGTTACTTTTGACGTTACTTTACAGCACTATTTATAAATATTATTCTATCCAAATTAATTGAGCTACTATATATCAGTGTTGTGAATCCTTTAACAAAAAACAGGGTCCGGATTTAGGGTTAGAAATTTTAAGAAGAGTTTGGGTTCAGGGTTTGGAAAGCATAAGGAAATATTGACTCAATATTATTAATATTGATTATTAATTTTTTGTTAGTAAAAATTTATATTTACATAGACTGCTAACCATTTAATGTTATTGAAAGAAGGCACTGCTCTTCTAAACTTATTTTCGATTCCTGCGCAAGCACATTCGTGGATTCAAGGGAATTCTGAAAGCCGTTTTTCTTAAAGTGATCTAAAATATCTTGCACACTTTCCATATTAATGTAATAACTCTTTCCAATTTAATATTGTCACATTCACCTGAATATATCAAACCAGATGAGAAGAGTTACCAATAATTGTTTTAATTCTTAAGCCAATGAAATGGCTTCTGTGTAGCATTTAGGATCATTCGTTTTTCTGATACGTCTATTAGTGGATCGTAAATATCACCAACCTGATTAATAGAGTCCACTCTTCACCTTACACTCCCACCGCGTTTCAAATAACAAGTTTAATGTAAAATTATTCATATGATCTTTCAAAATGCCATCGCTGAGTCGAAACAAAAGAGAGATTATATATTCGTTGGACAACGATAAGAAATGATTTCACAATTAATGATGATCGTGCCATGTTTCCTAGTAGCAGATTTAAACTGTGGTAATCTCAAGGCACAAAAAATGTTTTTCGATTAATTTTTAATATTCGAGTTTGAATCCTTTATAACATCCTCTTATATTTGATCCATTATCGTAACCTTTTCACAATTTTTTTATCACCAACCTCAATTTTTTAGATAACGATAAAAATGCTTCTACCAGGCCTGGTCAGTACTGGAATCGATTTTTAGAGAGCCAACAAATCGCTCATTTATTTTAAAGGAGTTGTTAAGTTCTACGTATCGTATAACTACGGTTAATTGTTTCTAGTGGCTTATGTCTGGTGTGTAGTCTAATATTACGGTAAAATATAATACATTTAGGATTAACAATTTATTTTTTCACGATTTTATCTTCTATCAAGTTAATAATTTCATTTTGAATTAGATTTCCAAGGTAATGATTATTATAATAAGGATGATTGAGTTACAATTGGAGAATAGATTGATATTATAATATTAGTGCTGTAAACATTTTTTAAAAAAATCGAACGCGTTCACTTTCATTTTTTAAAAAAAGGAACGCATTCAAAGTTCATTGACAAAAAATCGAACACGTTCACTTTCAAAAAAAAGGATTTTAAAATAAATTTGTGATTCATTAAAGATTTCTTGTGTGTGAAAATTATAAAAGGTTTACTTATAAAAGATTTTTTTTTACTAAACATATTTGGAATTTTAGGTATAATCTGATCTAAAATCTTTCTTCTTTAAAAAAGGATTTATGCTCAAAAGATTTTTTATGAACTCTGGAATGATTAGATTATAAAATTTTTTAAAATTAAATAATACTTACAAAAAATTTAAAATATTTATGAATAGCAGGAGCGCCAATGGGGAGGGAGGGAGGGGGGAATCTCCCCTCCATCGCAAATTTGACTGTTTTTATAAATATTATTTAAAGCTAATAAAGTCATAATTTTGCAAATATCTTAAGAAAAAGGGATAAAATATTTCATAAGTTATAAAGGGTTAAATAGATTATTTTTGGTAGAAATTGAGGAAACGATTTAGACCTAAAGACTAAGATCAAGTTAGGATAAACAAACAATAGAATCGATATACCGGAAAAAAGCAAAAAGCAGAAGTTGAGAATCATTAGTTACCGGCACTAGAATTCGTGAAGACAATCGTTAATCGCTTACCAAGATGAAACTCTAATCATTTATTATAGAAGAACGTTAGAAACAAGTAAAGACTTGGATAAATTATCTAAAGAATTTAAGACGGACTTTAGAAAGAAACAAAGTTGTAAAGAAAGACTAGTATCAATCGATAATTGTTGACTAGCAATTGTGAATCGTTGAAAAGCAAGAGTTAATCTGGTTCGGCAATCGCTTACCGAGATAAAGAGTTAATCGTTTACCGGGGGTGGACAAGCAACAGAAATAAGATTCAAGAATTTCAAGCTGTTATTAAGAAATAAACTAAAGGCAATAAAGCGGTAATCGGATACAAATAGTCATTAGAAGCTCAGAATACGAGACAAGAGACAGCCGTCATTAGAACTTAGAAGACAAGTCAATATGTGATTAAAACAAATCACCGGATAACTAATAAAAGAAGATTAGTCTTGGGGAGCTACAAGATCATTAAAGCAGAAATAGAAGGGAAGTTGGTCATTTGCAGAATGGTGGGTCTATTTTAAGTGGAAGGGTGTTGTAATATTCAGGTGAATACTTTTAAGCGAAAAATGTCTCACTTAAATTAGAATTATCATGATATTATTTAATAATAACTATTTAAATGAGGATTAAAGGAAAGTTATATATTTGAGATTTTGTGAATATTATAAACTTTTCAATTTTTGTTACTTTTGGTTTATTTTAATTTTTTATAATCTTTTTATAATGTTAATTTAGTAATTATTTTATAATATGAAGATAAAAAAGGAAAACATAAATTTTGTTATTTTGTTTCAATCTTCATACCCTTTATTATTTTTTTAATTTAATTTCAATTATCTTCTATAATGGTGCTCTCAAACTCTCAATTCAATATATTTGAATGTCAATTTTCCAACTAAAACTTATTTTTAAAAAATAAATTTTATTAAAATTTTCTTTCCTTGTGACTATATTAACATTATTCAAAAATATTAATAAAATGGAAAAATTTTTAATTAAAGAGATAAAACGGTAATTTATTTTATCATTATGAAAATTTCTAGTTATATCTATATTATGATTATTTTATCAAATTCAAAATTATTAATGAGTTGGGAATTAATAAGTATTTTTTTTATAATATTGTAATTATTAATAAACATCTAGAATTTTTTACTAACATTTTGTAGAACCTCGTCTAGCACCTAGGCAATTATTGAGATATAATATAAATGTTGACAACTGAAGAATAATATTAAATATCCATTTTCATCTCATTCTTAGATACTTTTTTTATCTCAAATTAAAGTAGTTTTTAGATAAAAAAAAACAAGTCTTTAGCAATCTTCAAATTTTAATACCTAAGACCTTTCTTCCTTTTCTGATGACAATATAAAATTAAACATCTGTCAAAATGTTATTCCTATGATATTGATACAGCAATCAGTGAATTCAAATTGTGGTATAAATACTACGTTTGGTTATTTTACCTGAGCATGCTATTGATGCAATCAATCGGTGTAAGGAAACCTTGGCTCAATTTCCAAATATTTTGAAGTTGTTTAATATTCTTGCATGTTTACCTATTACAACATGTACGAATGAAAGGACCTTTTCCAATTCGAGAAGGTTGGAAACTTATTTATGAAATACTATTTCAGAATCTCGGCTAAATGGTTAGCTCTGTAATATCCACAGAGATTTGATTCCAAACGAAATTCTTGATGAATTGACAAATTTTCCATGAAAATTAAAAATCACATTTATGGTATTTAATAAATTTTTTGTATAATATTGTATTTAAGAATAAAAACTTGTTTTTTAAATTATTTTCTAGTCAAATACACCCAACAGAGTATTTTCAATAAAAAAATTTATTTCTACTTATATTGTATGAGAATTTAAGCTGAAGCTAGTTTTTAAAGCAAATTTTATAAAAAAACTGACACAATTTAATTTTACAAAAAATTTTTTTATTAAATATAATATATCAAACTTAAAAAAATATTAATATAACCTTCCTTTAATGCTACATTTTAACATTAAAAAAAATCTTCTATTGCTCACCTATAAAAACTTAAATAAAATAATCACTGAGATTGTTTAATTAAAATGTTATTTTTTGATATTTATTGAAATTTTATAATATAAAATACAAAAATTACAAAATATTTTATAACTGGGGGAGGGACATATTTTTCCCACTTTGTTGTGAAAAGAAAAATCAATTTCTTTTAGCGTTAATACATAGCGAAACTTTACAAATAGAACATTCCCAGGATGTCCTAATATATTTTCCCAAGGGATTCCGAATCACTAGCAAGAATTTTTAAAGAAATATGATCCGATCCCTTTTTTTGTATCATCAGCGACATATTTTTTATGAAATTTTGAAGGAGTCGATATTGGATTGCTTTGCAAGGATGATGATATACCCAAGTCAAGAATCTTTTGAGATAGAAGATTTTAGATAATTTTTAATCGAAATAGAGACCTCTTATATAATCACCAGAGCCGTTATCTGATATAAAACTTGGTAGGGGTATTGTAATTTCCCTCCAATTTAATTCAATTAGGTTGTCCTCGACTTCCTTTGAGTATATTTTAAAAGAAAATCAGAATAAGTTGAACATATATCAGACAAGTAAATTTTTTTGAAAATTTTTTTAAAATTATTATATTCTTAAAATATAAATGTAAAATTTTATTTACATCGAAGGCAGGAGAGGCAAGACTGATATTATTTAAAATTCATTTTAAAATCTTTATTCTTCTATATATTTCACTACTAAAAATTTTACAACTATATATATTATTATTTTAATACTATTTACATATATACAATTTACAATTTGTTTTAAGGTTACTTTAAGAAAAGTTACAATTTACAATTTGTTTTAAGGTTACTTTAAGAAAAGTTACAATTTACAATTTGTTTTAAGGTTACTTTAAGAAAAGTTATTTTAACGTTTTACATATACAAATACGATATCTTTTTTTAAAGGTCGCACAAAATATATTTCACAAAAAGAAAAAAAGATCATTAAATAAATTTAAAAGTAATTAAGAAAATATAAATTTCAAAGGTTATTAAAATATGCAAAATTTATATATAAGCATTATTGGACAGTGGGACATAAAATGACCGGATACATTTTTTGTAACTGCCAAAAAAATAAATGATCATTTTTAAAAATATTGATATTTATGAAAAATATATAGAATATTTAAATGTTTCTTATCATTTTTTATTTATCAAATGTACCAGAATTTTGCTAAATTATATTTAAAAATTTTATAAAAATTATTTTGCATAAAATAATATAAAAAGGCGGGATTGATAAAATACGAAACTTTTTGCGCGCGCAAATATTTAAATAAACATAAATTATATAATTTTTTAAATGGGATAAATTTATACCATCTGTGTATTAAATAAAATAAAAAAATCAAGCCGGTCCCACCATGTATCAAAGGTCCTTTTTTAGGTGGGACAAATTTCAACCAGTAAAGGGTTAAATATTCATAAGCGCGAATTAGTAAATAAAAGATAAAAATATTAATTTAATTATTATTGAATTATGAATTAAACATAGGGCGAACCCCCCCCCCCCATATGAAATGCCACTGATGAATAGGTTTTAATATTTAGGAATAATTTCAAATGTGTACGAATAATATTGATAAATTTTAAATAATATGAAAAAATCAAATTATACGAATAATTTCAAATAATTGGTATTCGTAAGATAGAATCAAATAAAGAATAATTCGTTTTAGGGATAGATGCAGCTATATTGTATGCTAATTTTCATCTCTTAGCAATTACCTCCAACAGCACGCCAACCTTCGTTATACAGTATCGGATACAACTGGCCGGTTAAAAGCATATTCTAGTATAAAAATAATTTATCGCTATGCAATAACTAGCCGGCTGGGTGGCATTATAATCGAACCTAATAATTGTCAAAGGCGCAGTAGTTGATTCTAAAGCTAGAAACCCACTTCACAGCCTGTTCAGAAAATACAAATATATAAGATATTATAAAATCAATAAATAATTCAAATGTCTTGATCAATGGGCAATTTTTTTTAAAAAAATATACAGATAAAAATACTCTTTAAATATAAGTATGAAAGAGATAGATTTTAAATAAAGTTCAATAAGATAACTTGATAAAAAATTTGAAAAATGTATCTAGGTACAGATACGTTAAAAAGTTACTTTTAAAAAAATTGACCTAATGTGAAACCTTATATTTTCGACATTGTGTTAAAAAATTAAGAAAGACATAATGCTAAACAAAACACTATTTTTTATAATCATTTCATTAATATATTTTCATATAGGGTGTATAAATGTAATGTAATATATTACATTTATGATTATATATTTAAAATTTTTTTTTTATAAAAGTAATACAGAGAGAGGTCTTGCATTGAGCAGGTTTTTAGCCCACCCATCAAAGTGGACAAGCGGGTTAAAAAAATTTAAAGAGCGGGGAGGCGGATGGAGGTTAAGAAAAATTTTAAACTATGAATGGAGGGGGTGGGGTAGGCGGGTTAAAAGATTTGCAACTTTTATTTGCTATTTTAAATCATTAGGTAAACATAAAAAAAATATGCTCCCTGAAATTTGAACATTTCTATTACCAAAATATCGATTACTGAGGATGTTGTCGTCGGAAAGAAATTAATTGGGTAAAACGAAAACATGTTGGATTTGATTTGCATTGAAGAATATAACATCAGTGGTCTGATTCTACCCGTTTCCCCAAAAGCACAAAGATTATTAAATTATAAATGCAATGTTAAAATAGATAGCACCCACGTCAAATTAAACAGACGGGGAGGATGTGGCTGCCACAGAAGAGAGCATTACCTAATGATATAACAAAATATTTAAATTTTAAAGTAATGCGTTTTTGTATAATTTAGCAAGATTTTAGGCTACTAAGTTTAAGTTTATAATTTATAAACAATTATTTTAAATTACTATTTTAAAATTTATTAATGATTTTACTTTTAATTTAATTATCTCACTTTGATAGAGGATATACTTCAAACGAATATCCTACTTTGATGGAAACGACAAGATAAAGATTTATCAAAGCTATCAAAATTAACCATAAAAATGCTGGCAATTCTCGCCAGTCTTCTGGATGAGGAATTAGTTTTGCTGAAAAGCTTTTGGTATTAATAAATATTAATTTTTGTTATTTCATAAATATTTTATTAGATCAAATAAATTATTTATCAGTAAAATTGAATATTTATTTTATGCTTTATAGAAATTTCCTAAATGATAAAACATTTTTGTAGGGGTGTAGCACTGAAACTAAATCTTATTATTAGATGCTTAAAAAATTAAAAGAATGAGCTTTTTAAATTTTATATAGGTGGCGTAGGTTAGATTTTATTTATAATGGGCGAACGGGCGAATTTTAGACATAAGGGTGGGTGGGTATATTTTTTTTAAAACTACTGGCAGGTTAAAATTTTTTAAATTAGGACGGGAGGGTGCAGACTTCTAAGGTACCTTAAGTAAAATAAAAATTTATAAATAATCATTATTTTTTATTATAATTGGTAATTGGTTAGGAAGTATCCTTGAACAAAAATAACCCGACCTCATCCACATTTTTCTTTTCTTTTAGCAACCTTTTTTCTTTTTTGGTTTTTCTTCCTATAAAAAAATATATAATATGGATAAAACGATATCATTTTATTTTACATTAGCAAAACGAAGCGAGAATTTTATTTTTTGTTTTATATTTTTTTTATTAGGCTCCTTTTTCTTATATTTTATTTTAAAAAAATTTGTAGATCGATGATTAATGATCTCTTTTTCATGTAAATCTAATATCTTCTAAAAAAGAATTAAGTTTTCGTCTCCATGTTCTCGCCTCACCCCCCCCCCCCCACCTACCCTATTGCCTTTATTTATTTTATTTTTTTATTATAAATATTAAAATATTAAATAAAAATGTTAATGAATGAATTAGCTTAATTTTTTTTTAAATATATTGAAATTTTTTCTTAACAACTTCTTTTTTTATAAAAAAAACTCCTATTAATCACTTTTCTTCCCTCGATTTTAATTTTTTTTATATTATTATTATTTTACTAAAATTTAAATAAGAACTATTAAGAAAACTCCAAATTGTTTTTTAAAAATTATTTTTCAAACCAAAAATATTTAAAAAATATATTTTTTTTTTAGTATATTTATTTTTTTGCCAAAAAATATAAAATAATTATTTTCATGGAAGTAATGGTCGATATTGATTATAAATTCCATTCAACGCTAATCGGGAAAAATGGACAACAGATCATGAAAATTATGGAAAAATCAGGCACTCTCATCCATTTTCCGGACGTGAATAAATCCTCAAACATTAAATCCAATACAGTAATTAATATTCTCATAATATTTTTTTATCTACTTTAATTTAATTCTAAGACTTTCTTAAAAAAAAAAAGATTAATTTATATGATTTGTTTTTTTTAAATTAAATAATTTAAAATTTTGATATAATTCTTAAAAAGGTTGCTATCAAAGGCAGATCTGCCGATGCTATTTTGGACGTGATTGATCATTTAAGATCATTGCAACCGTTGCAAATGATCATTTCGATAGAGTGGGATGTGACTTCGAGTCACATCGATTTCTGGGTCACTTTAAACAAGGTTAAATATTTTTTATAATTTAGATAATAATTCAATATAAAGCTGAAAGATGAATCACTCTTAAATTTTACTCATCATCTACTTAATAACAACATCGTAATGGTAAATCTTAAATTCCAAGCTAGAAACTTTGGCAAAATATTTTCAAAACTAGTTGATAATTCAACTTATTCCTCGGTAAATTTAATAAAAAAAATATATTTATAACTTAATTTTTTTTAAAGTTAAAACCTTTACGATTTCAAATAACCACTAACGTCAATGTGGACACGTGTTTAAGCGATAAAGATTTATATTTGATGGAGAATTTTGAAATCGAGGATGTATCATCGGACGATGATGTCGTGGGGTTAAATATTAAGAAAGTGACCATTACCGGCTTTCTACACAAGGCACCTTTGGCACTTAAGTATTTGAGGGTAATCTGAACCAACTAAAATTTTAAATATTTAAATTCAAAAAAAAATAATAGGGAAATCTCGTAATAGAAGTATATTTATCATTGGATTTTCCCAAATTGCAGGTCTTGAAAAAGGTTATCAGCAAGTTGCCAATACCGTTGAAATTCGCTATCACATTTCAAGAAACATTATATAAAGTTATAATTTTTTTTAATATTAATTATAATTTTGCAACTTACAAATTTTTAATTAATTTAGACAAATGTTTGCTTGAGAACCCTCGAGAAAAATAGGAATGCTTTACTCATCTTTTGCGAAGTTATTCTAAATTTTTTCGATCTTTTAAACAAACGACTCATTGAAATTGTTTATGCCGCCCAACAACATCTACTATAATAAAATGTTTTTGTAACGGAATAGGATATTATTTTAATTTATATTTTTTTATTATGTGATCTCAAAGAAAATACTAAATAATATAATTAATAGTTTATAAATAATTTATTGATACACATATGTTTTTTTTTTTAAAAAAATCGGATTTATTATAATTATATTTCAAATTGACATTTTTATTATTTTTTACAACTAAGTTTTATATAACAAACTATTATTTTTTATAGAATCATAGTCATATTATATTATATATATTGAATAACATAGTTTTATAGAAAATATAGAGTAATGGTATAGTAAATAATAAAGTCAAATATTTTATATATTTAATGTCAATTTTATTATTTCCAATCAACCTTTTCAAAGAAAGGAAATTCATATTTTAAAAAAAATCTACTGGGCTTGCGCCCGCTACTTTAACATGTTATTGCCATCAGTTAAGTGCCTCGGCCTCGCATAGACTTAGAATGATTCAAAACGTTTTGAATTTATATGTTTGGCTCATTTTGCGACGATTTTTAAAAATGGCTAACTCAATATTTAATATTATGCAAGCCTAAAGATTTTCTCATAGTTGACACAAATGTTTGAACATCTATTAACGAAATCTATAGGCTTGTTAGCCATTTTTAAAAATCGGCTCAAATCGAGCCGTTTAACCACTAGTTCCACTCCAGATATTGTTAAAATAAATTATCATAAAATGTTAATATTATACATGATTTTTATGATAAACAATTTTATTGATTAAGAACCTTGATTGTATAAAAGTACTATGACGCATTATCACTCCTAATCTCGAATTGGAAATGATTTGTATGAACTGAGGATGAGCCAAGCTTATTCTATATCTTATTCACAAAGGAGATTAAAGATTGGGCCCATGGAACTTTCACTTATAATAATATAATACATTCTTTATGAATTATTGATTTAAATTTCCTGGGCAAAAATACCAACGGGGAATAGGACACCCATAAAAAAGGCAATTTTTCCTCTAAGAGCATTTAATTTTTTTTTTTTGAAAATTGGGGTATATTTTTGTCCAAGACATTTATGTCAGTAATTCCTTTCTTATATAGTCAAATAAAATTTAAATGAATTACAGAATTTATAAGCGTATAAATTATTTTAAAAAATGATCGTTTTCTTAAGCCTGGAAAGGGATAGAATCTAATTTCGCTCGATAGTGAGCAATATGTAAGATCTTTACCAATTACAGTAATTAGGACGACCAACCCCATATAAATTTCTTCCGCCATAACCCCCATAATAGTAATACCTGTTACTTCGGTTATTGTCATCATAATACCTACTACCTCCGTAATACCTACCACCTCTGTAATAACCTCCTCTACCCCCATAATAACTTCTACCTCTGGAATAACCTCCTCTACCGCCACCATATCCTCTACCACGTCCTACACTGCCTCCGCGTCCTCCACCGCGGCTACCTCCGCCACCGCGACCTCTACCGCGACCGCGTTGCCTTTTTTCGCGAATCAATTTGACTCCTTCCAGACCCGTCGATTCGATTGTCCCAACATTTCTCGTACTAATAGCCACCGCTCTCTTTGTTCTAATTAATTTTATATATATTTAAATATCATAAATTTATAATATTTTGCATTTTATACTAATGATCTGCATCGGGCCTAATTTTTCAAACCCGGCCTTAGTTAAGAAAAACATTTAAATGTTTATAAAATAACCAAAAATCGGTTATTTTTTTTATAAATGATTGTGAAAATAAGGGAAAAAAATTATGCGAATTAATAAAGGTAGGTGTTCTTTCGGGTTGGTGTCTAGAGTCGGATTGGATTTTACAATTGGTCTTGGGTTCGGGCTAGACAAAAATGATATTTTTATAATCAAATTAATTACTCGATCAACTTTAATTCTTAGTAATTTGTGAACAATTATTTTCCAAAGTGGGTGATTTGATAAAAAAATAAAGCGCCATCAAACAAGATCATACAAAGGATAATGTGCATTGGGTAGGGTTGTTCATCTTTTGGCGAAATCTGGAGATTTTTTGACTAAAATATTGATTTAACTATTTTTAAAAATGGCCAAACCGAGGTGATTCTTAATGAAATATCTTGCACAAATTTTTAATTTAAAAATCATTTTTCATTTTTATGAAGAAAAATCAGTAATCAAAATCAAACAGTATTTTCAATATTCTTCAACCCCGCAAAATATTTATAAAATTTTAGACCCTTCCAGGGATCTTCTGCGTATAGAATAATTCCAGGTCTTAGCATCTTGGAAAATATAATTTCATAAAAAAAACACTAGATACGTAATTTCATTTTTATATATTTCATTCAGTTGTATTTTTTTTTATTTGGTTCTACAAGACAAGACGGTTTTGATAATAATTTATAAAACAATTTTATATAGAAAAATATTAATCATCAAAAATGATTAACTAAATTTTTAATAAAGTGCCTATAAAATTTTTTTTATTATTTTAAAAATTTATTTCATGGCTTTTTTTACAACAAAAAAAACCTGATTTATAGCCAATTTTTTTAAAAAATATAATAAACTGAAAATAAAATAAAAATTGAGAACGTGAAATAAAATCAGTGACCTGCAGGCCCGACCCTAAGCCCGGCCGGACCGTATTTTAATTTTTTTAAATTCTGAAATTTTGAAAAAAAAAAATCCGGGCCAGGCAGAAAATTTTTTTAAAAAAAAAACCAAACCGGTCCGGGCGGTACAAATGTTACCTCTGTAGGTCTCTGAATAAAATATTAATTGAATTGAAACTAGATGTCTGCAATTCCCGGCATCCAATTCATATAACGCATATTAAATTTTATTGAGAATCCTGCTCAAAAGTACCCGGATAGAAAAAAACGGTAACCAGATAAAAAAAAACAAATTTGAATAAAAAATAAAAGCTTAGAAAAGGGCGGAAGGTTTTTAAGAAATTATTCATTTCTTCCACACAGAGATTCGAATCTAAACAAAAAAAATACTAGGCTAATGATAGGTGCACTGTTTTTAGATAAATTTCTATAACACCGTGCATGTTATGGGGTAATTTTATTTACGAGGCTATAAAACAAAACGCGTTTTAATGAAAATTATTTGTAGTTTGGTAAATAATTGTAATTTGGATTCTTGAGAATTCAGGAAAGTCCGTAATTTGACAAAAATTATTTTGAGTCATAATCAAATTTCTATAAACTACTATTAGAAAATTCGTTGATAGATTAGACAACTGTCAATCTAGATTGGCCAAATATCCTGGTCCCCAGTTTGACTTTATAGAAAAAGTCGTTTTTAATGGCCGCTACTTGAGAGAAATCAAATGAAGTGAAGGGTCTGCTGTTCGATTCTTACAATCGATCCCCTTCGCAAACTTTTTGCCAGGACTATTTCTTAAGTTAGCACGAAGGGATATGCTATTTAAAAAAAAAGGTGTAATAAAATTTAACAGTTGAAATAAAAAAAAAATTAAATTTATTATGAATAGTTAAAAGCAAGTGTAATGGATTAGAGCTAGTAATGAGTCAGAAATCTCCTGAACAAAATTTCCCGGACATAGAGACACTGGAAATATCCCCAAACAAAAGATATCGAAAATATCCTTGGGCAAAAATATACCAGACAAAAAGGTCCAAATTTTATTAATTTTTTTAAATGTGTAGAAAAATGAAAAAGTTTTAAAAAATTATTAATTTGTTGCACACATGATTCATTTTTTAATAAAAAAATATTTCATTAATGATAATTGGCAGCCACTGTTTATATTTTTATAAAAAACCATGCTTATATGTAGAGCACTGAGAAAATATTTAGATCTTGGCTAAATGTATTGTTACGCGTTGCAAGGCATGATGTGCTAGTAATCTAAGCACAAACCTAGTTTAGCAGAAATTTTTAATTTTATTAGACACCATCCGCTACATGAAAAATTTAACAGATACTTGAAGCTGCTGAGCAACGCATGCATGCCAGAAAGTTTATTTTAGTTCTTGCCGAACTATGAGGTTCTGGTTAAGGCCTGATACCAAACTGCATCGCATTAAACTTAAGGTTATGCAACAAAAAGAAGGGTTATTATTGTATATATTAAATGTAGTGATGTTAAAAGTTACTTTTGAAACATAACTAGT
This sequence comes from Gordionus sp. m RMFG-2023, assembly GCF_954871325.1. NCBI lineage: Eukaryota > Metazoa > Nematomorpha > Gordioida > Chordodea > Parachordodidae > Gordionus > Gordionus sp. m RMFG-2023. The sequence goes on along the minus strand of NC_088777.1, from coordinate 41,096,556 downwards.
TACAGTTACTAGTTACAGTTACTAGTTACAGTTACTAGTTACATTGGCAAAAACATAACTAGTTACAGTTACTAGTTACATTTTTACAAAAGTAACTAGTTATTAGTTACAGTTATTTTCAAAAGTAACTAGTTACTTACTTTATACATCCTTCATATGCGCATTATTTATTTATTGAATGCATTTATTTAATATAAAAAAAATTAGGATAAACAAAGTATAATCAGTTATTTAAAATAATATACAATTTATTTATATAAAAAAATATCGCATATTGAATATTTACATCGAATATAAAAATATATATTTGCATTGAAAAAAAAAACATTTATTTTTCATAAAAATTAGAATCTAATAAATGTTTATTTGCTTTTAACAACAAATTAATTTTAAGGTTATTATCTAGGAGACGTGCTCGTTTATCTCCAAAAATGAGCTTACCTAGACTGAATAAGCGCTCTACGGGAGCACTTGATGTTAGAACAACATTATATTTAATAAAGAGTAATTTTAACTTTGGAAAATCGTTATATAAAGAAGAAGTGTTGTTATTAGATTTGATAAAGTTTTCTATAAGTTCATTATCCAGAATATTTTGGCGCTTTAGGTCAAAAAATCCAACTACATCAAGTGATGTTGGTTTTGAGCATGATTCATCCGTCTGGGATTCACTTTGAGGTATTAAGGTATTTATTAAATTTAAAATTTCCTCCTTTTTTGCTTTATTCCTTTCTTGCCTAATCCAAGGCCAGTCATTTTAAATAAAGGGTGAAGAATTGCAGCAATGATGTTGTCATTATCATAAAGATTATTAAACCTATAACATGATATTATTAATTTATAAATAATTATTTGATTTTAGTTACCTTTTTTCAATATTAGCTAATATAGTATCCTTTAGAGGTTCACAATATTTTAATCCCTGCACATCTGCCATATATATAAGTATTTGTGTTATTGTTGGGAACAATCAGACATTTTCACAAAATTTTAAATTAATAAATTTAATTTAAAAAATAAATTTAATTTAAAATTAATTTATCACAACATATTAAAAATAAAATTAATTATTTGAATATATCTTTAAAAGTAACTAGTTACTTTTGGCAGTTACATTTCAAAATTTTTAACTAGTTACAGTTACTAGTTACAATTTTAAAAATATAACTAGTTACAGTTATTTTTTAGCCAAAATGGTAACTACTTGTGGATAGCATTAGCTCTTAGGTTAAGACTATGTAACAAAGGGGTTAATGTTTATAGTTTATATTATGTGATAATTTTATTAGATACCAAACCCATTAAACTCCTTAAAATTTAATAGATTAGAGCCGTGTAGAACATGTGATTTTTTAAAAAAAATTTCCCTTTCTGAGCATTTAATAATTAAAATTTTGTCAAATAAATCGAAGTCTTTTTTGCTAATAAAGAGGACGACAGAGACTATTTTGACATTTTCTAAGTGTCTTTTTGTCAGGGGCTGTCCGGGGTATTTTTAACCGAGTCTTTTTGTCCAGAACATTAAGTCCAGGATTTATTAGAGCTAGAGGCTAAGGTGAAGGCAGTACCTATTTGGAAACTATTTTTCTGAAGCAAATTCTCGCCAGCAGTTAGCACATGGTTACTGGTTACAGATGGCAGTAATCCAGATATTAAAAAGCCCCTTTAAAATAAATTTAGTCATTATTCACTTCAGTAGATTACCAGATTATCATAAATTTCACACTTCAAATATTTGATTTTTTTGCTTTATGGTCTGATAACTTCAAACCATAATATTGAGAATCCAGAACATTTGGCGCGTAATTATTTTTTAACAATATAACTTTTATTTATTAACAAATTTTTGAACACTTATCAAATCATTTTTATTAAAAATAGAAGTTGATGAATTCAATTTATCTTTTACTTCCCAAAATATTTCCTGTAAGTCAGATAATACCGCTGACTAACTCTAAAAATAATACTATAATAAATAGATTCCAATTGTCTAAATCCCAGTATCCTTCTTAGTTATATATATTTAGGCCATGCGGCACAGCCTAATAATTATTTTTGCCTTAATAAAACTTAGGCCTTTTTTATTTTTTTTTGAATTTAGGTTACTAGTGAGATAAATGTTTTCACTATGAATTTCTTTAATTGCTTTGATTAGCTCAAATGCTATATAACCACTAGTCTGAGCATGTGCTTATAAATTAAAAAAAATGGATTCTGAAGTCATAGAGAGAGAAATCATTAGCATCTAATTTGTTATTTATAATATTCATGACCTTATTGTATTCAAAATCTAAGCTTTGATAATTGTGTATCTTTATGAAATTTAATAGCCTGTACACATTTTAAACTGTTAAAATATTTATTTTCTACCAATTGAAATGACAAATTTTACGATAGTGCCAAAGCACTAATATATTGATTTTCTTGAGTGATAACAAAATTTTTAAGCTTGATACATTATTAAAATGATTGGTATTTTACTAATACCATTTGCATCAGCCGGCCTCGATTTTTTTTAAATAATTTTTTCGGCCCGGTCCTGTGTGGATCCTATTTTATCAGGTCCTGTCCGAATATTTTCTAAATATATTATAATATTTATTTTTAAATTTTGTAGTTAATAATGACGATTTAAAATATACGGCCCGGCCCGGATATTTATAAATATTTGTAGTCCCAGCTTTTATATATTTAAAAAAATTAAAATACGGCTCGGCCCGGTACCCCGACCGAACTTTAAGCCAGGACTGCAGGTCTCTGATACGTATAACATTCATTATCAGTGAAACCATTATCATGAATCTATTGGAAATAAATAGTAATGTAAAGGTAGGGAAACTTCTCGGACAATACAAAATTTGACGTTATTTCCCGGGAAATTTTCTTACATCAATAAACCTGATGTATAGACTCAAACCTAGTTGGGGTCATTTGGTCCTACAAATTATTCACAGAAAAACTTAAATTTTGAAGAAGAAAAATGAAATAATTTTTGGAAATCCATAAACCTAATGAAAAGGAATAAAATGGGATGATTTATTTATAACATCGTATATTTAATTCTAAAGGTTTGTTAAGGTTCGACAAGTCTCCGGTCTCCTACAATGTTTGTATTGCATTTATCGATTATATTAATCAATTAGAAAAACGATTTTCCACAACTTTAATTTTCCAAAACTAATTTTGTACATTTTCCATGAAACTTTTTTGATTTCGAGAAACCATTTCAGCCAAAATTAAAACCTTTATTCTAAATATAATCCATCAATAGCTAGCTGCAAGTTTTTTTATTAACTGAGCTTCTGCTAGGGGGGGGGGGGGTAGAAAATGCTTAATTAAATTTTGCAAAGAGTTATATAAATTTGAAACAATTTTATTTACCCCCCCCCCCTTCTCCGCAATAATTTAATAAATAAAAGATGCACCCATTTTTAATAATTTTGTTTATTTTATGTTGGACCAGGGGTGCCCGCAAAATATTTGCCAGCAGAGTCGAGTTTTTAAAATATATATTCCAAAAAAAAGTAGTATAAATTTTGGTCAAATAATTCGAAATTATTTATAAAATTTTCATTGTTTTAAAAAATATATAAATTTGCCAGCCAGAATAAACTAAATTTTTTTAAAATTATCTAACATATAAAACAAAATTAATATTACATATAGCATTTTAAATAAAAAGAAATTATAATAATATAGGTTTGAATAAATCGAAATATACTATATTAATAATATAAATTCTTTCGAAAAGTGCGGTTTGCTCATAAAGTCCAGTCTCCCTTAGTTTTTTTTAATATATTATTATTCAATATATAAATACAATTTTTAAAATATTTAATTCATTTACATTTTTGAAAATCTTGCGCATTACAAGATCTGCTGTGGTATTTATAGAAATAGAATATATTTTAAAATAAATATTACTTTAAAAAAAACTTAATGGGAAGAAAATAAATTAGTCGCATTTTTTTTTGTATAGTAGAAAACACAACTGTAAACCAATCTAACACTAGTAGAAGAAGATTGGCCTCCGTTTTCAATAAATAATGTAAAATTATAATAACTGATACATAAGAAATTCATGAATAAAATAAATGGAGTTGAATAGAATATGTCTAAAAAATATTATTTAATAAATTTATACTATGACCAATTTATCTCCTGAGATATAATATTATCATTATAGATTATAATTTAATTTAATTTTCATTTCTAAAATAGTTTTTAATTTTGTTCATATGTAACGAAGGATATCAAAAATTAATAAAATATTGGTAGAGTCAACGTGAAAGGGGAGGTAGGAGACATTTGTTCCAATCTTTAGAAGGGGATATAGTGCAGGCATCAAAAGTGGGATAGGGTAGAGGGGCCATGTCGTGTTTGGAAGTTTTAGTATAAATAATAGTTAGATAAATATATTCAATATAAATCTAATAATACCTTTTAAAGATATCACTTCTAAGGATATGACTTTATTATTTCCAAATACAAATCCAAAATGAAAATCGAATCAAAAAATTTATAAAAATTACGAGTTTATATATAAAAAAAAAGATGTGCAAAAAAAAACATTTTATATGCAAAATTACAATTATCTATAGTATTATTCGTACATTTAAGTTCAAAAAAAAAATTGTTTATGCAAAATTTAAAATAAACAATAATATTCTCCGTACATTCTAGTTCATTAAGGATAACTTTAATATTCATCTTTCATTTAAATATTCAAATCATATCATAAAAATAATACACTTTTTTTAATAACTTTAACACCTTCGCACTTCTACTTGATTCTACCCCTCATAAACTGCTCCCTTGTCCTACCATAGGTTCTTCCTCCTGTACCGCTAACGTGTTGTTGTTTGTGCTAATCGTGGGACATCTCCATAAAATATGATCCCCTCCACAAAACCAGCAAGACATTCTTCTTCGAGATCCCCACTCCCGTTCTCTTCTACGATTGTACGACCTGCCTGTGGGTCTATCTACCGTCATCTCTCCATACCTGATCTGGGCCTCCTCTCTGGCGGCATCTATCCATCTTCTCGATTCGGCTGATCCATCAACCATCCTAATCTCGATCTTCAAAATAAAGTTTCCTACTCGCACGTATTACGACATCTCACGGACTTAAGCTAAAAATATACTATATTTATCATTTATTTATCTCCTATAATTCATCTGCCTCCTAATTCTCAATACTCATAATCATTCTCGTATTACCTATGCCTCTCTCATTCTTTTTTTTATCAAATTGTTCATACCTTCAGCTGATCTATTCTACTAGTGTACTTCATTCCTAAACATTCTGATTATCATCATTCTCGCAGACTTGTTAAAAGGAACCAATCAATTATGCCTATCAGCATTCTCCACATTCTGATTCTCATGATTCTCGCAGACTTGTTAAAAAACAAATCAATTATGTCTATCAGCATTCTCTACATTCTGATTCTCATAATTCTCGCAGACTTGTTAAAAGGAACAAATCAATTATGTCTATCAGCATTCTCAACATTCTGATTCTCATAACTCTCGCAGACTTTTTAAAAAACAAATCAATTATGTCTATCAGCATTCTCAACATCTCAGCAATTTAATCGATTCACAACGCCATTTATTACTAACCTAGACACCTAGGTCTTAATTGCTTAATATGCCTCGAAACTACTCCTATTCTTCCTTCAATTTCTACTTCTACCTTCTTTCTTCCTATATTCTTCTTCACTATACCCTTCCCCCATTTAACTGGTCCATCAAAGTAGTATCCAAACTAGGCTTCCGATCTTAAATCTGTCATTAATTATAACTTTTTTCTGTTCTATTCTTTCTTTCAGAAAATCTAATTCAGTTCTAGTTTTTCTATCTAAAAATATCTCTGCTGGTGAGTATCCTTTGCTTCTCTTGGTATTGTTGTACGCTAATAGTAATAACCACCATTTTCCTTCTCCATATTTTTCCTTCTTTAACCAACTCTTAACTAGAGCTACCATTCTCTCCGCTTGTCCATTACTTCTCGGGTAATGTGGTGGTGCTAATAAATGCTCAATCTTCCATCTATCACAAAATTTGTCAAAATCTCTGCCTATAAATGCTGGACCACCATCTGATACTAAGGTCTTCATTAACCCATATTTACTTACGAAGTCTTTTAACTTATTCAATGCTACTTTCGTCGTCAGAATCGATACCTGTTGACAATCTATCCATTTCGAACCTGCATCTACCATTATAAAATATTTCTTCCTTTCATATTCTAAAAAATCTACGTGTATTCTTTCACAGGGTATATCTGTTGCTGGCCATTTATCTCCCTTAACTTTTGCAGGTACATTCGCACACTTATTACATGTTTCACAACTCTTAGACAATTCTTCAATTTCATTATTCATTCTGGGCCACCAAATGTATTCCCTCGCCTTATTCTTCATTCTTTCTATGCCCTGATGTCCTGTATGCACGGCTGCTAAAATGTCTTTCCTTAACCTACTTGGTATCACTAAACGATATCCTCTCATTAAACAATTGTCTTCTATATTCAATTCACCTCTACTGTTCTTAAAGGCCTGGTCTCTATCTTCCCATTCTTTATCTCCCTTCAAACAGGCTCTAATTCTCATTAATTCTTCATCCTGCTGAGAAATCTTGTCTACAAGCTCTAAAGTTATCGGTCTTTCTCTTGTGTCTATTCTTACAGCTCTTATGACATTACTATTTAGTTCCTCTTCTTCACTATATTCTAAAATATTTATTATTGGCTCTATTTCCTTGTCTTCTAAGTCCTTATCCCATAATCTCGATAATATATCTGGTAAACAATTTTGTTTGCCTGCTCTGAATCTTATTTCGAAATCGAAATTCCCAAACAACATCAGCCATTTCTGTAACCTTGGAGGCATCATCAACTCATTATTATCTCTTTTAAAAAGCCCTACCAGCGGTTTGTGGTCTGTATATAACACAAATCTCCGGCCTAACAAATACTCTCTACATTTGGTCAAACCAAACCTGACTGCTAAGGCTTCCCTTTCTATAGTTGAATAATTTCTTTCAGCCTTATTAAACTGTCTTGACACAAATAAAATCGGTCTTTCTACTTCATCAACTACTTGTGATAAAGCTCCTCCTATACCTTCATTAGATGCGTCCACTGCTAAAACAATATCTATCTCCTCATTAAAGCACATTAACATAGGTTTCTCTACCAACTTTATCTTCAATTTTTTAAAACTTTCTTCCTGTGCTGTTCCCCACTCGAACCTTTTATTTTTCTTTAATAGACTATATAATGGTGTAGCAATTTCCGCAAAATCTTGAATAAAACGATGGTAATAATTTGTAGCTCCTAAAAATGACTGTAATTCAGACTTATTATTTGGCGCTCTCATGTTTACTATCTTGTCTATATTTTTCGCCATCGGAGTAATTACGTTTCCCTTTATAAAATGTCCTAAGTACTTTATTTCTCTTACTTCGAAAACGCTTCTCTTCATATTAGCTTTTAAACCATTCTCTAATATTATATCTAACACCTTAACTAATCTAGCATTATGTTCTTCTTCGGTTCTACCTGATATTAAAACATCATCTAAATAATACATAATTCCCTTTAACCCTTGAAATAAAGAAGTCATTGTTCTCTGAAATATCGCAGCCGAAACTTTCAAACCAAATGGTAGGCGACAAAATGCAAATAATCCTCTATGCGTCGTAATTGTCAACATCTTACTCGTGTTTTCGTTCACTTTAATTTGTAAATAAGCGTTAGAAAAATCAATCTTCGAAAAAAATGTTGATCCTTCTAGATTTGCTAATAATTGTTCTATCCTCGGTAATGGATAACTAACCGTGCTAATCCATGCATTTAACGAAACTCTATAATCTATGCATAACCTTAAACTATTATCTGCCTTTCTAATGGGGACTAACGGTGTCGCCCACTCGCTATGCACTATAGGTCGTATTATGCCTTCCTCTAACTATTTATTCAATTCCTTATCGACTTCTTTTAACCAAGAAAAAGGCAATCTCCTTGCTCCACAAAATTTAGGCTGGTAATTCTCTAATAATTTTATATTTACTTCAACATCTTTTAGTGTCCCTAGCTCTTCTTTAAAAACTTCCAAGTATTGATCTACAATCATACTTATTTCATGGCTGTATTTATTTTCGATAATCTCTTCCTGTTCTACTGTCTTCTTAATTATCTGTTTGTTGATTTCGACGGGTGTTACCTCTAAAGAATTTATATCTCTTGAAATTTTATTCTCTTTATCTCTATATTTAATCAAAAACTCTGGTGTTCGATTTCTAAGTTTATCGAGAACTAATTCTTGTTTATCTTCTATCATAGGTAACTTAAATCTATCGAAATCACTCCTTATTATTTCACTATTTTCATCATTACCTACAGGGATAGTTTCGAAAAAATTCCACCAATTATAAATTGGACCTAACGTTCTTATATCACACCAACCTAAAATTGGTTCAATTTTCAACGTAGTTATCCACAAATTTATACTTTTATTAACTCCTGGTAACCTTACCCTATAATACCCTAAAATTTTCACCACGCTACCATCCAATTGTTTGGCTCTTATTTTCTTTGTAACAAATTCTTTCTCTGGCCAAAATCTCATAAAATCCTTAATACTTATCAAACTAATTTCTGCTCCTGTATCTAATAAAAAACAAATTTCTGCTTCATCCATATTTATCTTTACTCTCGGGCATCTATTCTTCATTAAAAAATTCTCTAATTCCATTTGTACATCTAAACAAGTTGCATTTTTAATTCTATATATTTCAAAATCTCTACTTTTTATTTCTATATCACCTCTATTAATATCGCTTGAATTATAATTATCGATGTTAAAACACTTTTTATTATCACAAAATTTATCGTTCTTATTACAATAATTATCTTACTTGCACTATCAACATTATCCAAATTATCATTATTAAAATTAAAATACTTATTTTTACTACAATTATTAACATTAAAGAAATTATTATAATTATCGAATCTATCATTAAAATTAAAATGCTTATTCTTACCTGAACTAAAATTAGAAAAACCATTATTACCAAATTTATTATTAAAATTAAAATATTTATTCTTATTTGCTACTAAATTATTAACATTAAAAAAATTATTATTATTACAAAATTCATTATTAAAATATTTTTTTCTTAGTCATTTGTTACATTTCTCTTGAGTGTGTCCATCCTGGCCACAAATATTGCACCTTAAAATCAAATTGTTTATTCTGCATCTTATAGCTACATGGTCATTTTTGCCACATCTCGCGCATCTCAAATCCTTTGTTAAATCACAATCACGCGACATATGGCCTGGCTGACCACAGCTATAGCAACTAATTCGTCTGAAAATCTCTGTACTTCTAGAAATGTTTATGTTTCCCTCCTTATTTTCCTCATTTAATATATTTTTTATCTTATCTAATTCCATATTTTCTATTTTTATGTACGATGTATTTCTACCTAAAATTAAACCTAATAAAAATGCTAAAACTATTACCGAAAATATTATTACCATTATATTATCCAACAATAAATTCCTTAAAATAATTTGACTTATATACATTACAAAGAATTCAAAATCATTTTAATCACAAATAACTTAATGCTGCGGCCAAAATTATACAACAATGTAATTAATATTATGATTAAAATCAAGGCATAAATTGGCATTACAAATAAAAGAACAGAATATATATATATATATATATATTTTTTTTTTACCTTAAATACGCTGATATATACAAAGAATTGACTTGTAATCACAATTTACTTCTTCTAAATTTTATTGTATCGTCTATCTGCTAGACTGAAAATCTGAGGTCCCTAAGTATTTCTACTCTTCGGACCAATGTCGTGTTTGGAAGTTTTAGTATAAATAATTGTTAGATAAATATATTCAATATAAATCTAATAATACCTTTTAAAGATATCACTTCTAAGGATATGACTTTAATATTTCCAAATACAAATCCAAAATGAAAATCGAATCAAAAAATTTATAAAAATTACGAGTTTATATATAAAAAAAATGATATGCAAAAAAAAAACATTTTATATGCAAAATTACAATTATCTATAGTATTAATTCGTACATTTAAGTTCAAAAAAATTGTTTATGCAAAATTTAAAATAAACAATAATATTCTTCGTACATTCTAGTTCATTAAGGATAACTTTAATATTCATCTTTCATTTAAATATTCAAATCATATCATAAAAAAAATACACTTTTTTTAATAACTTTAACAGGCCATTAGCTTTTTACAAAATGGGGTGCTAAAAGGAGTTAATTTATTTGTGATAAATGAATTTAAATTTATTTACTATATTTAATAAATGACTTTCTGGTAGACTTCGCATACCATATCCTCTTTGAAGGGGCTTCCACCCTCTTTTTCTTTGCCGGTTTTATGCCATTAAATTTATATATTTTCCTATTATTAATTATAATATACAGGTATTCGCTAATCAAAATATGTGCACAAATGTAACCATACCCAAATGCTTTAGTTTCATATCTCATAGCCAATAAAAAATTCTAAATTAACCCCAATTACCAAAAATAATTAGAAAAATAATCTAAAAAAGTTAGTCCTTATTTTGTTCAGAATTGAAATGGACTAATTAAAAAATTAAAATTAAACTAATTGGATATTATGGAAAACTTTTTTGGATACTCAAAAATCAGCAAAAAAATGAATAAATTAACTTAACATTCTATATATGTATTTAATGATGGGTATGAACATTTAATAAAAATAAAAATTAATAAAATAATTAGATTATAAACCTGTTTTTTATAAAATAGAATATCTTTTGATATTTCTCAATTTTGCTTTTGAGTAAGCGAATGAAAAAAAATTACAATAAAATTGAAAGAATCTAAATAATATTAAAATTAAATCATTAATTTTAAGTAAGGTTAATATATTGTTTTTAAAAAAATATAGGGCATAATGTATATAAAAAAAGGTTGAAAAAAGAAAACTTTAAAATCAAAAGCCAAGTTTTAAAAAAAATAATAGGAAATACATATTGTTAACTTTATTATTAATGAACAAAATAGAGGAGGGAAGTCAAATAAATATTTGTAATTCCCTTTTAGGATTTCAATTTGAGTGATGCTATTTTTTTCCCAGTCCTTATTGAAATTGATTGAAAAATATTAGGCATTGGAGACCGGGGTTCCCCAAAACATTAAAGATTAAAGAAATAAAAATATTAAAAAGGGGCCTATATTTATTGCATTTTAAAATTTACTGAAGTTTCAAGAGGTCAGAATTTCTAATAGAGGGAAATGAGATAACCCAAGATATATCCCAGACAAGGGTTAAATACGTGCCATGGGAACGCTTACCTTCCTCATTTAGAAGTAGTGTTGTTATAAAGTCCGATTTGGCTCGATTTTCAAAACGGCCTAATTAAAATTTTTGCCAAAATAATATTGTGTAAGGCTCAAGATTTGGCAAGTCAAATCTCAAACTTTTCTGCCATCTATGAATAAAATTACCAGGCTTACACAATCGGGCCGAAAAAGTCAACCCGAATCGGGCTTTTTAACAACACTATTTAAAACCTAAAGCTTCCAAACTATTGGAAAAACTGGCTGAAATTAAATAATTTTCGATCAACCTATTTAGATTGTCAACCGCAAAAGGCGGTCGCTATAAAAATGGATTAGCTTGCTTAATTCAGGTAGATAATGTCAACAGATAGAATAAGACTATTTCCAATGATTTGGAACCCATTGTTCGTGAGTAACATCTCCTTTTTCCTATTTGGGATCGTGTCTAGCCATTCATGGCCGTTAGAATTTTTTTTGTGTTTATAAAATTAATTTTAAATAAGGTTAATATGTTATGTCAAAAATATAAGCCATTTAAGTATATTAAACAAATTATTAAATGAACTTAATTTTTAAAAATTTATTCATAAAGTTTTGAACGACGTGAATGCGTTTATGGACGTGAACGCTTTCCTTTTTTTTTGAAGGTGAACGTTGAACGTACTCGTTTGATATTTTTAGAAATGTTCATAGCACGAGTTTAATATAAAAGAATTTAGAGGGGGAGGGAGTCAATTTAATTTTCTTCCATATAAAGGGGTCTGTTTTTTAGGGCATTTATTTATTATTCATTATTTTTTTTTCATATTATTTTTATTTATAATTTTGAGGTGGAGGAGGGATGTTGGTATTATACCTCTCTTCTTTTTTAAAATAATTTAAAAATATTATTTAACTATTAACAGTCAAATGGCAATTCTTTACTTATGCACAAATAATTGTAAAATATTATTTATACTACAACTATCTTTATTTAATTAGTGGAATTAAAATTTCTTATAAACATGTCTGTAAGTTTTTTAAAAATTTTATTGTGTTGTATTGTATATTTAGAAAGACGAAACATTTAATCCGAAAGCTTATCCATTAGCAGATCCTGTGTTAAATAAATCGATTCTAGATTTAGTTGTACAATCCTCTAATTATAAGCAGTTGAAAAAAGGAGCAAATGAAGGTTAGATATTTTTTATTTATAAATAGATAACACAATTTTAGCCACAAAAACTTTGAACAGGGGATTATCGGAGTTGATTATTATGGCAGCTGATGCTGAGCCATTGGAGATCTTATTACATTTACCCTTACTTTGTGAAGATAAAGTGAAATGATAAAATTCTTTATTCAATATTATGTATAATTTTAGAATGTACCTTATATATTTGTTCGTTCAAAGGAGGGTAAAATTAGTTTTTAAATTTTATACTATATTCAAATTAGCACTTGGTAGAGCATGTGGAGTGTATAGACCTGTTAGTGCCTGCTCTATTATATCTAATGAAGGCTCAGAAATCCAACAACAAATACATAGTGTTAGGCAAAACATTGAAAGATTGATGATATGAATTCTATACCTTATACATGTACATATAAATCATGTTTATATTGTAAATTCTAGATTTAATTGACATTTAATAAAATTAACTACTTTATGTTTATATTATGAGGATTATTGCTGTAAGCATTTTATAAAAAACAAATTTGTTTGTGTTCATTCATTTGTATAACTAATTCATGAATGCATTTACTTATATTTATATTTTAAGCTATATTTTTTTAATACATTTGGTGTTATAGACAGCTTCCTCCCCAATGCAACTTTTTGAAAAAGATGAATTTTTTGGCAAATGAATACCTAAACCCATTTTCAGTCCTTTTTAACATATTGTAAATGAAAATAAATTGATATTGCTATTAGCTAAAACAATCACCCTAAATAAAAAAAATATGCTACATAGGATTGTAAATGTGATAATAACATTTCCAGACATAATGAATGTTTAGTTTAAAATGAAAACAAGAAATTGAAATTTTATCTCAAATGAATTTATCAACAATTCTTCAGAATTTTTTAACCTTAAAAGCAAAAAATGGTATCTAGAAGAAAATAGAAAATAAAGACATATCATAAATTAAAATATCATCCTCTTTCTTTTCTATTCCTCTTTTTTAAACCAAGAAAAATATTTAACCTTGAATTCATTTTAAAAAAATTTTTTTTTTATCCATCCCGCTGTTATGTTCTACTCAATTAATCAATAATACGTAATTAAATTTTCAAATTTATCTTTAAAAAAAATTTTCTTAGCATCTTCCTTTATCTTAATTATATTCTTTCCTTGCATAATATTTATCGCCAATCTTAATTTCTTGAATATTTTTCCTATTTAGAACCAACTCATTTTTTAAAATTATTTTATTCTTTGACTTGTTATTTTAACCCATTAGTATTTGCCTCGCTCCTTGTTTTATAATCTCTTGTGAACTCAATCGCTTTGTTATTTTGAAAATGTTTTAGCTTTGCCACACAGCTACATATTAAAATATATTTTCCAGCACTTGGCATTTTCTCTTTTTTTTATTTATATTCAACACTATTTTATTTCGCAATATTATTTTACACTTTCGCCGTAGCGCATTATTATACCGTTCTCTTTATTCACCACCACACTATCTTTGAAATTTCTAAATATTTGTCTTGCACGATGATTTTCATTATTTTATATTCATCACACAAAAAGGTACAACGCTCATTTCTAAATCGAAACGAATAATTCCACTCTCATTTCATCCCTCGTCATTGATTTTACATTTATATATTTCTCTTTTCTCTATTAATATAAATCTCTCCCACAATTGTATTTTACTTTCGCTTTCAACTATTTCGTTCTCTCCAATTTAATTCAATAACATTTGTACACTTTATTTTCAATAATTAATATGTATTGAATAACTCAAAAATACACAAATTACATATTTTTTTAAAAACAAATAAGCACCACATTTTATCAATACCTTCACAACAATAAACTACACTAACTTTCCCATATCTCTAGGTAGCATTCACCGCTTTAAATATAATTTATTAATGCAACACTATGACATTCCCTGTAAATTTGGTCACGGCACCATTATGATAATTATACACTATAAAAAAACTAACCGTTATTGTGAATATGCTATTAAAAACTTTACCAGTAGTACAACGGCAATTTATAACTCACATAATTAACCAATTATTTTACTTATATACAATATAAAAAAACCTACCAGTACAATTCAATATAACCCTTCAATACTCCAGTGAAAAAAATGACTTTAGTACTTGGATGGGGTTTAATAGACCCCAATTTCAAATGTATATATCTCCAGTAATATTCATTATTTGATATTTGGATATAAGATAGATCTAACCTTATTTCTTAAGCCCTAGATTTAAGATGATGAGGATAATTATAATTTGTGCCAAAAAAAATTTAAAAAGCTTACTTTTTTAAAATTTCAAATGTAAAATTAAAAAAATAACTTATCCCATCATGATAATTCATAATGTATATTAATTGCTTAAGCTACATTTAAATTTCATAACCAATTATATATTTTTTAAACTATTTATTAATCTTAATATATATTTTCAATGCAGTAGCGTCACTAAAGAGAGGAGGAGGCACGAGAAGCTCGAGTCCCCTAAAAAATTTGAATAGCCCCCTAAAGAAAATTTTTTTTTAATGGCTCACTAATATCCCCCTAAAAATTTTGCTAGCCACCTGAACAATTTCTTTTAGAATTCTATTACGTATTATATTATTTATAGATTTAATTTTATTAATTAATAAGACTATATCTAATTTTTTATTAAATGAGTTCTATTTTAATTATTAGATTATATAATACATATAAATTATATTTTCACTATGTCAACAATCGCAATCAAATACTGTGTTAAAAATGTAATGAATATCAATATCACTCATAATGTCTAAATATTAATCTAGAATTAACAGTTGAAGCTGTCATATTATTATTTAAAATTATTTATTTTTAAAAATTATTGTTTAATATTTTTCAAATTTATAAATAGTCGCCTGATTTTATATATCACGTATAGAACTCGTGATCTCTTTGTCCCAAAAAAGTATAAAAGGGATTAGATTTTATAATTATTATGACTTTTTGTTTTTTTTAAATATATTTAATCAATAAAATTTGGAGTTGAAAATTTATTAATTTTAGTTTTAGAGTTGTGTTGGTTAATTATGTTAAAGTTATTAACCCTTCAATACTCTGGTGGGGTATATGAAACCCCAGGCATGCAAATGATATTACATAAAAGCGGTTAAATATTATGATCTGGATTTTTCAGTAGCTTCATCAAATATATCCTAGAATCTATATTCCAAATTTCATATATTTCGGTTGAGTAGTTTATGTTCTATATTTTTTTTATATTTGAATGTATTAGTATAATTTTTTTTTATATTGAAGAATAAAGATACAAATATTTGGCAGTAATAGAAGCATTTTTATTCGTCCACCTACCAATAGTTTTCAACTATACCATCAGGTGCTTCAGAAAAGGCAGTAAACTATTCTTAATGTTAAAATATTTGGAGTATATTAGTTTAGTATTAAATAATTTATATAAATTAATAATGATATTCCAGAAATATAAATATCAGAATTATTTTATTCATATTAAGAAACTTAATGTTAAAATATTATTTTATGACAATATATTGATGGAGATATCTCTAATGAAAAATTGCAAAATTCCTTAATCATGATACTGCCGAGTGTAAAGAGTAAATGATTGTTAAATTTAAAGTCCATGCATATTAAAGAATCTTAGATATATGAAACGATTCTAGATCTATCCATAATAACATGAAAAAAGGAATCATTGAGAGTTGGGTGAAATCTCTTCAAATAAAAATGAAGAAATGAAGATTTATGCAAAAATTTATGTTTATATATTCATTATTTTTAAATAGAATATAAACAAAGAATTTTAATATATTTGTTATAAAAAAAATTGATTATATAATATGTGAAAATTATATCATATAAAACTCTACTAGTACAATGCTATTTATAACACACAATTCACCAATACAACTCTAAAACTAAAATTAATATACTTTCAACTGTTAATTTTATTGGCCAACAAAATATATATCTAAAAAAACGTAAAAAACAAAAAAATTATTATAATCTCATGCCCAAGAGCGATCTACACATGATATATAAAATCAGGCGACTATTTATAAATGCGATAAATATTTAACAAAATAATTAAGAAAAAGAAAAATATTTTACGCGAATACATGAGTAAGTAAAGCAATATTAATTTCATATAATAATATTACATGCCCTCTATAAATGACCTCATTCGACATCCATATTATTCACCCAGTTGTAACTTCAGAATATAAATACTTTTAAAAATCTAATTTATCATGGTTTCACTCGATCGTATCAAATAATCAGTTTTCCATAGATTTAAAAACTTTATCACTCTTTATAATTATCATTAATTCCCACTTATTCTATTATCAATAAATTAAAATTTTCAAATATTTTTTTTAACTACATTACCCCATTCGATTTTTTCTCTGAATAATATAGAATTCAATAATATTTAACATGAACCAATATATTAGTTTATCTTCCTTCCAATATCTTTGATTGTATAGTGGTTTCAATTTCAAAATCCCAATAATTTTGCTGAAATAGGTGTTAGCTGCATTGCTTATGATCATATTAGTTATCCTGACCCAACCTTTAATTTGCCTCCGTAATCTACCGAACATTGTTATCTGGACTCAACGATAACGATTCGTCGCCATAGTCCTTATTAAATTCATTTTTCTCATAATCTCAATTTTCGCGAGTCGATAATCTTTACTCATTATTACAATCAATTCTAGATTTTCTTTCAAAAACACTTTTCGGCCATTTTTCTTTGTTATATAAAAAAACATTGTAGATGAATGATGATTTTTATCCCATGACGATCAACTCTCTTTCCATTCTACTTACCGCATTGATACATTATCTAAGCGCAATATATAACACTTTTACAAAAATTTTAAACACCTCTTTTGAATCTCTCTCCTTTTAAATTTCAACCAACATATTTGTGCCTATGCTTTCCCCAAATTTGACCCCCACATATACATATTTGTGTCAACTCCTTCCCAGTACTAAATATTTTAATCACAATATATTACACTTTTACAAAATTAACACCTCTTTTGCATCTCTCTCCTTTTAAATTTCACCAACATATTTTTGTCTACGTTTTTCCAACTGAGTTCCTGGATTCTCCCCAATGAATCTCCCGATTACTTCCCAATGAGTCCCCTTATTACTCCCTAATGAGGCCGCTCGATTACTCCCCAATGAGCTCCCCCACCCTCCCCAAATATTTCTTCCCTATGATTCTCCCCGCTGAAAACTTCTACATATTGGTTAACTAACTTATTTAAATATAAAAAAATAAATAATTCAACTTCTTATATATAAATTTCTACAAAATAGTCAATATATGTCATATCTCTTTTTTTATAGGATAATATTTTACGATAATTTAATAGTCCATAAATCAATTAAATTTCCTTTTCTAACATTTCGAAAATCTAAATATTTTAATTCGTTAACTCATTTAAGTAAAAATTTATCCACATTAAAAATTAAAACATCATCTTTTCTATTCTCCTCTTTTTTAAATCAAGAAAAATATTTTAATAATGCAAAATTTATCAATTCTTTAAACATTGGCTACATTCTGACCTATCTCTGCGGAAATCAAACAACAATCATAAAAATTTACATCTCTAACATTTTATTATTCATCCTACAATGGATGTAATAAATTATATATATTTTCTGTTCTTTTTTTTACATGTTTTTAGGTAGGCTATTTTTTTCTTTTTCGAAAAACAGTTTTGAGTTAAATTTTTAGTACAAGTATATTTTTGATATTATTACAAACTACTATTTTTAAAATATAATATACAAAAATAGAGGTGGTGCGACAATATATAAAATCTTAATTGTTTCATCGTATCATTCTGGTCCTTATATTTAGTTAAAAAAATTTTCATTTTTATTTTATCAATTTATCCAACATAATAAATTCTGATATTGGTTTACATCGTGAGTGTCATGGCTATGACTGCAAATTAACCAGCATCTATTATTTGTGTTGCTATGTAATTTAAGATTATTATTGTTGCAAATGTTGAATTAAAGAGATAAATAATAAATGTTTATTTATTTTCAAGAAATGTCAATCAGATTATTATTTTTTTTATTAAATGTCTTGTTACACACAACGCAATTATTGTTTAGGATAAAATTTTTATTATCAATATTGTAATGAGAACATGGTTTATTTTTTTATTAGTAATCATAGGAATTCTAACTTTAATAAAATGCAAATTTATAAGAATAATTTTGTTAAAGTATTTAATTCGAGTTTTGATAAATTGGATGTGACCAATTGTGTGGTTACAGTTTTGATTTTTTTCATCTTATATTTTTCATTGATTTTTATTATACATTTAATTAAGATAATTAGGAATAAATATTTTACAAATAAAGTGAGTAAGTTAGATGATTCTAATGTTGTGGATGTGAATCCTATGACATCTGATAAATTTTTAGATTTTTCTGAAGATCTAAAAAATAGTTTAAATTTGATTCTAATTGAACTTAGAAATTTAAATATCCAGAAAATAAGTAATTCCAGTGCGAATGAGAAGTCAAATACTAGTGAAATGCCTATTGTTGGTAAAAGTATTATGATGTCAAAAGATATAAATGTTAGTTTATATTCATTTATGAGTGAAATTTCTGAGAAAATTTCTGAAATTGTGATTAATAAACCTGTGAAGGTTGTAAAAGATTATAATGTACTTGTTAAAAGAAATGAAAATGAAGGTGTAATTTCAAATGATATAAAAGAAATTAAAGAAAATTTGAAAAATATTTCTAAAGATATAGTTACAATTAGAAATGAAAATCATAATTTTAGTGAAAATTGTGATATTTGTGGCCGGAGGGGTCATAGTGGGAAAAATTGTTTTTCGCATGAGCGAAAGATCAATGAAAATGTGAATGTAAAATTAAATGATAAAAATGATATAATTTGTCATCGATGTGGTTTTACAGTTCATATTAAAAAGAATTGCATAGTGAAAGAAGCAAATTTTAAAGATGGTTTTCCAAAAAGACCACCGGTATTGCTAAATTCAGTAGTACATAATATAAAAGATTCGGTGATTTTAAATACAAGTGAAAAAGATATGAACACTAAAGATAATGACCGAATGTGTTTTAAATGTGAGAAAATGGGTCATGTAGCCATGAATTGTGTTCAATATGTGAGTGAATTGCAATGACTATAAAAAATTTTAATATATATAGTGTTGTTAAAAATAATTTCAATATATTTAATAAAAAAATATAAATATTCAGAGGCCATTAAATTCAGAGTTGAATTTAGGTATGAATATTAATGATATTAATGGTGATTCAAATATAATGAATACAATTTTAATGATTGAAAAAGAAATTAATCAGTGTTCGTGTTTTCGTGTAAATATAAAATTGAGTAAAGCCTAATTAAAAGTGATAATATATTATAACAAAATTTTTAATAAGAATAACATCTGGGAAGAAAAGTATTATTTATCTTAAGCAATAGAGAAGAATATTTTAATTTAAGAATTAAATTGTTATCAATAAAATAAAAACATTGACTTTAATAAATTCATGTGAATAATACCACGTGGCATGGTATTAGAAAGTTCAATGAAATACAAACTTTTGTGTAAATTAATTTAAAAAAAAATTTTTTTTTTAATTTAAAGAGACATTGTTGTGAAACAATGTAAAATAAAAATTTTTTTAATAATATGTGATAAAAAAAAACTCTAAATAAAAAGTTGGTGGACCATAAAAAGATTTTAAACTTTGACCTTGTGAAGAATTATGTAAAATAAAAGAGTTTTAAAAAAGGATGGAATATGATGTGATGATATAATAGTTATAATTATAAATTTAAATTTTTTATATCCATCGGCACAACTTTATATATTTTTTTTGTAAGAAAAAATATGATTTTGGTAATATTATATATATAAATATATTGTAGTTTAGTATTTTTGTTATATGACATATTAATTTTTTTTTTGTGGTTCATATTATTTTCTTAATGGATATTGCATATATGTAGTTTTAACAGTGATAATTATAAAGATATAATGATATTCCATATATGTAGTTTTAATAGTGATAATTATAAATTATTTTTTTTTATCCCTATTCGTATTCTTTTATTTTGTTTGTGGTCAATTATTTGTTTTATAATTGAAAATTAAGAAAGGAAAAAATAATTGTCAAGTATTATTGAATCCAAATTTACATGTATTGTAAAACAAGCAAAATAAATTAATTATTATAATTCGCATGTCGAAAGAAGACAATTCAAGATTTAGTTTAATGTGCAAAGGTACGATTCGATAAATGACGAGGAAATGATCAATGTCCTAAAAGAATGATAATTATATGGTATCTGGGCTTTTGAAGGGTAGGCGTGTTGTAAATGTTGAATTAGAAAGATAAATAATAAATGTTTATTTATTTTCAAGAAATGTCAGTCAGATTATTATTCTTTTGATAATATGTTTTTATTGGAAAAATAATATTTTATTCAGTGTGTGATTTTTTATATGAAATGAGTCGGAGATTTTATTAAATGAGTTGTATATTTATGAATTGAAATTTGAATTATTTGATATTCGATTATTATGATTGTATTATTGGAATTTATTAGATGAAAAATGAAGTGTAGTTGTTAGTTTTATTAAAATTATTACAGCTGTTGTGAGCATATGATTGCATATTTTAGATAAACAATAACAGTGGCGTCGCTAAAGGGCGCAGGGGCCCGAGCCCCCTGAAAAATTTGAATAGCCCTCTGAAGCAAAAAATTTTTTTTTTAATGACTCCTTAATATCCCCTTGAACTAAAAATAAATTTTTTTAATTGCTCCCTGAACAATTTCTTTTATAATTCTATTGAGCAATATATAGATTTAATTTTATTATTTAAAAATTAATAAGACTATCTAAATTTTTATTAAATGAATACTATTTTAATTATTAGATTAGATTAATACATATAAATTATATTTTCACTATGTCAGCTTGCGATCAAATTTTGTGTTAAATATATATCAGTATCACTCACTAAATATTAATTTAGCATTAACAGTTGAATCTTAATGAACTTTTATTATAAATTATTATATGACCCTAATTAAATTAATATAATTATTTATTAATTGAAAATTAACAAATTTAATTGTAATTAGCCGAGTTTAACATCACTAATCAACTATATTATTGATTTTTAAATTTAATTATCATGTCTCTTTCTAAAATTATTTTCAAGGTCCAAATCCAAATAAGTATAAGAGATTTATTTATAAAAAGTAAGTAGACATTTAGTTTATAATCCTCTATTATATATAATTATTTATAGAATATTAAGGAAAATGCCACTTTTGCAGACGTATTTGACAGTTATATAATATATTACAGTTAATATTTTTAAAATTTTACTAATCAATGCTTTTGATAATAAATATATAAAACAATTTGCATACAACTATTTCACGCCATCTATTTATTTAAAATATTATTATAATTAAACATTTTATTATTCATCCCACATGGATGTAATAAGTTAGATAACTTTTCCTCTCTTTTTTACGTGTTTTAGGAAAGCTATTTTTCTCTTCCTTGAAAAACAATTTTGAGTTAAATTCAATGAGAGTTATATACATCATTGGTTAAATTTTTAATACGAATATATTTTAGATATTATTACAAACTACTTTTATTTTAAAATAAAATATACCAACTAGAGATGGTGCGACAATAATATATAAAATTTTAATTGCTTTCATGATATCACTCTGGTTCTTATTTATAATGTTACAAAATGTTTCATTTCTAATAAGTCATCCTTTCCGTGTAAATAACTCAAGGCTTCAATATGCATAATTTCTTCTAAAGATTTTTAGTGTTTTTGTTTCATCAATTTATCTAACATAATAAATTCTGATATGGGTCATTGTTAGTGTCATGGCTATGACTGTAAATTAACCAGCATCTATTATTTGTGTGGGTATGTAATTTAAGATTATTACTACAGCTGCTGAGAGCATATGATTGCATATTTTAGATATACAATAATGATCAACTGTGTAGTCGTTTATATATCATTAAAAATGGAAGATAATCTTTTATAAATTTAAATCTCACAATAATTTTTTCTACCTATCTTCCATCATGTCATCTAAGAGGAAGCTCTAACTACCATGTAGTTTTATGATTTGGAATGGTCGTTTATACTCTCTTCTTCAAGAATTGTTGATTTGGTTTACTCTATAAATTTTTCCTTATAAGTCCATTCTATAAAACATTGTCTAAAATGGTAACAGAGAGTTATATTAGTTTCATAACCTTTTGAAAATGTAAGTTTCTAATAATTCTATTATTGCATTATGTGGTTTTTAAAAACTATTATCAATTGAGGCATATGTATGAATAAATTAACCATTGACGCAAATTTTTTATACATCAGCAATCGAAAATATTTTATACTGTAATAAATAGTTGTGTTAAAGAATATTATTTTTAGAAGTGTCTTGTATTGTTTTAATTATTTACATATATGCCAGTTTATTTAATATGCATAATATAATAAATGATAAAATATCAAATTCAGAATAATTGTTCAGAGTTAAAAAAAATTTAAAATGTATAATATACTAATATAAAACCTGACCGAAGGCCGGGAAAAAGAGGGTTTAGTTGAGCCCCCTGAGATTGTAAAGGCTACCGCTTTAAATATTATTAATGCAATACTAATATCCCTTATGATCCAGGTCATGGCGCCTATGTGAAAATTACATAATATAAACCTCTACCGGTACAACGCTATTTTATAACTCATACAATTTACCAACAAAACTCAGTCAATGACTAAAATTAATAAAATTTAAACTGCTAATTTTATTGGCCAGCAAAATATATATTTACAAAAAAAACATAAAAACAAAAAAATTATTATAGTTATAAAATCTCTTCCCTTTTATAATTTTTTGGGACAAAGAAATTACGCGATCTACACGTGATATATAAAATCAGCAACTATTTATGAATCAGGGGTGTCGCTAGCCTTCACAATCTCAGGGGGCTCAACTAAAAAAAAATTTATGGGGGGTTTCGCTCCCTATACCCCCTAATTTGCGGGCCTTCGGCCTAGTTTTATATTAATATATTATACTATTTTAAAATTTGCTAACTCTGAAAAATTATTCTGATTTTCATATTTTGTCATTTATTATATTATGCATACAAAATAAACTGGCATATAGAAAACGACATAATGCAATAATATAATTCTTAGCAACTTACATTGAAAAAGGTTATCAAACTAGTATAGCTCTCTGTTACCATTTTAAACAATGTTTTAGGACTAATAAGGAAAAATTTATTGGCCTAAACATAATCAACAATTTTTGAAGGAGAGAGAGTATAAACGACCAATCCAAATCATAAAACTATATGATGGTTAGAGCTTCCTCTTAGATGACATGATGGAAGCTAGATAAGCAATCGAGAAAATTATTGTGAGATATTAAATTTCTAAAAGATTATCTTCCATTTTAAATGATATATAAACGACTACACATTTGACCATTATTGTTTATCTAAAATATGCAATTATATGCTCTCAGCCGTATAGTAATAATCTTAAATTACATAGCAACACAAATAATAGATGCTGGTTAATTTGCAGTAATAACCATGACACTCACGATGTAAACTAATATCTGAATTTATTATGTTGGATAAATTGATAAAATAAAAACACTAAAAATCTTTGGAAGAAATAATTGTGCAAATATATTGAAGCCTTGAGTTATTTATACGGCAAGGATGCCATATTAGAAACGAAACATTTTGGAACTATAAAATAAGGACCAGAATGTTATGATGAAACAATTAAGATTTTATATAGTGTCGCATCACCTCTAGTTGGTATATTATATCTTAAAATAATAGTAGTTTGTAAAAATATCAAAAATATACTTGTATTAAAAATTTAACTCAAAACTATTTTTTGAAAAATAAAAAAATAGCTTTCATAAAGTAAAAAAGAAAAGAAAAGATATCAAATTTATTACATCTATTGCAGGATGAATAATAAAATGTTTAATTTTTAAAATTATTTATATCTAAATAGATGGCGTTAAATACTTGAATGCAATTTGTTATTATATTTATTATCAAAACCATTTATTAGTAAAATTTATTATAACTAGTAGATAGCCCGTCAAAAATGACCGAGAATGAGAATTTTATTCGTTTTTTTAAGAAAGATGTTACCTTTTATTTAAAAATCATATCCAATTTATATTATTTTTAAACCCCCCTCCCCATTTAGGTCAAGTCCAAGCAATGTCATTGAGTCCAACCCATTAGGACTAAGAGTGGAAACTATTATTTAAGTCAAAATATATTAAAATGGGCTTGTACCCAATACCAAAATTCTTTGTAAATATATTACTAATTACATAAGACTAACATTTAACATTAAAAAATTTTAAGACAGGTCCAAGCTCATAATATTTGGAAAAAATTTCCATGCGTCCAAGACCTTATAATTTTTAAAAAAATTTCTCAAGCCTAGCTCAACCCATAATAATTTTGAAAATTTTTTCCTAGCCCGGCCCATAATAATTTGTAAAAGATATTCCCAAGTCAGATCCAAGCAAATATTAATTTTGAGGAATATTTTTCAAGCCCAGTCCATCCCATATAAATTTTCAAAACTTTTTCCCAAACCCGGAGATAGTTAAATTTCTAAATAATTTATCAACACATGAAGGGGAAATCTCGGATTTACCAATTAGTGGGTTAACTCCTTTTATCAAAAAATTTGACAAGGGCTATCTATATCTTTATGTTAAGTACAAAAAATTCTATCTATTTAAATTACAAAAATGCCATTCAATACTAATGAAACTATTTTTTAAGAAATTAGTTTTTCTTGCCATATAAATTTAGGTAATTTTTTTTAAAAATGATGAGGATTAATTATTATCCTGTGTGTCTGGTAAAATTAAGAGCAAATCCTTTATGACATTTTAATTTTTGATAGAAAAAGCGACAAAATAAATCTGGGCAGTTGTCTACAGAAGAAATAATTAATGTATAATATCAACCCATTTAGGGTTGTATTGTAGGTGAAAGTAATGAATAATGACGGATTACCAAAGCAGTGTACAACACCCATTGCGTCCTGATAAAGCTGAGGCCCTAGGCTACTGGTAAAAGAAGAACGCAAAATGATATTTCTGCCAAGGTGTCAGTTTTGGTATCACCCTCTAAAATAGAATCATGAACGACATTGTCAACTCAACCATAAAACGGTCGTAAGTATTGTTATAAAGGCCATGACAAAACTACCGCATATTTTCCCACTAATAATGTCAATGAAATTGGCCGCACTACACATTCACGTTTGAACATCTCTCTAAATATTCATGAAAGTTCCTCAGGGAATCGGATAAAGTATTATTTATATTAACTCCTAGTGAGGTGAATGATAGTGGAATTAAATGCTTATATTTGTTAAAAATTAGGCAGAGGTGGCATAGGGATTGTGGTAGTGGTGATAGAAATATCATTTGAAGGCAACTGGGTGTATAAAATAAACTTATAGATATAAAACATTAGATAAAAAACAAAATAAACCTCCTGAGGAATTCACAGTTCCTTATTATCTTGGCCACCAGTAACTCTAGAACGGGTAAGGCGTTTGTTGAATAGCCATTTTTTTCTTTGCTTATCTTTAATAATAGATTCATCATGTTTTGTAGCAATGTGAGGGATTAGGGTTAGCCTAGACAAATAAAGAAATCAGGCAAAAATATAAATATACTATTGTTATTAAACAAACATTAAAATAATGTAAAACCGGTAGAAGGGTCAATATTAGATGAATATTTCTAGTAGTTGGAGGGCTATCATCAAATAAATTTTTTGGGGGACTTATCAAGCCTATTATGATATTCTAAAAGTTATTGTAAGGTAATTAAAAAATTAGATTAAAAAAGAGGGGGGGAAAGAAGGTATAAATTATTATATTATATTATATAAATTAAATTAAAAGTGATAAGGTTTTGAGAAATAGTGGTTAATAGATAATAGAGATAGAAAGAAAAGAATGAGATAATAAAATTTAGTGATAAATAAAAATGTTTATAAAATAGGTGGATGTGGCATAGGGATTGTGGTAGTGGTGATAGAAATATCATTTAGAGAACTGGGTGAAAATAAAATAAACATAGATATAAAACATAAGATTAAAAAAAACAAAATAAACCTCCAGATGAGTTCATTTCAAGCGTAGTTTTTTATTATTTTGTCTACCAGTAACTCTAGAACGGGTAAGGCGTTTGTTTATTCGTCATTATTTTCTTTGCTTATCTTTAATAATAGATTCATCATGTTTTGTAGCAATGTGAGGGATTAGGGTTAGCCTAGACAAATAAAGAAATCAGGCAAAAATATAAATATACTATTGTTATTAAACAAACATTAAACAAACATTAAAATAATGTAAAACCGGTAGAAGGGTCAATATTAGATGCATATTTCTAGTAGTTGGAGGGCTATCATCAAATAAATTTTTTTGGGGACTTATCAAGCCTATTATGATATTCTAAAAGTTAAAAAATAACATGATAAATATAATGTTATTAAGATAAAGGTTAATTAATTGTAAGGTAATTAAAAAATTAGATTAAAAAAGAGGGGGGGGGGAAAGAAGGTATAAATTATTATATTATATTATATAAATTAAATTAAAGGTGATAAGGTTTTGAGAAATAGTGGTTAATAGATAATAGAGATAGAAAGAAAAGAATGAGATAATAAAATTTAGTGATAAATAAAAATGTTTATAAAATAGGTGGAGGTGGCATAGGGATTGTGGTAGTGGTGATAGAAATATCATTTAGAGAACTGGGTGAAAATAAAATAAACATAGATATAAAACATAAGATTAAAAAAAACAAAATAAACCTCCAGATGAGTTCATTTCAAGCGTAGTTTTTTATTATTTTGTCTACCAGTAACTCTAGAACGGGTAAGGCGTTTGTTTATTCGTCATTATTTTCTTTGCTTATCTTTAATAATAGAATCATCATGTTTTGTAGCAATGTGAGGGATTAAGGTTGGGTTAGCCTAGACAAATAAAGAAATCAGGCAAAAATATAAATAAACATTATTATTGAAATAAAATAAAGATTTTTTGGAATAGATATAAAATCATATATAATATTATTTATAATAAAAATAATGTACTATGTATATTTTTTGTGCGTTATGCAAAATAATCAGCAGGGATAATAGAGCAATGGTGGATCCGACAAAATGGTAAGCTTTTAAAAAAGTACTTAAAATTTTTTATATTAATTTAGTTAAATTTTAAAAATGTACTTTGTATAATTTTCAATTAGACAAAATATTCATCAGAGATAAAAGGGCATATTGTGCAGCCCGACAAAAGGATGCTTAAATAATATAAAATTGTTTAAATTATAAAATAATATCATACTAAGTTCATTCTTATTCGTATAAACCGGGATTAATCGGATATAACCTCATGATAATTCACATTGGTTGTAGTTCTTGTTTTATCATTTGTTATAATCTTTAATTTATGAGGAGAACAAACTCGAGACATAGCCACATATAGCTGTCCATGTAAAAAAACAGGGTTCACAGGAATAATATAGAGCAATGGTGGATCAGACAAAATGGTAAGCTTTTAAAAAAGTAGGATCCTTAAAAATTGTTATATTAAGTTAGTTAAAATTTAAAAAATGTACTTTGTATAATTTTCAATTAGACAAAATATTCATCAGAGATAAAAGGGCATATTGAGCGGCCCGACAAAAGGATGCTTAAATAATATAAAATTGTTTAAATTATAAAATAATATCATATTAAGTAATGTTCATTCTTATTCGTATAAACCGGGATTAATAGGATATAACCTCATGATATATCACATTGGTTGTAGTTCTTGTTTTAACATTGGTTATAATCTTTAATTTATGAGGAGAACAAACTCGAGACATAGCCACATATAGCTGTCCATGTGAAAAAATAGGGTTCACAGTGATATGGTGGATCAGACAAAATGGTAAGCTTTTAAAAAAGTAGGATCCTTAAAAATTGTTATATTAATTTAGTTAAATTTTAAAGTAAACAAACATTAAAATAATGTAAAACCGGTAGATGGATCAAAATTAGATGCATATTTCTAGTAGTTAAAGGGCTATCATCAAAAAAAATTTTGGGGGACTTATCAAGCCTATTATGATATTCTAAAAGTTAAAAAATAACATGATGAATGTAATGTTATTAGATTAAGGTAAATTAATTGTAAGGTAATTAAAAAATAAAATTAAAGGGGGGAAAAAATAAGTTATAAATTATTATATTATAAAAATAATAAAAATTAAATTAAAGGAATTGATAAGGTTTGGCTATCATCAGGGAAAAATTTTTGGGGGACTTATCAAGCCTATTATAATATACTAAAAGTTAAAAAATAATATGATGAATGTAATGTTATTAAGTATAAATAGGTTAGGATAAGAATATTTAAATATTTGAATATATTTGGTTATCTTCTTAATTATTGGTTATGAAAGAAAAATATGAGTATAAAAAGATTTCATTAATGTGTATTTTTGGGGACTTATCAAGCCTATTATGATATTCTAAAAGTTAAAAAATAATATGATGAATGTAATGTTATTAAGTATAAATAGGTTAGGATAAGAATATTTAAATATTTGAATATACTTGGTTATCTTCTTAATTATTGGTTATGAGAGAAAAATATGAGTATAAAAAGATTTCATTAATGTGTATTTTTGGGGGACTTATCAAGCCTATTATGTTATTCTAAAAGTTAAAAAATAATATGATGAATGTAATGTTATTAAGTATAAATAGGTTAGAATAAGAATATTTAAATATTTGAATATACTTTGTTATCTTCTTAATTATTGGTTATGAAAGAAAAATATGAGTATAAAAAGATTTCATCAAGCCTATTATGATATTCTAAAAGTTAAAAAATAATATTATGAATGTAATGTTATTAAGTATAAATAGATTAGGATAAGAATATTTTAATATTTGAATATACTTTATATTGTTTTTCATCCATGTTAGTGATGTGTACACTATCAAATCCAATAATCTGTTTTATTTAAATTAAATAAACAATAAACAAATTAAATTAAAAAAAATAAAAATAAATACGTACCGATGACATGACGTAGCGATGACATGATGTCACGATGACGTAGTGAGGACATCGGAAAATTATAATATAGATATAACTGTAATATATTATATAACTATGAAAAACGTCTATAAAAGTGGCATTATATCTAATATTTTATAAACAACTCTATATAGTAGAGAATTATAAACTATATATCTACGACCTTGAAAATATTTTTGAGGTATGATAATAAAATTTAATAAATATACAGTTGATTCAGTGGCGTAGCTACGGGGGTGGTTTTCGGGTTTGGACCCCTCCCAGAGCAAATTTTTTTTTTAGATTATACGTTCAAAAGACTTAAAAGTGACTTTATATCAAATAAATACCATTAATATTTATATTTTTCTGGATTTTGTGGAAGGATATTATATTACTATTGAAATTATTATGGGTAGTATTATTATAAAGAATAACATATTATTCATGCATTTAAAAAATATATTTATTATATATTGTCGAAGATGTGGTTATGATTTTTAAGATAAACCCGGCCGAAGGTCGGGCAAAAGGGCCGAAGGCCCGTTAAAGGGGTCTGGGGGCGAAGCCCCAGAATTTTTTATGTATGGACCCCCTCTAAGAAAAATTCCTAGCTACGCCACTGAGTTGATTAGTCATTTTGAACTCGGCTAATTACAATATTAAATTTGTTAATTTTCAAATAATATATGATTATATATATTTAATTAGGGTTAAATAATAATTAAAAAATAAAAGTCAATTAAACTTCAACTGTTAAAGCTAAATTAATATTTAGTGAGTTATTGATATTATATTTTTAATACAGAATTTGATTGCAAGCTGACATAGTGAAAATATAATTTATATGTATTAATCTAATCTAATAATTAAAATAATATACATTTAATAAAAATTTAAATAGTCTTATTTTCTAAATAATAAAATTTTATCTATATATTACTTAATGGAATTATAAAAGAAATCATTCAGTGGGCAATCAAAAAAATCTATTTTTAGTTCAAGGGGATATTAAGGAGCCATTAAAAAAAAAAAATTTGCTTCAGGGGGCTATTCAAATTTTTCAGGAGGCTCGAGCCCCTGCGCGCCCTCCCTAGCGATGCCACTGTTATGAATACGATATATATTACATAAAATAATTTTTAAAAATATTTTCAGTTTACACAAATATATGAGTAAGCAATATTAATTTTAAATAAAAATAATAATAATAATATAAACAATATATTTAACATCAATTTGATAATACATGTAGCCTACCCTTTAATTTTTTAGCGATTCACCATTGATAACACTATTCTAGATAAAGTTTAATATTTCTGTTTTGTAATATGAATATACTTTGTATACAAAAATATAAAACAAAAATGTTTAAGCACTGATAATGATTGACATGGAAAGCCTGTTTTTGAGGTATTCAACAGGTTTACATTTTAACTAAGTTTTCGAATCCTTTATCAGCAAGAATGAATATCGACAAGATACAAGAGTTTTATGAGCTATGCAATAACGCTGTATATTATACCATAAAATAAATATGATTCTAAATAGAGATATATGTATAGGAGAAACAATTAGATCGTTTTAATAAAGAAATTAAAGAATTAAAGGCCTTAGATCAAGTAGTGAATGATGAATTACGCCAACGTGAAGATACTTCCAAAATACATAATGAGAACTTGAAGTTAAAATATCAATTACATCATTTAAAGAAAGTAAAATCAGATTAATTTAAGTTTTTTTAAAATTAATATTACCATTTGATTACTATTTATATATAATTAACAAATAACACATTCATTATTTATAATATTTATTACTTTTATTCAATATTTGGAGAGTTTAGATGAAGCTCACAAAGAGAGGCATAAATATACACCAAGTATATTATTTGTATTGCAACAATTTTTTACAAGAGCAATACATGATGCATACCCCAATATTGAAGAATCATTAGAAGCTAGTATACAAAACTGTGGCAGCCAGTCCACCTTTGGTGATTACCAATGCAATTCTGCTATGAGTCTCTACAAAGTTTCATTTTTTAAATCTACTTAAATATGAAATACATTATTATATAATTTTTAGATGATATATATAATTTTTTTGCTATATTGCAAACCCTTTTATTTGACATTTTAAAAATTATCAAGGAAAGACAAAAAACAACTATAATAGAATTTTATCATAAAAACGTTTCTATTGTTTAATAAGATAGGAGATTTTGATATTATAGAAACAATGCAAATATATTTCTATATGCATTTTTTAAATAGACTATATATCCACTTTTGCAAATATATTATTTATGTAACCCTAACTTTATTAAACCATTTAATATTAACCTAGAGGTATATCTGGGATTTTACTATGGGGGGGCACTATTAGGTGTGGTTTTACTTCCCTTCCTTGCCAAGAAGTTGGTTTTAGGAAAAAATAAAATAAATTGTATTGACTTTGATTTTTTCAGGGATGTGAACCAGAACCCAACCTCTCATGTTTTTGCTGAACTCTTTTTAAAGTAGAGGGTTTAAAGTATCAAAAAAAATATTAAAAAATTATTTTTGACTGATAAAAAAAAATTCACGAAAAATAAATTAAAAGTTATTTTTTGTGTAATTATTTTTTACTTTCTTTGCATTTTTCAAAATTTTGACTTTGCCTCTTTGTATAAATTTTATTTTTACTGATAATTAATAACCTAATAAAATCTTTATCTTGTTTTTATATCAATTTAGAAAGTAAGATAAAATCTAATTTTTGTAAATACTCAATTTTTAAATTCAGATTTATATGAAAATCTTAAAGATATTTTGGAAGATGTTTTGATTGGTTGATTGAATAAAACATTTAAAATTAAAATATAAAGTAATTCATACATTTTTTGCAAGTAAATTATGTTTTATATGGAGTAAAATAAAAATAAAAATAAATGAAAAAAAATTGTGTTGTTTTATTAAGAGTCAATATTTCTTTCTGCCCTCCGAACTCTTAACCTAAACCCTTTTTAAAATTTTTTATCTCTGAACCAAACCTGGACCTTGTTTTTTTCGAAGGGTTCACATCCTTGATTTTTACCCATAACTGAACCATAAGTGGTAATGTTAGAAAGTATAATATATTATTAGAGATCAGAAAAGCCTGGACTATCTGATTAGCTCAACTTGCAAGCCTGGCTGGGTAAATTTAAAAAAAAATTATAATGAGCCAAATTGAGCTGAATCAGGCAGAGCCTCCCAGACGGGCATTAAAATTTTGATATATTTTTTTGAATTTTTACCTAATATTTCTATTTTGATTAATAGTATTTGAAAATAAATTACAATATGCTTATTCCTTTGTATTTTAAGGGTTGAATCTCTATATCTACTAATTGAATATTATTATACTCTATGAAGATATTTAATAATATATTCTGATGATTTACAATTTGCTCTTTATACATTTTGACAAAATTAATTTTTGAGATTGGTTCTAGAAGAAAAGCCAACAGCTAGAAAATTTTTGAAATAAAAAGTAAATAAAAATACTTATAAAATAATAAAACTTGCAAATCACAAACAGGAAATTGTAATGCAAGCTTTTTAAACATATTTTACTTAAGTGAAATAATTTCCGAATTATCTTTATCGTTTCTATTTAGTGCCTTTCTATTTCACTTCTGAAAAGTAATGTCAAGTTTAATATAGGCCCATTTTATAAAGATATGAATTCAACTGTTTCTTTAAATTTCGAAAGTAAAATTTAGAATTCCTCTATGAGATCCGATTGATAGTTTGAATTTGAGATAATAATGCCTTCCAAGCATAATGAATGTACTATGTTATGCCAGGTTTACATTTAGTTTTAATTGAACATGGTGGGCAAAGAAAATTTTTAATAGGCACTACAACATCATTAAGGTTGAACAGGTGAAACATTTTAAAATTATTCCGTCAGTTAACATTAGATTGGACATGGATAATTGGAATTTATCCATATCATTTAAATCAATAATGATAAAATAAAAAACTTCATTTATTAAACACCTTAAATGAAGAAACGGCTATGAAAATAATAGACCGAATGGAACATTTTCATCGGAAGGTTTAAAAAATTTATTCTTGATGGAGTCCTTAAAAAATCGCTAACAAATTAAAGAATTATGTAAAACTAAACAAGAAAAACACGAAAGCAGTACACCTGACAAGAATTTGTTTATTTACACCCTATGTATGATCAAATGATGATGTGACTGTTATTTATTTATAGAGAAATGTTCGGATATTAATATTCTCAATCGATTAAAGAATTTGGGGGAATTTAACTTAAATTATCTTGAAAAGATCTTTAAAAAAATTTGGCCATGGCTTTTATGCGATAATCAACATACAAATCGAAATATATTTATATAAAACAATATTTACAATAAGAGTAATAAATTAAATGACCATATAAGATATCCATATATTAATAGATTCTATAAAGCTAATGATAATCAGCTAGGAATTCCTAAACATGCTAATTTAAATAAAAATGATGATGAAAATAAAATGAACCAGGAAAGCACAAACAATCATTGAGCATACCCGATGTTCGATCTATTTTATTCAGGCATTTACTCTGATGTCATTATACAATTACAACATTATTGATTGACCAATTATTCTAATTAAAAATTTATAAAATATTTTTAAAAAAAATTATGCACTGGATAGCTTTGGCGTGATTTTTAAAAGTGGCGACGTTTTCTACATGATTAATCATATCGCCGGTTTTCCAGCGCACAGATCTATGAACAGGATAGTGCAGACTTTTTAAATGTTAATAAGCAGGCTGGGCTAATTTTAAAAAATATTACAGGCCTTTCAAAAATTTAATAGGCCGGGCTGGGAAACCTTTGCGAAAATTCTTAAAGGGCAAAATGGGTTAAGTTAGACTTTGCAGATCTCTAATATATAATATAAATGAATTCTTTTTTAAATAAAAAATTTGTGTATATATTTTTTGCCAACCCATTTGTGCGAAATAATTAATTATATATATGTGAATATGCAATGTAGCTGGCAAATTTAATTGTCTTTTATAGATTTTATAAAATTTAGTATAAAAGTGTAAATCAAATATTTATTCTATCTGGTTTATTTTTACTCATATCTTTCGATATTTATTCCCGTATAAAATTAGGTAATGAAGTCTAAACAAAATATGAAGAAGAAAAAAATATCAGATCCTAAAATGATAGCTGAACAACTCACTCGAAATTTATTACAAGCTCAAAAGAATTATATGATTGATTTATTAACCATAGCTCCTCCTGCCTTCATAAACATAACTCTCGCTAAAACTCCTATAATTGATATTTTGACAAATTTTTTGAAAGAAGGCAGCATATTACCACCTAACCCTGGCCCAAAATATAAAGTTATAGTTGATTTATCTTCACCCAATTTAGCCAAAGAAATGCATGTTGGACATTTAAGGTAAATTATATTTTGGTTCTGTTTTGATTAAATATAATAATAATATTAGTTAATAAGCTATTAATAGAATAATATTTTATTTTACTTAAATTTTGATTCCATTTTGAAAGATTTTTATGCCTGAAAATTACAAAAGATTTTGGCATTTTTAGGTAAAATTGGATCAAAAATCTCTGTTCTTTGAAGAAAAATGTGAAGAATTTTTCAAACTGTTTTTTTTTTATTTACGATCTTATTGGAATAATATCTTGGATTTTATAACCCTTAGTTATAAATAATAAAGTGAGTGGATGATTTGGGCATAGCTCACTCTCATTTTAAATTATATTTCACTCAAATTTATATCTATTAAGCTTTGATATTTTAGATATTTAATTGAATTAACCAATAAATAAGAATTTTATAAAAATTTTGTAAAAGAAGTGCCAGAAAGCAAAGCAATATTATCTTAAATAATATATTTCTATTTTTAACTATAAAGAACTGTTAAAATACCAAAATTTTACTTAATTATAATATTTAAATATTCATATAAAAAAACCTTGTTTACAAATAATATATATTTAAAAATCTTTTAATAAAATATGTATAAAACTTTGCATATAATATAAAGTTTTTTTACATTAACATTTAAAAATTTCTGAGGTGTTGCTTTGCTATACCCAGTAAACCACTCAAGGATTAAAGTGTTATATTTTTTTTAATATTTTAAACAATAAGATTTTAATTAAAAAGGAAATTGGTTTCCCATATATTTTCATTTGTCTTTTCTAAATTAATTTCTCAGATCCACGATTATAGGTGACAGTTTGTGCCGTCTTTTAGAATACCTAGGCTTCGACGTACTAAGGCTTAATCATGTCGGCGATTGGGGCACTCAATTTGGCATGCTCATTGCTCACTTACAAGAGAAATTTCCGGATTACCTTAAAATTTCGCCTTCGATCGGTGATTTGCAATGTTTTTACAAGGTTTTAGAAAAAAATTATTTATCTAATATAATGAGAGATAACAATGTTTGCCACAATACCTCCTGGTTTCTGTGCAATCCATAAATATGCTCGTTTGGTTTTCTGACATGTGCAACCGACAACCCACCAACATCGAGATTTTGATTCTGGCATCCTCTCCCATACTAGATACGATGTGTGAAACATCGATTTCATCAATTTTAACTATTCTGCCAAGCATATGTATTACAGAAACCTTCATGGGACTTGATTACCTGGCCCATATTTAATATTAAAAAAAATTTCTAAGCCAATAAGTTTCAAAAATTTTGCCAATCCCATATCCAAAATTTTAATTTATTGTATTCAATGAAAATAAACAATGTTTCAGTGTATTTAGGAAAACAATTTGTTTGCAATACTGAAATTAATTAAACTAGTAATGGTTTTTAAATAAGCTAAATTAAAATTTTTTAGGCCCTAGTCCATTAAAAATGCTATTCAAAAACTCAGGCCCGTTAGAAAATATATTAGTCGGGTATGATGAAGGTCTCTGATGTATTATATTGGTTTTAAAAATTTTAATATTTTTTTATCTTACATAAAAATATGCTTAATTTTTTTTAAACTTTTCTTTTTATAATCTAAAAAAATATTCTAACAATAAAAAATGACGTGTAAAAAGTAATTAATTTACCAAAAATTATCGAATATGAACGAACATGTGTTTCCAATAAAATAATTTAAAAATTATCCAATCACTGCCTTGTTTATTTTCGAAATTCTGGTATTTTTAAATTACTCATGTGTTTGTGATTTCTATCGGCACATTTAACAGCCAAGGCGAGTTCTATTTAAAAAAATTTATATCTCCTAATCAAAAAAAGGAATCTAAGGTAAGGTTTGACAATGATCCAGAATTTAAAAAGCGTGCATACGAGAATGTTGTCAAACTTCAAGGCAGAGAAGACAATATAATGGCCGCCTGGAAGTTGATTTGTGACGAATCCATTAGAGGTTTCATATTAGATATTTAAAGTTAATAGGGTGTTTGCAATTGGTTATAAAAATGCATTATTATTGTGTATTTCCAAACTATTGGATTATTTTCATATTATTATTTTATCATTTCACTTTGAATCATTTACTCATGACGCGCGCTATATTATATGTCAAATTTATTTCTTCGAATTTGTTGATTACATACTGGATTTGTTTAAAATTTCCTTTTATTTAAATAATACTTTTAAAGTTTAAAATCATCTGAGTATCTTACCTTTAGTTAAATATGACTTGATTTAACATAATCACCTTTAATAGACATTGTCATTCTATAGAAATTTAGTTAAAAAATGTTTACCAAGCAAACATGCAATCGGTATCCGTTTAAATTGCCTTATTACCCAACCCCACATATGTTCAGGTTGCGGCTCCGCAGTTTTGGGCAATGGAAGACATAGTCTTCATTGTCGCTCATGTAAAGGTCGAATTGTAAGACATAATCTATGCAATTCGATCATTCTTAGAGCTCTTAGATCTGCTCAAATCCCCTCCACTCTTGAACCATCCGGTCTTTTCAGATCTGATGGGAAACGGCCTGACGGTATTTCGCAAATTCCTTGGAAGCGCGGTCAATTCCTGGTCTGGGACTATTCTTGTATTGATCCACTCGCTCCATCAAATCAAACAGTCAATATACTCGAGAAAAAGGAGACACTCAAAATAGCGAAATATTCCGAAATCTCTCAAGAATATATTTTCATCCCCATTATTTCCACTACCCTTACTACTTTTGGGGAATGTGCCTTATCCTTTTTCAAGGAACTCGGCTCCCACATTCGTCAACTAACCGGTGAACCCCGCGAGGGCTTCTTCTTAAGGCAAAGGCTCTCCATCGCAATACACAAGGCTAATTATATTAGCTTCATAAGCAGTCTCTCCCCACAAGATTATCCTTCCTAACCACAATATATTTTTTTTTTAACACCGTCACAAACATATCCTCCAATACTATATTTATTTATTTTTTTAAAATGTTTTTTTATATGTATATAAATATATATACAAATATTAATTATATTGTATTATATAAATAATTAGCTAAATAATGTTTTTAATTAAATTTGAATGATAATAATTTGAATTCAAATTTTTTTTAAATATCGTAATATTTTAGAATTTCAAGCCATATACGATTTGTTGGATATTAAATTGGTTTACCGAGGAGAATCTTTTTATCAAGACATGATGAAAGGAATGATCTTGGAGTTACAATCTCAAAGTGCGTATGAAATTTAACAAAGCTAATTTTTGTTTTTTTAAAAATTATAATCTATGAAACAAAATTTTAAAGAAAAGATGCTAATAAATAATTTTAAAATCATTAATATATTTACCTCTTCTGATCTAGGAGGGGAGATGCAGAGATATCAGTTTATTTTGATCCTATTACTTTCCTCTATCCTATAGTTAAACTTAGTTATCTATATCTTACTCATTTGCGATGTTAAGATTAGAACTGTGCGCCGATGTCTCAATCGACAGCGGCGTTATTTTTTTATTTTTTCATCGGCGTTTAGCGGCGCGATATTTATTTAAAAAATTTTTTAATTTATAAATCAAATTATTAAATTTTTTTAAATTTATTTGGGCGCTCTTTTCTAAAACATCTGAAATTATTTCCTGTCTCACTCCAATTTAAATTATTTTCTCATTCTCAGAAAAAGACTATAGAATTGCATTTTTTACTCATATCAGAGTTACATAAACAACACATATTAGTAATATTCTATTGATTTTTATTATAACAAATTACTATATAAATTTACAATGCAAGCAAAATATAATAAATCAGAATTCAGACTCAGCAAAATTATAATTGTCATGAATAAATAGTATTTTATCAAGATTCGTGGGACATAAAGAAGTCCTTTTTGCATTGAGTATTAATCTAGCAATGGAAAAAATTCTTTCGCTGGGCGTACTGGTTGCAGGTATACAAAGAACCTTTCTAGCTAAATTAGCAAGACTAGGAAGTTCCCGTCGCTTTTCTTCCAAAAGGTTAATGTACATCCTCTTCTGGGATATTATGTTGGCTAAGAAAAATATGACATTCTTGTTCTAGATTATTAATGTTGTTATAATCGTTGCTTGGAAGGGAATGTTTACCAGCTATTTTATCTATATAAGAACTATGCTTGCCCATTCTTCAACTTGAATCTCATTCTGTGCATTTCTATCATGCTCTAAAAGTTTTAGATGTATAATTAAAAATTACAACGATGTCATAAAATTCGAATTTAAGTATTTTGAAACAATTTTAAGATTTTGAAATCTGGGATCAAATAGAGTCGCTAAGATCTAATGTTTAAAATATAATTTTATTAATAAAAATATAAAATAACTTGAAATCAGTAATAGGAAACCTATGGTCAAGC
The DNA here is from genome assembly GCF_954871325.1 of Gordionus sp. m RMFG-2023. Taxonomy (NCBI): domain Eukaryota; kingdom Metazoa; phylum Nematomorpha; class Gordioida; order Chordodea; family Parachordodidae; genus Gordionus; species Gordionus sp. m RMFG-2023. The sequence goes on along the minus strand of NC_088777.1, from coordinate 41,056,886 downwards.
TTTTTTTCATATTCACTTTTAAGCAAGCAGTCAGATCTATTGCTTTGTAGGGTTTAAATAATAACCCTAGTTTATTGTCGATCTGTTTTGGGAGGAAAGAAATTCCACCGACTCTCGGGGATTCAATACTGCATAAATCTCATAAATCATATCCCATTCATTATTAAAGAGTTTTAAAGATTGTTTTCCTAATTTATTTAGAACATTATTTATAGGAATTTTGTTTATACTGCGAATACTTTCTAGCATAATTAATATGTTGTGCCAGCAGGTAGGGCAATTTAGTTTTAAAGTTTTTGTATTAATTAGACTGGTTGGTGCAATGCTATTTCTATTATCCGATCAGACATATCAAAATGGTCACCAAAGGGTGAATCAGAATCATCAATATTCAAGATATGACCTGTCTCATAAATTGATGCAGACATTTAGGATGCTCTTCCTCAATTTCACATTCCAAATCAGCTACACGATATCTGAGGGCTGAAATTATTTCTCTAATTTTTTTAATGAGAATATCAATAAAATGGATTATGTTTATCCGAATCTTCCTCATCTATTTTCCCCAATTTTAAGCTAGGTTCACAATAAATATAAACAGGCATTATTGTGCTTTTCTTAATTTCATTCTTCAAAATAAGATTTCCAAAGTACCTCCAGACATAACTCGATTTATGATTAGTAGAGAGAGTTGTTATTTCATGGTATATAGGGTGGTTTAAAACGTGCAAGTATATAAAAATAATTAATATGTATTGTTTGTGGAAATTGAAATATGATGTAGGAATAAATGTAAATGATATACATTATTCTATTATATATAGCAATAGAATACCATATGTTAATTTTATTAATGTTAATATTCAAATTTATATAATAATAATTTAATATATAAATATAATTAACCAGCATTCTAAAAATTATACACGCCTCGCCGCCGCCATTAAAAAATTGGCAACGAGCCGGCTCACGCCGATGATCTCAATCGGCGGCTGTTTTGGGGTGAATAAAATTGCCAGCGGCGCCGTCGTGAGCCGGCGCCGCACAGGTCTAGTTAAGATACGATGTTCAAAAATATACCGTTAATTTAATAGATTTATATGACTATTTTTTGAATAATATAAATAAATAGACAAATTGGTGAATGAGGATGGAAGATTAGTAATGTTTGTTAAGAACCATGACGTGCCTTTAATTTTGCAGAAATCTGATGGCGGTTTTACTTACGATACATCTGATCTGGCTTCTATAAGGTTAGTCAATTTTGTAAGGCGAGAAAAAAATTGTTATATTCCAAGTAAACGTACTATTAATTTCTTGTGAAAATTTATAAGCCGTATACCATATTAGGAAAGTTTAGACGATTTTTGGATTTATAGTTTTTAAATAATACATATAAAATCGTAACCTTGTAAATCTCGTTCTAAAAAAATCACTCATTGAGGTTCTCTCCTGGAACAACATAATTTAAATACTTAATTGCTTTTTGGTAGGATAAATAGCTTTTAGGACAACCTATTTTGGTTTGTTTTAAGTATTTGATGGCATTGTTATTTGTCGTATTTTATTTTATTTTTTTTTGTTTTTTATGTTTTGTTTAGATATTTTTTGATCTAGTCGATAATAAATAACCGCCTATTTAGTAATAAGTCGACCTACACGGCCTTATTACTTAAATTAATTCACATTCCCTTCAATTGTTGATAATATTACTTAAATTTAAGACATCGTATACAAGAGGAAAAAGGACAACGATTGATTTATGTGGTCGATAGTGGGCAGGTTTTTATTTTAAAATGGATGTTCTTTTTATTGTTATTATAAAAATGTATAATAAAATATTAGCATTCATAGTTATAAACTAGATTATAAGAAAAAAAATTGCAATGTATTTAAATTTAATTTTAAATCGACTTATTTTTCTATACTTCTTGCTGGAAAGAAAATTGGATTGTTTTAAGCAAGAAAATAGGAGAGAAGATAAATAAAGCGAGAAGGAATGAAAGGAAGAAAGAAATCATGATTCCCTTAGAAAGAAAATAAAAGAATGCCACCATTATTTTTTTTATTTTGTAAAAACTATAATTTTTTTAAAATAAATTATTACTGTTTATTTTATAAATATAACAAAAAGTCGTTACATTTTAATGCCCTTTTTGGAGCCTGTAAAGAATTAGGTTGGGCGTCTAACGTTAAATTGGAGCACGCTGCCTTTGGTGTTGTTTTAGGAGAGGATAAGTAATTTTAAATATTTTAGAATTAAAACGGAGTTCAATATAATTTTGAAGTCATTTTTTAAAAATCTTTTAAGATTGCCAATAAGTTAAAAAATGTGTTAAAAATACAAAAAAAAATATAGTTTTAAGCTAAATAAATAAAATCATACTAGGCATAGCCTAAATATAAAATGTGAGAAGATTAGTGGTGTAAAAGTAAAGGTTATATAGATATAAGTGGTAGATTTGACAAAAGAGAGAAAATATTATAATTTATTTTGATATTAATGGAGAGGTCTTAAGTCAGAATCATTTTTATTAACCAATGCCATAAACATTACTTTTAAAAAGTAACGCTGATCGTTACCTTTCAAAGCCTTTATTTTTACCAATAATACTTTACCACAATACATAAAAAAACATTTAGGAAAAAATTTAAAACTCGTTCTGGCGATACAATACGCTTACTAGATCTTATATCCGAGGGTCTGAAGAGAACTGAAGCTAAATTGATCGAAAAAGGAAGAGACAAGGTTACATTTATATTTATTTATAATATTGCATGACAAAACCATGAGTAAAGTATAATAAAATTTAGCGTGCAATTTTTGATTTTCCCAACCCTATTTATCACGAGGTTATAAGATCACACATAATAGCCCCCTCCCCAGGTATTTAAATCTAATCTATTTGGTATAGGTGTTAACGCCTGCTGAATTCGAAGCCGCAAAAAATGCTGTAGCTTTGAGCTGTATTAAGTACGCCGATCTTTCGAATAATCGCACCAAGGACTACATTTTTTCTTTTGATAAGATGCTGGATGATCGGGGTAACACGGCTGCTTACCTGCTTTATGCCTATACCAGAATTCGGTAAGCATTATATTTAGAGACATAGTGATAAGAGGGAAGAGAGTAATGAAAATAATTTTTTAAGGAAAAGCTCAATGGCGCATCTGTAAATTTATATTTCATTATTTTAACCCCTGGAAAATAAATTGTGTAAGTTACAAATGATTTAAATTATTTTTTCATTTATATTTTTGATAAAAGAGGTAATATTAATCATATTATATTATATTATATTTTACTTTATTTCTATTTCTATAATTCATTATCTATTTTTATTTTACATACTGATCCTTTTTCATCTAAAATAAAAATTATATATAAAAATAACAACCTTAGAATACAAAATGATGAAATAAAATATAACGAAATAAATAGTAAAATAAATAAGTTCATTAAATATTCTAATGTTATATAAAATGTTATTATAATAATTATTATATTTTATTTTAATTAATATTAAAATTTAATAAAATTAATTATATTATATTTTTATAATTATTATAATTTTAATTTATTTAAATTTATTATTAATATTTTTTTTTCAACATCTCTAACAAATGTAATGTAAAATTTAATAAAATTAATTATATTATATTTTTATAATTATTATAATTTTAATTTATTTTAATTTATTATTAATATTTTAATTTTTAATATATTTTTTTCAACATCTCTAACAAATGTAATGTAATTCCTCACGTTTTTTTAACACTTGTGATCACGCCCATTATTTAAATATCACATAATTATTTAATCGAAATGGAAAGTTCTATCGGTAGACTAGCTGGCCACGATCGAAACACGTTAAGAAAAATGATGCTTTCTCTCGAAACTAATGCTACTCCCACGAATAACACGTTTGGTGGGTTCAAGCTGGAGCACGAGAAGGAACTTAAGTTAGCCAAAATTTTATGTAGAATAGGAGAGATTATTCTTCAAGTCACAGATACCTTGCTTATCCACACGCTTTGCGATTATCTTTACGAAGTTTCTTGCGTCTTTACAGAGTTTTACGATAACTGTTATTGCGTGGAAAAAGATAAAGCTGGTTTATTTTTATTTATTTTAGAAACCGATTAAAGGATAATATTTATATTTTTTATTTCATTCATGTTATTTATTTCATGCTCCAAGCTCATTCAGAAATTAATAAATATTTTTCTTAAAATAATGAAATTTATGGTTCTCAATTTTTTTAAATGATGCCTAGTGTCTCGTCAAGAAATTCAAATATAATCCATAATATAAATAGTTTGATCTCTACATTATCCTGGTTTACTCATTCTTGTATAAAATCGGGGACAAAAAATAAAAATAATTATAAGATGATGATTAAAGTCATTAAAATTTTATAAAAATAGAAGGACTTTAATTTTAATTGTTTTTAATTTTTTTGACTCCTAAAATATGGGGTTAAGTAAAAATTATATATTTATTGGCTGTTGGGTTTTTGTTTAAGTTGCTTTTGTTTTTAACACAGGATGCTTATGCGGTTAATTAAAGTAATCGTATAACTTATTGACCAAGATTATAGTTGCTAGAGCCTTGCAAACCAGCCTAAATTCGGGACTCTGCCTTAAAATTGGGGCCGAGCCCAAGGCTAAATATGATCAGCCCTAAAATTTAAAACAGGTCAGGCTCGGACCTAAATAAATGAATTTGAGGGCTCTAATGATACTCTCCGATATAATAATAAATTTGTTATTTATTTCCAAAACAAAGTCACGCAAATTAATTTAATGATATAGATTTAAAATGATTTTTATCTTTTTATAAGTTTATTATAAAAAAATAATAATTAATAATTTTTTCTCAATTGGCGTGAAAAGAGACCACAAAACTTTTATATAGGATATATAATTGAAACATGTATTTTTTATTTAAAATAAAATATTTAGGTAATATAGTCAAAGTTAGCATCGAAAGATTGATGATTTGCGAAATAACGGCTTTAGTCATGGAATTATGCTTTAAAATTCTGGGAATTGTTCCGGTTGAAAGAATGTGATGAATATTTATTTCTAAATGTGTTTGAGTTTGCGTATTTTAATAAAAAAATTGTGAAGATGCTTATGATTTAAATATATATATATTGATTTGACATATATACTAGTCGTCTATGATCACTTTACTATCAATCATCCTATCTCAAAACAGATTTACTTTATATTAGAATGGATTAAAATATATAATATATTTATATTTCGTCATCCAATTTTTTGGATGCTTTTTTTACACACATTATGCTGGGTTTAAAAATAAAATTCTAGGAAAATCGTTCAGAGTATTAAAAATGTTAAAATTATAAATGGATTATTGGAGGGAATTAGTGGATTAATGATTTGAAAGCTTAACGTTTTAAGGCTAAGAAGGTTTTTCAATAGGTCCTTGGGATCCAATGAAGCTATATAACTTATTCTTCATTTAATGACGATTTCAAGATATACTAATATTAGGGCATATCTCCCACCCTTTAGGGTTAGGGGTACTCTTAGTTCTCCTAAGAGTAGATATCCAAGTTAGCCAGTTTCCCTTTGATTTTTCTTCTCCATTTTTGACGGTCCTGACCCTGAGCAATATTTGTAATATTCATTTTCACATATCCGCGGCTATCATCTTTATCCACATCATCTTAGGCTTTCCTTGAGGTCTTGATCCTCCTACTTCCATCAGGGTACATGTCTTTACCCAGTCATCTTTCGTCTTACGTTCCACATGTTAAGGGTAATTCCATACCAAATCGATAACTTTTCATCTATTTTTTCTCCACTACGATTACTTCTATTCCTCCTTGCTAGCTTTTCTACCTCTCAAAGATATCCCACACCCCATCTAATCATCCTCATCTCCATTCTTTTCAATTTGCCTTCTAATATTTATCTCTTAAACGATTGAACCATCCTTCATATAATATCGTATAGGTTTTTTATATGTTACAAGTTGGTTGATTTTGGGTTTTCTCTCCATTTTAATAATTGGGTCGTTAACAATTTATTTCTCAATTATAATGATCTATAATCCACTTTTTGATTAAATTCCTTTTCCCAAGAATTAAATTCTTTGCGCTAAATTGTTTTATATAAACATTCCAAATGTAAAAATAATCAAGATGATGATTATTATTATATGTCATCCATCGTTCTAGCGTTTGGGTTTTGGTAAAAATGAGTGCTTGATAGTCATCGTGAAATAAATTAAACCAATAATAATTAATTATAAATTAAATATAGGATCGGGCTGATACTAAAAAAAGACATTATTTCGCACTGAATAAAAACTGATTTTTTTTTACTTAATTGCTTAGATTTAAAAAAAAATACTTATTGCTAAGGATTTATACTGAATTGTACAGATATTTTTTTTAAAATCAAAAACTATTGTTCAAAGTAAAATTTTTGATTTTCTCAGAATTTTTTTATTGAATATCTCAGAAGAAATACTAAATCTCTCAGAAATTTTTGTCATAAAAGTATTTTATTTTCAAATTAAAACTAATCAAATGAATTGCTGAGTTTAATTATTTATGCTTCAGATCTAGGTTCAGCCGGATCACAGCCCTAAATTATATAGTGTTTTAAATATTATATTCATTTTGCCCGTTGGTCTACGACCCATCTTTAAGAACTCACGTGTTACACAAGACTCCTAAGGATAAAAATTTAAATGTCAAATGCTAGAAATGATATGCAACGTTATTGATTACGCTCCTGGTAATAGATATTAGTCTTTTTTTATTTGTCCCGAATAGCCTAACCTGGAAAAAAATTATTTATCCGCCCGTCCCGAATTAATTTAAATATAGAAAATTTAATATTTTTCTTTTATTATAAAAAAAATAATTTACAAATGAAAAATATTAGCGCCTTGTTTCTTGTTTTAAAATATCACTTTATTTGACAAAATTTAGTGATATCATATTTTAAAATTTAAACCCAGCTGGCGCGGCCCGAAATCTTTAAAAAATTTATAGGTCTGACCCAGCCCGAACCGAGATTATTTTTTAAAATAGACCAGGGCTCAGGCCAATCACGGGCCGTGATTTGCAGATCTTTAATGGATATCTTGATCATTTTAAACTTATTTATTAAAATTTTCATTGTATTAACCTTCAAATAATTTTGCACAAAAATCTTCTTTAAAAAAGTCGATCAAATTTTAACTAAAAATTCTAAATATTTTTTTATAAAAGTTAATTTATACATAATTAAATTTTATGCAATTTCTATACATAAAAAATCTCTCAAGTTGAATTTACAATTTAAATTAAAAATTAAATCTCAAAGATTTGCTCAAAAATTTTCTGAGGGTTTGTTTGTTCAAACTCAATACAGTTTTCCTACCAATAAGATAGCAAAACTTTTATCATAAAACACATTTTCGCGAGATTTTTATTGATAAACTTTTGTTAATCCACATTGCATGCTATTCAGCGAAGGCCATATAGAGAATTTTTTATAGCAGAACTTTTACCGAGATCTCTTTAGAGCTAATATATAACAGTAAAACTTTTACGTCAATTTATAATAGCGAAAATCTTATAGAGACTGCGAAACCAAATCGCTAAGACAATTTAGTGAAAACTATTTTGCGAATCATATATAACGAATTTATTAATTTGAATGAGTATTGGGAAAAAGCGCGAAAGCAACCGCGATAATTGCTAATAGTGACTATTTTCTAAAAACTATAGAAAAAAATTATTATATTGTTTCATATATTTTTTTGAGCAATTTATCCTTCAAATTGAATATCCGTTTTCTGGGCAATTCTGTTTTATATCTGATTAAGAAATAATTGTTGACATTCAATATTTTATCTGAGCCTTTAAGTATTCTAACGTTTAAGGAGTGTTTTAGTTTTAACTTTGAGGGATTAAATAAGTCAATTTTAAAATTTGAGACTATATAAATCTGGTGGTAACTCTGATATGATACTTTTATAATATATTAGCTTCGATAATTCAAATAGATTTTGATGGAAAGAAAATCTGACACCAAATTAAGATAGAGTGTGTACGATGAAAAGATTACAATAGATTATTTTTACAATACTCAGATGGAAAAATTTAGGGATAACTATTTTATAAGTGGGAATTAAGAAAATGAGTAGTAAATTCATGTTGAACTAATCCTTATTATTTCCCAACTAATTGAAATAAAGTTTGTATGGTCAACCATTTTTGATGGTAATTGAGAAAATCCTCAATTAAATAATTTTAAAAATGGAAATGATTAATTTCATAATTATTTTTAAGGAATGCATTAGGAAACAAATTTCAGATTTAGATTTATTTAAAGCAGAGACTTGAGGGCCAAAAAATGGTATTATTTTAAAAATATGGGCAAATTTAATTATTTAAAAAAATGAAAAGTCCGGGCTGGACCTTTACAATTAAGTGTTAAATTATGATAATATTTTGCTTATATTACTGAAATTAGGTATCTAGCAATTTAGGTTAGGGGTATGATATAGTTAATAGTTTGTTTTATAATAATTTTTTTTGCTTAAATTTAAGGTTTATCATTAACTACTCGTTTATAATTTAGATTAACAATTTGATTTGCGAAATTTTTTTCAGGAATATATTTTCTAGGAAATATTGTTATTTTGTTGATTTTCTCAAAACTTTTAAATATTTTATTTGTAGAATTCTATTACGGGGACAAATATTTATAGAGAATTTTTTGTAATATTTTATTAATTTTCTAAAATATCCTATAGGATCTAAAAAAACGGGGAAATTTTTTCGAGAGAACTATTTTGCAGGATAATTTTTTTCCAGAAAATTATTTTCCTAGATTCAAAGCATAATGACACGACAATACATAGTAGTTGAATGTTTGAAAAAAGGATATAATTATTGAAATAATAAGCTTGTGTTAAACAAAAATTAGGAAGGTCAAATTAATTTATATAAGGTATTTTCTTGATCAACATATTTATTAAATCTATATACTACCCCCATGAAAAAATACGTAAACATTTTTTTTATAAAATATTTTCCCATCATAATCAGGTTCAATTTATTTTTCAACAATATTTATGTTTATATAAACTTAAAAGGGTTCACTTCTTTCAGAACTTCAATTATATTAAGTTAGTAAAATGCATATAAAATGTTTATACTATCTATTTATATTAAATGTTTTGTTTTCAATTTCGACCCATTGGGTTTAAAACTAATCTACTAAAACCTAGTTGGATTGTGTAATCATTGAACCTTTCCTTAAGTTACTATTCTGAACATCGTTTTTCTTGTTGTAATTCTTTATTCAGGTTTTTATTTAGACCATCCATTTACCAGTACATATATTTTTTATTGCTCTACAAAATTTATCACTTTCTTTGGATCGAATTGCTGGCCACAATAAAAAAAAGGGGGATAGTGAAAACGAAAAAAAAAGTCAGTAATAATATAAAAATCAATGAGGAAATCTAAAATAAATTATAAAAAAGAATTATTTACATAAATTTTTGTATTCCACCTTACAATCTTGCATCATCCAATCCCCTCTTTTAAGTTCCTGATTATATTGAATCTCTAAAGCAAAATACTGAATAAATAAAAAAATACTTTTGAACATAATTAAATTACACTCTATTAATTATTTATTTTTTTAAAAAAGTTAATTATAACGAGGTGGCCATTTTTGAAGGTTTTATTGCATAATTTTGAAAATTTTATATAAGTATTTTTGAAAATTTTTCTTCACGCGGTTTTCTTCGCGAGAGTTTTATTAGTTAATAATTTTTAAGAAAAAAAGAATTTATAAGTAAGCTAACTAGAATCCAATATTGGTTAATGAATGTTATTATTTTTTTGTGTTTTATTAAAATTTTATCCTTACATACAAAAAATGTTGATGCTTTCGAAGTAGCGCAGTGGCTACGGTTCATGCGTGTATCACAATCCTCTAGTTCTGGGTTCGAATTCAGCAAGGAACATGTTATTTTATACTCCATCCTTGGGGGGGGGGTTGATGTATAGTAGGTTGGATTCTACCATGTAATTCCGTTAATAAATATTAAAAAATAAATGGGTCTTATTGTATTTTTAAAAAAATTTGGTCATTGTTTAGCAAGTGGACTAACTTCATATTTCGTATATCAAATCAGGGATCCGAACCGTTATTTATAAAGGTTCGGTTTGGTTACGGTTCAGTATGCAAAAAATTATAATGGTTACGTTTGGTTAGGTTCTAAAGAAAAAATTTAAAAAGTTTAGGTTCGGTTCAGCTAATTATAAAATAAAGGTTCATTACGGTTAGAAATTTTTTTTTTATTGAAGCAACACCATCGTCTAATTTATTTTTGAACGTATAAGTAATATATTTTCTAATATAAATGGATTACTTTTTGCTCGTTGTGACGATAACACAAATTTTAGCCCCGAAAAGGCCCTTTCTACAGAAACTTGTGTTGCGGGAACCGCCAGTACAATAGGAGCAAGTTTATATAATTAGGGATATTCAAATTATTTCCATTTCTAAAATATAAAAACTGAACAGGTTTGAACCGGTTTAGCCTTTTTTTATAAAGGTTCTTTTTACTCCTTCAAAAATAAATTATAGCCGTTCGGTTCAGATATTTATAATGGTTTAAAGGTTCGTTACAGTTCACACCGGGTCCCTGTATCAAATGTTATATTTCCTTCATATTATTTTTTTCCTGTCACAATAAATTTCTTAAAAAACAGGATAAGATAAAGGAAATTTTTTCCATGATTCTAAAAATATTCTGGTTACGGGCGGATAGATTTTAATAATAGGCACCAGACGTGGTGGCAAGTCATGACCGTAAGAATTGCTTTTATGAGAAGTAAGGTAAGGATTTTTAGTTTGTCACCCTTTTCAATTGTGTTGACAAGTTTGAGAAGGGGCATTTGTTGAGGGGAATTTCTGACCAAAAATGACAAGTGAAGTTTTTTTTTAAAAAAAATCACAAATCATACTCATAGCATATTAAAACGCAGGCACACGAAATAGAAATAGGCTAGCAAACTGGAAAAGAAAATGAAATCGATATAATTTTTGTGGTTTCCTTCCATTTTACCAATATATATTAAAAAAAATAGGAAAAAGTATTGATTTTATTTTTCATTGTTTAGTAGTTTTTTTAAAAAAAAATTGACTTTTTTGGAATGGCTTTGCCACAAATTGGTTTTTCTCGAAATCATTTATAGTATCCAAAATCCAACAATTTTAAATTCTCAATTAATCATAAGTTTGCATATTTTTATTTTTTTCACTTTCTTTTCTTTCACAAACATTTATAGATTCGCCATTTTTGTTTTTTGTTTATTATTTTTTTTTATCTAGCTTTCAAAAATAGAACACATTTTTATTTATATATTTTTCTTTTCTATTTATTTGAACCGCTCCAGTAAAAAAATAAATAAAATTTATTATTTATTTGTTTTTTATTTTTAATATTCTCTTCTTTCTTTTTTTTTTATCCTTACGAAATGAAAAAGGAAAACAAATAATTTTGAATTCGTTCGTACAATATATATTTTTTTTTTTAAAAAAATTACTTTAAAAAAATTTAAGCGCAAATTCTATATATTTTATGTTTATGTTTACAGGCCAAAAGCAAGATAAAATATTAGCAAAGCATAAAATCTTCAAAATTATATTATAACAAATTTATAAAAAAAACTGAGTTTTTTTTTGTGGGATTCCTTACCTATTGAAGTAAATAAAATCCGTCTGAATAAATTCAAAAATTCTCTTCCTTCATTTTTTTTAACTGCACCAACGAGGTTTATAATTCATAAGATGGAATATTATTGTTTAAAAAGCATGAAGGTTTGTATAAATATAGGTTATATTTAAATGATTATATTAATTAAAGCATAATTATCAAATATTACTTTTTTTGTAGTTTAAATTTATGGATAATATCTGCCCAGAATTAGAATAATTGATTGGTATTAAAATTACCTCTTATCCTTTACTATAATTTTAGTTGCCAATCGTTTAAATCGAACGTTTATTTACAATTATTAAAAAAAACGTTGCCATTTTTAAAATTGATTTGAGCATGCGCAAATATTTTTATATAAAAATGTTGTTTTATACAAACTAAATAGTTTACATCATAATGGATATCGAAGAAGGGGAAATAACTGGTGATTCTGACACAGATTGTCATGATATAAAAGAAAATTTTAAAAGTACTTTTTCCCTTTTATTTTGAATAATAAAATACATAGCTCTTCTTTTTTGGATCATAATTTTTTATATCATTTTTATTAGATAAAATGGGTTTTAAATTGAAAACAGCTGATTTAATCCAAAAATGCTTACCCCTTCAGGACATAAAAACACACCCTAAGAAACCCTATAAAAAAGATAAACAATATAAATCCAAAGATAAGTCTAATAAGATCGAAAATTCCATTAACGCGCATAATTCTGAGATCGATCAAACTGATCAAGCCGTTGATGGTTTTATTAATTCCATAATTGAGAATAACTCATCGAATGACCCCTCACCTTTAAATCCTACACTTGATTACAATAGCGAAATAACTACGCCTAAACGTGAAAAGAAATCACGGTGGGCCAATGTCGATGAACTTAGCAATAAAGCTGATCACGTGATTGAAACAGAAGCTTTAAAGCCCAATAGATATGCTAGCAAAAGGAAATTTGGAGAAACCAATAATTTCGAAAAAACCGATCAACCGTATAAACGCACCGGAAAGGTCATTATAATATAATTATATTTACAAAAAAGTTTTTTTTAAAAAACAATTTAAAAATTTCAATAAACAATTATTTATCCTTTTTTAATTAGCCCTACTTTAACGCCTCACGTCAAAAATATTTTGACCACGATAATGTTTCGGACAACTTGAAGGCCACGTGGTTTGAAAAGGAAGAAAACGAGAATCCAGTCGAGCAAACTTCCATTGATAAAAAACTAAAATTCATTAAAAAAAAGCCGCAATATAATAAAGGCGGTGTAAATGGCGATTCTTACGAGGAAGATTTTGATAAGCAACTGAGATTAGCACAGAAACAAGTTATTAGAAAAAAAATACATAGATCAAGAATTGTGATAGCCTTTATCTAAAATTGATATTTTATACAATATCACCTATTTTTCCTCTTATCATTTCCTCTTATTATTATCATGTGCGAACGTTAATATTTACTCCCTTGAGTGAGTAACTGTAAAAATATACTATTGGCAATATCGAAAAATACATCTTGAAATTGATTTTTACCAATATTACCCTTAAACTCTTATTTTAATCGAACACGGACAGCTATGTCTCAGGAAAAAATCCATTTCAAAATACCCCAATTTTATAATTTAAAAAAATTATTTTTTAAGTAACCCTTTTTTAATCATCTTCTAAAATTAGGGTATTTTTGTCTTGGATATTTCTGCCCGTGATTATTATTAATATTCCCACTTGTGAAGTTTATGACTCCTAAGTATACCACAAGGGATATGATATAGTTTTGGCTTATGTTTAATCTAAGGTTAAAAAAAGTTATTCTAAGTTAATATACGTCAAATTCCAATTTTATTTAGAGACAATTATGATTCGAATGTAACCAATTTGAAAACATTTATTTTTCATTATATTAATCGTAAGCATAGTGTAAGGGCGAGCATTTCCTCTTTCGAATTTTTCTTTTTGTAAATATTACTAAGCTATTAACCTCCCCCCCCCCCTCCTCCCACACTCTTGTTAATTTTTAAAAACGGCCCAATTAAGATTTTAGCAAAAATAATATTATGTAAGCCACGAGATTTTGCTAATAGATGGCAGAAAGGATTGAACCTCTATTTGTCAAATCTTGAGGCTTACAATATTATTTTGGCTAAAATTAAAAATCGGGCCGTTTAACTAAACTACCTCACACAAAACTCGAAAAAATAATTTTTAAAAAGTAAGTTATCAAATTTCGACATTCCTGATTACGCCTATGCAACCAATTATTATTTATTTTTGTGATTGAGCCACACCCTTTTACAATCACATCATTTATTCTAATTCCTCTTACGAATAGTAAATTATTCAATTCGTTCAATAGAATCAAATACTAATAATTCATATTCGTTTTTGAATAGTCCCACTCCACAGTTATTAACATTTAGCCCAGATTAGTGATTATTCTCAAAAAACTCATTTACATTTTTTTTATCAAATACAGGCATTTGGTATTGCCAACGCAGAAGGCAAAGACGAAGATTTAGAAGACGAGCGAAAATCAGTGGGTGTAAGCGAATACAGCAATAACGAGAGTAACTTCTCGGAAGAAAAAACGGCGAATCCTTTCCCCGTAGCTCACCCTTACAAACCTAATCGCCCTAACGATCTGTCTACAAATAAATTTACTAAAAATTTTGATACGCCTTCCCCAAAAATTTTTAAAAATAATAATTTTAGTCCTAGCAAGAACTATAACGCGAATTATAATAATAGGGGAAAATTTTCGGGACCCAGGGGCAGAGGTGGAGGCAGGGGAGGAGGCCGAGGAAGAGGAAATAGGGGAAGACCTGATCACAACAACAAATTCGACAACAAGAGGGGTAGGGGTGGAAATTTTGGTCGGAGAGGTAATTTCAATGACAGAGGAAGGGGTAGAGGAGCCGCTAGAAATAATTTCAAGGGGAACAAAAACTTTTCTAATAATTTTAACAACGATGACGAACAAGTGGAAGTAAACGAGTACGCGGAAGAAAATGAAATGACTGGAGAAAATAAGAAAGCAAATTACCAAGGAAGTGGAACTAATAACTACAAGAGTTTTGATAAGGTTTCTTTTATTATTAAAATTATTATATTTTTTTTTTCAACTTCCATTTGGTACCTGAATTTTTTTAGCAAATTGTCCAACCAATTTTTTAAGTGAATATTTAAATAAAAATAACCTACATATTTGAGTTTCATTCTTAATTTTTGAAACTAACTTTTTATTTTTAGGAAAAATCTGACATTTAGTTCATTAGAAACTCGTGTACAATGACATAATGATGTCATTCCTATCATTTAGGGGTTCTAAAACAGAAAATATTTTACTCGTATACTTTAGCACGCCCCCCCCCCCCCTTCCCTTTAATGGTGCCACTGGTAATACCAGTCTGATGTTACATTATTTTAACAATTTATTATATTTATAAAAAAGTAATTTATAAATTACGCTCATATTATATAAAGGATCGAAAAAATAATAGACCATCATATAACAACCATCAAGATTTTAAAAATAAGAATCAAAACGCTAATCGCCCTTGCAACAATAAAGTTAAATCCGAATACGTACAACAGCACCAACCAAAATCGATCTGCAAATTTTACACCGAAGGCCGTTGCACTAAAGTTTTTTTTAAAAATATTTATTAGACTCTAAAAAGATACTAACCAAACCGGGTTCGAAATATGTCTCGAATTCAATGCTGAAATAGCGGTCCATTTTTTTTATTATTTGAAACCCCCTGGTTATAAAGTTTATCTTAACTGTTATAACTTGTTTATTAATAACGCTCTCAAGAATCCCAAAAACGTGAAAACTAGATATGTACCTTATATTTGATCCCGTATTCTTCGGGCAACTTTTAAATCGTTAAAACTGGGATTGTTAATGATTAGATTTAAAACGTTCGCAAATCAGGCTAACGCTACTTATACTGAGTAATAAGTGAATTATACATTTTAGGAAAAGAAATATTATTTTTTCTCTTTCTCAACATACTTGTTATTATTATAGGGAGATGATTGCAAATTTAGCCACGATTCTAGCGTAAATTCCAAGCAAGAGGTTTGCAAATACTATATCCAAAATACATGCACCAAAGGAGACGCTTGCATTTTCATGCATTGTAATACTTTTTTAAAAAAAATATATTTAAATATTATTTCATTTTTTAAGCATTTACTTTGCAGTTTCTATTGAGGATCATAGGTTTGTAACAGACTAAAAAGGGTTCTGGTTCCTGATCAATTTTTTTTTCATAATTTTCAATAGTGGGTTTTGGTATTATTTTTCTTCAGATCCCCTTTATTTTGAGTAGGTTCAAAAAACTTACTATTTATATATTATTGTAGCATATTTAATAGTGCGCACAAATTGAGCGTTTGCGTTTTACCGTATTTTTTTAATAAAAAAACGTAACGCAATCCTTTTAAATTGAGGTTGCCTTTTTATATCGTCGATTCAAAATTTTAACCTTATCAATAAAAAAAATTGATAGTCTACCTTTTTATTTCATTAATTTCTAAATATTTCACTGTAGAAGATGAGGTATTTTTTAATATATATAATTTACATATAATTAAACAACTATGGGAAGGGATTTGTAGTGCCTCCCCTCTATTATTTTTATCTGGTTAACAAGGTTTTGTCGGCTTTCAAAATATCCGAGTTCTTAAAGAACTCGTAGACCAACGTTCAAAATAAATGAATAAAAAAGTTTTGAATGGAAGCACATTTTGCGTTTTTTAAATGGTTTTTAGCGCCAAGCGGTAATTAGATCATATACTATTTGAAATAAATTGTATGCTTTTGCAACGCAACATTTGAAACGTTCAAGTTCGCACTAAAATAGTAGATTGACCTATGGCTAAGTAATTTTCTATGTTTCTTCCATAATTTCCTCTCTTATATGAGTTAAGATATTTGTTGTCTTATCTCTACCAATTTGTAGGAAATATAATTTTTTCAAAGAAAACAGACGATTGTTAATTTTTTAAAATAGGATAGAATTAATTAATATGGGCGAAGAGGATCATAACATGGTGGGTTGATTTTAATTTTCTTATAAAAAAAGTTAATTTTTTTTGATTATGAAAATTAATTTAAGCTAAAAAAGGGCTGCTGCATAGCAATTAGATGGGGTATTTTATAAATTACTTGTACTTGAACCAATTTCTAGAAATATAAAATGGGTTCATTATAAGAGGTTTCTGGTTCCTGATCAAACTCTGGAAGATTAAAATAGAGTATATCACATTTTTGTTTTCCTTATCTTAGCTAACTACCCTCTTACCCATGGATGGTTGATTCTTCCATTTTACTACTGTCTAATGTCATCTTCAGCCCTAGTCCTTGCTTCTCGTTGTCTTATTATATTTATAAATTACTAATTGGTTAATTTGAACCACATATCTATCTTTTAACTCAAAGGTTAAAAATGTTTATATAGCGGGTCACCGATACCTCTGTAAAAAAAATTCCAAATTATTTAAGCACAATAAAAATTCAGTTTAGTCTTAAATTTTTATCTAATTTGTGATTATAACTTTTATAAATTCATTAAAATGATTAATGATATCGATTAAATTAATATCGATTAATATGATGAATAATAAAGTAAAGAGTCTTAGAATAAATTTAACAACCTCACATAACGATATTATTCATATAGGTCTATTATAAAGAATAAATTGTTATAATAAAATTAAAATGGGAAACAAGTGCCACCCTTATCTAGTTTTTAAAGGACGGGTCGGGCCGTAGACAATGTGCAAATGAATGAATAAATCATTGAGATTAATTTAAGAGAACCAATTTTTTGCGCAAAAAAATAATGTAATGCTATTATTAGTTTTATTTTTATGTGTTATGGAAAGAAGGGAATGTGAAATCAAGAATTTTTAAAAAATTGCTGTATTGGTTTAATTACTGATAAAGGAAAAAAAACCCACAGGTATCAGGCGATACCTAAAAAAATTGTTGTAAGGAAAAAAAACCCAAGGGTATCAGGCGATACCGATACTTGCTATTATTTAATAAGACACAACAATGCCTAGACGTATGATTCTTTCAATTAAATGTCTATCAATACTTAGCTGGTGGGGCACCATTTTGACAATTTAACATTAAAATAATTTATAATAAAAGAAATTATAAAGGGAAACTAAATTGGTGTTTCACCACCTAACCTTTTACAGTTACCGCGAATTTGCTGCGAAGTATATATAATATGCGGTATTTTTATATTATATACTTCGCCATTAATTTTATATACTTCACCGCGAATTCGCGCTAACTGTAAATGACAGCTAATTTGTATTTGTGCAGCGACGCTTCAAATTGTATTTTAATAAATGAATCATTTCTACATATAAATATTATGGCAATGATACCAATAACACCACAATTTATTTGCTAAGAATGTAATATTTTATTTACTGTTATTTTATTTCAACATTTTTACAAAAGCCGAATTTCCATGTAAATTTTTCCACACTGGGAATACGTGTTATTCCGGAGATAACTGCAAATTTTCTCATGACGTTTTGACGCAGGATAAAACCGAATTACTTAATGGGGTAAAAAAAAATGACATAAGATTTTATATTTATAAAAGTTTAAAAAATTAATATAGATTTATATTATTCGCTCAGAATAAAAAGACTAAAACGCTCAGAATTTTTTGTCCCTTTTCTGCTATACCTATTTATTGGCTTAGCTTTATTTTGTAATAGTGTAACGCTTGAACAAAACGCGTTTACTATAAATGTGGCCTTAAAAGTCAAAAATACTTATTTTAACATGCTTGGCTAAGTTATGAGGGATGGTTTAAAATTTTTTTCTAAAATAATGTCTCGACAAGGGTATCAAATGAAAGCTAATAAAAAAGATTTTTTGTTGATTATTAAAATTAATCATCACTCTAGGTTCTGGGGTCTAGGTTAGTTGTAATGGATTGAGGTGGGGGGTAAAAACTTATTCTAACAAAAGGGCATCAATTAAATTAATAAAAAGATTTATTGAGCCCTATTATAACTATGTCCTTAGATCTAGGTTATTGGGGAGTGGGTAAAAAAAACCTAGTTTAGAAGATATCACGGCAGTTGTTTTCAAAATAAGCTCTTTCGACTGTTTGATTAACCATCGGAATGACTATAAATTATGAGTGGGAGGTAAGTCAAATCTTTTAAACAAGATAACTTGGCATGGATTTTAATTGAAATATTAAAAAAATATAATTTAAAAAAATATCCAATAAAAATATAAAAAAAGTTATTGATAGCATTCATTTCTCTATTATACGACTGGATATTATATACCTAGAAAATAATAAAATTTGCAAAAAAAGAGAAAATTTTCATGGATTTAAATAAAAATTTTTTAAAGGTCAGAGCGTTATATATTTTTCTGAGCTATTCATTTTTTTTATTCTGAACGCTTTGGTTTTATATCTGAGTTATTATTTGTTCTGGATAATTCAGTATTTTTTGCATTAAGTATTTATTCTGGGCGTTTAGAGATTTATTACTGAACACTTTAGTTTTAGTTCTGAGGGATTAAATAAGAGCCATAAATATACACCATATACGTTTGCTAATTGATTCCTTACTATTGAATTTAACAAAATTATTATCATTTCAATTATACTAGGGCGATGAGGGGTATAGTATAATCCCTTATATACCCACTGTAAATTAATAATTAAATGAAAAGAAAATGTTTAATATATTTCTTGTTGTATTTATTGTGCCCTCTTTGTCAAAAGGTGTTGACTAAGAATCCTAACGAAACTCAAAAAGAATCTGAATCCTTTCCAGATGGCCAACAATTAAATGAAGAAACCGACGAAATGATTGGCCAAAACTCGGAAGTCAATGTTAAATA
Source organism: Gordionus sp. m RMFG-2023 (assembly GCF_954871325.1). NCBI lineage: Eukaryota > Metazoa > Nematomorpha > Gordioida > Chordodea > Parachordodidae > Gordionus > Gordionus sp. m RMFG-2023. Next base: position 41,037,218 of record NC_088777.1, on the reverse strand, counting down.
CCAAGCTAAGGATCAATTTTATACGTACGAATAAAAATATTGTTTTACCAAAATATTATAATACTGATTATATAAAATAGCATTAGATCATATGTAATTGAAGTAGTAAAGCTTAAGCGATTGATTTTTTAATTTTCCTAAATAAATCATCAATTAAGTGGACCCGTTTAGTAAGAATTATTTGTTTCATTGGAATTAATCTTCTAATAATGGGTTTTTGAAAATATCTTTACGATGTCATTAACTAATATATTACCTGAATGCTTTTATGATTTTTTTGTTTGATTAGCCATGGGTTTTACGCATCGGAAACTGTTGTTGATGATGAAGATGATGATGATGCTGACGAAAATAATAATTATCAAGAATCTACTTTTGGATTTTTAGCAAATGTTATGAAAAATCAAAATATATCTAAAAATACAGGTAATTATTTATAAATTGAATGTTAAATAGGGCTTTTTATTTGTGTTGAAATTATTTCTCACATAAATTCTAATCTGTCATGCCATTCTTATATAATTTTTGTTCTTTTTTTGATATATAAGATGGGTATAATTTGTTTTAAATTCAGGAAATGATCAAGAACGTCTCACATTAATCGCCAAATCGAAATCTGTAGTATCATTTCAAGTACAAACATATTATAGATTGACTTCTTTTATTTGATCCTTATTTATATATCGGAGATTTGCATAAGTCTCTAATAAATTTTGGGCTGGCACGCATTGTTTCAAAGGGAAATTGAAATAAGTGCGCTTGTATATAATTTAAATTTATGTTTTCTGTCTCGGACAGAGTTTTGCAAAAAATATCTTAAACCCAGCTCGGCCCGAGTTTATTTAATTTAGATAGATCTATATGGGTTATACTTATCTCGGAATTGACTGACACAAGATCACGTAATAAATTTTTAATGCATAACCATCTTGGAATGACAATAAAACGTTAAAATAAGTTATCAAACAAAAATATTTTAAGGAGGGTTCAGTATCGGCAAATGAAATGAGCCTATGTTATGGATCAGATTTTAACAATTTTTTGCCTATCCTATCCTGAGTAAACTTTTGATCGGCGGATTCAAGCGTAGCCTTATAATAAATTTCGTTTTTAACAAGTTTTAATGTTATATCGATATTCCATGATGTTTATGCACAAAAAAAATTAGCGAACAATTTGATGTAAATTCTGGGATCATTATACACATTTATAAGAGATCATTTTCATATTGGCACAACCCTATTTTTAAAATTTTATGCTTGGTTCGCCTACAAATATCTGATATATATATCGTATTGGGATATGGAATCATGTGGGATTCGGAATCCCCACGTTTTATTCGGGATCTTTTTTTTAAAATATTTTTTTTTAAAATATTTAAAAAATATTCCGAACCCCATGAAAAATAAATAAAATAATATAATTACTTTTTCTTCTCTTATTTTGCGGCTGGCACCATATAATTAAAAGGCCAAAATAAGAGAATTAAAAAAAAGTAAATAGTATAAAATTAAGGCATATAATAAATGAAAAGGGATGAGGTTAAGACATTTTTGTTTTAAAAAATATTAAAATATATTACTTTTTCTTCTCTTTTTTTGCAGCTGGCACTATATAATTAAAAGGCCAAAATAAGGGATTTAAAAAGAGAATTTAAAAAAAAAGTAAATAGTATATTAAGGCATATAATGAATGAAGATGAGGACTTTTTTGTTTTAAAAAATATATTTATAAAAAATCCGAATTATTGCAACAATTATTCAATGCAATATGGCATTTCATTGAACATTTATGCAGGGACCCGAGTCGTTATTTATAACGGTTCAGTTTGGTTACGGTTCAGTATATAAAAAATTATAATGGTTACGTTTTGTTTACGGTTCTTGAGGAGAAATTTATAAAGGTTCGGTTCGGTTCAGCTAATTATAAAGGTTCATTACGGTTAGAAATTTTTTTTTATTGAAGCAACACCATCTTCTAATTTATTTTTATTATAAGCATCTATGAATTATATATAAAAAAATATATAAGATTCAAAATAACTCATTTTTAAATATATTATTTGAACTTATAAGTAATATATTTTCAAGTATAAATGGATTCCTTTTTGTTTTTTGTGACGATAACACAAAAAGCCCTTTCTACAAGAGCACGTTAATATAATTCTGGATATTCAAATTATTTCCATTTCTAAAATATAAAAACTGAACCGGTTTAACCGTTTTTATAAAGGTTCTTTTTACTCCTTCAAAAAATAATTATATCGGTTACGGTTATGGTTCAGATATTTATAACAAAAATAAAAAATTTTTAAAAAAATATTTAAGAGGATTCGGAATCTTTTTTTTTTAAAAAACAATTAAATTATATTTTTTTTCCTCCTGGCTGGCACCAGAAATTTTTTTTATAAAAAATCCGAATTATTGCAACAATTATTCAATGCAATATGGCATTTCATTGAACATTTATGCAGGGACCCGAACCGTTATTTATAACGGTTCAGTTTGGTTACGGTTCAATATATAAAAAATTATAATTTGGTTACGGTTCTTGAGAAGAAATTTATAAAGGTTCGGTTCGGTTCAGCTAATTATAAAGGTTCATTACGGTTAGAGATATTTTATTTAATATGTATTACTTTTATGCTTTAAATCATTAAATACTCGAAAAAATGGTTTTAATATAAATTAAATGTAGAAAAATAAATGTGGCAATAAAAATATTCACGCCCATTCACGCTTACCACTAAAAAATTTTCAACCCGATCCGCCCGCTCACGAAAGGCAATATTTTTTTCACGCTTTAAAATTCACGGTGTTTTTAAATTTTTCAAAACTTTAATGCTATAATTTTTTGCACTTTTTTGAATTTATTCTATTTATTTCTTTAATTCCATAATTCATAATAACAAAAAATAAATACATATTATAAATCCAAATTTTTACTTAGAAAAAGAAGAATATCTATTTTTTTATTTCAATTGTGTACGATAACCTTTCACTAGAAGCCGAATTTGCTAGGGCTGACAAAATTTTACTCTCTATTCTCAAAAAAGGAAATAAATTTTCCTGCTTCCAAAACTTCAAAATATTGCCATTGTTATTTGTTTTATTTTTTAAAATATTATTTTGATAATATTGATATTGGTATAATTTAAAAAAAAATGATAAACACTAAAATTTTAAAACAACTATATAAAAATATATAAAATTACTAAATAAAAATATATATTGGTCCTTAGCCTTTTTTTTTAAAAAACATTTTGATAATCTCAACTTAAAATTTGTTCGTTGTTATAAATAATTTAGTTTTAACAATCTCTAAATGAGTCTGACCTTATTTGGCTCAACCTACCTAAAGATACATAGTATCCTTAATTGATTTTTAAAAACGGTTAGCTCAAAAATAAACTATTATAATTTTTTATATACTGAACCGTAACCAAACTGAACTGTTATAAATAACGGTTCGGGTCCCTTCTTAAATGTTCAACGAAATGCCATATTGCATTGAATAATTGTTGCAATAATTCGGATTTTTTTATAAATATATTTTTTAAAACAAAAAAGTCTTAACCTCATCCCTTTTCATTCGTTATATGCCTTAATTTTATACTATTTACTTTTTTTTTAAATTCTCTTTTTAAATCCCTTATTTTGGCATTTTAATTATATGGTGCCAGCCGCAAAAAAAGAGAAGAAAAGTAATTATAATATTATTATTTTTTTCATGGGGATTCGGAATAAAAAGATTTAAACGTTGGGATTCCGAATCCCACATGATTCCATATCCCAATACGACATATTTATATATATTAATGTTCTCTCTATTTTAAAACATACCATTTACTTGCTATTTAAAAAAATCAATTGTATATCTGGAAAACAAATATCACAGAAGTCAGTCAATAATTCATCTTCCCTAACGGATACAACAAATAGTAGAAGTGGTAATTACGATGAAGCCGAATTGTTTGGAGCAGAAAGTAGCGAGGACATCATGGACGAAACTTTACGATCTTCCAACACTTCCCGCTCTTCACAATCTCCTTTTGGTAGAACCGCTAAAGAAAACGCGAAATTAGTTATTTCGAAATATAATAATAATAACTTAAAACCGGGAAATATAATACAAGACGGCAAAGACCAAGAGGAAGACTGGGACAGGGAAAATAGTCTAACTAAATTGACTATTGAGGGTTTAATTTATTTACATTAATTTTTTCTACACGAGGATTTAGCTATTTCTCTACCCCTTGAGCCAATGACGTTATTACACCCTGCACCCCTTTATATTATCCCAAGATCCCCCCCCTCCCCCTCCCAACCAAAAAAATAGAAAATTTCAATTAGCAGCAAAACTCATATCCCCACTTTACCCCCTCTTTAATTTAAATTATCATTATAATTCATACCCCCCCCCCCCCTCCTTGATAAAAGTACCTATGAGGATTAAACATGAGTATAAATTTATTTCCTTTAAATTCCCTTTGTTTTTATATTAAAATTAGATTGTTTGTATCTCTTAGAGATGGGCGCGGCCCTAAACCCCCCTAACATGAATTAATTACAAATTATTATTTTTTAAAAAAATCCTAGAACATCTCGATGAAGCAAACAAAGAATCCGAAGAAAAAAATGATGAAAGTGAAGATGAGGATAACGAGGAAAGGATGAGTATGGGCTTGGGCTCTATGTTGGGTTTTTTGGGAACTGCTACTCAAGAGAATGCTTTCATCCCTAATGGTTTACATTTACACACACATATATATGATAAGTTTATTAATTGTTAATTTTAAAACAAAGCGCTCAATTTATAGGCAATTCTTTTTTGGGTATTATTAAAGTGACGTTTATTCTGTTAGTACTAAATTAACTCTATTTAGTTAATATAGGAACTAAATTTATCTCCATTGTAAGTTCAAAGTTTTATCATTAAGGATCCTTTTTACATTACATTTAACAGACCTCACATTAAGTTTACATCTTATATGATTCTTCCTGGTACTATCAGCAGATTAACTGCGGGGGGGGGGTTACCTATTGTTTAAAATATTCTGCCCTAGATAAGAAAATATAAATTTGTTTTGAAAAAAAGTAATGTAAAGCATTTTTGTTAAATCTGGCTGCGCTTGAAAACAAATAAATTGGGGCCAGGGCTCTACATGCATTCAAAGATAAAATATAAAAATATTCATTACTAGTCTACTCAATTTTTTTTAACATTCATAAGTATTGTACGATTGAATTGATATTATGGAATGGGCAAGCCCAAATGAAGCTATAGAATACTATGAAATAATACATAAAAAAATTCCCTACTACTAAGATAAAATCTTAAGATAATTATGTATGATATTTAGAATTCTATTCTACATGAATTATATATTAAATCTCATAAGTTCTCTACACCTGATCGAAATCAATACTGTAATAAAAACGAAAGGGTATGCAAAACTCAACTGGATGATATTTATGAATAATAATATTTTATTATCTTATTGTATAATTTATTAATAAATAAAGATATTTAGTTTAAATTGAGTATTATGATTTTTAGTGTAATTTATAAATGCATACTAAAATATTGCAAATGAACGAATATGCTATATGAAGTGGGGTTATACATACAAAAAAAATACTACTGACCCAAATTTAAATAAATTATTTACTATTGAATAATTTTTTTGTCAATGATATCTTTTTGAAGCCTCCACCAATTCTATATAAAGTATATATCCTGAAATCCCTGTTTTTCAAGTCTAGACTCTAAGCTTATCATTCTTTTCACCCATTGTAAAAATAAGTAAGATAAATGCATATAATACGATTTAAGGAATTTTTTAAAAATCTACAAATTTAGTATCAGATCGATTTTAGCCCATATTTATAAATATCGTAAAGCCTTCCAAAAATTATTTTTATGTATTTTTAACAATTCAAATGTTCATATTGATAAAATCCTAACTTTAATATCTATTTATTTTGGTTTTTTTAAAAATGCAAATTATAAATTATATATAAATATAATATTCATACCCAACTAACTTGAATTCAAATTTAAAAAAATAAAATATAATAGAACATCACGTTAAGGCAAGCAAAGAATGCGTAGAAAAAAAGGAAGAAAGCGAGGATGAAGATAACGACGAAGAAGATGAAAGAGAAGAAAGGATGGGTATGGGCTTAGGTTCTATCTTGGGCTTTTTGGGAAACGCTACTCCAGCTGCCGCTTCCTCCACTAATGGTTTTGCATTAAACCATATACCATTGTTATTTAATTGTTAATTTTGAAACGAATTGGTAAAACTATTGGCAATTCAAGGCAATTCACTTTATTTTCTTTATTATTAAAGTCATGGTTATATTTTATTTATTTTTCTAAATATTTTATTTTCAAATTTTTTCTAATATATAAGAAATATATAAATATGTATTAAGAAGCAAGGCCATTTCCACACAAAATTTTTTAAGTGTTTTCTAAGACATGTTTTTCATAAATTTTTTTACTTCCAAACAACAATCGATTTTTATTATACAGCTGATTAATTATATTACAAATTATTTTAACAAACAATTTGTGCAAAAAGTACTATATCCCCAGAAAAGGGACCAATGTTTCTTTATTGCTAATACTATTTACATATAAAAAGCATATAAAGTTCTTACAGGATCAAATTTTTTCAAATAACTTATACAAGCAGAATAAGCAAACTGAATATTTAGAGAGATAAGTTATCTAAGAGAAAAGACTTAATTTTTAAATATATTACTTTTATTAAAATATTATTAACTAGATAAGTTTCTATATTTTTATTATAAAATTTACAATATCGCATAAAAAATCTAGGCAATGAATATCTTAAAATACATGTTTTACAATATTGAATTAAGAGATACATTTATAATTGTTTATAATATATCAATAAATATGTAAATTGCATAAAATTTCTGTAAATTGTAAAAAAATGTTTCAATTACAACATGCCTGTCATATTTGCTAAGATTTGCAATTGTTCTTAGATATTCTGGGATAAATGTAATGTCTAAAAAACGCAAAATTGCACGCATTAAAAAAACTTTGTGTTTGGAGGGATACATCTATTAAGCTGTCTCGATTTGAAAAAACGTTGTGTCTAGAAATGGCCTTAAATGAAGCGATTTAAAAAAACAAATAAAAAAAATTTTCCAACCAATATAATTCTAAGAAAACATAATTGTGTTCCTAAAAAGGCACTAAAACATTTTTAATATTTTGAAAATGTCCACCTCTTTATAATGGCCAATCTCCCACATTATAGTGGCAACCTCTATAATTTAGGATACCATCTAATCAACTGCTACGCTATTAATAAAAAAGGGGACGCATTTAAAAAAACGATAATTCTTCTATGAATTTTAATTTATTTATATTATAACAAATTCCCCCCCCCCCTCCCCTTTCTTTTTTAATTTTTTTTATTTATGTCTCGTTACATTTCAATGAAAGCATACAAATCCATAGGAAAAAAGGAAGAAAGTGAACATGAGGATGACGACGTAGAAGATGAAAAAGAAGAAAGAATGAATATGGGCTTGGGTTCTATTTTGGGGTTTTTGGGAAGTGCTACTCCAGCTAACGTTTCCACTAATGGTTTAAATAATTATATTTTCAAAATATTAATTTTTTTTTTTTTGAAACGAGGCATATTTACGGTTATTCACCATATTATCTGTAGTTTATTAATTTGGCAACAACACATTTTTTTTATTATTATAGAGTTCTAATTTCACTTTACTATCAATGAATATTAAAAAATTTTTTTTTTAAATATTCACTTATTTTTAAATAGCCGACAAAAAGGATAATAGCAATAGTAAAGAAACTCAACGTCAACTTTATTTTAGTACGGACAGAAAGTTTTATCAAGACCAACATGAAGATAATTACAACGATAAAAACAATTGGAAAGATAAGGTTTTTTAAAAAAAATCTTGATTATTTTTTCCAATTTTTTTAAAAAATTTGAGCTCTTGTGCCAACTCACAAGATTTCTTATATAATTATATTTTTGAAACTTGATTTGCCCTTATGAAATTGAAGGTTTTCTCTATGAAGGAAGGAAGGAAGAGAGAAAGAGAAAAAGAAAAAAAGAGGATATTATATGAATATAATTTTTTTTTTACTTAGTCACGCGATTACAATAACAATAGCCGAAAGGAACAAAAACAATACGGGTATAATAAGTCCAACTTTACCACCAAAAATAATTATCAATCTGCTAAAAACGACAGAGGACGAGGACGAGGCCGTTTCAACAGAAATCGAAACGAACGTCCTCCTTCTAAAACTGGTGAAGAAGGTATCATAAATATTAGGCTCATGATGCCATTATTTTTTCTAATATTCAAATATTCGTATTTTATTATTAAAATAGTTAAAAAAGTATTTGTTAACAATTGCGCCGTATTATTAAAATTAATCATAAGCATTCAATGCTATGGATTAAAATAACTATCCATTTATTCTTTTTGATGCATGCAAAATTTTAAGCACAATATATAGGGATTTGGAAGTTCTTTGAAATAAAAAAAATAGCGTGTAATTTAAGTTTCCTCATCGTTTTATATAAGCATATAAAAAAATACTTTTATATTTTTCTTTGCTTCATGATACAAACTATAATATCGTATAGTATATGCAAGGAGCCCATATAATTTTATGCTTATTTTGTGTCTAAATCTAACAATTAATTTACACAATAGACGAAAAAACCAAATACTCCGACAATAAACCCCAACGTTACAATAAAAATAATCAAAATAGACCGAATTTTACCCCCAATAATCAAAAACAAAATCACTTCGCTTCCAACGATCCTGATAATATACCAAAACCTCCTTATTACAATCCTATGATGTTATCTCAGCAACATAATATGGAAAATGTACCCCCACGTCTTATGTCCATCAATTTTGGACTTTTGAATAACAATCCTTTCCCCCCAAATATAAATGGCGTCGTTACCAACAACCTTTACAACCAGCCTTCTCAATTTCCTATACCTCAATTACAACACCAGCTTACCTTACAACAGAATCTTCAACAAAATTTGCATCATCAAAACCTTTCGAACATCAACATGACTAATATGCCAAACATAGCCAATTTAACACCTCATCAAATGCCATTATTTCGACCACCTTATCAAACTTTGCCGCCTACTGCCTCCATCCTGCCTCTTCCTTCTCCTTCCGGACTTCCTGCGAAAGTCGCCGGGTATAACCAAAATATCGATGATGATGATAACCATACCGAATTACTCTTCAATAAGAATTCCAATATCGATTTAAAAATTGAACAAGTCCCGAGAATTAGATCCTCTTCATTATGGTTTCTTTCACTTATAGATGGGCTACCTGATAAGCATCGCTGGGATCAAAACATTCTGCAGCAGCAAGCTAAAAAGCGAGAAACTACTTCCAACATTGATCAAAAGCCTTCCGACCCTCGTCTTGATCATCCTGGTTACAAGTTTTATAGGAAGGAAACTCTTAAAAAAGGTTTTAATGGCAATGCAAGTTGTAATCCAACACCACTTATCACGGGTTGTAATCCATTGGATCCCAGGTCTCTAATGGTCAGCCGAGATCCGAGGTTATCAGCCGCTCGCCGTTCTTCTGTCAAATCTGGGGTGGCACAACCCGAGCCCAACCATAATGGTTTACATCAATCCGGAGTTATTTTAATACAGCCTTTCTCTCAGATTATTGGGGTCGATGAGATAACTAGCCCCACCCCTCTTCATACTTCTTCCACGACCTTTAATTCGACACCTCTCCCCTCAGTTTTAACTTCGACAATGTCCGATTTCAAAATACCTAGGCGAACAAACAGAATAGCAACGACCGATGGTGAAAAACACAAAAACGCTAATAGCAAAGTGAAACTAAATCTATCGGATTACAGGGCTAGATTGGGTCAACCGGTTAAAAACGATGAAAAAATGATAGAAACAGTTGTTGAGGACTCTCCTGTATCTTCCCCTCTAGCACAAAATATATTTAACATATACAATGATCCAGAAGATGCTATTTTATAAATAAACAAATAATCATTAGCATTCTACAAAAAAATTTTTTTATTATCGATGTTGTATTTTAATTTTTTAAAAAAAATGTAATATCAATATCAAGTTATTAAATATTGTATATTGAGAACATAGATATTATATATTTTGTAAACATTATGTATAAATTAAATATATTATATATTTATTTATGTCATCTATTATACTATACCTTTTATATCCACAGGATAAATAAAATACATGATTAAATTTAATAACAATGATCAAAGATAAATACAGTACCGGGCTGAATCTTATTTTTTGCCATTATTTGTTAGGGTCCGCTACCAATCCTATACAAAAAATAAAACTCATTTTTAAATGTATAAAAATTGTCAAAACGCATAACATTTTTAATAGTTCTGACAAAAATCCTTTTTTTGACGGTCACCCATATTATTTGTAGGAAAGATGCCTAAATATTTACAAGATAATAAATTTTAAGAAGTCATTTTAAAAAAACGACTGGAGAACTAAATCTTTAAGAAGATCCAACATCCAATTATGATGATTTAATCCATCGGCTTCGCTAGTTCTCAATATGTAAGATTATTGAAAATTTAAAAAATATTTTGAGTGTGATTAGCTTGCTTCTGCCCCCCCCCCCCAACCCCACAAATGTTATCCAATAAATATTCTTTAATAATGGATTTAAAAGAGATGAAAGAAATTTTTTATTATTTATTTTATAAAAAAAATATATTACTAAGTTTGGAAAAGAATTAAATGAACACCCACCCCTATTTTTAAAAACCTATGGTAAGTATAAATAGTGTTCTATCTAAAAATTCAGAATTATAGATGACGAATAAGTAGCGTTTATAAATTTAGAACGGTATCGGCTTTTATAAGACACTATTATGCTGGTTATAGTAGAGCAGAGCTCTACGTTATACCCTTATTTTTAGGGCCATACAGATCCAAGAAAAAAAGTTTTGAAATATTCTTTCCGACCAATCCTACTTTTTTAAATACGTTCCACCATTACCTCTCATTTTAAGAATAGGTCTGATTCGATTCCGAAAAATAAATATAGGCGAAATTATTTTTAAAAATGTCTATGGTGAATTCGATATCAAATCAACAAAAAAAATTCGATTCTCAACTCGACCTCTTTCAATTTTTCTTAAATTTTGCATTTTGATAGTATATACTATAACTTAGAAAAAAAATAAATTTTACCTTCTAACACTGTGTATCCGCTAAGATATGGGCGTTTAAAGCGCGGAAAAATGGTACATTTTTGACAAAATGCACCTCATTTTTTCAAATATCTCGAGAAATAATTATGTTAGAGAAATAATTTAAATTTATTATGTAGCTTAGTTCTTTAATATGACATAAAAATAAATATAATAGAAATCTGATTAATATCGGAAACCGGATGTATAAAACCGGAAATGGCCATAGAAAAAAAGGTTTTTTTTTCCTGAAGATAGATATCACACTGTTTATATTTGTACAAAATCCTAGACTGGGATGAACATGGGTTTAGGCGTTATGACTCTTTATATTGCTAGAATTGATCAAATTTAGCAAAAATATTATCATATTTAAATTTAATGAGTAGTTATATTTTATGTCTAAATTAATAGGCTCTTATTTTTTTAATATTTTTATAAATTTTTGTGAGGTGGTTAGGATAATGGGCTTTATTTAACACCTTAATTAAATTTTTTCTCGAAATTACTTGACAAAATAATTCTACATAAATTTATAACTTTATTTGCCTCAAATTGTATAATTAAATATAATACAATCAAAAATTTATATTTAAAATATATAATATATTAAATCATCCTTAGAATTTGAATAAATTTTGACTTTTGTTTTCGCCTAGGGGAATAAAAGTATAGAACTTCTGTGTTCCAGAATTTATTTTTGCTCTCAAAAACCTGCTTTCAAGATGATTTTCTTTTTAAATATATTAATTATTTCTCATAAATATATAATTCACCCCATGGATATTATTTATTGTATGGTTAAATAAATCTATTGTTGTCAATATTTGATGTTCATATGGGCTTTGCAAGCTTGCTCGAGCTGCTAACCATTTAGTAACGCCTCCTAAACTATTGCAGGGACTTTTACCATTTGGGGTTTCAAAAATGTCACTCACCCTTTATCCCAAAATCATTTTCATGATTGTAAAGATTAATGAAATCTTTTTTATTTTTTATAGGGTTGCTGCTCCATCAGAAAAATAATAAATTTTAGCCACTCTATCAAATCTTTATTTCAAGAAGAGGATCAATTTTATTTGAAATAAATAAAATTCACATGCGTTGTGCTTTAAATAATCTGATATAACCACTAATTATACATGTTTTATTATGTTGTCCTCATGGTTATAAATAATAAAATTTGGAAGTTATTGGTCCAATTAAATCCTTGTGCATGGTCCTGCACTACAAATGCTTAGTTTTCTGAAAAATCCGCAATATCCAAGAATTCTCCAAAATTTAAATTAGATTTTAAAAAGTTTCAAATTAATAATTATCGCGAAGCTATAAACATATGAGGAACCAAATTGTTTAATCTTTCAATTAAATAATCTACAAATTCGTCTGCTGATTATAAGTGTTTCGAGGTTAGTTCGATCAACTAATGGTATATAATCTATAGAATTTGCGTCAAATAATATACTTTGTTTTAATTTTGAAGAAACGGGGCAAAATTTATTGTTGAATTTTAAATTTAGTAGATTATTTCATGCTAAATAAAATATTTAACAGATTTGGCAAAGTAATTTAGAGACAAAATTTAACTAGTGTTAAATAAAGCACATAATTTCAGCCACCTTTCAAAAATTTTGATAAAAATAAAAAACAAGTAAGGGCCTATCATTTAAATATAATTTTTAAATAAATATTTTTTCATAACTACTCATTAAATTTAAATATGCTGATATTTTTGCTAAATTTGATCAATTTTAGCTATATAAAGAGTCATAACTCCTAAACCCACGTTTATCCCAGTCTAGGATTTTGTACAAATATTAAGCAGTGTGATATCTATCTTCAGGAAAAAAAACTTGAAAATAAATATGTGATGAAATCAATTTTTATTATAAATTTAACAACTTTTTACCTTTTGTACCGCAGTATATATATATTTTACAAAACAAACAATTAATCGTCGTACACAATTAATAATATATATATTTAAAATTCATCATATATTTAATTGCCTTTGAGGCTAATTGTTTCTATTACATCTATTCTCTCCTTTTTTGAGCTCTCGATTTGAAACGGTATAAATTGTTTTCTTATCCGTTTTGGATAACGGCTGCTTGTACTTTCGTTCTCTACCACCGTTTGCTCATTACTGTCGATTTTCATCTAATCATTTATGATGGTCTCTTTGTTTATTGAGTCTTGTATTGGGTCAATGTCTTTGGTCACCAATTCGTGTATAGGATCAATGTCTTTAGTCATTGAGTTTTGTATGGGCTCATTTTCATTCATTTGTGGTGTAGTTTGCATCGTTTCTTCTTCTCTTCCCTCCTCTCAATTTTTTAATTCTGAGTTGTCGAACCTATGTTTTAACTGATTAATATGTCTTCTCCATACCCCTAATTTAGTTTCAACTAAAAACGTCATTGGTCCTGTTCTTTTAACGATGATACCTGGTATCCAATTATCTTTTTTAAAATCCTTTGCATATATTTTTTCATTTATATTAAAAAAACCTGGTAACTGAGGTATATATGGATGAGGATAAACTGGTTTTATTAATTGTAAAGGTCCTATGGGTTGAAATTTAAGCATAATTGAACTTGGTGATTGTTTTGTGGTTATTTGTGGCGTATTTCGATAATTAAACAAAAAATCTTGTATTTTATTATAATCATTATGTTTTTTTAAAAATTTTTTAAAAGTTTGTACTAATCGCTCCGCTTCTCCGTTGGTTCTAGGGTGGTATGGGGCACTATATACATTTTTAATTGATAATTGTTTGCAAAATAAACTAAATTCTCTACTTTGAAATGGGGGGCCATTATCCGTAACAATCGTATTGGGGTAACCGAAAATAGCAAAAAGTCTTAACAACAATTTTCTTACTTCAGTAAAATTATTCGTCGTCATTTTTTGTATTTCAGGCCATTTACTAAAACTATCTATTATTACTAGGTATATATCTCCGTTAATTGGTCCGGCAAAATCTAAATGAATTCTTCCCCATGGTTTATTTGCGGAGGGCCATTTCCCTATGATCGTTTTATTGCCAGGATTATTTTGTTGACATAATTCACAATTCTTATTGTGTAATTCGATATCTTCGTTAATATTCGGCCACCAAACGTTCTCTTGTGCCAATAATTTTGTTTTAGTATAACCCTGATGCCCCATATGTAAAAAAGACAAAATATTTACTTGTAATTTTTTTGGAATTATGGTTCTTAAGCCCCATAATATACACCCTGCCTCCATCGTGAGTTCATTTCGGCGCTGGAAAAACGGTTTAAGATTTTCCTCTATCATCTTTGGCCATCCAGTTGTAAGGTAACGTGAAACCTTTGATAAAACCGGGTCATTTCTTGTGTGTGCTTTTATATCTAACGCTGAAATAAATTGTGGAGCATCCGATACTATTAAATTAATATCTAACTCTTCCCAAGTAGATGGTTTACCGTCAATTGGAAACCGGGAAAGCATATCCGCATTACTATTTTTTTTCGTCCCTCGAAGTTGCAATTCATAATCATAATTTGCTAGTAGTAATGACCATCTTACTAATCTTGATGACATATCTGTTATTCTTTTATGTGGATTAAGTAACGATATTAGGGGTTTATGGTCAGTAATGATAATGAAATGTCTGCCAATTAAATATTTTAATCCAAATATAATTGCTAAAGCCTCACGCTCTATCTGACTGTAATTTCCTTCGGCAGCATTTACTGTTCGAGACGCGTATCCAATCGATTTTTCCTCGTTATTAATGATATGAGATATAACTGATCCTATTCCATGTTGAGACGGATCAGCAGCTAGAATTATCGGTTTTTCCGGATTATAATGTGTTAAAATTGGTGCTTCTGATATTAATTTTTTAAATTTATTAATCACAATTGTTTCATTATTTGTCCATTTCCATGGCACATCTTTCCTTAAAAGCCTATATAATGGAGCGGCAATAGTCGAAAAATTGTTTATAAATTTTTGATAATATTTATTATACCGATAAAAGCTTGTAATTCTTTGACGTTTTTTGGTAATGGTGCGTCTAAAATTGCATTGACATTCTTATTTGTTGTCGTAATTCCCTCTTCGCTAACGGTATGACCTAAGAATTCAATCTTTTCTTTAAAAAAATCACATTTTTTTAGATTTAATTTCATACCGTTTATTTCTAACGTCTGTAATACATTTATCAAATTTTTCTTATGACTCTCAATTGATTCCCCCGTAATTATTATATCGTCCAAATATACCGCTACTCCAGGTAATCCCTTTAATAATGAATCCATTGCTTGTTGAAAAATCGCTGGCGCTGAGGCTACCCCAAACGGAAGTCGTGTGAAACGATACAATCCACTAGGCGTGTTGATTACTAACAGCTTTTTTGCCTCCTCATCTAGCTCTATTTGAAAATACGCTTCGGATAAATCTAATACTGTATATTTACACCCATTACCTAGTGTGGCTAATAATTCATTAATTCTGGGTAAAGGATATTTATCTATCAAAATATTTGCATTAACCGTTTGTCTGAAATCACCGCAAATTCGTAAAGATCCATCTTTCTTCAATACGGGTACAATCGGAGAAGCGATATTTGAGTATTTTAGTCTTTCTAAAACTCCCATGGATTCCAGTCGTTGTAATTCCGTTTCGAGTTTTGCCTTCCACGCAAATGGTATCGGTCTACTTTTCATACATTGAAACTGTGGGTTAGATTTTACCGCTAAACTGGCCTTAAAACCTCTTAGTAAACCTAATTTTTTAGTGAATAATAAGGAAAATTTATGTACAATATTATCCTCCCAAACCTCATTAACTATATTACATTGATTTATTTTTATTAATTTTAATTTGTTTATTAGGTTTCTACCTATCAAGTTAATCCCATTGTTTACAATAATAAATTCATGATATATAACTTTATTCATATAATTAACGGGTAATATACACTTACCTTTAATATTGATCATTACATTATTATAAGATTTTAAAATAATATCCGTTTTTGTTACTGGTATTTTTAAACGGTAAACGTCTTCTATATTCAAAATGGAGACTGCCGATCCTGTGTCAATTAAAAATTTAATATAAATTTTATCTATCAATAATTTCACCTCAAATTTTTCTCGAGACTCCTCTGGAAATTCCCAATCCTCAAAACTTTCTCGCTCATTTTCTGGAACATCTATCGTTCGAATATATTCTTTTTTTCCACGATTCCTTCTGCATACTTTTTGTAAATGTCCTTTTATCCCACAATTATGGCAGATGGCATTCAAATTAGGGCACTTAGGTTTTATGTGATCTCCTAATCCGCAACAATAGCACATAATTTTTGGTACTGGTTTGTACTTGTCATACTGCTCCCTTGTTACTGTTTTTGAGATTTTATTTATCTCCTTCCCTGCAGATAATTTTTCATACGACATCATTTCTGTAGTCTCCATTGCGGTCGCGATTTGTATTGCACTTTCCCATGTCAAGTCCTGCGTGTTAATTAATTTCATTAATATTTTTCCATTATTAATTCCTGACACTAATTTGTCCCGCAATACTGTATTATACATATCTTTAAATTCACACGTCTTTGCCTTTATCTTTAATTTATTAATATACTCTACGATGGTTTCATCTTTTTCTTGTTCCATTTTAAAAAAATAATATCTTTCTAATAGGAAGTTTGTCTTCTTCATATAATAATTTTTTAAAAGTTTAATTATGTCATCATATGATATTTCCTCTAATGTCTTTGGCAAACACAAATTAAATAATTTAGAATAAACCTCTAATCCAATATTCGCTAATAAAAATGATTTTTTATCTTCTATTTTTGCGATTTTAAATATGAATTCCATTTTTAATAAATAAACTTCCATATTGCACTCCTTTATATTATATTTCTCCATTTGAAACGACTGCGCCATTGTGATGAAATCAATTTTTATTATAAATTTAACAACTTTTTACCTTTTGTACCGCAGTATATATATATTTTACAAAACAAACAATTAATCGTCGTACACAATTAATAATATATATATTTAAAATTCATCATATATTTAATTGCCTTTGAGGCTAATTGTTTCTATTACAAAATATACCTTTTTTCTATGGCCATTTCCGGTTTTATACATCCGGTTTCCGATATTAATCAGATTTCTATTATATTTATTTTTATGTCATATTAAAGAAATCTTATTAAGCTACATATAAAATTTAAATTATTTCACTAACATAATTATTTATCGAGATATTTGAAAATTACTGCATTTTCCGCGCTTTAAACGCCCATATCTTAGCGGATAAACAGTGTTGAAAGGAAAAATTTCATTTTTTTCTTAGTTATAGTATATAATATCAGTATGTAAAATTTAAAAAAAATTGAAAGGGGTCGGGTTGATACCTTGGTTGATTTGATATGGAATTCACCCTATTTTGATTATTTAAAAAAGAAAGAATATTTATTAAAGCATTAGGAAAACGAAGTAATTTTTTAAAAAATTTTATAGTGGATTAAAAAAATCTGAAAGTTCCTCCCCAATCGAGTCTGAGATAATATCTGTGATATCGGACATGGACAAGTCCAAAGTCTAATAGATTGCATGCATAATTCTAATTATAACTTTACAATACTTAATCCAAATTAAATGGCGATGTTTTCCAAAAATGTTACATTTACAATAAAAAAAATGTAAGATAATACCATTTTACCTCGTAAACGTTTGAGAAATTGATTTCCTTTGATATTTTATAAAGCAAAATGTTATATATGTTAGTGTCGTGTTATTCTTTCAACTTAAAATCATTTTTTAAGCGCGTTTTTTAAAATTTAAAAATCTGATTTTACCGGAAATGTAGGCCATCGTTTGGAATACCTACCCTATGAATTTCAGACAATTTTTCCATGAACTTTTACAATTAATATGCTTTATATTAATTTTTCCTTATATCATTTATATAAATTATAAATGACTCAAAGGTTTTACAGCAAAATTGTCTACAATTCATAGATAGGTATTCCAAATATGATAGACTATATTTCAGGTAAAGTCCAATTTTTTAAAAACGCGCTCAAAAAAATGATTTATTGTAAAAACAACACATTGCCGGAAAAAACACATTGACTCTAACATATTTAACAACATTTAGTCAATAACATGGTGTTTTTATCAATTTTTTTTAGTTATCGTGCGCCTATATGTGTAACCATTTTATATAAATATAAAAATTATATTAAGATGTTGATCCTGTCTCTAATATAATTTTTTTTAAAAATAATCTTATTTTCTCCTCTATCCACATCATTATGACTAGATTGCTAATTGATCAGTTTTTATTTATTTCTCATATATAATTAAAAATTTATTGGCATGCAATTTTAATTATTATAATTTTGGTGATTTAATAATTATAATTTATAAACGCGATTACATAATAAGATACATTTATTATATCACAGAATAAGAAGCCATTTTCAAGATTAATCTGTGAGATTATAATTCTCACAATAAAATTAGTCAATATACTAAATTTTAACACTGAGAGCAAATGGATAACTTTATATATAATTATAGTAATTTTTCTGATCAAACAATATCTAACAACAAAACATTATTAATTGCGCTTGTGAATCTACCTATATCAAATACCGGTAACTTTCTATACCCATTGTTTATGATATTAGCAACTCCAGTTGGGTTGATTGGGAATACATTCTTGATATATGCTCTAAATTCAAAAAAGCTAAATATCCTATCACTACGTGAATCTTATAAAAAAGAAAGCCGATATTATTTAACATGGATATGCATAATATCTTTGATACTTTGCCTGATTTTTCTATTTTGGCCTTACTACTTACTTAAATATCCAGGTAGATGTCTCAAAGAAGAAAATAGATGGTTAATTATAATATGGTTGACTAAATTTGAAGCCATATTTGAGCAATCATTATTTGGTATCTCCAACTTTATATTATTGATGATGAATATGGATACGTTAATAGCTATCAAATATCCAATATTTTATAGAAATTATTTAAATAAAAAGAGTTCCATAGTAGAAATAACGTTATCATCGATAGTTCTATTTAACCTAATTTTGACCCTTCCACTTTTCGTTAAATTTAAAATTTTTCCAGCTTTGCCAGATGTTTTAACAAGCAAAGGAGTTCAAATTCCTTTTAAGACTATAAATAATGTTAATCGCGTAACATTTTACAAAATTTATGATCCGCTGGTTGTTGTCCTTACTTTTGTTATTCCTTACACGTTCATATTAATTTTCAATGGTTTAACGTGGTACATTATGTTTCAGGGTTACAAAAGATGTAAAAAAATTAAAATTAGATCAATGCGCACCCAAATAAATCAGGTAAATCCTATTTCTAATGATAATTTGAGGGGTACTAATTGGCTCAAAAACTATTTAGCACACCCATTCAGCCAAGCTTCCGGCATTAATTGCCGAATTGAATCTGGATTTAACAACACCTCTAGAATTTTAACTATTATGGAGTATAGGTCTAATTCTATCGCCCCTGACATAAATACTTTAAAATATCTCAAAAAGTTAAAGTCTTATAGGTTGACAAATTTTATAATAACATCCGGTATACTCAGTACGCTTACCTTTATATTTTCAATCCCATGGGTGATTTTCGTGTTCGCTAAAAACTCTTATTGGAAAACGGGCTTCGATTGCAAATCGGATTTTGAAATGATTGCATACTGTTTCATGATAACGAAATATTACGTGTTTCCTTTTCTAATAATTTTGGGAAATAGGGCTAATCGCAAAAAAATTTACACATTGTCAAGTCTTTACATAAAAAATTTGAAACGATTGTTTAATAGGCTCGCATTAAAAATTTTCCAAAAAAGAAATATAAATTGAACACTGCTATAAAGTAACGTCGTTAAAACATTTTTTGGGAAAAATATTGATGTCAATCTTGGAAAACGAGTAAAAATAACGAAATTATTTAATTTAAATAACTTATACGTTTCCTTTTAAAATCAGGGAAGAAAAAAATTATACATATTTTTTTGTATCATTGGTTTTAAATATAGTTAAATATTAATTTTAGCCGTGTTTTCAGATCAAGTTTTATAGCATTCTGCACGGGTTAATAAAAAAAGATTTTAGGGGTGGTCTTGTTTTATTTTAAATAAAAAATTATACAGCTCTGACATATTTTTGGGTAGAGCTTTCATCGGGGCCTGCAAATTCTGCAATTTTTATTAAAGTTTATTCTCAGTTATACAGAATAACTTTTGGTCACAGTGTCCTTTTTTGAAATGTTTTTTTCAAGCATATCGTAACGGCTTGATTTAACCCTATGTTAAAAAAAATTTCAATTACCAGCTTGTTGTTAAAAAAAGGGCTACCTATGCTGGTCAGTTATTTAAAATTTGGCACATATGCGAATAGCTCTGCCATATTTTTGGGTAGAGCTTTCATCGGGGCCTGCAAATTCTGCAATTTTTATTAAAGTTTATTCTCAGTAATACAGAATAACTTTTGATCACAGTGTCCTTTTTTAAAATGTTTTTTCCAAGCATATCGTAACGGCTTGATTTAACCCTATGTTAAAAAAATAATTCAATTATCAGCTTGTTGTTAAAAAAAGGGCTACCTATGCTAGTCAGTTATTTAAAATTTGGCACATATGCGAATCAGTGGGACAACACTCTGGGATTTTACATCACTACATGCAATACATAGTAGTCAGTTGGTGGTCATTTTGTGGTTTGCACTTCGATTAAGTAACGTTATGCATTAATCAATGACGATTATGGTTTTAATTCAAGGAATATATATTAAATCACTTGCTGTCAGATTTGGCAACTTATTAATAAAAATGATAATATTTTAAGAATCATTTTTTATCCCATGTCTCTCAAACCTTTAATTAACCCACCCATACCTCTCAAATATATATCATCCAATTAAATAAAATTTCCATGAGTTAAGTTATCATCATCAATGACATATAAAAATGTCATTGCCAGTAATAATAATCGATAAAATAAAGTCTACATGAAAACCACAAAATGGCGCTACAGCTGACATATGTACACTTTAATTAACGCCTATCTAGTAGTATATATAATATATCATAGTGATACATAAAAGTATAAATTTGGGGAAATGGAATGAGGGGTTTCAGATGAGACATCTTATTAGTTTGAGAACTAGATGTTATGTTATTCCTTAAATTGAATTAGTTATTTCAAATTGAAATAAAAAGAAATTTAATCTGATCTTTATTGTAATTTTTATAACCTTTTATATCAAACTTTATCCATGAAAAAATGATAAAACAATCTATTCAAATTTTATTATTTATTTATAATTCAACTATAAACTTAAACACTTTAAGATAAAAACACGAATAGAGTTTATTCAAATATAAAAAAAAATTAACTTTAAGATAAATATAACATGAATAGAGTTTATTCAAATATAATTAAATTTAACGTTAAGATAATACACGAATAATGTTTATTCATATATGATAAAATAAAAAAATTTGACTTTAAGATAAATGTAACATGAATAGAGTTTATACAAATATAATAAAATTTAACGTTAAAATAAAAATATATCACGATTTATTTAAATATGATAGATATAATATCTTTTCCCTTAGAAAGAACCTTTCATGCGGTCTTCGTATTCTTGTCTGTTCTATTCTCTCGTATTTCTCCAATTCCAATATAACATCCTTCCCCTGCAAAAAATCGATCTTAGAATTCTTGTATGTCTATTTCATCATCGAAACGTGGCTGGTAGAGGGCTATTAGTGGTATATTATGTATTATCTTTACACCAATTTACAAATTCCTTTCCTGGACAAAGATGACCGTCTTTAAAAATTGGCTTGAATAATTCCATTGTCATTTCCTTAGTCTTACCATTAATTTTGTATTTGGTTGTTGACATTTAGTATTATGCATATATATTTTTATTTAACACTAAATTTTTAGTTTAATTTCATGATTTCTTTCGCAAACCAATCTTGTCTCGTTATTTACGATGTTGTAACTTACACCGAAATTCACTGGTTGTTATATCATACTGTTCATTACATTGAACCAACTATCAGTCTTTATGTATAGATTTATTTTAGATAGTTGCATTGTTTCAATAATAGTCTGTTGTGTTAATTGATATAACGCTTTTTCATCGTTATCTATAGAGTGTATTTCATGAAACTTAGAATATTTTTTGCGTTTTTTTCAATTGTATATTAGCTTTAACATTCTTAAAGTTGCCAAGAGTTCGAATAATTCTGTTAATTCTTTGAACCCATGTCCCATACATTGTTCATTAATTTTGATAATGCATTGTCTTAATAATTCTGGATTACGTACCATAACGTCCTGTCCTAAAATATTATTACCGTATCGTGATATATGAAAAACTTGAAGTTGGATTATAATGGATATTCCTTCCCCTTGAATTAATAATTTGGTTTTTCCTAAAGTATATATTATATTTCCTAAATATGATATTATAGACAAATAGTTGATGGTGATATAATTGTATTACATTTCTTGTAGGTACCATAAAATAATTGAGACTACGGCTACTTTATTAATTAATAATTTAAAAGATTATTGAATTTCCATATTTTTCATGAAATCTATAGATGAATCTGCAATTTGTATCGTATCAAAGGTTTTGGATGAATTTGCAATTTTTATCGTATCGAAATCTTTGGTAGAATTTGCAACTTGTATCGTATAGCTTTAGTCGAATTTGTAACTTGTATCATATATATCTATTGTACGTGGAAATCTAATGGTTGAACTTGTATTGAACTGTCTTATTTTTAGATGAATTTTATGCTTGTATCGTAACAATCCATTCATTGAAATCGCAATATTAAATTTTGTGGATAACAACTGTCTTACTTTTTTAAAAAATCATATTCGGATCTTTTATTTCTACATACTTTTGGAATGCCCTACTTTATTGCAGCTATAGCATGTAACTAATTTGAAAGGGCAGCGATAACGAATATGAGACTCTCCATATCCTATACAAGTTCTAAAGGGCTTTTTGTGAACCGGTCTTAAATGTCAGCTTATTATTATTGCTATTTTTAACATGATTCCTAAATTGACAGATTTCTCTGAAGTTTGATGTAAATTGTAGTCACTTCTATTCTTGAATTTTTCACACCTGTAAAAATGATATCATCCGTGCTAAGTCCGACCTGGACTTCAAAAAAATAGGTTGAGACAACGTCTGTAATATCGGACACGGACAGGTCTAAAGCTTTAGTTGATTGTATAAATATTTTTTAATTATCATACATTGATCTCGGATAGTTAAAAATTCATATTAAATGGCGATGTTTACTTAAAAATATTACATATACAATAAAAAAAACTGTAAGATAATAGCATTTTACCTTGTAAACGTTTAAAAAAATTAATTTCCCGTGAAATTTTATGTATGCTAACTATGTTTGATCAGAGTATGGTTTTTATATCAATTTTTTAGTTATCTTGCGCCGAAATATATAACCATTTTATATGTACCACAATGGTTATATAAGTTGATCTCCTCTCTCTACTATTGTTTTTTTAATTATTCTATCATTATTATTAATTTATTTTTTCCCTTATGCACATCGCTACTAGATTTGTTGATAAATCCGATTTTATTTTTTTAACTATTATTGGCATGAAATTTTAATATTATACATTTGACGATTTAAAAATTAATTATAATTTATAAACGCGATAACATAATTAACATAATAAAGATTTTATTATATCACAAAATAAGAAACCATTTTTAAGGTTAATCTGTGAGAATATAATTATCACGATAAAATTTGGGATAAACTAAATTTGCACACTTTGAGCAAATGGATAACTTTATATATAAATATAGTAATTTTTCTGATCAAACAATATCTAACAACAAAACATTATTAATTGCGCTTGCGAATCTACCTATATCAAATACCGGTAACTTTCTATACCCTTTGTTTATGCTCTTAGGAACTCGAGTTGGGTTGATTGGGAATACAATCTTGATATATAGTCTAAATTCAAAAAAGCTGAATATCCTTTCACTACGTGAATCTTATAAAAAAGAAAGCCGATATTATTTGACATGGATATGCATAATATCTCTGATACTTTGCCTGATTTTTTTATTTTGGCCTTACTACTTTACTTAAATATCCAGGGAGATGTCTCAAAGAAGAAAATAGATGGTTAATTATAATATGGTTGACTAAACTCGAATCCATATTTGAGCAATCATTATTTGGTATCTCTAACTTTATATTAATGATTATGAATATGGATACCTTAATAGCTATCAAATATCCGATATTTTATAGAAATTATTTAAATAAAAAGGGTTCCATAGTAGAAATCACCTTATCATCGATAGTTATATTTAACCTAATTTTGACCCTTCCACTTTTCATTGAAAATAAAATTTTACCAGTTTTACCAGATGTTATAACAGGCAAAGGAGTACACAATCCTTTTAAGTCACTATATAATGTTAATCGCGAAACATTTTACAAAATTTATAATCCGCTGGTTGTTGTGTTTACTTTTGTAATTCCGTACACGTTCATATTAATTTTCAATGGTTTAACGTGGTACACCATGATTCAGATTTACAAAAGATATAGAGAAATTAAAATTAGATCAATGCGCACCCAAATAAATCAGGTAAGTCCTATTTCTAATGATAATTTGAGGAGTACTAATTGGCTCAAAATTTTTTTAGTACACCCATTCTACCAAACGGCTAACATTAATTTCCAAATCGAATCTGGATTTAACAACCCCTCTATTTTGACTATTACGGAGAATAGGTCTAATTATATCGCCCCCGATCTAGACACTTTAAAATACCTCAAAAAATTAAAGTCTTATAGGTTGACAAACTTTATAATAACATCCGGTATACTCAGTGCCCTTACCTTTATATTTTCAATCCCATGGGTAATTTTCGTGTTCGCTAAAATCTCTTATTGGAAAACGGGCTTCGATTGCAAATCCGATTTTGAAATGATTGCATACTGTTTCATGATAACGAAATGTTACGTGTTTCCTTTTCTGATAATTTTGGGAAATAAGGCTACTCGCGACAAACATTGTCAAGTGTTTACATAGAAAAGTTGAAAAGGATGTTTAATAGGCTCAAATTAAAATTTTTCAAAAAAGGCAATGTAAATTAAACAGTGCTATAAAGTGACGTCGCTAAAATAACTTTTTTGAGGGGAAAGAAATAAACCCAATCGTTACTAACTTTGGAAAAAGAGTAAAATACCGAAAATAATTTAATTAATAAATAACTTTTACGTTCCTTTTTAAAATTAAGAAAGAACAAAATAAACACACTTTTTTAAATATAAATAAATATTAATTTTAGCCTGGTTTCCAGATCAAGTTTTATAGTATTTGACCCGACCCGGGTTAATAAAAAAAATTGATAGGACTGGCCTGGATTTATTTTAAATAAAAAATTATACGGCCTAACCCGTACATTAGGGTCAAGTTTTGTTCTTGGCCTTAATTATAATTTTGGTCACATTGTGCCTTTTTCAAAATCATGGTGTCTTTTTTCAGGCGTATCGCAACGGCTTGATCGAGTCTTTTGTTAAAGAAATTTAAATTTCTAGCCTGTTGTTTAAAAAAACAATCGGCCTATACTAGCCAGTTATTTTAAAATTTCACACATATGCAAATCAGCTGTTAAAAAATTTTAAATTTGAAAAAAAAATAACGTCGATTAGCAAATTTATTTCGTTTACTACACTGTGACAGGAGGAAAAAAATTTGTTTCCGCAATTCAAATTAATAGAAAAGATAAATGTAGTGTTGTTATTTGGCTCAATTTAGCCAATTTTAAATCAAGATTATAGCCAAAATAAAATTACGAAAGTCTCGAGATTTTGTTAAGAGATGTCCAAACCAAAATTTTCTGCCACCTGTAAACAAAATCTTAATATTTTTTGGCTAATAATGTCCTTTTCGATCAAATTAGCATGGTTAGGAGGTCAATATGCATATAAAAAAGGAAACCAAGTCACTAAAACAAATCTATGCATATTTGTGAAATGAATAACGATTTTATTTGTAGGTGAAATTGTAACCCATTTCTTTCAACCCAATGGCCCACCAGCTGATACTAAAAAAGGCAATTACTTTTTGTATGTTATAATAATTTATTTATATTTAACCAAATAAACAAATAAAACTAGTTTTTATCTTGAGGTCAGTGAAATTGGCCATACCATTTTAGATCTTAATAAATGATTTATCTATTGGAGGGAATGAATTTTGTTTTCATTTATTAGAATATAAAATAAAAGGTATATAAGTCGATTGAGTATATGACGACTTGTACCGATTTCCTTATGATTTATACCACTACTTTTTGAAATATTCCACGGTTAGAAATTTAGAGCCTAAATTAAAAAACATTTCAAAATATTTTGTTTTAATTTTTTTAACGAAAAAGATATAGAACCTTCTTTTCTTCTTACCCGCTTTAAAATAATTTTTATCTTTATTTTTGCAATTATAACATTTTTATAATTGGATCGACTTGTACCGTTTTAAACTCGATTTATACCTTTACCATTTTAGGGATATTTAGATTCAGGTTTTGGTGCCAACAAAAACTATTTTTCGCCAATTTTTAAACCGAAAACCAGTGGACCAATTGCATTTGACCTCCTTATGGATGCTTATAATTACCTTGCCTATTTTTCTTTGAAATTAAATTTTTTTAAATAAGGGTATATATAGTTGGTCTCATTATTTTAGAATGATGACATTTTAAAAACTTTAAAAATCGTATATTCAATTTTTACCAGTTTTAAATCGATTTGTGCAATAATCATTTTTTAGATATTCGCATAGTAAGAAATGGTGACTTAATTAAACAATTTTTTGGGGGGACTTGATCTGGAATTTAATTCCTTTTTAATTAAATTGTTTATTTATCATTATATTGAAGCACATTAGTATAATTTAATTTATGTGCAAACCATAAAATGGTGCTAAAGCTGACTTCTATGTATGTAATCATGAATCTACAAATATTAGCACTTAATATAACCATTGTTTCTCCCATTCCCATATAAACAACATTAAAATTTTAGGACTTTTAAAAAAAAAAAATCTGATGTTCATTTAAAAAAATATATAGAAATTAAAATTACCTGTCACTCGACGATTTGTTAAAGCTGCAAAATGCATTTTAATGAATAAAGCGTAAGTAGAGATAGGTAATATATGCCATTAGTATAGGCATAGGCATGGCCATCATTTGTTTTTATAAAATTGCTTCATTTTAAAATTTTTAATTAAAGTTATTATTTTTAAAAAATTATTGACTTTTACTTATTTTTCTTTCAAATTTTTGTTTTCAGTGAACAATGATGTGGATATACTAATAGATTGGCAATTTATGCATTAAATACAAAGTGTAATAAACTTAGTGAAGTAAATATAGGGTAATCCAAATAACTCAAAATTTTCTCGGGAATGATTTTTTCTCTGGGAATATTCTCTATTTAGTTTATATAATAAAGTAATTTCTTTTTACTTTTCTTGCCGTTTTTTTATCTAACATTTTTTCTCCTAGTGAAATAATATCTGGGTTATGATAACCAAATATTATCTCATTCACATAACATTTCCAACCAACTTACAGTTTATTTTCTCTGTTATATAATCTGTAAGCTTGCTCTATTGTAAAACATAGTAATATTATTATCAGTCTTTGCAATTTTCCGATCTTTATATAAATATATAGAGACAATATAAGAATTTGTTAAAAAGTGATTTCAACATTTTTCAATGTTCCTCTTTTTATTTAATGGCTTAAATATGCTAGTCTATATTTTCTTTTATTTGTGTATGTGATTCCCTAGGACCATGATAAAAAATATGAGATGAGATTTATTTAAAATGGTCATTTTAAATGTGTGCTAAAAAAATGTCGAAAATATTTTTTTAAAACATCCTTATGCCTCTTGAGCAGCGTTTACATGACAGGATTTTTACTGGATGCAAACCCCCTTCAAAAACCTTTGCCTACCCCCCTAAAAAATCCCCGCCACCTTCGGCGGATATGTCTCTTTATCATTATTTTCACCTATTTATTTATTGATACTCTTTTCAAATAATTTATAAAGGATAAGTTAAATTAATCTATCTCTACTACCAACTACCGATATTTTGTGAATATAAAGAATTTATTTTTTAGATAATAAATTTAATTAAAACCTCCGTTATTTACAATGAATTGATTATGGCATTATGAGCTTGTTTAAATATCTAAACCTTTTAAATTATATTTAAAAGGATAGTTTATTTGGAAAACAATGTGTATGATTGTTTGCAATATATAGATTTGGTCGATGAATTGTATTATAATAATACTATAATAAAAGTATTAATTTTTACAGCAGTAAACTTTGTCTTATTTCATCTCAAAATTTAATAGATAACCCCCAAAAAAAATTTATCCTACCCCCATTAAAGCAGCTTACCCCCTATCCCCTCAAAAAAATAGGATGCAAACTGTTCTTACCCCTCCCGCTCATGTAGACGCTGCTCTTGAGATTGTAAAAGCCAGTGACTTCCCTGCATTTGACTATTTAGTTTTTTATCTATTAATTTCAACATACCTACAAATTTATAACAAAAATATGCTGCTAATTCTATCATTTTAATGTTTGGCTGATAATCCAGTATCTAACCCCCCCCCCCCCCATCCCTGTGACAGGAATCGCGGTCTTTTGTGATATAAATTATATTATTATTAGTATATCAGATTGGTCATAATAGCATAAATATTTGAATATCTATCAATTTATTGATTTATTTAATGATTTTATAAATGCTAAAGATTATTAAATGACCAGAACCAAACCTCACCATCTAGGATTATCATAAGTTAAATTAGATTATTATTATATCAAGATGAGTCATAATGGCATAAATATTTGAATATCTATCCATTTATTGATTTATTTAATGATTTTAAAAATGCTAAAGATTATTAAATGACCAGAACCAAACCTCACCACCTAGGATTATCGTAAGTAGCCTTAAATTTTCCATTTACTATACATTTTATTTATTTTATATAACAATAATTTTTCAAATATTTAGCACAAGAAGCGATAGCCTTTACAATATAATCGGCATACAAAAAGATTCAAATCAAGATGATATTAAAAAAGCTTATCGAAAAGTATGATAAATAAATTTAAATAAATATTGATCTAATATTAGTTAGCTTTAAGGCTACATCCAGATAAAAATCTCAATAATCCTGAAGCGACAGAAAGAGTGAGACATTAAATTTATGTAAATAAAATTGTTTTAAAGTTTCAACAGGTCAATAGAGCTTATGCAGTATTGTCTGATCCAAATAAAAGAAATCTATATGATCAATA
Organism: Gordionus sp. m RMFG-2023; assembly: GCF_954871325.1. Lineage (NCBI taxonomy): Eukaryota > Metazoa > Nematomorpha > Gordioida > Chordodea > Parachordodidae > Gordionus > Gordionus sp. m RMFG-2023. Next base: position 41,007,460 of record NC_088777.1, on the reverse strand, counting down.
TGGAGGTTTGGGCTTGTTAATTGCAGAACAGTTAGGTGAAAATAATGTCAAAGCCTATTTTTTTCTACAATCTAAAATTTGCAAGGTAAATTATATAATATTTAAAAATAAAGCAATAATTTTAATAAGATAAATTTTAGCATAATTATAATATTTCTTTTAAAAAATTATTTGTAATATTATATTTTTAAATTACATAAAGGCATTTTTGACAGTGTGTGGACTACTCACCTGTTGCTTTTGCTGTTTTTGTTGCTTTTGCTGTTGCAACTTTTGTTGTGGCAAATTTGTTCCAAAATTTCCAGATGAAAATGGAGAATATACAAATTTAAAGGTATATATTTCACTTCTATATTACCAAAATTACATTAAACAATGGCAATCCAATTATAAAACCAACAATTTTTCACTTTGTAAAAGAATATATTATTAATACAATACAATTATTTTGATAGGAAACTTTTGAAAAAAGAAATTCACGAGTAATAACCACAGACCCCACCAATCCAAGTTTTTCTAAAGCTAAATCCTCGGTTAGTGTAGTTTTTAAATAATTTTTCATTTAATTAGAAAATTCTTTTTTCTAACCCTTATATTACTTTTACTAACCCAACAATCTTTCTTTAGACATTCATACAATAACGTGGTTATTATTTGTTTAAAATATCATAATAGATAATATTATTTTTTATTTAAATATAATATAATTAATTGGCTGAAAAATATTTATATTAAAAAAACAATTTGATTTTTTTAAAAGTTTTACAAGCATTATTTTGTTTTTTAAAATTCTTAATATGTTATTTATAATGTTTTATTTGCAATTCTGTATTAAAATTAAACAAATTTATTCCTTTTTACTTAATAAAAAAATTATTATGAGTTGGGCTAGATAGCTTGTTTTTTATAAGCCAGGCCTAAATATTCTTCACTTCACAAGTTAGCTGGGGTCAACCTCTAATCCAAATAACTTTATTAATATGTGATTTGCTATTATTTTACAAAAGGTACAAGTAATATTATATATTTACACCTTTTCAATTTCCTTAGCAATTTTTTTTTTAGATATGGCATTTTGAAATTTAATTTTTAACATAAGATATCCATTTTTTAAACATCTAAATAATTTTTATAAAACTCTAATTTTGTAAATGGTAAAGGTTAATAAATTATTCATTATAAATTCCCATTAAAATTAATAAATAGCAAAATATGTTGTTTTTGATAAGTGTCATTGAAGGGATCATAAAAATAAAAAATAGTTTGTAGAAAACTTTAGTTTTAGTTACTTATTACAAAAATGTCATTGTTTAAATTTGGAAATGATTTAGAGCCCACCTGAGCTTGTTTCTTTCTTGTTGTATAAAAGATGATATTTTTAGCAAAATCGATTTTTTACATAAATAAGCTTGTTATAAATATTTCTATCATTTAGCAAAAGTTCGTATTTTAATAAACAATAGAATATTTTTTTTTACATTATTATGATATCTAAAAAAAATATAGGTAGAAATGCTTCCTTTCTGCAATATAATTATTAATATCAAACTTTCTAAGTCTTAATGTATCATTACTTATTACTAAATTCAAAGTCAAAAATTTTTTTTTTTTCATAAAAAAATTAATTTTATTTACAATTATCTTTTTAAACAAATACATTGTGTGACAAGAAAGAAGAAAATAATAACAAATTTTGGTGCACATTGACGCTGAGTTCGAATCCGTTTTCCAAATTTTTCCTACACGTCAAGTTTTAAAAATATTACCGTATAAAGACAACTTTTCTAATTCTCAAAAATGGTAAAATTTAGGTCTTTATACGGATATATTTTAAAAAGTATCGAATAAAAATCCCTGAAAATTGGTGATAGTGTTAAACTTATATTTCTTTATAAATTTACTAATATTTATAATTTTTTATCGATTGGTTTTTGAGAAAAATGGTAAAGAATTTCGTTTTGGGGGTCTTAAGTTTTCAATTTAAAATACTATCAAAATTATTTTTAGAAGATAAATTTTATATAATTTTGCTTCAAATATGCTCAAGATTATATATTAATTCTAATTATGTTTCAAAAGTACTCTATGCCATGAAAATTCAACCAAAATCTATAAATTAAAAAAGTCGGTACAGATATTTTCGAACTTTTTAATTTGTACACTTTTATTAAATTTTCTCTGCATAAAGCATTTTTAAAGCAAAATTAAGGTAATATTTATCTTTTTTAGTTGTATTTAGTAATATTTTATGCATTTATGATCAATTTATACCAAAATCAGATACCTGTACCCACTTTTTTAATTTATACTCTTTTTGAATTGAGCATTTTTGAAGCAAAATTCATTTAAAATGCAATAATTGGTAATTTTTTCATATTTTTTATTAATATTTATTTTTTTTAGATGTATTTAAGAATATTTGTTTTTTTAATCAATTTATATCAAAATATATGATTTTCCAATGGAGTACCTTGAACCCGTAGTATGGGCAATAAATAATAATGCCAAATAACGAGTAGGAAGAAAGGAGGATTATTTTTTTTCGCGCTTAATTTTTCATAAACATTTAATTTCTTTCATTAATTTTTTTTTTAAATTGGATTTTAAATATTATTTAAATTCCCTCCTTATATAATTTTCTACAAAAAATTAATGCCGAGGTCCCCTTGTTTAAAGTGTGTCTCTAAATTTTGTTACATCTGTGCGGGCTATATATTGCCCGCACAAAAATGTCCAATTTCTCCAATCATTTAGATGATTTATGAAATTTATTACAATATTCCACTCTGCATTTGGATAAACCATTTTCCCCTAATTACATATGTAAAACATGCTATAATTCTTTTAATTCATGGGTAAATGGAAAACGGTCATATTTGCCTTATTCGAACCCTGCATTTTGGCACGTGGCAAGAAATCATTCGTGGGATTGTTATTTTTGCTCGATTAGTACATTTGGGTTTAACAAAAAAAATAAGAAAAATTCGTTATCCTGAAATTTCGTCGGTTGTTTATCCGGTAAAATATAATATGCATACAACAGTTCCTTTTTTTAATAGTTCGCAGCTAGAAAAATTACGTTGCCAGGACAATGACAATATTGATCTTGAGTATCATCCCGAAGAGGATTCGCCATTTATGCCGCAAGAGCAACTAAATGACATAACCAGAAATTTACCACTTTCAAAAAGAAAGTCCGAATTTTTAGCCTCAAGGCTTAATGATTTTAAAATTTAAAAAAATGGAGTACGAACTTCATACCAATTCCGTGGAGCATCGTTTAAAAATTTAGTCTTTTACGAAAATTTTTTATACTATTCCAACAATTTAGGTCAACTTTTTTTACAACTTAATATTGAATTGGTGCCCGATGAATGGCGCTTGTTCATCGATTCAAGCAAAAACAGCTTGAAAGCAGTTTTGCTTCATATCGGAAATTCTAAGCCATCAATTCCCATCGACTATACCAACCAGTTAAATGAATCATATGAAAATATGAAATATTTATTGTCAAAAATAAATTATTCCATTTACAAATTTAAGATATGCTGCGATCTCAAAATGATCGCAATCCTGACGGGCCTTCAGTTAGACTACACCAAGCATTCGTGTTTTCTTTGTCTCTGGAATTCCAGAGAATCCTAAACATTATACAGTATCTGAATGGGAGGATCGTCCCAACGTTCTTGAAAAAAATCGCATCCCGCTTATTTCTAAAAATAAGATTTTGCTGCCTCCTTTGCACATAAAATTAGGACTAATCAAAATTTCTTTCTTTCTTTTATCAAAAAATTGTCCGAGGGCCCCACGATATACCTTAGAAATTTTTTCCCCAAGCTTTCCCAAGCAAAAATAAAAGAGGGGATTTTAGTGGGCCCCCCAAATAAGAAAACTCATGAAGGACAGTTTTTTTGAAGATGAATTGTTACTCATTGAATTAAAAGCATGGGAATCTTTTAAATGGATATGCAGATCGTTCCTTGGCAATCATAAATCAGTCGACTATCGTGAGAAAATTGATGACCTATTAACAAATTATAAGGAAATGGGATGCCGAATGTCTCTCAAAATCCATTTTCTTTATTCCCATAAAGATTTTTTCCTGAAAACTTAGGTGCTATGTCAGAAGAAATGGGGAACGGTTCCATCAACAGATAGAAAATCTCGAAAAGTTTTATCAAGGCAAGAATCGTATAAATATGTTGGCGGACTACTGCTGGAGTATCTTTTTTGAAGAATAATCATCAACTTCATATTCGCGGAAATATATTTAGATTTACCATTAAATGTTTTTAAATTCGATAAATTTTATGTTATTGTTTAATTTTTTTTAAATTCAATAAATTTATTGTATATTACAAGTTAAATCCTATATAATAATGAAAGATGAGGTGGGACAACGGACCGATAAAAGGTTTATTAAAAGTAAAATATGAGATAGGTTAGCTTAGCATAATATATTTATTTAAATATGAGAAATGTAACTATTTCATTTAAAATAAATTGTTTGGGAATCGTACCGTGTGCAGTGTAGCGAAGAGAACGAAAGCCACAATAAATAAATATATTAAATGTAAGCTATATTAAAAAAGATTTTATAAATAAAGGTAAATTTAAAAAATATAGTTTGTTTAAAAATTGAGTAAGGATTTTATAAAAAAAAATGTATAATAATAATAAGGAAAGTTTGCTGCAAAAATTAAGATATTTTTTTAGTTGTAGGGATCATTAGAACCGAAGTTATAAACCTTCAAAAAGTGCTAAAAATGACCTTTTTGGCCACTTTAACCTAAAATAAATAAAAAACCTGACGTGCTAGAAAAAAACTGACAGCGGATTTAGAATATGCATAAAAAACGGTCTTTAAACATGTTTATTTTATTTTCTCCCAAAAAATCAAGTCGAAATTTGTCACACAGTGATATTTTTCTTTTATATATTAAACGTTAATCAATTAAACATAACTTAATAAAAGTTATGAATTAATTAAACAAAGAATATGAATAATTTAATCATAAGTTAGGACAATATCCAATATATTAACGAGACCTAAAGTTATTTTTATTACTCAACAATTTTAAAAATATCATATATGATGACTTGCAATGCAGTTTTCGATATATGAAACAATATTATGTTGTATACATGGTTTGGCAAGATTTACAAGTCACCAAATATTCGTCAAAATTAGACTCTTAGATATATAATATCTAGCTTAGCCCATATAGAATGTATATATAGAGCACTGGAACCTATTTTATTTTTTAATCCTCAAGAATAAATATGTACCTTAAAAAGAGATATAAATTATAAACGCCTGAGGATAATGAAAAAAATTTGTTGGGTTTTATTGAAAAAGTATTAGGAAAACAAAATAATTAAATATTTTGCAAAAATCCCACTCGGGCCTGAATGAAAATATTAAAATCGAGGACTGACCGTGTCCTAGAAATCGCCAATGGTTAAATAATTAATCAGAATTATTTTACAAACAATAGTTCATCTATAATTTTTTTTATAGGAAAACCCGAGTAGCGATGATGACGAAAAACAACACGTTGACTGCACCCACCCTACTCCGAAGAGCCATGTAACCGTAACCAATTTATCAGAGCACATTCATCATGACCCCAACATTCCTATTCCCTTGTCAGATCATTTTACCATAAATGAAACCACTAATTTAAATTTAAATAAAGATCATTTACCGAATTACACTAAAGATATAACTCGTGGCACCGATATATTGAATTGACTTCCTCCAGGTGGATTTATCTTAAACCGACGAATTGTGTATTTATATGTATATAAAGGCACATTCTTATTTTATACATGTTTATTAAAATTTGTAGTTTATCGAATGATTTATATTTAATAATTTTTCTTATAACCAATAAATATAAACGTGAACTTGATTTTTAATTAATAAAATAATTGTTCATCAGCTCATTCAAATTTTATATCTAATTATAAATTTTATAAACGTGTCTATGATTTAACCTAAGTTTGCTACTCCTATGTTATAATATATCTACGTTATTTCAATGTTAAATTGACCACCAAACACAATGTATTATTTTGTTATTTCATAGAAATAATTAATATAATATAATATAAAATTTATTGTAATAATAAATTAAACAAAAATTATTTAATATATTTTTTTCCTAAAAACTCAAATTTAATAATAAAAAAAATTCAAATTGGATTCCTGTCCTGTTGTTGATTCTTAAATTAATGAAGACCAAGGCCTAATATAGCCTATTGGAGATAGTTTAAATTAGATATGGACGAAAGTCTGCTGGCTAGAATTGCCCTAAAGTATCACGCTAAATTTTACATTTTTTTTCATATTAATTTCATGAAAAATTTATAATAGTGCCCACAGATTTATTTGCATTTGCCATATTTTTTTGATAAAAAAACGTAACGCATCCCTTATTTAAATTGAGTATCGTCAATTCAAAATTTTATATAAGGCCTCACTTATAGTAAACGCGTTTTGTTAAATTCAAGTGGCGTGATATTTAAAGCTATCGAAATCACAGCGATAATAATTTTTAAAAAATATGTACATGTTTTTCAAAATTTATCATAGCGTTTACATCATTTTGCACTATATTAATAAATTCTACCTATTTATTGGCTTGATTTTGTAAATAACCAAACGCTAAATACCTCACCTCTTGAACAAAGTGTTTACTATAAATGAGGTGTAAGTTATAAAAATAAATAATTTTTTATAAATATTTCATTAAAATTATTTTTTACATTTCTATATTAAATTTAAATTACAATTAAACAACTAGGAAGGAATTTTTATTGCCCTCCTCCTTATTATTCTTATCTGAGTAAAAAGGTTTTTTAGTTTCCAAAAAAAACTTCTTAGTTTTTAAAGAACGTGTAGACCAACGTGCAAAATGAATCAATAAAAATTCTAGCGCCAATGGGTAATTTGACCAAACGATACCATTTGAAAATGTAGTATTTGTATTTAAAATGCTCATTTTGTGGGCAATATGAGGGCAATGATACACGATGTTATTCAACATAGATATAAACGGTACCCATTCATTAAAATGCATATTTAGTCCTAATCATATCTAAGCTTTATTTCTTATATAACATACCCCCTAGAACGGAAATACCTAAGATAACCTAAAATTAAAATCCGAATTCGGACATTCGTCAATGGTCTCTAGTATCTAAGCCACAAGTGTTACTAGAAAAGAATCAATAACAATCGACGCTATAAATCAATCCCCTTAGGCGAGGGTTATATTTATTTATTTACCGACCCATGATTCAAAGGTTAACAAAAGGGTTCAGTCCTATTGATCTTAAATAATCGAACTGGACTGACTGACAGCTTGGGGTTCAGTCCTCAATCGTTAATGCAATTCAGTTGTATAGCTATATTATGATATCTTCATATTTATTAAATATTAATATATTTTATTAAATTGGGTAAATAAAAAAAATGTGCACCATTAGCATTTATGTTAAATACAAATAATCAAATCTTATTTTAAGACTACGGGTCAGTTCTTTGGATATTTAGATCAGAACCATGACCTACACAAATCTATTTCTAAAAAATGTCATTTCTAGGAAATAATTCTACAACAATTATTGACTTTTTTTATTGAAAAAGCATGATTTTGATATATAGAATTTTATTTTTATAAGTCTAAATAAAAAGTTAAAATATTTTCTAAAAGAGGATAAATATAGATTTCTGTGTCTATGTGATGAAAAAAAGGTTAACACAATCGATTGTAGTTTAAAAATATTTTTCTTATATTATTAGAATAAAATGGAATGGATTAAAATAAAGGATTGAGGTCAAATTAAAATGAGTATAGTTTTTCATGGCTCTCCCAAGGTATGCACTCCCCGTGTATCAAAGATTGTATTACCCATTCCACATTGACAATGGCTATGCCTAACTCTTTAGCAATGTTAGTCAATTGGACGTCTTGTTTAAATGCGACGATAATGTTAGGCTTTTGTGAAACTGATAGTTCTGTCGATGAAATGTTAAAAATAATTTTATATAAATTATAAAAATTGATACAAGACTATATTAGAAAAATATACTATTCTTTCTTACATAATAAATTCGCTATAAAAAGACCAATTTAATATTATTTATCTGAATTTCACTATGTACAAATAACAGCAAAAACTTTTTGAAGTGCCATACTCGGAAAAATGAAAAAAATCAGGAATCTATTTTTGAGGGAATTTTATAGCATTTTTTAAATATATTTATTTTACAGATAGCGTTAAAGTTGTCTAAAGATCATTCTTCTAATATATAAAAAGTGATACTTTTCCAGTGAATTTAATGTTAAAATAATAACGGCTATCTATATTTTATAAATTTAATGTTAATCCTTTTAAAGTTAGTTAAATATGAGATTGAATGTAGCTAATGAATGGACTATAAATACCCATTCACATTTCTCAAGGAAAATTTCATTTTTTTATTGGCCTTTTCATATAATTTAATATTCCCAATGTGGTTTGTATAAAAATATAGCCCTAATTTTTAGTGTGAAAATTTAAGGATGATATCATATAAAATTAGGAAATATTTAAATATATGCCTAACTTTACCATTATTCTATCAAAAACGTTAAATTAAAATCACAATTAATGCTTAAATATTTTTTTAAATTAATTATTGCGATATTTTTCTTATAAATTATTGTGAAAAGTCGGGGCTTCAGTAAAGGTTTAAACGGTAGGGAGTTCGTTTAACTGGGATATTGTAAGAGGCATAAATAATTTACTCAAAAAAACTATAATTCAAAATTATTAATAAAATAAAAAAGTGTATATCCAAATTAATTTAAAAAAAAAGAAGTATAATTTAATTTTAAAACAAAAAATAAAGTCCCTCTTAGTATAAAAATTTGTCCCTTTTATAGGGAAAATAAACGCGCAAAAAAAATTAAAATAAAATTGGCGCAAATTGAAAAAAAAACGTTTTCGCAAAAAGGGGTTGTGTTCGTTTTTTCTTACATAATTAGGGATAAAACCTACCCCTCCCCATATTTTCCGGAACTCTAATTATACCACTGGATGCAGGGCGATCCCCCGGATCTAAATATCTAACTGCCGAACACCCTATTAAGGACTTCAAAAGTAAGAAAACCCCCTATGTAAAAAGAAAACACAAAAACCATATGTTAACCTTAATTGTACTTAATTTAAAACAAAAGAAACTTTATTTAATTAAAGACAAAACAACAAGATAAAGAAGCAAAACTATTTTTAATTGAAGTTAATAACATTGTTTATTAGTTAAAATATAAAAAATATTTAACTCATTTTTTTGAATGTTGAATAGAACACTCCAATTTTAAAGCGACGATAAAAAAAATTTTAGATTGGAATTATTTATTTTTTAGATGGATCTGATATACCGAAAACAAAAATAACCTTTTAAAAAGTAAAATAACCCTAGTTATATTTTCTTAATACAAGATAATCATCGTACTTATGATTTTATTATATTTTAAAAAAAAATCAAACACCTTTACTAATAAAATATTATTAATAGCCATTTTTGGTAAAAATTTTATGAAAATGATAAATAACCCTTAAAACTCATTAATTAAATGCACGAGAGGTATAATTTTTATGACTTGGAATATGGAAAAAAAATATTAATATAGACTATTATATAATATACCAAGGTTTTGACCAACAATAATTTGAAAACCCATAAATTTGACTAATGCATAACAAATACTCTCCTGTGGATTCAAGGAAGCCATAACAGGTGACATGATTAACATGATTTTTAGGGAAGTAAATTTTTTATCAATCTTAGTGCGTGGGATCGAGGTATTTGTCAATAAACTTCTACCTGTTACATGGGGAAATATATAATATAAAAATTAAATTCACATTGTAAATATAATATAAATTAAGGATTATTTAATTTGGGTAAAGTTAGAAAAATAAACAGCTAAATATATTAACAAAATAAAATCAAAATATACTAACCAGCAGGTAACATATAATTCTCGTAATCCAAAAGAAGATTTTTCTTGCAGCAATGAATGATATAGATATGAGTAAGAATGGGTATATCGCAAGCTAAACATTTCAAATATTTTTCAGTTCTGAGATAAGTGTCCGCGATGCACAAAACCCTTTGTTGGGATTGGGAAAGGGTTATGTGGATATCAGAATACGATTCAAATATCAGACCACCCCCCGATACTATTTGATTTGTTAAGTGCTGCCTGAAGTAAAACAAATTTGAATATTAATGACCATAATCTCCACGGAATTATTTAATATAAATAATATGTGGCTGAAAGTTATGGTGGCAATCATTAATTAGTTTTAGAACTGGAAGGTATATTCAAATAGTTGCTTATGCCTGTTTTTATTATATATTATACTTTGATCCAAGCCATATTAGCACAAGATATCATTTAATAACATTAAAAATAGAAGTAATACGGATTGTAAGGACAAAAGAACGTGAATAGTTCCATTACTATATTAGTATATAGAAATTTATCCAACCACATCTTAATTTATTACATAAATTTATTAATCGAGTTTAAATTTTTTTACTTATTAAATTCTATAGTTGGACCATCGTCAGAGCTTGACCCAGTATTAGACGAGGAAAGTTCCAGCATGTTTACAGAACAAGGAGATTTTAGATAATCTAGTTTAGTTTCACTTTTACTGCCTCTAGGAGTCCTTTTCAAAGGGCTATTAAACTTGTATTCCTTCTTTGGCAAGGTTGAATTGCTAGGTACAGGTTTGTGAGTCAAAAGAAATGCAATATTTTGAAATAATTGACTACCTAAGATTTAGATGAGTCATATAAACACAAAAAAGGCAAAAGAGTGACATAATTTATAATATTATATTTTGGGAAAAAATATTTTACTATTATATTTATGGTTTATTAAAATTCATATATTTTAATTTTTATGAAATATTTAAATAATAAATTTTTCATCTAACAGTAAAAAATAACCTTTAGGCAATAAAGGGCCAGCCGACTCAACCAATAACTTGGAATCGTCAGTCTGATTTTTAGTGGGCGTACTTGGTTTGATCCTCCTTTTAGCCCTTCTCCAACTGGGGTTAGAGACTTTTTCGCTTTGACTTTTAAAACAACTTTCCAGCGTAGTTAAAGATGAATTGTCATCCGAAATAGGTCTTTTTTTACTAGGGGTTAAGTAAATATTATTCCTGGTGTCAGGATTGATAGACACATAGTTTCTATGATTACTACTAATCACGCTGTTTTTAGTTTCGGAATCTGTGCAATTTATTGCGTATAATGTGATTATGATATAATGTAATATATGTTTTTTTGATAAAAAAAAATGTTACCAATCTCTTTATTAGGTTTGATGGTAGAAGGTAAACCGGAATCGCCACCTGAGGATGATTTATCTGATTTCTATAAAATGATATTAGATTTGAATAAAAACATAATTTTAAAAAATATCGATAAGATATTATAAAATAAATCGCAATTTGAAAATGGCTAAAATATATTGAGTACGAGAAAATAAAATCTAAACGCTTTACAAATGGTTATTATTTTTAGAAATATTTCTGCTAAGCTTAAGAATAAGACCCTCTCCTATTATTTCATATTTAAGGAAAGTGTTCAATTTTATGTATTTATGTCAGATCTAAGAACTGGAACCATGTCAGATCTAAGAATCGCAATTTTTTTAAAAAAAATATTCATAACCCGAACCCTTTTTAGTCTATAGGTTCCAAATTCTGGTTCTATTTTTTATAAGAGGCAGGTTTAAAGTTTTAATTTATTATTTTGTCTCAGATAGGTACTTTGTTATCTATATTCTTATTCTTTCTTTTCTTTTCTTCCTTCCTCTCTTTCTATAAAAAACTAAAAATTTTTTTTACTTTAATATCGTATTCGATTAAAGATCTAAGTGTTGGAAATTCCTCGCCAATTTCCACTTTACTTGCTTCCAATAATCTTTTAGCATTTATGACTATTTTGGTTAAAGGAACTCTATAGGTTGGGATCCGTTTTTTGCTACCTATATTGGGAAATTTTTCCAGGTTGCAAAAATGAGAGTCCATTTTATCTTTCAGATTTTTATAATATAAAAAATATTTTTGAAAAATGAATTTAATTGTATGACCATAAATTAGATTAAAAATATTTAATTTTTATGCAGTTTGATTGGAACTAGAGCCAACTAAATCTGTAGAAGGAAGAGCATTTAAAACGACATATAAAAAACCATAATTTATTTGCAGACCCAATATGAACATAAAACTAATTACTCCCTACCCAATAAGATGCGAAAAAATCATTACCCTAAAATTTATTTTTTCCAACATGTTATAATAGAAATAAAGGAAACGCAAAATTGTATAATAATAGACAAAAACCAGTATTAATTGTTGTAACTGATTAAATTTTTTTTAAAAATTCCAAAACCATTTCCAACCCTTATCCCGAAAATATAAATAATAACTTTCCCAACCTAACTTAATTGGGTTTTGCAGAACTCTAGTTTAAACTAAAATGAGTCAAGAGGTTATAATCTAAGTGCCATAAGTGAATAAATCTTTAATTATTACATTTTCTACTATTAATGTATTTTCTGCAAGTAAATATTGGTTTAAATAAAAAATTTAGAATTAAAAAATATTCAAGAAAATTGCTAGATATAATTTATAAAATAATTTACATTGATTTGATTCCTCGGAACAAACGTAAACATTTTCAATTAAGACACATTCTTCGTAATAATTGTACCTAGCTTTCGTTGAGGAATCCTTCTTGAGATCTTCGGCACTATCAGAAACCATGGAATTATTATGGCCAGGAGGTTGGGGGTTGCTTAGATCGGCTAGAACAAGCATATGAGGTTTCAAAAATGTGCCATAGTAAAATGGGTTTTTGTCTTTGGAGGCTGTTGAGCCTTTTATTTTTGTATAATATATTAAAATGTAATAAGGAACCAATTTAGAATTTATTTATGTAAAATGATGTCAGTTTTTTTTATAGAATTGTCAAAAAACGTATTACCTGAATATTAAAAGGAAAACAAAAATTAACCACCTTTAAGTTTGGCACATTTATATGATGACCACGTGTATCCATTTTCTTTATCTTGGTTACCTTCAATATGATCAGGATTAACCCCTTCCAATTCCTTATCGTTCCTACACGTTCCCAATATTAATATATCTTTTATCAGGCATTGACAAAAATCACCGTCACAAAATCTGACCTTTAATCTGAGAGAATTAAGCGAATTAATCAAAACAGTAGGATTTATGGAACGAGAAGGATTACCATTATCGATACTTTGGTTCATAGTCGTACAAAATCCAGAATCGCTAATTTTTTGCTTGTTCCTATCATTAACGGTACCAGGGTAATAATTCCCATCTTTCCACTTGGCCCACACCAATTTAATACCGTAGCGAGATAAAATTTGGGGTATACAAATATTTAGAGGCGGTGATTTATTGGTATATTGAAGCGATGTTTGGCCAGTAAATGGGCCCAATTTTTTACTATTATTTGGTTTAATTTTGGGTTTTCTACCTCTTCTAAGACATTTTGAGGCGGCAGTAGGGGAATTGGCAGGTAGGGGTAAAGGGTCAGGATGATTAACCAAAGATGAATCTTTATATATTATTTAAAAAGACATTAATTATCATTTAAAAAATTTAAATAAAGAAATTCGATTGGCACATTTTAATGTATATAATATTCTAAATTTTAAATATGACTCTTGGCATCACTCTAGTATTCTACCATACAAGAGTATAGTATTGATTGAAAGTTGTGATTCATAAATTTGCTTTTTAATATTATTGATAACCAAAAATATAAAAACACAGTTATACAAATATTCGATATAATTATAATAAAACTATTGGGCTCAAGTCGCCTTTCTACAATCGTGTTCATCGTTACACCCTTCAGTTTGTCCATCAATACGATAGGTGTTTTATCGGGAATGTCGCTCGCTATTTTAAAAACGTTATGTGATTCTATTTTATTATTTAAGGAGTCGCCAGGAGGCGTTTCTATGACATTAGAACCAGTGTCGGATACTAACTTGTGAAAATTATTGCCGTTGGATAAAAGCGGTAAACTTTCAAATATCGGCACATTATAATTGTTTGCTTTAAAAAAATAATGATAAAGAATAAAAATTCATGATAGAGTAAAATTTATAGAAAGTGAAGACCTCCTTAACTTGTCCCTTTAAGGAGGTCGATCCCATTAGTCCTAATTAAAATGCATCTTATAAAAATTGTCCGATGTATACTTTTTTAATCATTATAGCTGGGGTAAACAATTTATATTAAAAAGTTTTTAGTCTTTAAAAAAAAATTATATCTAATATTTAAATAAAAGATACTTTAAATGCTATAAATGATATAAGATAACTTAAAATAAAATAAGTATTTAGATTAGATGCCTTAAAAACATAATATTAACCATGGTTGGGGACGGTACTCTAAAAAGTAACGGTTACCATTACTGAAGGAAAAAATTGGTTAAGTTATTCTTGTTAAAAAGTTAATTATGGTCATTCATACGTGTAACGGTTACAAAAGCTCTTCATTACATTAAAAAATATAATCATTCATTTTGCTACAATTCATTAAAATAATAAAAGTCAGTATAAACTATAAACACAGACTGGAGTATTTACAATTTAATCGAAATTGATATTATAACCATAGGCGTAGCCAAGATTTTCCTAAGGAGGGGGAATTAAAAAATTACTGGGGGCTTCGCCCCCAGATCTCCTTTTGGAGGCCGGGCATACCTTAGTCTATATATAATCATAAAATATTTTTACAAGATAGGAGGTTAATTTTAATAAAAAAAATAAGCCTGGAACAAATATGAAATACATTTTTATTAGTTTATATAAAATATAATAAATTACTTGTATATACATTAATATAAAAGCATGGTAATAATTTATTCCAAACAAGTATAAGAAATTTATTTAGAAAAAGTAAGTAGGCATATAGTTGATATTCCTCTATTATATAGAATTAGTTACAAAATACTAGGTAAAATTCCACTTTTACAGACATATTTGACAGTTAGAGAATATATTACAGTTAATATTTTAACAAATTTTACTAATCAATACTCTTGATAACAATTTGCATTCAATTATTTTAGCCATCTATTTATTTTAAATAAAATATTAAAAATTAATCTTCATATTATTTATCCCACAATGTCTTTAAAAGATATTTTCTGATGTCCTTATCAATATTTTATAGTTTTCTGTAAAATATATAATTCGCTATATTGGTAAAAATTACTTGATTGTCATAAGATAATTGAATAAAATATTCCACTGTATTGTCTTTTAATTTTTTTATTTAATTTTATCATATAGTTAAATAATTATATTTTACTTTTATTAAGATAAATAAATTAAAATTACTCACTTTATAAAAAATTATATTTGATATATTATATTATTTAGTAATTTTATGGATCTATTATTTTAATAATTATAATACATTTCACTTTTGTCTTAAGACTTATCTTATATTCTATAAAACATTTTTGGTTCACTCTTTTTTATATATAAATGCTTTTTTCCAAAAATGTATAAATTATAGTGTTGTAAAACGAACGCGTTCATTGAACGCGTTCGTGAACGAAGTTTGTTTTTTTGAAAAAAAATGATGAACGGCGTTCCTTTTATTTTTGACGAACTTTGAACGTGAACGCGTTCCTTTTTTATGACGAACGCGTTCGAATTTAACGTTCGTTCAATTTTAAAAATATTTTTATAATTTTAAAAAATTTAATATTTCAGAATTTTTTTAAAAAATGTATTATTTATATTTTTTAATCGGCTGTGTATTTCCTTTTCACATTTCAATTTTTTAAACACATAGTTTATTAATTTGAATATTATTGTTTATTTTATTTTTTAACATGGCCAAAATATATTATATTAAAAATATAAGTTTATTTATATTAAATTTAATTTAAAAAAAATTTATCATAAAATTTTGAACGGTTTTATGAAAGTGAACGCGTTCCTTTTTTATGACGAACGCGTTCGAATTTAACGTTCGTTCAATTTTAAAAATATTTTTATAATTTTAAAAAATTTAATATTTCAGAATTTTTTTAAAAAATGTATTATTTATATTTTTTAATCGGCTGTGTATTTCCTTTTCACATTTCAATTTTTTAAACACATAGTTTATTAATTTGAATATTATTGTTTATTTTATTTTTTAACATGGCCAAAATATATTATATTAAAAATATAAGTTTATTTATATTAAATTTAATTTAAAAAAAATTTATCATAAAATTTTGAACGGTTTTATGAAAGTGAACGCGTTCCTTTTTTATGACGAACGCGTTCGAATTTAACGTTCGTTCAATTTTAAAAATATTTTTATAATTTTAAAAAATTTATATATTTCAGAATTTTTTTAAAAAATGTATTATTTATATTTTTTAATCGACTGTGTATTTCCTTTTCACATTTCAATTTTTTAAACACATAGTTTATTAATTTGAATATTATTGTTTATTTTATTTTTTAACATGGCCAAAATATATTATATTAAAAATATAAGTTTATTTATATTAAATTTAATTTTAAAAAAATTTATCATAAAATTTTGAACGGTTTTATGAAAGTGAACGCGTTCCTTTTTTTTGAACATGAACTTGAACGCGTTCGATTTTTGTCAATGAACGTTGAACGCGTTCGATTTTTTTAGAATGTTTACAGCACTAATAAATTATGATGAATATTTTTATAAAAAAATATTAACTTTTACCCTTGTCTCCCCCTGGCTACGCCTATGATTATAACAATGAAATATTATAATTTAAACTTTTGATAAAGGAACTAATTATTCAAATAGAACAACATTTAATCTTCTTCTATTTGGCCTAATCGAATTAGCAAAAGAAAAAAGGCGTTCGATGGAAACGAATGGTAAATTTGTATTATTAAAAATTTATTTGATTATCGGATATTTATATAGAATTTCAATTTTAAATGATAGCATTTTTTAAAGGTCAATATAAATTCTAAAATTAAAAACATGCTTTTTATCAATAATATTACAGCCCATGATATTAAAGTCAGCTTTCTTGATATTAATTTAGTCATCATCTACAATAATTTCGTCTTCTAAAAAAAATAATATGATTCATGTTCTAAATTTTCATCGGTTTCGAATCAATGAATTTAAAAAAATAAATAAAATAAATGTTGTTACTAAAAAAATATAAAGGTTACAAAGCTCTTTTTTGCATTTTCGAATTGATAGAATAACAGGAGCATTAGGTTATGTAAAGTGTAACGCTATTTGTAACCTTTTGCCCAACCCTGATACTAATATATTTTTTAATGTGAAGGGTAAATATTTTGTAAAAGCAATTTGACTATTTTACTACATTGGATGCTTTTTGAAAATAATCAATTTTTTTAATATGTGCCGATTTGGTCTACTGACAGACTGGCATAAAATGATATTTATATTTATGCAAGATATTGATGAAGATAATCTACTTTCAATTATTTCAATGCAGTTTGAGTTATTGTTTGAACCACTTTTTCTAAGAATTAAAACCCCCTTGTGTCTAGGTTCCAAACTTTGATAATATAATACATATTAAATTTTAGTAAAAAGTAAACATAAATTAACCAACCTAACCAAAAATAAAATATGATTATCAAAAATTAAGACAATAATTTGCGATTATAACACACCTTTGTCAATAGACAGGATATCCATTGCATTGGAGTCAAAAAGGGCATTCTCATATCCTTTAGGATTGGCTTTGTTTGAGTCCTCGCCTTGAAAAAATATATAATATAATTGCATTTTTAAAAAATGATAAGTAACTAATGTAGTAAAATTTATTTGCCTAAAATACTAAATGAAATTAATTATAATTATTATAAAGTAACTAAATATATATTTTTTTATTGAAAAATTAAAATTCCTCAAATTTTGTTATGATTCATGGAATAGGTAACTTTTTATGTTTTGATTTCGAGACTAAGAAATATGTTACAAAGTTTATCTAGGCTTTCTGCTCTCAGCGCCTTTAAATTTACGGCCTCTTAAAAAATGCTATAAAAGCGAGTTTGGATTATATAGTAACAATAAAAAAAAATGAAATAAAAACTTGTTTGAAAGGACGAGCTTAGGTCTCCATTCTTACCCGATGATGAACTGACGTATATGGGTTCTTTGTTTAACATGGGAGTAATGTAATTTGGATTTTGATCATTTTTAATCAAAATTGAGCTCAATAATTCCGGGGTTTTTTGCACCTTTTTTTTATATAACACAAAAAAAATAGCATTCTACTTTATGATATAAAGTCAAATAACACATTGAAAACATTTAAAATATATGAATAACTTTCGCCATAAAGGTTGACAATCAGAATGAATAAATAGGTTTGATCAAAATAAGGAAATGAAATGCAGGAAAATATTAAATATATAAAACCTTCTTTTCTATGATCTCCCCTAATTTAGTACCTTGATACCATTTCTCGGATACGACCGTATATGTTGAGGTCACATAAAATTTCTTAACTTCTTTATCGTAAGGAATGTTTATAAGAGATGCTTCCGTCTTATTATTATCGCCCAAGGAACTTAAAGATAACGAATTCGAGGATGACATTAACTGATAGAGTTGGTGAGCATTTTTATCTTTTCGGCCGTCTTTTTTTTAAAATTGGTTAAATTAAAAATGAGTCCATCATTTTATTTAATAAACCAATGCTAAATGTCGCAATGCCAAAATTTTTTGATTTAATCTCGAAAGATATTTTATTCATGAAAACTACAAAAGATTTACTTATATATAAAAAGATATTGGCATTCTTAGGCTAAATCCCATCAAAAATCTCTTTACTCAAAAAAGGAAGATTTTTTCCTGTCGCAATGGTTATTTGTTTTATTTTTAAAAAATAGAAATTAATTGCTAAAATATTTCAATATTAAACTCGAATTAGAAATATAAAATCAATAATTAATTGAATAAAAATCATGATTTAAATCAATTTTCTTCCTTACTTGCATTTTAAATAATTATTTAATAAATCGCCAAATTTTATATGTTATTTTATGTTGTATTAATCCAGAACATTTTTTGTTATACTTATAAACTACTTTAAAAAATCATTATAATATTGTTATAATTTAAGCTGATATAAAAATTTTTAGTATTAATATGCCCTCTTTAATTAATGTTGAAAGTAAGATTAATTCAGCTACAGTTTATAAATATTAATTCTGGTTTATATAAAAACAAAATATTAATTTTTAAATAATCAAATATTTGTTAACATAAAAATTTGATATATATTAAAAATGCATAAAAATCAGGGAGCCAGAACAAAGATACTTTTGTGCGCTCCCATTCTGTTACACAGTTAAATATCCCAATTTATTAAGATACCATTCCTTATAATATATAACAGTTATTAAATCTAGATATCAAGGGTATGACTAAATACTGCGTTGCTAAAAAGTAATTAATCATAATCAATCATAATTTGATTATATAATATCTTTTAAAAAAAAATTTTCAAAAACATTTTTTTTATTTTACATAAATATTAAGTAAAAAATTGATATTAAATATCAAATAATTTAAAATTCTATTACTTAATATTATTGAAAGAAAATATATTTACTAGCTTATTACAACTTAAATTTTATTTTTCAATTACAAAATTTAACAAATTTATCATAAATATGAAAATATATATATTTTTTATTTTTATAGTTAATATTGGCGATTTAAAGTATTTGGCCAGGTCTTGGTATTTTAAAAAAAAATTTTTTTAGGCACGGGTTGTGTATTTTTTAAAAAAAAATTAAATTAAAATACGGAGGTCTCTGATATTTATACACCGCATTTAAAAATTTAATTTTCTTAAGTCTCAAAGACCTTTAAAAGGTGGACTCAAAACCTTCCAATAGAATTCATGATGAAAAAACCACCAAAAGACTTTACAAAAATCAGGGGTAAGCATATGTCGCATTTTAAGCATCGATACATTTATATTGCAATGATATATCTTAAACTTTTAAAGAGTATCTTAATAAAATCTTAACAATGATTTTATATTAAATATGTATAATCATAGGTATAAATGGGAAATTTGGTCCATTATGACTTTCTAAAAAATACCTCTTTAATATTATTATAAATTTCAATCATTATAGCCAAACTCCTTTTTCAACTAGCTTATAATTGTTTTTTTATATATAAAAGTAATATAGGAGATAAACTAAATACTTTTCTAATATATTAGCAAGAAATTTAATTAAATAATTTAGCAACAGCCATCTTTATGTTAAATTGTCCATTTTCGATAATGAAACGTATATTTGAAAGAAATTATTTCAATCATTAAAAACAGCATTTAAAATGCTCTAAAGATATATACTAAGTAAATATTTGTTAAATAGTAAATTTAAAGTAACCAAAAGATAATGTAAAAATAAAAATTTGACCCTTATTAATGATGGGTGGACAAATATAAGAATAGAATGTATTATAAATTTATACTAATCCCAAATCCCATTTTCTATATATTAATTGATAAAGGGACCAATATGCATATAAGAAGAATACTTATATAGAATTTGTTAAAGTAATTGAAGAAATAGGAAACACAAAATTTAAATCATAATAAAAGATAATGCAAGTAATGAAGAAAGCCGGACACTTGTGAGAAATATGTATCCAATTATCAAATGCATTGGGTCTGCATCTCATGGACTTAATTTGCTTTTAAAGGATTTAGAAAATATTAGTAGCAAAAGGCCAAAGTATTTCAGCATTCTTTTACACATGCAAGGAACAACTTCTTAAAGCTAAAAATAGGATTGTTTCCTTAAAGTTACCTAGTCCAATTCGTAGAACACTATAGTTTTAATAATTGATAGTCTGTTAAAAAAATAAAAATATTTTGCGGAAATACTCCATATTTTTATAGAGATAAGAGACTTAATCTTCTAGATAATGAAGTTTTATAAAATGATCTAGCACAGTTATACAATTTTATAAAGTTATTTCTATACAAATAGAGGTAGAGGAAGCGGATAAATTATTTGATGTTATTCAAGCATTTATTTATAGTATGAATATTAAACGAAATTATAGAGACGAACAATATATTAAAAAATGGATAATTTTTCTGCGGGGACATACATTACCCAACTTATATACTTGACCTAAGATATTGCGAATTTAATTTTAAAGACAATGAAGTTGATAAAGGAATAGATGTTATTAAACCGATTTTCTGGATACCTAGATTTAGATGTTGCGAGATAAATTGCTCAATTTTAGAGATCTTGGAATTGTTTTCATCTTCAAACAAAGATAACAGATTAAATATTTAAAATTATATCATACTTCATAATATATTAATAGTCAATATATTTTTAATAAAACTTGAAAAAAATCAATATTGAACTGTAAAATAATTTTTTAAATGAAATTTCCCTATTTTTCCAAAAAATTTACATTATAATCAAAATTTCTTTTTTTCAGCTAGAAAAAAATAACAGAACAGGAACTCGAAACCAGGTCAGATAATGTATAAAGGAAACTTACTTAAATGGGCACCATTTCGGACGAAATTAACGTCCAACTTTTTCATCTTTTCGCTATTGGTCAATTTCCACGTGGAAGTAATTCGTTTGTCATAGTTACGGCGATGCAAATCGACTTTATTATCTTAATTAGCGATTAATAATAAATTTAAAAAAATCGAATAAATTTGATGAAACTTTAATAGGTTGGGAACGTCTTAAATATTTTATATTTCAGAGGTTTTAAATAATACTAAGGAAAAAAAAGCTCTCTACCATAACTGGTTATAATTATAAATAAGATTATACCTTTTTCTAGAAAGAATTTCAAAGGTTAATTGAATATTTGAGAATAATCATCGTCTTAATAAATAATACCAAAATTCAAATTCGTAATATTTGTTTTTTTTAAATACTGGCTATGCTGTTAATTTCCAAAATAAAATTTTACAAATATTTATAAAATCTTTTTCTTATCATTATATTTTTTTTATTGAACGTAAGTCGATAAAAAGGTTTTAATTGAAAACGCGTTTAGTAAACAATGATTAAGGACGTGTTTGGCTTACACCCTTTACCACATCAATAGGTATTTATATTGCGGGGAAAAAAAATAAATAAAAAATCTATTTCATAAAATTTATTTATATTAATTGTTGTACTAGGGAGTGCTTGAGATATAAAAGCTTCTGCGGAATTTGACGACGAATTATTCAAAGTTACGATCGATCCGAGTGCGTTGATAGAGCCGTCGAAATTGGTTTTAGGTGATTTTTTTGAATTTTTCGATATGATCTAATATAGATTTATTTATTTTTAAGATGAACACAAACCTGTTCGACTTTTACATTCATATCATATGTTTTATGTAATAAATAGAAATAAATAGTTCAAAATTATTAAAATAATCAAAATGATTGCTGAATAATTTATTATCATTTACAATAAAATGGAAAATAAAATAAATATTTCCCGTTTTAATCCCTTAAGTCTTTTTTCGGGTCGCGGACCACGGTGAGTAGACCTCAGCAGTTGGGCCAAAAATTTCAATTTTTTATGTCTCTCGACTCGAGTGCTAAATTCGACCAAGTTAGAGATTTATAAAAGGTAAATATTTTAATAAAAACCGACAGACATTGTTTAATTATATGTATCTCAAAAAGATGGATTGATTATGGTTAAATTAAAAATGATTGTAATGGATAATTTTTGTCTCAAGCGCTTACGTTTGAAAATAGAAAAGGTCAGTCCATCATAAAATAATTATTGAATCATTAAGTGTCTGCCAATTTTTTTTTAAATTTGAAAATTTTATTAAATTAGATTTTTAAAATTTTTTAAAGCACATTTTTAAATAAGAAGAAATTTTTGAGATGATTTTATTGAAAATTAAATAGGTTTTTATCTATCTAAAAAAATGAGGGATAATTTTTCGTCTAGATATCATTATAAAAGTTTTATGAAAACATAGCATTTTACCCTTATTTTCCCTGGTATCTCCCCCCCCCCCCCCGCCTTCCCACTGTTTATAAAATAATAAACTAAAATCAAATTATACATATTATCCTGGGAACCAAACAATATTTCTTATTTAACATATCGGATTTGATCTGTAAAAAAGTGAACACTAATAAGATCTTTAATGGCGTTTTTACTAGATAATCATCGCGTCCAAATTAGTCTGTTAGTATAGAACATTTTAATTAACTTAAATATTTTATCTAAAAGTTATTAAATAATATAAAATTATACTATAAAAAAATATTATATCAAGATGCAGTTGAGTCCATCTCCATATTAATTTATTTGTCACCCAATTTTAATGAATATATTTTTTGTTCCAATACTTGAAAATGTATTTTAAAATTAAAAAAGCGTCTGTTTTATTTTTAAAAATTAGACGATACTTGGGAAAAAATTAATAAATTATAAAAAGATTTACTCTAATATGCAATATTTGAAAAAAAAATTAGCCATGGAGTTTAGACATTAAGGATTCAAATATCTCTTAATTTGAATCATGCAAATCGAAAGGAAAAATCTGGCTTTAAAAAGAGAATAGAACTTTATGAAAATAATAAAAATCTTACTAAATTATATCTCTGTGACGCATTTATAGTTTGGGTATATAAATTATATAAAGTGATTAATTATTAAAAACAATTTTAGGGGGGCAAGGCTAAATAGAAAGTAAAATACATATGCAATAAAATGGTATGGCAGAGGTCTGCAATGAATGGGTTTATATCCCGCTTTTCAGCATACTTCGGGCGGGCGTGGTCGGGTATTCTGAAATATTTTCAACATTGGAGGGTGGATTTTTAATGTTTTTCAAGTGAAATGAGCAGCACAGACTTCAATTTATTAAAATAGTTTTATTCATAATATTTATGTTTAATTAAAAATACAATTAAATAAATAAATAAAGACCCAAACCAGCCATCTAAATAATTTTTAAACATTAGGCGCGCGAACGGGTTTACAAAATTTATAATTGAGCGGGCGGGTAAATTAAAAAATAAATAATAAGTGACGAAGCGAGTTAAAAAATTTCAAAACAACGAATAGGTGGGATTTTTGGCTAAAAACCCGCCCATTGCGGACCTATAGTATAGACACTAGATTAGGGTCATGTCATTTGGAGAGACGAATTATGTTAGAGTATAATTGGGGTACATGCAAGTCAATAGAATATTTATTTTAAATAGTTTTCATTAATATTTAATTTATTTGACATTTATTATTTCAGCCTGTGCGCCCAGCCTAAATCGCAATATGGTATGATTTTTTTAAATAGTGGGCAACTTTACAAATATTTTTTTTTTACAAATCCATGGTCAGGCCGGATTTTTTTTATAATAATAAACTTAAATTAAATCTTATGTAAGGTAATTTATATTGTTTCTCATATTTTCAATTTCCTTTTAAAATTATATAAAATGATAAAATTTTTAATAAATGTGTAGTGGTTGGGTAAAAATATCCATAAGAAATTTTAAATTGGTGCTTACATTCAATACTTCCCGAATATTTTCGTTTTTTGGACCATCATTTGTAATACATGGGCTGCTAACCTTTTCATAAATCGCCTGCTCAATTTTAGCATCTTTGTTACACACATTCCGCTTGCCCTTGAGGGGCCTAAGCTTTCTTTTACCCATTGATAATCTGGAAAGATTTCTTTTATCCCATTTAGTTTTCTTTTTTGAATCATCGTCATTGTTCAATGTTAGATGCGGGTAAAGTTTTTCACAGAGAACAGAAGATATTAAATTTCCATCATCGACATTTTCATTAATCGGAGAAGATAATTTTTCACCTCCAGTATGCGATTGGCTCAGGTTGTTTTGGCCGTTAATAGAATAATTTTGATGATTGTATTTCTTGATCAAACCACGGGAAATTTTTACACTACATAAGTAACAATTTTATTGATATAATAAATAGTGATGCTATGGGTTACCTATTATTATAATGATATTTATTAAAAATCATTTGTTTTTATAACCTCGCAGATAAACGACGGTCTTTTTGGCTAGGTTTGTTGGGTTTAGTGCCCTTCGCGCACCTTTTTCTACCTTTCCTAGTAACGTTGTTAGACTAAAATATACAACAAAGTTATTAATGCATATTTATCATTATATCTGAAATATAAAATCAATAATATATTACAGGTTAACCGAAAAATAACGTATATTCTAAGTATGTATAGAAATACTAGTTCGGGTTGTTTTGATAAGAAAAATACTTTCCATTTTATATGTCAAAAATGTAAAAATCACTCTATAGAAATCGATACTGAATAGGACCCCCCCCCCTTCCAATACACCTATTTTTTTTGGATTATGAGTAGAGTCCGTATTCATTGGATAGCTATCGCTAATCGAACGCTACCCTCTGACGAGAGACTACATATTTTGAATCCAAAGTATTAACTCCAGAAACAGAAATTCTAGTTTCTTATAACCTAGCCATTTATCAAACATGGTAGTCTATCAAAAATTCAAACGTTGAGGTTTACATTTTTATTGTTAATAAGTTTTTATTATTATAAGATAATATTTTGATAGCATTGTTAAGGCCAATATTCTTACAATATAAATTGTCTGCCTTTTATCAAAATGTATAATGAATGAATCCACTGAATTGAAAAAATATTGTACATGCAGATAGTATGTTATATATAACATACAATAATTTTTTTAAATCCGTTAAACCATTTATTTTTCACGACATTTTTTTAAACGACTCTTGTTATAACGTTGCTAAAAACGAATGCCCTAGATCATAAGTATTTTACAGATCGTTTGATTCTTTAACGATAAAAAAATGGAGCTAAATACCGTTTTAACACTAATTCTTTTGGATAAAATGCATCCAATTTGTCTTATAAATATACCGATGCTATCAAATAAGTTCTTATTGTAAATAAGACTTATTATTAAGAAATTGGAATAGTGATAAATTAATTAGTAAATTTCCTAATAAGAATTGGGATTTTCGAGACATTCAAAGTGCTATTAAACGATAATAGAATTTTATTTCCATAAATTCTTGTAGCGAAAGGCGCAAAAAAGCCTAAACTGAATAAAATATCCAAGGAAACTGAATCTAATAAATAGTAAGGCAAAACATGTAAGCATTTTCGTGTAATGTTAAAATAATTATGAAGGTTACTTTTTTGTAAACTCTCTTGGAAGTTTAAAAAAAAAATGGAACATTGTCAAGACTTATACAAAAAAAATCAAAAAATTGGAAACTTTTATTAATTGTTCAAATTCCGCAAATATTCAGAATGATCACCGAATATTTATAATTTATATCCATTCGATTATTATGTATGGAACTAACTTGAACAGTTGGTGGCGTACAAGGGTTTACAGATCCCTTTAGGTCTCTGTAACCGCTGCAATAAAGGAATTAAGGATTTGTGGCCTTTCGATCACAGGATAATATCCTATTAACCATTATTCAATGGAAAAGTCGGCTGCAAGCGATTATACAAAAAATGGGTTGGAACACATGTTTAACTGTCAAATAAATTAATACATAATAAAATTGAATATAAACCTCGGGCAATGGATTTTTGATTTGCGAAGAAACCATATCTTGCGTTTCAAGTCTAATATATAGATAATACATATAAAGTGTTTAGAACCTGGACTAAATTTCTGAATATTTATTTATTTTTAAATTGGTTATCCGTGTTTTAAAATTTTGGAAAAGTGGTTCAGATTCTTAAATTTGACAAGTTCATAGGGTTTCAGGTTCCAGTACCAAAACTAGGTTTATACAATTTAGAAAAAATTTGAACAATAAATAAACTATCTAAAAATAAATGACACAGAATTTAAACAACATGATATATAAATTAAAATTTTAAAATGTATTCTGATTCTGATTTCTATGTATTTTAAAAGAGCGTTCCAAGTTCTGGTTCATAGATTTCTCGTGAACTGTTTTTAAACTCTGCATATAATATATTACTGAGAGGAATACTTATTTTTTTTCTTCCTATCTATGATTTCTCGAATTATGGGAAGTTAATAATTTTCTTAAAAATTTATATAATTATTAATGAATAAAATAATTAAATTTATAATAAAGTATAACCTTCCTTGGTCCAGTTCTTTTATAGAGGGACAGACAATTTTATCTATAAATTTAAAATAGTACGTGAGTAAAAAAAATGATTTCTGCATAACTCTCTAAAAAAAATTATTTAAATAAATATAACTCAGATGTGTTGGACGAAAGAAGTAGAAATAAAAGGAATAGATATCACAGAATGGTGGAAACTTGAAAAAGGGGATAAGAGAGGCACTGGCCTAACCTAGGTAAACTTGGGAAAAGGACATCAACTCAAAAAGAAAATATAAGGGTGTGGGAATATAAATTCATTTGATTTAAAATGCGATTCCAACAATTGTTATTTTATTTAAATGATCATTAAGTTCAATTAATCATAATAATTGTCAAGATGTATTACCTTAAAATAAATAAATAAAATATAAAAATCAATTAATATTATAACTTTTATATATAAACTACTAACTATATTACTATTAAAAAAAATTTTGCTTATTTTAACATAGTAATTAGTGAAAGTCAGCCCGGTCGCATCGGTCTTAGACCGGGACCGATCGGCAGACCAATTTTTTTGAGAACCACAGTGAGTCTTTCTATTTTTTACAGTCCGGACCACTCTCTTATTAATATTTAAATTTTCTTAACTATTCAAAATACAATTTTTTACCCAATTTTTTTTGTAGATTTTACGTTATTTTAGTTTTTGTGAATTTTTAGTTCATTTTTATTTTGCAATATGAAACCCATAGGTTTGTCATAGAAGCATTTTACCTATAGTCCCAATTAATGTTGTTAAACGGCTTGGTTTGAGCAAATTTTTTAAAACGGTTAACTCAATAGTTTAACCAGAACAATATTGCCTAAACTTCGAGATTTTGCTAAAAGATGACCAAAGTACCATCTAAGAACAAAATCTTCAGATTTGCGTAATATTTTTCTGGATAAAATATTGAGTTAGCCGCTTTTAAAAATCGGTTCGAATCAAGCCTTTTAACAATACTAGTCCCAATAAGCTGGAAATAAATTAGGTAAAAACAAAATTATTTTTAAAATAAAAAAAAAGTCGGTCTTGGACTGGTCTTTTTATTTAAAACCATGATCTGGATCGACATTTTAAAGACCGTGGTCTGGTCCTTTATGGACTAAAAACCTGACCGTGACCTTCACTATTATTAATAAGTGTTAATTATTTAAATAAGGAATAAGATAAGAATGAATTTAACATTTTATATCTGACAATATATAATATATCTTATTTTTGCCCAACTCATAAATTTTATAACATTAAATTGTTTTCAAATTATTCAACTTTATCATATATATTTTTTAGGTGAATTTATTATAATAGTATTTAATTTATGCAAAATATTTCAATATAAAAAGGGTATAGTAAAATTATACTCAGAATGACTAATTAATAAAGATTTATTTAGGCAATAATTTCAATATTATGTTTTGTGGGTGATACAATGATTATGTAAACTAGAATTGCAGGGTAAATAATTCTGGCAACTTGTTTATATATTCGAGCTTCGTTTCTTTATTAGATTTAATTAAATATTTGATAAGGTCCTATCCTTGTTTTAATATCATTTGATTTTAAAACTTTATCAATGAAGTTTGGAGTGAAACTAATAATTTTGTAGGGGAATGTTTCGCAACTTCTTTAAAGTTTAGGTCAGGGATAAATGGCCCTGAATATAAAGGTTTAAATAATATTAGTATATTTATCCTTCGGGTGGCCATTACAGCAAACCTCCGAGGAAATATATGAATAAAGTTTTTTTAAGACTAAATTTTTTATATTGAACCAGGTAAGTCTTCAAAAATTGGTGCGATAATGACTATTATTTAAGAACCTTTAAGCCCCATAAAATCCGTTAAAAGTGCTAAGTTGCAGTTATTTGAATTCCCGCTAATCCCGATTTGACTATAATAAGGGTCGGGGTTGTTCCAAGAATTGGAAATAGTGCAAGAAGATCGAAAATCGCGAGTGACAGTGCTTTGTTTGGTGAGTTCGTCG
Source organism: Gordionus sp. m RMFG-2023 (assembly GCF_954871325.1). Taxonomy (NCBI): domain Eukaryota; kingdom Metazoa; phylum Nematomorpha; class Gordioida; order Chordodea; family Parachordodidae; genus Gordionus; species Gordionus sp. m RMFG-2023. Next base: position 40,978,207 of record NC_088777.1, on the reverse strand, counting down.
TCGGCTTGCAACAATGGGTCATCTGTTAAGTGGGCTTTGTTTGGGCACTGAAAAAACATTTCATTATTATGTTTCTAAAAAATGTAAATATTTTCTCCACTTATTTTCGTTCTTATTTTTATTTTTTCTTGTTTGTTCATATAATTTGTATTTCCAGGTATTCAAAAGAATTCGGAGATTTTTCATATAACTCATGGGTGCGTGAACATATGAGTTTATTTTTTTAACTTCCAACCAGCCCCACTAACAAAGAGGAACTCACATCCAACTTAATCGCGATATTTTAAACTGTCAATTAATTTTATAAATTTGCTGCAAGTAGTAATAAGTGTCCCTAAATGCTTACTTTTTCATTCAAAAAAAAGTTGTAATTTAAAATTCAAATTTTCCTTTTTAGAAAAAACGGTGTTTTTCCGATTATTTGTGAGTTTCGAGAATTTTTTTTGGTGAGATTATGGTTTGTGTACCATAATTACCATTGGCTATCTTTTATTTATTTATCTGTCATATGATCGGTTAAATTTTATTTTTTTTATTGTTGAATGATATTTTTATTATCGAAAACCATTAGTTGTTCATATATTTTTTTTTAAATGAATTTTTAAAATTGTTTATAAATTTAAATGTTTAAAATATTTATTTAAAAATAATATCTTTTTTTGTGACCCGGTAAATAAAAGCATAAATACCCAGCTATAGAGCGTCTTTGGGGCGACCTCAATACTAAATATGTTAAATTTGGAAGGTCTTAGTTTATAAAGGATTACATTGAAACATATATTTATTTAAAGAGAGAAAATACAAATCTTTTCAATATCTTTTAAAAATGTTTTAGAAAGATTTTATTTGAGCATTTCTTATTATAAATATATAGAATATACATTTAGTTAAACATTTTTATATTATAAATTTGAAAAATAAATATTCTAAATAAAGAGTCAAGTATTTAATTGTATGCTCCGATAATATGTAATTAGAAATAAAGCTTATAATAAGTAATGATATAAGTGCCCATTGAGAATGAATCAAAGGTATCTAAATTTCAAATCTGAACAGCTTCTTTATAATCCATAAAGTTTTTTTTACCCAATTTTATCTTCCCTTTATTTATTTATCCTGTCCATCTCATTTTCATTTATCCTTTTACAATAAATGACGAAATTATTTTCTATAATAAAAATAACTTTCAACAAAAAAATACAATAAATAAATAAAATTTAACCAATCATATGACAGATAGATAAATAAAATATAGCCAATGGTAATTATGGCTAACAAACAATAATACCTTTGATCAAAAATTTCCAAAACCATCTCAAATAGGAATGAAACAGATTTTTTTAAAATAATAAACAGGATAACTTTTGTTTGCGATGTTTCGTCATGAAGCTCTTGTATGTGGAAACTTTTTGGTATGCCAGACGGGCCTAAATATTTTAAGAAATATTTTGACGTCATAATATTATCAGAGTTTAAAACTTGGACTAAAAAAGGTTTCGTATTCCTAAAAATAAGGAGACGGGTTATTATTTGACGTGGTTCCGAGGAATAAAAACTCTTCATAAATCTTCTCTAAAATAAATCACGCAGTATTTTGAACAAAGCCGCGTTTTTTTGTTAGAAACTAATTCTGTCTCAGTAAGATCTTAAAATTAGTACTGATTCTCATAAATTCTAAGAGAGGGTTCCAAATCCTTATTGTCAAAATTTTTAAAAAGTTATTAGATATATTTTTTATTTTGAAATAAGCATATATATTCTATATATAATGTATAAAATCTAAAAAATAAATTTTGACGTTACTATTAAAATTTTCCAAGACTGGACATGATTTTCGAAGTCTTGTATCAGTCAAAGCTAACGTTCTCGATATATCGCAACTTGATTCGATTCCTATTTTCTTCCTCGGAGGAGAACAAGATATGGTTTCGTTATTGGTAGAGCTATTTTGTTCCTGATCGGGAAACAAATCGCATTCATAATTTTCGGTATCAAAAACGATGATAGTGGGACTAGATCTAATTTTTTGATCGATGTTCGACGAGGTATCAGAAACTTTTTATAAAAAATATTTTAATTGAATTATAAATTATTCTTTTATTAAAAAGGAACTAATTAAAAAAAATAATATGGTGATTAGTAAACCTATTTTAACAAAAATGATTATTCTTTGATAGATTAATCAATATATAATTATCTGAATTTACAAAGAAATATGCAAAATACAGTTTAATAACCCCATGGTTTATTAACTTTTTTTCAGGTAAAAATAAAAAATTTAAGAGGCTTAGAAGAGGCGGAAAAGCCGAGAAATCTTATCAATGTATGCATTTTACCCCTTTAAAGTAAAACATACTTGAAGTGCATCATTTGAAACTTAAGTGATGAATTTCAAGCAAAAAGATACTTTACTAGTTAAAATATTAAAAGATTTCTCCGGGATCTGAAATTAAAAGGCTGACAGCGGGAAAAGGTTATAATTATTATATTTTTAAACTTGGCCCAACCAGGATTTTTAAATATCATTTTAGGCAATCCGGCCCGGGCTTCATGCCTATCTTATTTGTATTCATAACCCATTAAGTGATAGCCAACATTTTAAAAAAGGTTTTAGTAGTTGAATATATCCTTAATTCAGCTCTCAAAAGGCCCGAATAACGAAACCCTCTAAAAGCTTTTGAGCTAGGACCCACTATTTGTTATTAAATATTTTGTGGCATTGTTATTTTTCACATTTTATTCTCGTTTTTTTTTGTTTTCATTTTAAATTTTTTCTTTGGTGGATACTAAATAGTCGATTATTTAATATAAGTCGACCTAGGACAGTGTTGTTAAAGAGCCGCGAGTTCAACCCAAAGTTCGGGTCATTTTTTTCGAGTCCGACTCAAAGTTTGGGTCGTTTTTTAGACCTCGACCCGAGTTCAAGCCGAAAAAAATAATTTTGACCCAAAATATGGGTCGTTTTTTCAACTCCGACTCAAAGTTTGGGTAGTTTTTTCAACTCAGACTCACAATCAGGTCGTTTTTTAAGACTTCAGCCCAAAGCTGTGGTCGTTTTATTCGACCCGACGGCAATTGTCATAATCGTTATTTTTAAACTTTTTTGAATTTTTTTAAAACAAATAGATAAAAATTTATATTGTAAAACATGTTAAATTAATAGTCCAGTGAAGATGTACCATAGAAAAGTGACAATTGTCATACCGTTATTTTTGAACTTTTTTTTAAGCAAATAGGTAAAAATTTATATTGTAAACAAGTTAAATTAAAATTCCAGTGAAGATGTACCATAGAAATGTGACAATTGTCTTAATCGTTGTTTTTGTTAAAGCAAATAAGTAAAAATATATAATATAAACATTTTAAATAAAAATTTCAGTGAAGATGTTCCATAGAAAAATGACAATTGTCATAATCATTATTATTGTAGGGCAGACCGGGGATAGTGTGTTCCCGGGGTAGGTATTTCCTTCTTGAATAATTTAAAAATTAATAAAGTTTAAGTTTTGAAATTTAAGCCAAATATGTATTTTAATAAGGTGCTTAAGTAGGACCAAAGTTTCGGACAAAATTGCTCATGAAAAATATTAAATGCAAATTTAATTATTAACATACCAGAAGTAACTTTTTAAAATTTTACATTTTCACTAATAGCTCTTTTTTTATAAACGTTGTTAAGACTTAATATTAATTCTATATGATAAAAAAATATGTATTCTATCATATATAAAAATATTGACACAATTTATGGTAATTTAATATCTTAAAAATTAAATTTGAATTAATTGTGAAGACCTGGGGCAGGTTTTGGCGGGGTACGTATTAGCCATTTTTAAGCAGGGATTATTTTGAATAAAAAAAATCCAACTAAATTTATAAAAACATTTAATAGTTTGTCTAAAACCACTAATGACAATTTGAGGATGATTGACTTATTTTTTTTATTATATGACGATTTAAGTGGCAGCAAGTACTTCCTGGTGATATATGTAATATAGATGAACCCTAATAAATTTAACATATTTGACAATTTATTTTTATTTATTTACTTAGAATCGATACTTTTATATAAAAAATTTTTAAAAATATACAAATAAAAAAGCGCTAAGTATGACGACACGTAACGTGAAAGGATAATAGGTACCCCGGGTATTTTTCATAAAACTTAGATTTTCATTTTTTTAAATTTCGCATTAATTAAAAACCAAATGATTTTTTTCTTAAATATTAATTTCTACCGTAGAGATATAAAGAATAAAATTACGTTAAAACATTTTGGAAAAATTGCTCTGTCTATTTTTTATGGACAAAATGTCCCCGGTCTCCCCTACTTTTTTAAATTTATTTGAAGCAAATAGATAAAAATACATATTATAAACATGTTAAATCAATATTTCAGTAATAAAGAACCATAATGTAATGGCCATGTTAATAATTTTTTTAAAATAATAATGAAAATGTGCCAAAGAAAAGTGACAATGGTCATAAATCTATATTGTAAACATATTATATTAAAATTTCAGTGTAGATGAACCCTAGAAAAATACAATTAGTTTAGTTTCCCTCATGAATCTTCATGAGGGCCATCATTCTCATATAAATACTTGTTCAAAATCGGAGTGTGATGATAAAATGAGATGTTAATTTATTTATTGTAATTTATAATATAATTCCTAAATACTATCGGGGCCAGAAAATCAACTTTCACATAAACTAATCTAGCTCAAAAACTATTCCACATACCGCTTTGATTCACATCTTATTTTAAAGATTAAATATTGGGCTACATTAATATTAAAATTTAAATGTTTCATCGTTGAAGCTTCTAGTTATATTTGATGCTAAAACCTAATGATATTTATACCTTTTTTTTTATCGAGATTAAAATTTATGCGTAATCAGGAGAAGGAAATTACATATCATTTTACAAGGAAATAACTTTGTATATATTATCTGCACCAAATTTATCTTCAATATCAATCTCTATCGTAGACATTTTAAATTATTTTGAAAACTAGATTATGTAGATTTCTAAATATTAATTTAAAAGATTATGATTTTGGAATTAATTATAAATATATCTTACATGTGTACTTATTATAAAATTGAATGTAGCATGGCCCGTTTTAAGCCGATTTTTAAAAACGGTCAAGTCAATAATTTAGTCAGAAAAATAATGCCTAAGCCACAGGTTACGATAATAGATATCTATACCTTAGTACCATCTAAGAGAAAAATGGCTCGCATAATATTCTTCTGGATAAAATATTGAGTTTACCGTTTTAAAAATCGACTCAAGCCGTTTAACAACACTATAGGGAATTAATGCGCTACTTTAACAACACTGGCTCAGGGTTAATCACAGTATCAATTTTAAGTAGAACTTAAATAAATTTATTTTAAAAGAAAAAATCGAGGAAAGATTTCTTTTTTTTTAGTTATAAAGAGTTTTTTTATTATAAAATTTTTCTAAAGTGTCCAAAACTCAATTTTATTTACAGATTAATCATAGTATATAAAACTATTTTAGTTACAAATTTAAAGTCAAATATTTTTAAAACACAAATGCTCTCCAGTATTCATTTAAAACAACAATTGTAAATAAGAACCCATACTATGTTCAAAACATCTAAAATCTTTGATACATTTATATTTTAAATATTATTATTAAAATTATATATGATATTTATTTATATAAATATTTGTATTTAACAATATATATACATATAAAAATTATGTCCAATATTGATTGTTCATGATAATCGTATTCCATGATTTAAACAAAAACATTGTTCAAGCGTTCCTGAGACCATGCGATTTCTATTTTTCTAATGGTGTCCATCCCTCTCGAGAAGACACGCTCGCTTGCAACAGATGCTCTCTGTTGCGTAGAAAATCTTTATCCATTATGGAAGGCTAGGGAAAATGCACGGGATTACTTCTTTACCAATCCAACATTATATCGTGCTGAGATGACTAGATCAGCTAGGCCGCGATCTCAACCATCGGAACTAACGATGCTTTCCTAAAAATATATAATAAATTTTTTTTTAAAATTAAATATATCTATTTTATGAGAACATTTAAGATAGTTGTAGATAATAATAAAATATATAAAACGATCAACTTTTCATAGTAAGATACTTTATTCATCGATAAAGTTTTCTTGATCCGTGGATCTAAAATACATTAATATATTTCGGAATTGTCCATAATATTTATATATTTTTGGCATTTTACCAACATAATTCGTGCTGCCTCAATAATTACATTATTATTGTTGGTTTCAATTACCAACAATGTTTTCATTGTATCAAGATATAATAAATACATGCCTATAATTAAGGAATTAGCAATAATTTCACATTTAATTTTATAAAATGGGTACAAAAATTCTTCAATATCTTTTAACAATTTGACCTCTTCGGTATTAATGTAAAAATTGTCATTAATAGACCGTTTGCCCAATTTTATAATAGCTTCTATATTCTATAGAATCAAACATTAAAAAATTAAATATAATATGCTATTAATACCTTATTGATTTTGTTGAGCATAAGATATTTTGAATTCCATCAAGCGGAATTTTACAATTGCAAATATTGACAAAGTCCTGCACCAAAGAAGGACTTTTATGAACTTTTTCCACCAACAACTTAACTTTTTCCAATTCTGTTGAGATAGTTGATAGTCCTTATTGTACGATTAGATTTATAATATGAGCCAGAAGATATCGTATAATGTTAAAATTTGTGTTATATGTCTCACGCATTAGAGGAATAATTAGTTTCTCCGCCCAAACTATATTTGAACCATTATCTTAGGTAATGGGGGATATTTTTACAATATTTTATATTTAGCGAGTATTGTTACTATTATTTCTTTAATATCCTCACCCGTATGAGGGTGGGAAAATTCCGTGATAATAATGAATTAGTTGGAGCCGTTTCTGATTCTCTAACAGAACAGGATTTAAATTTATCTGCGATATGTGATAGTATTTTCAATATTAAATCAAATTAGTTATAATCCAAATAAATTGCACAGAAAATGCATTGCGAAAAGAGATACCGTTTTATACCGCTACAAGTTTAATAAATTTTTGTTTTTTTATAGTTATACGTTTAACTAAATTTTCAAATTTAAGAAAAAATTATTTTTTGTGTGACAAAGGTGGATCCTTAGTGGTGAAGAGATTATTGAGCGAATTGGACTCACTTTTATTATCATACTTGTTACTTTGTTGCTCTTTACAAAATCATTAATATTTATTCCTTATTTTGCTTCCAAATTAAGGCGTTTTGCGTTATATTTGAATTAGTTAGAAATATATCAAATAAGTTATAATTGCATAAAATAGAATTACTATCATAATGGAATATGGTTGTTATTGTTATATGTTGATATAATTGATTATCTTGATCATCTTGAACTGACCTTGATGGCAATGAGGGTTTATAGGTATAGTAGAACTAGAACTTTGAGACATATTACAAGAAAAGACTATATATAAAAATATATTCAAGAATGGATTATTATGTTGGGCAACTTTTATTAATATAATTTATGTTACTCATAATATTAAATTTGAAATTTAAGTTTTAATAACAATAAATAAATAAAATGTGATAAAGCAATAAATTTTATATTTGGCTGATAATAAAAAATAAATAAAATATAAAAAAAATTTTTAAATTGAAAGTTTAAAAGAAAATATTAATATCTTCCTAAAAAAATTGGGGATAAACATTTTTCCAAAAATATGTTTAGACAAGGTTGCCAAATGGAAGCCAATAAAATGATTATGAGTAAGGGAGACCGGGATCTTATGAGCCAATATAGATTTATGACCATTGTCATTTTTCTTTGGCACATTTTCATTGAAATTTTAATTAACATGTTTACAATTTATATTTTAACCATTTTTTTCAAAATATTTTAAAAAAATTACCAACACGACTATTATCACTATGGTTTTTCATCAATGAAATTTTTATGGGTCATCTTCATTGAAATTTTAATCTAACATGATACAGTGTATATTTTTACCTATTTGCTTTAAAAAAGTTCAAATATAATGATTAAGACATTTGTCACTTTTCTAAGGTACATCTTCACTGAAATTTTAATTTAACATGTTTACAATATATCTTTTTACCTATTTGCTTTAAAAAAATTCAAAAAAGTTTAAAATAACGATTATGACAATTGCCACTTTTTTATAATACATATTCACAGAAATTTAAATTGACTATTTATATTTTTACTAATTTGGGTCAAAAAAGTTTAAAAAAATAACGATGACAATTGCCACTCCATTTATAAGATTATATAGTGAGTCAGAGCATTATAATTAAAAGAAACTTTAAGTAACTCCCTTCCATAATATTTATATTTTTATTGGAGTCAACCCTATTCGGTTTTTGGTCGAAAAAAATGACCTAGAATTGGGCAGGTGAAAAGAAAATAACCCAAACCATAGGTCGTCTTTTAAAAAACGATATTTTGGGTCGTCGAATAAAACCACCACAACTTTGGGTTGAAGTCGTAAGAAACTACTCGATGTTTGAGTCTGAAAAAACCAAACTTCGAGTCGGAGTGGAAAAAACGACCTAAACTTTGAATCATAGTTGAAAAAAACGACTCATATTTTGTGTCGAGTCGTCTTTTTCGGCTTGGAATCGGGTCGGAGTCGGAACGACCGAAATTTCGAGTCAGAGTCAGAAAAACGACCCATATTTTGGGTAGAGGTTGTTTTTCGACTTGGACTCGGGTCGGAGTAAAAAAACGAATTTTGAGTCGAGACCGTTTTTTTCGGCTTGAACTTGGGTAGAGGTCGAAAATCGACCCAAAATTTGGGTCAGCTTGCTTCGAGCCGACTCGGCTATGCCAATTAACAACACTACCTATATCCAAAACATCAAAAAATTAAATTCACAAAAACGCTAGCGGGTGTTGAGGGAAAATTCACGTCAGCCCAATGGGCAAAAAATTGTATATTTTTAAAATTATTTGATTTAATATTATGTTCAAAGTAAGATTTTAGAAATAGTTAAGTACATATTATTTATTGTATAAACTATATTTTAAAATAAAACTTAACCAACTGTTGTAATGTAAATTAATGTTTTAAAAAAAACTTCTTAAAAAATTTGGTTTTATTTAAAAATTCGGCCGATCAATATTTTTATTCAAATGTCAATGTTGGTACCGATTTGATTAGTATAGCCCTAGTCATTATTAAAAATTGTATTGGTTGGCAGTGATGGAATTCGAAACTGTGATGTAACGAAAGTGTATTATATATTCCTCACAATACTTAAATTTAGCTTCAGCTTTTGATTGTCTAAAATCCTATCAAAAAAAATATTCTTATTCGTATCGTGGACTTTAATACTTATTCAATATGCTGTAGATATATATGCCTTTTTTTCTATAGTGTAGTGTCTATTGAATTTAAGAATAGAAGTCAATGAATTAAATTTTATTACAATATTATGGAAATAACGAGTAACGCATCCATTTTTTTAATGTAATGTTTTTATAGTAATACTTAGAAGTGTTCATTATTTTATTTTTTCTAGTAAAACAAATCTTCTAAAATTAAATGTATATTATATTCTTTTTACCCTTGGAATTTAAAACCAAATTGGTCAACAAGTTGTTAGTCGCACTCGCATCATATCTAGAATAAAAATAGGTAATTTTATATTTAAAATAAAATAAATCAATTTGAATAATATATTTTATCAAACTTTTGCAGGTTCGGCCAAAACAGCCCGTAAACAAAGAAAATTTAAAAGCACAAATTGGGCTTAGATTTATTATTATCATTTTTTATATAGACCCCGAGGCCAATGTTTTAAAAAAATTGAAATTATATCAAATAAATCAGTTATAAAATCATATTTTTAATTTCTTTTTAAAACAATTTACAAAACACAGCAAAATTATTCTAAAATAACAAAATTCGAAAAATCGCACCGCCAAAAAAAATATAATCTTTTTTCAAAAGTATTAAATTTGAATCCTTTTATAGTCAAAAATCTTTTGCATATTATTTTTAGTCACATAGAAGATAGAGAAACAAAAAGTTATATTTCAATATTTTTATAGAAATTTTTATAAGTAGCTGCCGCTTCGCTTCTACTTTATTTAAATTATAAAGTGAGGTTCAAACAAGTAGTGGTATTAAATAGCTGGATTTTTAACAGGTTGTGAACAAACTCTAAAGACCAAACCGAATTTTTAAGCGAAAACTATTCTTAGCTGCGATCTAGGTTTAAACTTCTAGGATAGCTCAACCTTGAAAAAAATATACACCTGCATCAAGGCTTTGCGAATTTTCCCGACTGTTCAGATTTAGCCGATTTAACAACACTCCAGGCAGGAATAGTCAAATTTAAAAAAAATCTTTTAAATGTCTAATTAAGAATTTGAAATTTTCAAATAAGTGTGTAATAATTCTCAATAATTGTGTAATATTTAATACTCAGTAATAATCCCAATAGTTGTGTAATATTTAATACTCAATAATCCCAATAATTTAGTAATAGTCTCAAATTTAATGGTTTAAGTTGTAATAATGTAATGATAAACGTCAAAATATTTTTTATTCTCATAAATCCCAGAAAAATAATAATGTAATCTATATCATTATCGGTAAATTGTGAAATAAAAATTAGATTATTTCAGTGTCCATTTGCCAAATATTAATTTTTTTATTGATTGACTGATATTTAAAAAAATAAATTAAGGAATTGATGTTGTTTTTACTATTTTTTATTAGAAACCTACAGAGGTACCATTTGCATGGCACAGTCCGGATTTGATAAAAAAAATCAGCCAGCCGAGATTTTTTTAAAAAAATTCAGACCGTGGAAATTTTTCCTACGGTCTTGGTTTGAAAAAATCAACGTTTATCAGAATGAAATTCATATAATTAACATTTCAAATTATCTTTATTTCCCAATTTGTTTTATAAGTAGTGAGTTTGAATCACCCTTTCAATTGGACTGGTCGATGGTAATTCGCTTATTTTATTTTCCTCTTGTAATATAATAGTCTTTTATATAAGTGTCAGTCATTTTGGGCTCTTTCTATGGCAAAATATGTAATTGCCAGAATTTGAAACAGAGAAAAGGAGAGATAAAATGATAATTATCTAAAATATTTTTTTCCCTTAAAAAGTGTATTATATTTTAAATATTGTTTATTTTTCTTGCTTTAATTTGATTGAATATCACCGAAAATGATGATTAGTTCAATAATTAATTTGAATAATATTTAACTAGAAATATTATCTAATCGAAAAAATGGAAATAGGAAATATGATAAGCGAATGAATGTATATATTATTCTATGATATACAATTTTTATATATAATAATGGCGATTCAAAATATTCGGCTGGCCTAGGTATTTTTTTAAAAAAAATCTAGGCCGGGTCGTGGTATTTTTAAAATTTTTTAGACTAGGCCCAAGTATATTTAAAAATAAAAAATACAGCCCGACCCGTGTACCCGGACCGGTAATAGTGCCGGGTCTATGATTTGACATGATGACGAATTGAAATGCGAAAAAATATCATTTACATATTTTAAATAATGTGAGTTTCTTTTCTGTTTTAAAACAGAAAAAATCGTGGTTGTCGTCAATGTGTTATTTTTTCAACATAATTTTTTAAGCGCCTTTTTTAAATTTAAAAAATATAATTTTGATGGAATAATATTTCATGTGTAGAAAACCTATTTTGTGATTTTAATAAAATTTTACATGAACTTGTGAGCTTAATATAATTTATATTAATTTTTGAGAAGATTTTTTTATATAAATTTTAAATGACAAAAACGTTAAGGACGAAATGGTCTGAAATTCATAGGGCAGTTATTCTAAACATACTAGAATACATTTCCTGTAAAATTTATATAATAATAAAGCCCACCTTGCGAATTTAAAATTAAATTTTCTATCTAGGATCTCCCCCACGAAAAAAGTTACACGGGGCTACAAATATTTTTTTAAATTATTTTATATTACCATAATTAATTAAGAAACAAATCATTTAAAATAACTTTATTTCACGAAAATAATTGTAAAGAATACAATATTGTAATAAAATAATTTTTTTAAAAGTACAACTACTCAGTTATTATATTTTTAAGGATGGTAAAAATGTAAATATTTCAACTGTTCCAAACCCTTCATAGTATCATACCACCATTTTATTTAATTTAGTATTTTGCCTGATGACCCTTTAATAAGGTTTTTCTTCGGCCACTGATAATTTGGCGCTAGTGGCACGGCCAGAAAGGATATAATCGTAATAACAATTAATTCGAAACCTTCCAAGTCAAAATATTTAGCCAAAATACTATGATAGTTTTAAAAACTTGACAAGTTTTGATTCGTTAGTTCGTAGTTTTAAAGCAGGGATCGAAAATCTTAGTGATTTCGGATTTCTGCTCTTTGAAATTCTAAATAGCACGATTTTATAGAGTTAAATAAAGCATATTTTAGATGTCCCAACTCCCAACCTTTATTCAAGAAACGGGACACAGTTTAAATGCTTCTTTTTTTTTAGTGGATCTATGACTTGGAAATTTATCAATATAAGGATCGGCTAACTTCCATGATTTTCTAGAAAAAAACCTTCGGTCAAAGGAAATTATTTTTAAAATTTCCTTCTCATCAGGCGTTTTATTAAATCATAATGTTTTTTAATATCTCAGAATACTGTTTTGCTTTCGGTAATTCGTGGCCTTTTTATATTCCTCAATTCTCCTATATTACGAAACTAAGATTAAATCTATACTGGAGAATATAATTAATCTAAAATTTTGTCAAATTCTTTCAAATAAGTCAGGATAATGTTTAGAGCTATGCTCCCCGTGACCCCAACTCAATCATTCATATCAGACAAATAACCGAGAACTCACCTTCAAATTAATCAGGCGTTATCCAACTTTAATATAACTAAAGGCTTAGATTATCAAACTATTAATATTTTAATAATTAATATTATTCGTGTTAATAAAGTCTAATTTCCAAAAAAAATCTTTATAGTAAGATTTAGTGACTAAATTACATTTAAAATTTATATTAAAGATCTCGAAATTGGATTAAAAAACGAGAAGATAGGAAAACTTGTTTTTATGAGAGCGAATATCCATTGACTAATTACTTACTTCTTGATAGTCAAGATCTGATTTGGAGTCACCTCAAAAGAACAACAAAAATATTAAAATTAGATTATGTTTTCATTGATATATTAATAATTTGCTCATTTTATATGAAGTCTGTAAAATATCCTTATTGCATCTAGTAGAATTTATTTTAAATAAAATATCCCGTTTTCTGAAAAATTTACAGCTCTAATTATAAACCAATTTTTAAAAAGGCATTTTTTTATGACACTCAATAGCCACTATCACTAGCCAATTTCATTATTAGTTATAAATAAAAATGATTTTTTTTTACTAAACAATTTTCTTTTAATGATTAAATTTTGTATTTAATCATTTTCTATTTATATTTATACGCAATTGAAGAAAATGTGTTATTTTTAAATTTAGCCCTTATAAAATTAAAATCAATATATTTTAAATATAAAATATAACATAAATAACCCACCCTTTAAAATTAAATATTAAACAAATAATCTTAAAATAGTTTCAAGATATAGCATCCAAAATCTATATAAATAAATCCACATTACTTGTGGTCAGTATCAGGTCAATATCTAAAAAAATAATAATTAATCTTTATATGCTATAAAAATTTTTCAAAAAATTCAAAAAATTTCTAAACTGATAAAAAAGATAGAAAGAAGGTGCTATTAATCTTTATTTTCATTTTATAAATGATATACATTTTGCTTTTTTATTTTTTATAATTTTTGGTCTTAGTATTGGCTAAAGGGTTGTATTGGTGCAACTGATTATATCTCAATACAATATTAGTATTATAGGTATGTGCTGACCCACAAGTTTTTCACTACTACTCTGATATCACTACAAAACCAATTTGATATTTGACACCAATTATTTATATAATTCTTATTTAACACTTTTAACTAATGTCATAAAAAAGGTAATATTTTTTATCCAAAAAAAACCTAAACTTTTATGATTGGTTAAGTTTATTATGTCTTTTTTAATTTTAATTATCTCATTTAAGGTTTAAGCAAAGGGTAAATATAGTGTTGTAAAATGCTTCCTTTAAATCAAGATATTGGCCAAAATATTATCATATATGCCTCTAATTTTTCCTAATAGATTTCAAAATCTGTAGGCAAAATCTCTAAGTTTTAATAATTTTGGCTAAAATTTTTAGTTAGCCATTTTTGACAACTCGCTAAACAATCTATTTAATCACACTAACTGAATGTGACTTGCTAGACAATTTTAAATACTTTCTTTATACTAGATAATATAATCTATTTTTCTTTTAAAATAATTCCATTTTTTTTTAAATATTATAAATAAAATTATATATACAATACAATTGTAAATTAATCAAAAACATAAAATATTGGGCTGATCGGATCTAATTTTAATATTCACCCTAATTATTATAGAAAGAAATTAGTAATAATAGATAAATTATTTAAATTAAAAAAGTTTTAAATTAAATTCTAACTTTGTATCTGTAATCTTATCAGTAATAATTTCTTGACTGAAAATTAGGCAGGTATCATCTTCATTTTGAGATTCTTTTATAACTTCATCTAAGGATGATAATTCATTATTTTAAGAATAATTTACCTTGAGACATATTCCTTGCTAAAATAATCTGTCACTTTTTTTAAAAGCTTTTCATATATCATAAAATCTAAAAATAGTTTTAAAGAATATTAAAAACATGTCAAAATATTAATATCCTATTAATATTATACTCTATATTTTCAATCCTTATTTCTTAAACAAAAACTTCAATTGGAAATTTTTAAACAAAATTATACTTGTTTTTTAGGTACATTTTCAATATTAAATTAAGCTATTTTTAGAGCCTTTGATACTATTAATATATATTTTTATTTAGTAATTTTATATATTTTTACATATTTTTATAGAGTTGTTTTAATATTTAAGTGTTTTATCATTTTTTTTTAAATTTTACCAATATCAATATTATATAAATAAAATTTTAAAAAATAAATAAAATAAAATAAGATAATATGCATTTGTATATTAATTTTAAATATATCAGTTAAATTTATATATATAAAAAAACAGTTACAAGTATATAAATGTTAAAGGCAGTGACATGGGGGGGGGGGGTATTTTGGTTCAAGACTGGTCAAAATTTTGATGAGCCTTTTCAAATAATTCAAATTTTTTTAGCATTTAACCCTGAAATTTTAAATACTGGTTAAAGGGGATTAGATAAATATAAAATTGATCCAAAAAATTATAGTTATATAATTATTTAAGTCAAATTTTTTTTAAACAATTTGATAAAAAACATTTAACTAGTAAAATCAATCAAACTTTATTTTTAATAAGCAAATATAATGAAATAAGTTATTCATAATATGCAATAAAAATTAGCATATTTATATTATATACATTAAACATAATTTAATAAAATATAGGCTTACATATAAGAAAATCAACTCCTTCAGAGATATAAATATTTAGATATAAATGAATGTTTATTTCATTTCCATATAATTTTCTGTGTGACCTTAATTATGAGTATTTATGAGGATAGTAAACTTATATTTAGGTTAAAATTAAATTTTTAAAAATTTATGTCAAATCATCATGTTATTTTTTTTTAAAATCTTCAAACTTTTACCGGGCTTATAAAGAAATGACTTATACGAGAAAGTCAAAATTATGATTGTCATGTTATTGATATGATTATATTTTCAGGCGAAGGAGAGAGGTGGAGGGATAAAAAACTAGATTCTTGCAGCTTAATATTTATATCATATGAGACACCCCTTAAGATCGTTATTAAAAGGGGGTATTAATAGGCAAATAAGATTATGGTAGTAGTTCAGGATTTAATATTTGCTCAAAATAAAAAATCTTCAAAGATCATACACTTTTGTAGATCAAAAATGTAAAGATTTTTTGGTAGAAAAAAATTCAGGCTCAAAGAAAATTCATGAGCAAAATAAAAAATAATTTTTATAAAAAAATCTTCTAATATTTTCTCTTTGTAATTTTTTTTAAAAATATAAGCTACCATACTTAATTCACAATTTTATTAATTCCAAAATATACCACATCTTATTTATTTCAAAAATCATGTTTTTAATATAATAATATTATGTACTATGCCTAAAAAAGAAATTACAAAATCATGAAATTTAATTTCTATATTAGCGGCGTCGCTAGCCTTTACAATCTCAGGGGACTCAACTAAAAGAATTTTATGCCTGCTGCCGGGTTTTATATTGATATATTATACTTTTTTTAAATTTGCTAACTCTAAACAATTATTCTGAATTTCATATTTTGTAATTTATTATATTTTGCATACAAAATAAACTAGCATAAATAATTAAAACAATACAAGACATTTTTAAAAATAATATTTTTTAATACAAAATCTATTTATTACAGTATAAAATATTTTCGATTGCTGATATATAAAAAATTGCGTCTAAAGAATTACAAGTGATAAAAAAGGTTAATTAAATAATATATATGCCTCAATTGATAATGCAAAAACCGCATAAGGCTATATAATTCTTAGCAAGTTACATTAACATAATATCATGAAACTAATATAACTCTCTGTTACAATTTTAGACAATGTTTGATAGAATGGACTAATAAGGAAAAATTTATAGACCTTACCAAATCAACAATTCATGAAGAAGAGAATATAAACAACCAATCCAAATCATAAATTAGAGTTTCCTTTTAAATAACATGATGGATGCTAGAAAAGTAATCGATAAAATTATTGTGAGATATTAAATTTACAAAAGATTATCTTCCATTTTTAATGATATATAAACGACTACACAGTTGATCATTATTACTTATCTAAAATATGCAATCATATGCTCTCAGCAGCTGTAGTAATAATCTTAAATTACATAGTCACACTAATAATAGTTGCTGGTTAATTTGCAGTCATAACCATGACACTCACGATGGTAACCCATATCAGAATTTATTATGTTAGATAAATTGATAAATCAAAGACACTAAAAATCTTTAAAAGAAATTATGCAAATATATTGAAGCCTTGAATTATTTACACGGCAAGGATGCCCTATTAGTAATGAAACATTTTGTAACTATAAAATAAGTGCCAGAGTGATATCATCATAAAAGCAATTAAGATTTTAATCATCGAAGGAATTTTTTTTTAAATTTTGCTTTATGTATGAATCAATATTAATTTTGAATTAAAAATATTGGCTTTGGTCATGAGGGAGTAGATATAGTATTATTTTTTATTAATGATTCAACCCATACAATACAGTACTATCCAATGACATCTATATTATAATTTTCCGATGTCCTCACTACGTCATCGCTACGTCATGGCATCGCTACGTGATGTCATCGCTACGTCATGTCATCGGTACGTACTTATTTTTATTTTTATTTTTTTATTGATTTTATTTTATTTTTTTTATAGAAAATATTTTTAGACATGAAGCCCAATAAAATACAACTCAAAATAAAGTTAGCCTTATATATATATTTTTTTATACTCTTTTATATAACCCATATTTAATGATTGTACAGGTGGTATATTGACTCCTCATCAAGTTCAATGCATTTATTTTTTTTATTTATTCTTTTGTTTCTATTTTAGATAACAAGCCATGTCCTAACCTCATTTAATGATTGTACAGGTGGTGATTCCGTCATTAATAAAAGAAAAAGATGGCAGATCAATCAAAAAAAGAAACGCACTAGGGATAGCGAGGACCTACAAAATAGAACATTCTCTTATTTATCAAGTATAATTTTTCTCAAAATTATATTGGGATTTTTTAATGTTAAATGTTAGTCTTATGTTATTATTTTTATAAAGTAATATATTTTACCTGTAGAATAATTGGTAAATTAGAGATTTCCTCTTCATTAATTATAAATTTTGGGCTTGGTTTCAAAATTATTAGGGAAGGTGGGTTAGAGAAATTCTTTTTAAATATTAAGATCTTGGATGCTTTTTTCTTGAACCTATATTGGGATTTTTTAATTTTAAATGTTAGTCTTGGATGCTTGGATATTTTTTCCATGTTAAATGTTAGTCTTATGTTATTCTTTTTATAAAGTAATATATTTTACATGTTGACTAATTGGTAAATCAGATATTTCCTCTTCATTAATTATAAATTTAATATCTCTGGGCTTGATTTTAAAATATTAGGGAAGGTGGGCTTGAGAAAATCTTTTTAAATATTAAGATCTTGGATGCTTGGATATTTTATCCAGTTTAACCTATATTGGGATTTTTATTATTAAATGTTCGTTTTGGATGCTTGGATATTTTTTCCAGATATTGCAGGGTAGAACCTATATTAGGATTTTTTAATGTTAAATGTTAGTCTTATGTTATAAATTTAATATCTCTGGGCTTGATTTCAAAATTATTAGGGAAGGTGGGCTTGAGATATTCTTTTTAAATATTAATATCTTGGATGCTTGGATATTTTATCCAGATATTGTAGGCTTGAACTTATATTGGTATTTTTTAATGTTAAAGGTTAGTCTTGGATGCTTGGATATTTTTTCCAGATATTGTAGGCTTGAACCTATATTGGGATTTTTTAATGTTATATGTTAGTCTTATTTAATATCTCTGGGCTTTGTTTCAAAATTATTAGGGAAGGTGGGTTAGAGAAATTCTTTTTAAATATTAAGATCTTGGATGCTTTTTTCTTGAACCTTTATTGGGATTTTTTAATGTTAAATGTTAGTCTTGGATGCTTGGATATTTTTTCCATGTTAAATGTTAGTCTTATGTTATTCTTTTTATAAAGTAATATATTTTACCTGTTGACTAATTGGTAAATCAGATATTTCCTCTTCATTAATTATAAATTTAATATCTCTGGGCTTGATTTCAAAATAGGGAAGGTGGGCTGAGAACATCTTTTTAAATATTAAGATCCTGGATGCTTGGATATTTTATCCAGTTTAACCTATATTAGGATTTTTATTATTAAATGTTCGTCTTGGATGCTTGGATATTTTTTCCAGATATTGTAGGGTAGAACTTATATTAGGATTTTTTAATGTTAAATGTTAGTCTTATGTTATAAATTTAATATCTCTGGGCTTGATTTCACAATTATTAGGGAAGTTGGGCTTGAGAAAATCTTTTTAAATATTAAAAATTTTATTTGATGATAGCCCTCCAACTTATTAGAAATATGCATCTAATATTGACCTTTCTACCGGTTTTACATTATTTTAATGTTTGTTTAATTTCAACAATAGTATATTTATTTTTTTGCCTGATTTCTTTATTTGTCTAAGCTAACCCTAATCCCTCACATTGCTACCAAACATGATGAAACTTTTATTAAAGATAAGCAAAGAAAAAAATGGCGATTCAACAACCGCCTTACCCGTTCTAGAGTTACTGGTGGCCAAGATAATAAGGCACTGTGAACACCTCTGGAGGTTTATTTTGTTTTTTATCTAATGTTTTATATCTATATGTTTATTTTATACACCCAATTGCCTCCAAATGATATTTCTATCACCACTACCACAATCCCTATGCCACATCTGCCTAATTTTTAACAAATAAAAGCATTTAATTTTACTATCATTTACCTCATTAGGAGTTATTATAAATAATACTTTATCCGATTACCTGAGGAACTTTCATGAATATTTAGAGAGGTGTTTAAACGTGAATGTGTAGTGCGGCCAATTTCATTAACATTATTAATGGGAAAATATGCGGTAGTTTTGTCATGGCCTTTATAACAATACTTACGACCGTTTTATGGTTGAGTTGACAATGTCGTTCATGATTCTATTTTAGAGGGGGATACCAAAACTGACACTTTGGCAGAAATATCATTTTGCGTTCTTCTTTTACCAGTAGCTCAGGGCCTCAGCTTTATCAGGACATAATGGGTGTTGTACACTGCTTTGGTAATCCGTAATTATTCATTACTTTCACCTACAACCCTAAATGGGATGATATTATACATTAATTTTTCCTTCTGCAGACGAGTGAATTTGCTCTTAATTTTACCAGACACACAGAGTAATAATTATTCCTCATCATTTTTTAAAAAAATTACCTAAATTTATATGGCAAGAAAAACAAATTTCTTAAAAAATATATAAATAAATTGCATATAAGTTTCATTAGTATTGAATGGCATTTTTGTAATTTAAATAAATAGCATTTTTTTGTACTTAACAAAAGATATAGATAGCCCTTATCAAATTTTTTGATAAAAGGAGTTAACCCACTAATTGGTAAATCCGAGATTTCCCCTTCATGTGTTGATAAATTATTTAGAAATTTAACTATCTCCGGGTTTGGGAAATAGTTTTGAAACTTAATATGGGATGGACTGGGCTTGAAAAATATTCCTCAAGATTAATATTTGCTTGCACCTGACTTGGGAATATCTTATACAAATTATTATGGGCCGGGCTAGGAAAAAATTTTCAAAATTATTATGGGATGAGCTAGGCTTGAGAAATTTTTTTATAAATTATAAGGTCTTGAACGCGTGGAAATTTTTTCCAAATATTATGAGCTTGGACCTGGCTTGAAATTTTTTAATGTTAAATGTTAGTCTTATGTAACCAGTAATATATTTACAAAGAATTTTGGTATTGGGTACAAGCTCATTTAAATATATTTTGACTCAAATAATAGTTTCCACTCTTAGTCCTAATGGGTTGGACTCAATGACATTGCTTGGACTTGACATAAATGGGTAGGGGGGGGGGTTTAAAAATTATATAAATTGGATATGATTTTTAAATAAAAGGTAACATCTTTCTTAAAAAAACGAATAAAATTCTCATTCTCCGTCATTTTTGACGGGCAATCTACTAGTATATGTAATTGGTACTATCACTTCAAAATTTTTCTTTATAATTATTTCAAAAATGACGGTAGATATGTAATAAAAATATAATCTCACAATAAAAATAAAATAGTCTTAATAAAAAAAATGGGCATTCGGTCGATTTTTATATTAATATATTATACTTTTATAATTGAAATTTGCAAACACTGAACAATTATTCTGAATTTAATATTTTGTCATTTATTAATTATTATACATAAAAATAATGAAAGCAAAACAATATAAAACATTTCTAAAGATAATATTTGTTAATATAAAATATTTATTCATTACAATATTAAATATTTTCGATTACGTATACAAAAAATTTTTACGTCTCAAGAATTATAAGCGATAAAAACGCTTAAATAAAAAAATTTTATGTCTCAAGAATTATAAATAATAATAAAGTTTAATTAATTCATCTGGTTTTTAAAAAAAAACACAAAAGCAATATAAATTTTAGCTTAAAACTAATATAACGTTGTAGTACCATTCTAGACAATGTTTAATAGAATCAGCTAATCTAGTTTTTATAAATGAATAGAAAAGTTTATTAAAATATTAACTCTAATATATTCTAAAACTTTCAAATATATCTGTAATATGGCCTATTACCAGATATTTTGTAGACAACTATATACAATAGAGGATTATTAACTATATGTCTGCTACTTTTTTAAAATAAATTTCTTACATTTGAACCTTGGAAATATTTTTAGCATGGTAATTAAATTTAAAAATAGATTAGGGATTTTGAACTTGGCTACAATATTTAATTTGTTAATTTTCAATTAAAAAATGATTTTGTTTAATTAATTAGGGTTGTTGATCGATTGATTTTTTATTTAACTTAAATTGTTATTATAGCCTTTAACTATGTATTTCGTTTAAATTGTTTTTTTATAATATATATATATATATATACCTTATTTTATTGTTATTTTTAGTATTATTTTAGTTTTAGAATAAAATTAATATAAATTAAAATCTCCACCGTTATCTTTCACTACTTTTATCACCTATATAACATGGTGCCCCGGGTAAGGAATGATAACTCACAATGATTTATAAAAAAATCGCATATATATTGTGCATATGCCGATAAATGACCCACACAAAATTATGACACTGAAATGTACCAAATGATGATCAAATGGATGATTAAACTGGGAAGGAGAATTACTAAACTTAATTTAGACGAATCTATCATGGATAATGGAGTTGTTATAAATGGAAATGATTATTAAAATTGGGTATATGAACTTACAAGAAACTATATGATAGTTAGACAATAGGAAATAAAATATTCTAAATCCACGTAAAAAAAAGAAGATTTTTATAAAATTCCAATATAACTTAATAAAATAATTTAATAAAAAATTTAAATATAAATCAGTCATAATGGACATATTTGAATATTTAGATAACCTTAGAAAATATTTACTTAATAATGAATTAACAGTTAAATTTCTTGATGACGTACCCATTGATATTTTTCGTATTTTTGATTTCTGGGATTATGACCAAATGTGGGAATTAACTGAATTACCTAAAGATAAATTCTTAGCTATAATTAAAAAATATTATGTAGATAGGCCATATTTAATTCAATTCCCGGATTATTATAGATTTCATATTTACAAAATTTAGTCTAAAAAAATTTATAATAATAGTGACATAGGTTATTATAATAATAATAGAAATAATAATTATAATAAAAGAAATTATAATGATTATAAACCTAATGAGTATTTTAAAAACAACTTTGGACTAAACTTTGTTAAAAGATATGATATTAATTATAATAAAAATTGCAATAATAATAATTTAGATATTATGAAAATTATAATTGTAAAGACTACAGAAATTATAAAACTAACAACTTTAGAGGTCATAACCGTGAATCCCATGATAAGAAAAATGTTCGTAGTAAAAATTTTAATAAATCTAATAATGAGAATTATTATGAAAATAGAAAATTAGACAATAAATATGATAAAGAAACACATTATAATAAAAGAAATTATCATTGTAATTGTAAATCTCTTAGTAACAATATTGAATTAGAACCAAATATTCAAAATGAAAGAGATTCTTATAAACTAAAAGAGATAAATCATATAATAAAATTTAAAAAATTCGTGATTATAGAAAATATAGAAATAAACATTAAAGAAAACAATAAAACAAAGATTATAGAAAAAAAATAAAATTAAAAAAACTCTTATAAATAACACTAAATGCTATAAAAAAAATTGAGACTTATGAATTACATAATATAATATGGATTTTTTTTTAAGAAAAACGCGTAATTAAAAATAAATATAAAATGATATATTATAAAAAACGTGGAATTAAAAATAGATGATATATTATGAAATCTATTATATAAGACGCAAAATTGAGAAACTTAAAACGCTATTATCTAAAACGCAAAATATATATAATATAAAAAAATAAATAAATAAAACGCGACCAAATATTTATTTTATTTCTATTCAATATTTGATAAATTTATTCTGATTAAATTATTCTTAATCAAATTCGTTATCCTTTAAATTAATTCTATTTCGTTTACTCGATGAATCTTATTCTATAACGACGTTATTCAATAATATCTACATTCTAAAATCATTCAAAATCTTCATATATATTGAATAAAAAATAATGATAATAACAATTTTAAAAAATTGATAATGATAACCACTGAGATATGAAGCTTACGATTTAAACAAGCCAACGATTAAGACGACGTATGCAATAACTTGACAATCAAAATGATAAATCATTTGGACGACAAGCTTGCTATGACAGCTCAGATGGATTGTGGGAATGCTTTTCAGAAGAGCGGGAATGTTGATCGATTGATTTTTTATTTAATTTAAATTGTTATTATAGCCTTTAACTATGTATTTTGTTTAAATTGTTTTTTTTATAATACATATATATATATACCTTATTTTATTTTTAGTATCATTTTAGTTTTAGAATAAAATTATTATAAATTAAAATCTCCACCGTTATCTTTCACCACTGTTATCATCTATATAACAAGGGTTATAAAACAATTCAAATAGTAAAAATTAATTAAGCTTTAATTGTTAAGGCTAAATTGATATTTAGACATAATGCCTGATATTTCATTTTTAACACAGAATTTGGTTATGCAAGCTGACACAGTGAAAATATAATTTATATCTATTAATTAATCTAATAACGTAACAAATTTTTCAATGTGATGTCAACCTTGCAGCGTATGAGCTCGAGATTAAGCACCTCGCAGAAGATATCTTTTACCTTAAATTTGGAGACCTATCTTGGTTACTGGCTACCTTACTACCAACAAAATCCGGTGCTCCCTCCCTACTTTCTGTTAGTGCGTTCCATAGGCGTAGCCAGGATTTTCCTAAGGGGGGGGATTAAAAAATTACTGGGGGGCCTCGCCCCCAGACTCCATGCTCGGCCACGGGGGTTACCTTAGTCTTTATATAGTCATAAAATATTTTTACAAAATAGGAGGTTAATTTTAATAAAAAAAATAACCCTGAACAAACATGAAATATATTTAATAGTTTATATATAATATAATAAATTACTTATACATTAATATAAAAGCATGGTACATAATAATTTATTCCAAACAAGTATAAGAAATTTATTTAGAAAAAGTAAGTAGGCATATAGTTGATATCCCTCTATTATATAGAATTAGTTACAAAATACTAGGTAAAATTCCACTTTTACAGACATATTTGACTGTTAGAGAATATATTACAGTTAATATTATAACAAATTTTACTAATCAATGCTCTTGATAATAAATATAGTAACAATTTGCATTAAATTATATAACGCCATCTATTTATTTTAAATAAAAAAATGATATTAAAAATTAATCTTCATATTATTCATCCCACAATGTCTTTAAAAGATATTTTCTGATGTTCTTATCAATATTTTATAGTTTTCTGTAAATATATATAATTCGCTATATTGGTAAAAATACTCGATTGTTATATGATAATCGATGAAATTAAATATACTGTAAATATACCACATATAATATTCAACTGTTTGTATTGTGCTTTAATTTTTTTTATTAATTTATGTTTTAATTAATGATTTAATTAATGATTTAATTAATGACTTAATTAATGATTTAATTAATGATTTAATTAATGATTTAATTAATGACTTAATTAATGATTTAATTAATGATTTAATTAATGATTTAATTAATGATTTAATTAATGATTTAATTAATGATTTAATTAATGATTTAATTAATGATTTAATTAATGATTTAATTAATGATTTAATTAATGATTTAATTAATGATTTAATTAATGATTTAAATAATGATTTAATTTTATCAATAGTTTTATAATTATATTTTACTTTAATTAAGATAATTAAATTAAAATTACTCACTTTATAAAAAATTATATTTGATATATTATATTATTTAGTAATTTTATGGATCTATTATTTTAATAATTATAATACATTTCACTTTTGTCTTAAGACTTATCTTTTGCTTATATTCCATTTTTTAAAAAACATTTTTGATTCACTTTTTTTATATATAAATGTTTTTTCCAAAAATGGTTAAATTATGATGCATAGTTTTTTTAAAAATATATCAACTTAATAATTCTTTCTTTCAAATTATTGTTTAAGATATATGCATACATTTTTTTGGGTCAAAGAGTGGGAGGAGGACTAAGGGTGATATTTTTTATTGGATTTCCCCTTACACCCTCCCCCCCCTAATGGCTAAGCTTATGGTGCGTTTATATACTCTCGCCTATCTTGTGTATACAATATACACTCTTAAAACATTCTGACCCTTTTTTTTGCAGACAATTGATCTTCGGAGGTCTCTTTAGTCGATCCTCCACAACGGCATAGAAGGACTAGGATAAACCTCTAGTTGACAACTTCGTTGCATATCTTAAATCGTGAAGCTAACCCGACAACAATTCTCTAATCCTCATCATTTCCGACAGGTACAAATTTCTCGAGGCTTTCCTATAGCGAAACCTTGACCAGCTCCTAAGCTATGATAGCTACGTCACGCCATCGGTCTATGACTTAATTGTGATATGGTAATACCCTATCACTGTATCCTATGTCAAATATTGGTCAACTCCATAGGCCGTCACCTGCACTGTAAGCGCTGTAGAGTCAGATTCATTAGGCATTCACAATGCAATGATACTATTGCCAGGATCTTGAAATCTGCTCATCCCGCCAACCCTCGAGGTAACTGGCCTTTACAATTCTGATGGTAAGTGGCCAGATTGTTTTACCATAATCCTTTGGAAGAGGTGGGAAATCCTAACCTGAGATTTCTCATGCATCGATCCTCTTACCTCTTCCAATAAAAATAGGGATGCTCTACTGGACGCCAAAACGAATAAACTCGCTATATATTCGTCATCGCTGTTGCCAACTAATAATTCCTACCACTAATTACTACGACTCTACCATCGTTCGGCTCTCATGCCCTGACCTTCTTTAAAGAGCTGGGAAAGCGGATTTCTGCTAGGACCGAGGATCCCAACGAGGGATTCTACCTAAAAGGTTAGCCCTAAACATACATAAGTAAAATTATCTCAACTTTATACTCTCAATGACCGAAACGCCCTGATTGAACATCCAATGCATAAGATAAACTTAACCTATTCCCAATTATAACGTTGACTCTAAAAAGAAACACGGATCCTAATCGATAAAAGGCAGCGAAAATTAATGACTATATAATTGTAATTTACTAATATTATATTTTTTCCCAATAATTGTAAATAATAAAACTTATTTTGTAATTTAATAATTATTTTTGACTTTATACTAAGCTTTTTCACATTTTTTTTAATATCAGATAAAATTTTCTTAAGTAAAATATCACTTATTTAATAAATATTTAGAGTCTCATTAATTTTTAAATAATAAATAATATATTATACTTAATGAATTTTAAAAACGTTCAGGGGGCTATCAAATAAATTTATTTTTAGTTCAGGAGGATATTAGGGAGCCATTAAAAATTTTCTTTTTGTTTCAAAAACTATTCAAATCAGGATGTTTGAGCCCCTGGGCCCCCCATGTGACGCTACTGTTAAAAACATTTAGCCCATAAATCTCTCTTAAATATATATTGATATTCTTAAAATTCCTATTTACCTCTTCAATAATTATATAAATATCATATGCTCCCATTTAGTTCAAAAACCAAATTTTACTGAGATATGAATTTAGTATATTACTAACAAGGTTAAAGAGAAACCATCCTATTTTTTTTATATCAAAAACATTCCTTTACACTAGTCATTATGGCTTCAAAATGGCTTGTGATTATTGTTTCAATATTTTTTTTACAACTTGGAATATCAAAATTTCTTTTTTTCTTATGTTGTTTATGTCTATTTCTGTTGGGGTATGAATATTATAGTTATTATATAGTTTATAATGTTTCATAGAGTAATATTATATCTCTATAATTATGTGATAAATTTTAAAATGGATCACATACGAGCCAGATTTATTGATGGTGCACTTGTATACCCTTCAAAATGTTTAAATTCAATCAAACCATATTTTATATATGAAAATTATGAATATTATGATAACATTGATCAAAATATAAAATTCAAAGGTGGGCAACACATAAACCTTAAAGTAGGCAGATACATTTAATTTGATAATGTTTATTTATTTAATCATCATTATATATATTTTTTAAGGACAAACATTTAACCTTTCATGCTACTGAAAATCATATACAAAAAAAAGTTATATCAGGAATTACACATATAGATGATCTTATAAATCAAGTAACAAGTTATGTATTCATGGTTTAATTATAATTAATATTTAGATTATTCATTATATAATAAGAGATTATATTGAAATTTGGTTTTATTACATATCAGATGATCTTTATTTTATTAATGAAATTCAACAATGTATGAGCTATGCTTTAGCAAAAATATGCCAGCAGTTATTTAATAATGATATACTTATTATTAGCTAAAAAAATTTTAGATTGAAATGCATTAATTTTACCCCATACATAACTAAAAATTTGGTAGAAGATTTTGTTAATCACATCAAAATTTATAAACATACAATACGAAAGCTTTTGAAAATACAAAGAAACAATACTATTACAAAAATTAATGAAAACTTAAATATACCCAGCAATAACCCTATAGTGGATTACAATAATTATAAATATCATGAGGATGACCATAACACACAGATTCCGAATGGATCAATTAAAACAAATATATCAAAATTAAAATCAAAAGAGATAAACAGAATGAAATACCCACCTACTTCCATACCTCACTATATATGTGACATGTATAATGATGGTAAAAATATTTAACAATAAAACTGTTTTATTTATTTATAATTTTATGGTTAGTTTTTCTAGAATTTTATATTTTAGAGCCCTGCATTGAGCCTTTCATTTCAGATAGCTAATCATAGGAGTAAAAACTGTCCAACCAATTTGAGAATTTTGATTTCAAAGATCCTTGCCTTATCAAATCCAAAATTTATTTTAGAAATATGTAGGTCCAAGACTTATACAAAAAATATTTCAATGAACTCAAAAAAATTATAAGTATGAAGGATGATAAACAATTTTATAATTATTCTTTCAAATAATATTCATAACAACAAAAAATTACAATTTACTGAGGTCCAAGTCTTGGTTCAATATAAATCCAACCTAATCAAGTAGAAAAGGTCTCTCTAAGTCTGACCAACTCAATTTATATTGGATTGGACTTGGGTTGATAATGCAGGGCTTTTGTATATTTTTAATTGAGTTGTTTTAAATGTGCAATATATACTATAATTTTATAAGAAAATTGCCTAAAAATGTTTAATTAAATATAACTAGAACAAATATTGCAGATCCCACCCCCCCATCACCCCTCTCCAGTTTATTATGATTAAAATAAAAGAAACGACTTTCACAGGACTGTAAATAACTGCCACTATATCAGATCTGAGATTTTGGGAATGGGAGAGATTAACAACTGTCATTATTACCAGGGTATCTGGGACACGGGGACCGGTTTTCATTAGGGATTTGGTTATATCAATAGAACATAGACTAAATAAAAAAGAAAGAAGAAAACGGTGTGACTAATTTGTATTTTAATTTCACTTTAATTACCGTTTTGATGAATGCATCGGACAACAACAAAATTCATTAATTTAAGTAACCGTTAAAATTGATAGCTAGGAGGAAATCCTATGAGGAGGTTCTTCCCCTTGCTATTTTGAAGTAAAAGGAAATAACTCAAAACGATGATAAAATTGTAAGGAGCAAAGGTTAACCAATTCCCAGACTAATGGACTAGGATGGCTCCTAGTACCTGAAAGGGGATATAGAATCCTTATTTGTTGAATGTTTTTTAAAAAAATTTAATCCAATTATGGAAATGTATTCTAACATATATAGAGTATCTACCCGCTGAATGTCAGACAAAATTTTTTTTAATTTATTATATGAAAAATCCATGTAAAAGATCAATACAAATTAGGAGCAGTTATAAGGTTTATGGAATTGTTTGAAATCCACTTTTAGTAATCTTTATATGTAGAAATGCAATTCTTGTTAAATAAGATTTTTAATATTTAAAAATCGCCTTAGTATTTTGTATTTTTAATTTTTATTTAATTTTATGGAATCTTTATTGAATAAATTCTACATAAAGATTTGTCCTTATATAACCGAAATAAATTATATAAGCAATTTTCTATATTAAGAAAAACATAAAAATCCGTTTATTAAGTCGTTCAAAGTGATTATTTTGTTTTTATTATTAAGTTATAAAAAAAGCAAAAAATAATTGCTAAAAATATAATGGAGAATAGTGTTGGGTGGGACATAAAATAATATAAGAAAATTTTTTATAAAAAGAGGTAATATTTATAAATACTTGTTTAATACTTCTATTTAGAAATGGAAATTTCCCGGGAAAATGATATTTAAAGAATATTTTTCTGGAAAAATGGGGAAAACGGGAAAATTAAAAAAATATATATGAGAAATTCTTGCTAAAATAAGACTTATTTTATGTTATCATGAATAAGAAAACGATAATAACACCATAAATAAATAACTTTATTTAATTTGTTACAAATATTACATTTTATATTAAAATGGATTAGAAAAAATAAAAATTCACCCGATATCAAATATCATTAACAATTAGTATTAGTTATCACTCCTGAATCGGATTTACCTTATAAATATAAATAACTTTGTTCCTAAGATGGTAATATGTATACTTCTAGATTACTATGAAATTTACCACATACTTTGACATGTGCTGACATTTTCATAGGATTCAAGAATAAGATTACAATTACATTAGAGGTTGCCCCGGGCTGAACCAGCCCGTCGAAAGTTTCGGTTGGAGTTTTCAGCCTGGCCCATAATTATTTTTGCTCGGCCCGTAAAATATATTTTATTGAAAGTTGTCCTACAAGGCCTGAGATAATTTTTTATGAATGAAGACGAAAACTTGTCTAATTATCAGCTTTAAAAATAGTTTTAAAACTTTGGCCCGGCCCAATAATCTTATATTGCTATGTAACCTATTTATTTTATTAATATCTCTTTCTTTTAAGAAATGAGTCCAGCAATTTGATGTATGTGTAGGCATCTATTATAAAGAAATTTTAAGTGAAATCTACGATATTTTACTTAAGTAATTTTTCAAGATTAAAAAATACATAACATTGAAATTTCATATTTAAAAAGCAATTATAAACACCCACAGGGTATATATAATTTGGGAGATTCTATAATTGTTATTATTGCATATTAAAATATATAAAATATGGGGAGATTTTCACTCGGAAAAATTTCGTATTTTCCTTAAAGTTATTCTATGGGCAAAATCTTGAATCTTATTGGAAAATTTCTCCGGAAAAATTCCTTGCCTTCACATCTCTACTTACATTAAATAAATATTTAAAAATATTCACATATCAATAAAGTAATATAAAATTTTTACAAAAAATTTATCAATATTTGGATAGGGAGTTTTATATATTATAAGTTGCCAAAATTTTGATTTTTTTTTGTAAAAAAATTAAGTTTAAATTTTACATAGTAGGGGAGACCAGGACTAGCCTGCGCAATTTTTGTCAAAAAAATCATCATAGTTCCGAAAATGATCGTATATGATTTTGCAAAATACCAATCGATATCTTAAACATTTACCTATAAAATTGTTATATTTTTAAAATTTAATCATTTTTTCTCCAAAAAAGTTTTAGTAAAAGTAATTTTTTGAACCTAAGAGCCCCAAACCCGTGACTAGTCTGATCATCGATGGGGATAGTCGAATCAACTGGTTTAGGCTTCCAAAATTTTTTTTTCTTCAGATTTTCATATATGCTTTATTTATATAATATTATATTTACAATTATAATAAATCAAATAGAAATTTTTTTTGACCCAGGACCCATGCACCCAACCCAATATTTACATACTTCTGCATTGAAATCAATCTTCAAAATTATGAAAATTTTATGGTCCTGTTTATATATACATCTTTTATTAATATTTTAACAATGTTTATTTTTGATTTTTTATTCTGCTGTTTTAATAGAAGCTGCTTCGTGAATGGGGGGTGGTAAAAATCTGGTTTTTTATTTCCCTTATAACATATAAACCATAAAAAGGTTTACTTCATGAAATTAGATATTCAACAATTTTATTTTTCTCCTCAGCATCAAATATTTTTTGTTCATTATCTTGACCTATCTTGGGCATAGTGCCAGCCATTTTATATTTCTTATAATGTTTTAAAAAATTTGTAATATACCTATTAAAATAAATAAAAAATTCACTCAAAATTTATCTAATTCTATTTTTAAATATATAACATTAATTGGATCTAAGCCAAAATAAATATCATGATAACTAAAATGCTCATATCTATTTAAATGTAACAATTTGAACCATATTATATTGTCAATTACAATAGTTATATACATATATGAAAATCTTTGCTAGATATAATTTATTTTAAATATGGATCTTATAATCAGTATATATTTATATATGGTAAATAAATGTTCATATAAGATTGATTAAATATAATTTGAATTTAATAAAATATGTCAATCACAATATTTAAATTTATATATATATCATATAAATATATATATATTACAGTATATATATATATATGAAGATTTTAGTTTGCAATATTTATTTAGTTGAAATGTAAAAAATTACATTGATTAATTTATATAATAATTATCATTTTATATATTAAATTTATAAAATTTAACCTGTAATAGATTTTACTTTTCTTGATGACATAATTTTCATACATTTTATTGCTTCTTCATAATCCTTTATGGTGAAAATTTTCCTATATGGAATTTTTATATATTTGAGTACCATAATAATATAAAAATTAATTCATTGATTGAGCAGACAAGCCACTATTCTACTAACCCCAGTGGTAGTAATATTACTAATATGATCCTAACATATGTTTAAGGCTTACATATCAATCTAAAACTTTCCAAAATATTAAAATAATTTTAACTTTCATATATAGTCCATTTTGTCATGTTTAAACTTTTATTTTTTAATACAACCTAATATTGTAAAGTGAAAATATTGTAATTTTCCTATCAAAAACATGCCATAACAAATAAAAATTAAAATAACTAAATAATATAAATTATTTTCTTCCCCAAATATGGATATCATAGAATTCTATTTCAGAATAAAATTTCAATTTATAATCTTTACTGGGTTTAAAATAAAATCCGCTGAACCAACAAGCCCCTTGCGCCATCTAGCCCTGGTCTCCCCTATATAAATAAAATTATTTGATGAAATTATACATAAAAGCTTTCTACAGAAGAATTTTTATTTAATTTATCTATATTATAAAAAAAATTAAGATTGATTGATAATGATAATAATATGTCATGGATTAAAAAATTAATAAAATTGCTATAGTAGTAGCTTTTAAAAAGTCTTGAATATAAGTTGTTGTTTGTACAAATATAAACAGAAAATATTTGAATATTATTTAATAAACTTATAATTATCATCAATAACCTTCCTTTTAGGATATCAGAAATTTATTTGGTTAATATAATATATCAGAGCATAAATCCCAATGGAATCAGCAAATTATCAGTTTATCACAATACCACACCCTCACCTGATAATATATATATATATATTAGCGGCAATGTATTATTTTTTCAACTTTAAATAATTTTTTGAGCCCTTTTTTCAAAATTTAAAAATCTGATTTTACCGGAAATGTATTCCATCATATTTGAAATATCTACCCTATAAATTTTAGGCCATTTTGGAATGAACTTTTGAACTTAATATAATTAATATTAATTTAATTATAGATTTTTTATATAAATTATAAATGACTTAAAAACTAGCGGCGGCAAAATTGTCTAAAATTCCCAAGATAGGTATTCTAAACATGCTGGAATACATTTCCGGTAAAATCAGATTTTTAAATTTAAAAAAACATATATTTATTAAAAAATAAATTTATACACTATGTGTCGTTGGGATAATGGAATTTATGGAGCTTCGGAATCTTATAATTTTAAATCGTTTACTTAAAGTGAACTTTATTTCGGTTGGAAATGTATTTCTTCAGCACATGTAAAGTTCCTTCCCTATAAATTTCCTTCATTTTCGCCATGAACTTTGAACATCTTTTAAAAATTTATATGAAAAATATGTATATAAGGCTGCATTCAAAACCAAAAAATATATTTCAAAAGTTTGATAAATTATTAAAATTTTACAAAACCTTGTCCATAACTTAAACGTGATTGATAGAACGTATAACATTGCCACCTCCAGAATTTCTTCCATTATCAACGATAAAAGTCACTTGCGTATTTATTTGCCTTTTTAAAAGTAAATTGAATAATAGCTAAATAAATTATAATAAATTATCATCAATCAGAGTCTGTGTAGAGAGAGTCTTTGGCATAATTATTGCTAAAGGCATTTTTATAAATTTTCAGAGACCAATGTTCTAGGTCCATGAAAATTATAAAAGCTGATTGATTTTTTTATAATTGTGTTATCGATAAAGAGGATTTAATCAAGATAAAGAAATGAAATTATATCCACAATATCCTTTCTTAAAACCATATTTTTATTATGATCAATGTAGATGTTCAAGTCCATCCCTGAATAAGAGAAATTTTTTCTCACATATTTACATAGATCAATAAATGAATAATACATTGAAAATTTAAATGTGTATTGTAATTAATTATAATTAATGTAGTATATTTAAAGAAAAGGTAAGTGTTATGCTAGATCCATTCTGGAGCTATAAATTTTGCTTAAAATTATTTAATTTAATAAGGCTTGACTTATAATCTGCAAAAATGTTTACAGTACACCATTAATTTGATTTTTTCGATTTCTATATTAATATCTTGATATTCTCAGAATTTAAAGAGTAATTAAATTGAATGTTAAAATATAAGATTTTAAAATTGATAATACCATTATTAATGAATTATTACTTTCAATTCAGTCATTGAATCAATATCCTTTATCCAATCACAATATAACAAGTCTCAGTGCACCATAATAAATTGCCGATGTACAATGTTTCTTAGCCATTTTTTTAAAATATAAAATTGCAAAATTTTTAAAGAAACGTTCTCTTATTTGCAAATTAAAATAAAAGTTTTGGCCACTTGGCCACTAGTGTTTTTTAGTTCAAATGTTCACGGCAAAATTCTCCGAAGTTCGCAATGTTACAATATAGATGCATATCATGTTTTTAAGCGATTTAAAAAAAATGTTTGGATTTTTAAAAATACTATTTCACATTAAAATCCTATATGTATTTTTTATTATATAATCTTAAAAATTTAAATTTTGTTTCACATGTCTCCTTGTTATTTTTTAAAGAAAAAAAAGGTAAAATCATTAATATATATTTGAAAGTTCATTTTCAAGGGATATTATTATATTTTTTCTGATCTTATTTTTTGGTGTATAATATTTAACAATTTTACTATAGTAATTTATATTAAAATCTTTTGGAAGGCATATCGATTAAAAGAATAAAATTTTGAACTAACGAAATATTTTAAAGCTAAATCAATATTTTTAATTCTCACAAATTGAAGCGCTTGCCTTTTGCCGTAAATTTCATACTGCATTTCAAATGGTGACGTGAAAATTGGAACGCTAAATAGTTAGTATTGCTAATCGACTCGATTGAACCGATTTTTAAAAACAGCTAACTCAATATTTTAGCCAAAAATATTGTCTAAGCCTCGAGATTTCGCTAATAGATGTCCGAACTTTATGCCCACTATGAGCAAAATATTCAGTAGTTTTTTTTAAAAAATTATTTTCTTCCTCATATTTTCTAAAATTACCACTTCAAATTTAAACAATAAGGCGTTTTTTCAAAACAAAACCAAGAACTCTAAGTGTTTCTACTCAATTTTGATTTAAATTTAACATAACGGATCCAAATTTAATTTCGAGGATGATGGCTGTCTAAATATGGGCTATAAAGAATAAAATACCAAACCACACGCCAAATGTATACATATTAATGCCAAAAACGAGGGATACAAATCGAACGGTTAGACCGGTATTTATCACTAATTACCGAATCTAAACAGTAAAAAAATTATCGCCAGAACCTGAACCTTAAAAATGTCTGTGAACTGGTTTGAACTTTTTTATATTTTAACTCTTGATAATTAATTAATAATCAGTTTTGATTAAAAAGTATCAATAATTGTTTTAAGATATTTTTCTTCTGTATCGCTTTTGAAGGTGCCAATTTATTTTTCCTCCAAGTAGACATTATTTGACTGAAGATAATCTTGACAATATCATATATGGCTTAATTATATTTTTTTAGAAAATTGTGATAAAATTTTTAAAAAATGTTGTTTTCTTTACACGCTTGGTATATGCGAAAATGTCTGAGAGTTTTAAAGGTTCAAACCGAACTGATATTATTATTTTTTACTAATCGAACTTGAACTATATTTTTATCTGAACCCAACCGATATTTGTTGTGGGATCCCTGGCCAAAACAACGCAAATTATATACTATAATCGTATATTTGAATATAAAAATTATGGGAAATCACATTTTGCGAAGAATTTCTCCCAAAGAAAGTATTAGTTTTATCTATACAATTATTTGAATAAGCATCTGCATATGTTTATTCTGCAGGATTTCCAAATGGGTAATTAACCTATTTTTCAAACCGATTTTGCTACAGGTTGATGTTAGACCAATTAAGCTTAAATTTTGGGTGAATTATTGCTGCTAATATGCTACTGTCCTCGTATCATCTAGATTTATAGTAGACATTCATTAGTAAATACTTAAAATTTTTCTTTTTTGTTTTTAATTGTTTATTTATTTATTTTTTTCATATATACGTAATTTAAAAATATATATTAAAAATATCATGTAAACTATTTGTAAATTAAAATCTATATAAAAAACTGTATAATAAAAAAAAAATTAGTATAGTAAATTGTATGTTGGGTGGGAGGAGGTCAAGAAAGAGAGCCGTGGATGGCAATGCAGTTAGATCTGCATATATCAATAGATATGCGCTGTCTGAGATAGAAGCCTTCCTGTGGGTCGCCAGTGATGGCGCGGATTTTTTTAAGAGATTTGAAGAAGGTTAGGCCATGATTTCCAAAAAAACCGGTTGTGTCGGATACGATTGGTATGAGATTGCAATTGGTTAGGGAAGTGTATTTATTAATTTTAGAGTTTTCAGCTCGCACGAATGAGTTGTTATTAAAGGAGGGAGAAAATCGGTCGATGCAAGTATAATCCCATGCTAATGGAGTTCCATTACTCCATGGTATTAATGTCAGCCCATCTGGCCGACTTAAAAATAATTTATTTTATTTTTAATTCAATAAATAAAACTTGTAGGTTGTAAATCAAATTTGTAAATATTGACTTGATAGAATTTCTGAGAAAAATTAAAATATGGTGGAGGATATTAAAATATGAAATAGATTTTTTTTTAGAAAAAAATAATATTTTATTTAAATTATTTTATTTTATTTATATTCTTTTTGAATAAATTTTAAAAGGATCAAAGGATCGAATATTAACAAAATAATCTCGATCACGATCATTTAAGAGAAAATCATAAATCTGTGTAAATTGCCAAAATTAATATCGAATCCAGGATCGTCGATCCTTTGATCTCGGTCCTTTAACAACTCTAATAAAGTTTTATAAATGACTAATTTGAATATTCTAGGCATGTAAAGATTTAATTTAAAAAAAAATTTATTTTACTATTAATGTATTGGATTTATTTTATATTTTGTATTAAATATAAATGTAACGAATTTTAAAACTCAAGCCCAAGCCCTATCCATAATTTTTTTTTGAAATAAATCCGGTCATAGCCCATAGAAATTTAAATAGAAGCCCAGCCTATATCTTCTCATGCATGCTTCTACCTCATAATTACCTTCTCTTCTCATACTTTGGCCTTCTTTCTCATTATAAATCGAGGAACATATTTTCTAACAAAAATTAACTTAGAAACTAATTTAATGTAATAATAATAAATACCTTAAAAATATGAACGACATAGGATTAGAGGAATATAATTGAAAAATAAGAATATATTGTTCTAATTGATATAGCGTCAACGTGTTTCTTCAATCAATGTGTTATTTTTACAACTTTAAAACATTTTTTAATCTCGTTTTTTTAAATTTAAAAACCTGATCTCACCTTCCAATAAGTTTAGAAAACCTACTCTAATGAACTTTTGAAACAGATATTTTATTAGTTTTTCCATATATTTTTTATATAAAATATAAATTACCCAAAAGTTAACGTCAAAATTGTTCTGAAATTCACAGGGTAGATATTCTAAACATGCCGGAATACATTTTTAGTAAAATTAGATCGCGCTCAAAAATGATTTAAAGTTGAAAAAAAAACAGATGACGCCAACGGAGAATCACGATTGAGCAGGGGAATAGGCGAGTATACAAATGCAGAGCACAATATACGCAACTAAAAGTCTAAATAATAGAGGCTTAATTAAACTTAATGTAAGCCTTTACCGTCATTTGCTAATAATTTAAAAAATTGATATGCATTAAAAAGGAACTTTAAAAAATTAAACTTTTTTGAATTCCAGAACTGGTTTAAAATGTTATGAAATTTAGTAAAATAATCATGTACCGCTCCTGATTTTCAGGCTTAAATGGTTAATAAGCAGAACCTTGTTATTATGGATTTATTTGCTTAGCAGTATTTTAGGCTTACTTATTAGTGAATTTTGGTATGACAGTTTGTTTGCCCTTTCCCAATTATTCCATATTCAAGTTAAGCAAATTGCAGTAACAACGCATTAATTTTTTTTTATCGGATGTAAAAATAATTAATGTTTTTTATTCAAAATAAATTATTGATTTAATACGCATAAATTCTCTTCAAACATAAAAAATCAATTAGACCTTATTAGGACATTTTTTTATACGGGTAGACTAGATGTGACTCACGTAATCAAATCAATAATTTGTTAATATGAAAATCATTTATTAATGGCTTCCCTAGCACGTACCACCTAATCATGTCCTAAGCGTGCTTTGATTAAATATAGGCGTGGCTTGCTGATCCAGTGACCACTTTTGCCCCCCCCCCCCCCCAACTACATCATGGATATAAAATGCCGAAATATAATATCACCAAGACTTTATGCGCTAAAAAAAGGAGAAATTATAAAAATTTAATTGTTTTTTAAAAATTATTTGATCGGTATTTGATTTATTTCTATAATTTTCCTCTTATTTAGTGCTGTTTTACTTAATTATCAAGGTGTTATATATATATATATATATTAAGTTCAATTCATATCAACT
The DNA here is from genome assembly GCF_954871325.1 of Gordionus sp. m RMFG-2023. NCBI lineage: Eukaryota > Metazoa > Nematomorpha > Gordioida > Chordodea > Parachordodidae > Gordionus > Gordionus sp. m RMFG-2023. Next base: position 40,939,221 of record NC_088777.1, on the reverse strand, counting down.
TCGGTTGCAACAGGACAAAGGCGCGTTCCCTCAAAATGACTAAACTTATTTCGAGCACGTCCATAATATTTTAAGCAAACGTTTTGTCTACTTTCAATATCTTATAAAAAAATTTAATTAATATCGCTACTATTTTGTTTGTTTAAGATGATATCATGATAGGGTTAAATGAGTCACCATCAGACTTTTGTAATTCACATCAACGTATTTATAATTTTTTTTAGTGAACTAACAAAATCTCTAAAAATGGTATTAAATAAAATTGAATTTATTAGAATGGAGATATGATTTAAGTTGTATATATATAGACATGGCAGATCTGCAAGGCATTTAGTTATTAATTCAATAATTAGCCGTAGTCTTACGAAGGCCCGAATACAAGCATCCTATAACATGCTAATCTTTCATCAGATTTTTGCTGGTGGCCATTTGGTTTAACTTCAGTCTTGGTTTTTAGGTGTATCCTTAATTTGAGAACTTCGCAAACGTCTCTTCCTTTCCAAAGAAATGATTCGAACCCAGTTGATATTGTCGTAAATAAATACTATAAATTAACTAATTATAACCAATCGTTATCTCGTTCCTTGGATATAATATCATGTGGAATTAATGCTCATTTTAGGGAAAATGTAGGCTCAGTTTTATAGAATGACAGGTTTTCATATTTTATTTTTATTATCATATTGTAAAAATTAGGAAATAATAAAATTGAAAAAAAAATTTTATATAAATTTTTGCATTCACTATTGGTTAGTATGTTCGCTACACATTATCATACATATGCCTGCTAAAAATTAAATTTTAAATCTATTTAGAGTATTGATATGGCAATTGCCCTTTGCTTAGTGACGATGTGTACTTGTCCCACCTCGGTCTAGGGGCTTTTTTTACAGATGGGCTGGGTTTCACGCGAGATTATAAGCTTAATTAAGGCCTTAATGGCGGATTGGCCTATAGTCTCTTATAGTAAATTTAAAAAAATTTTATTTTATGATAAATTTTCGTTCCACCTAAAATAATTAAAAAAAAACATTTATAAGTTTATATAAAGTTTTTTTTATTATTATTAATAGTTTTTTTTTCAAGTTTCCATAATAAAAATAGTTGGTTTAACAGCAGTGGAATTAGATATTAGTTTAGAGTATAATGGGAATGGTTATAAAAATATATCCTTTTTTTATCGATTTTTTTATAATTTATCAAAAGAAATTATTTAAAAATTAAATAAAAGATTATATGTTTGGTCAACTATTTCTTTTTAGATCCCTTCTTTAAGAAAATGTTGATCCGATAAATTTTTTATGATTGATATAGAAGGACAACCAGGAATGGTTCATGCAGCTTGATCTGCAACTATAAAAAAAAATCAATGCTGTATTCAGAAATCAAATGGAATCTAGATATTAATCTGCCAAAATTGGCCCAGACTGGGGTTGTCTAACCCGGTCCGGTTGACTTTCATTATATGTAAGGTTAACCACGCTAGAGTGACTATATTTTGGCTAAACCTAGAGAAGTGGTTAGTATTCTATACCAGGGAGGGATCGATTTAAAGGTGGCTCAAGATAAGAAAATGGTTATATTTGGAGTTTTTATTTTAGTTTCCTCTATATATATTTTTTTAAAAAATGGCTGCAAATTATCACATCTTTAATTCTCCTTTTTTTTATGGAAGGCTTTATTAATAATTTATGATGTATTTGTTTATCAACAATGATTTATTTTTACTAGAAAATATATTTTAACGATGAGTTTTGAAAAATTATATAAAATATACTTATGTATTAATAAATCAAGGTTAGCTAGAACTAAACCTTGATCGTTATGAAAATAGCCATATCTCGATTAATACCGCTCTTATCAACCATAATTTTAAAGGGGTAAAGCGATAAAGTGGCTAAGTCGCCTTTCGCATCTCACTCATAATACTGATCCATGTATATCATTTTTTTTTGATAAAAGGAATTCGACTATCGCAGAGTTTCCTGTCTGATAACAAGACAGATAACTTAGGGCTGCGAACGTAGTCTTAAATATCTGATATGACTACGGCCAGTAGATAAGAACAACCAATTTTAAAAAAATGTTCTGCCAAATATATTTTTTTCATAATTTAATATTAAATTATTGGAAGCCAAATTTTATCTTCTTTTCTTCAAATTATATAAAAATAATTCATTTGTAAACCTTATGATAATCATGGTTTAATATTCCGATAATATATTTATATTATATAGTTCGCGATATAGAGAAACAATATTTTGAAATAGAAGCAGAATTCGAAAGTTTTACCAAGTGTCACGATGACGTATGCCTCGACCCTAAACAAAAGAATGGTATGTCATTTAAATAAATCATTATATACATTCAACTAGTATTTTTATACCACTTTTGGGATAAAATGTAAATCGGGCTAATATTCTTTTCTTTTAGAGATCGGTATTGCTTAATTTTTGCTTCTGATTGCCTTTTGCGGGTATTGCTTAATTTTTGTTTCTGATTGCCTTTTGCGACGTTACACATCCTAATTTATTATTTCTAAACCTAGCCCTAGTTTTTTAATATATTTATTATATTAGGGTTTGGCCCAAATTTTAAAAATTTCGACTTTTAGACCTGTCCCTCAAAATTTGATAAATGCTTCTTCCTCTTATATTATTTTAATATTCCATAGATTAAAAAAAAAATAATTATTGAATAAAAATAATTTTTTTGAAAGCTTTTCTCAACGTTTTTGCTCAAATTGTTCTATACATACTCGTTCCCGCCGAAGAATTTACCAGAGCTATTAAGAATCTCCTCACGGTGAGTCTGCCGTACCTTTTTTTCTAATTTGATTATGATAACCAAAAGCATTTTTATTAATAAAAATGTGAATGATCTTTTTGGAATAACTGACCCATATAGGGGAATCCTCACGTGATTATCTGGAATCATGTTAGATCGCTAACTGAATGTTAATAAGATTTTTTAATTCTAAAAATCTTATTTTATCACCCATGTATCCCAGTCGAACCCGTTGAACTATACTTTATTTTAAATATCGATTTTTTCATATAAATTTGAAAAAAAAATGGATGAAGAAATTGTCAGAAATTTATGGTCCTCTACACATGCTGGAATATATTTCCGGTAAAATTCGAAATTTTCCAAATATAAATATAACCGTAAGAAAAATGATTATATATCGAGAGAATCCTTTATTAGCCGTTATTTCAGAAAGCCTTGTCACATATGCATGGTGTCATCGATTTTTATAAATTAAAACGAAATCAAAATTTTAGCCAAATATAATACATAAGCCTCAAGATTTGGTCAAAAGAGGGGCCAAATTTTTCTGCTACTATTTACGAAATCTCGAGGCGTATCAATATTTTTTTTGACTAAAATTTCTTAGGGAATCAGGAATCAAATATTTTAAGAAGCAGGAAGCAAAATTAAATCAGTTTAAATATTAAGATTCTCGGGACCTTTAATCAAGAATATGGAAAGTGGGGAAAATTTATAAAGAATAATGTTATATATAAGAGACTTTATACTTAATTATTATATGATTTTTTTTTCTAAACTACTATGGAGTAAAATCTATGACTGACGTCTGCCCTCCCTTTAACATGCCCGTCCACCCACCCATGGTTAATTAGTTCGTCCTCTCATTTTTCTAAAAATTTTGTTTCCATTAGCCCAATGATTAAAAATTATTAGATTAGTGATGGTAAATAAAAAAATAATTAGTCTCCTCTGCACATCCCGAAAATTTAAAGTCATCCAACCGGCGGTCTATTGTTTTAAAAAAACTTTTCTAACTTACCCAGCTCATCCAATGATTAAGATTATTAACCTGCCCGCTCACCCCCGCTTATTGTATGACTGGACGAGCTAAAGGAACTCTCGTGCAGACCTCTATATTACACTATTACCTTTTTCCCTCATTGATTATTTTAAAGAGAAAAAAAGAAGAGTTTTCTAAAGGAATAATATTTGCTTACCACAATAATATATTAAAAAATTTTTTTTCATATTTAAAACAGGAAATTTTAGTTAACTCGGTGTTGATACCTGTCATTGAATTATTTTCAGATCCCGATTACATAAACCAAACGATTATCTGGCTGGTATTATTTTACCCATATTAATTATTTTTTTTCTATTTTCTAATAAATGAAATATTGATTTTTATAACATTATAAACTATATTTTTTTTAAAAAAAAAATATGTGACTTCTCTTTAAAAAAAAGATGTATTAATTAAACGTTGCAAAACCTATTTTTTTTGGTTTGTTGAATCATTCACTCATTACCACGCTCGAAATTGCATGAAATACAATTTTATCCCTGAAGGAGTTATGAATTTCCATATATAAAGATCCCATAAATAAAATAATGTCTACACGTTTTATTATAGAGTACGGTACCACTATAGTCTGTTAGCAAAGGCATAAGAGATATAGTAGAGTTGTAGTTCCGTTTCTGGCAGGATAGTAATAGAGTGAGTTTTTATTGTTAAGTTTACATTGTGCCTGTTATAGTATTCTAATTTACTTGACTTTTAATTCTTGGGTTCTATAGGTAGGCATGATAGATTTATGTTTTATTAGCTGATATTGAACCTGAACTACCATGAATATTTTCTTTCCCTACATAAGCATTCTGATTCTTTATTATCGATATATTTTAATTTAATCATAAACCCGTTTCATTATGAAAATTATAAAATTTAATATTTGGGATCTGTTTAATTTACTTACATACCTTTTTGGAAGATTATAAACATTTTTTCATGAAGTCCACTTTGTTTTAAATTTTTATTTTCAATTGTAATCTAGAGTAACTGGTAAAAATATAATAATATCAAATTTAGTGTTATATTGTTTATTTTTTTACAAAAATTAGAAGATATAGTTATTATAGTATTAAATAGATTATATGTTTTTTTCATTAGCAACTTGTATCATTTAAAGTGAAAAAGTTGTCACTGTAGATTATTTAATATTGACTAAATATCTAAGTGTTGTTAAGCGGCATTTTAATTAGCCAAAATAATATTATGCAGGTCTCTAGATTTCTTTAATAGATTTCCAACTCCAAACCTTTTTACCTACGAGCAAAATCTCCAGGTTGCCTATTTTTAGGTTATAATATCGGGTTACCCGTTTTTAAAAATCGAGCCGTTTAATAACAACACTAAAAACTATATATTATTCAATTTCATCTCACCTGTTAACATAAAACATACTTAATAACTAAATAATAAATTAAATAATGTGATATTCTTATATTACCATCTATACCAAATCTAACCCAAAAAATTTTCAAGGTTAATAAAAGCTTATCATCTTTGTCCAGATATTCAAAAAAATTATATATTTTTTTTTAAAAGAAATTAGGTGCCCATGTAAAATTCGATTATATGACAAATTTTATTGAGATGCATTAGGTTATATAGTCTCATTAATTAATACATTAATATAATATTACTAGTTGATAACCCGTCAAAAATGACGGGGAATATTCTTTTTAATGAAACAATATCTCTTATTAGCACCCTAAATACTATCATTATTTACCAGAGCTCCTGTTAGTCAGAATTGTCAGCGATCATATTAGGAGACCAACCAGGTTCACCATGAGGGAATAGTAAAGGATAAACCATGGGGTCTAAATTTGGGCTCAATACATTAAGAATAATGAGATCGTTGTCATTAGATTTAGGATAGACTTTAATATCTCTTTTGAAAGGAGGCTCTCCATCTTCATTATTGAAAATCATAGCTACGTCATCCATAGATGGTAAATTATAACGGCGTCGATCGCTAGAACGATCTCCTTTAAAGATCATATTAATGGTTGGGAGTTTTAGAAGTAGTTGCTAATTCTAATGCAGATTGATGGACTTCACCTAATGTCTTAAAACTAAGAGCATAGGGATTAATTTGTCGTATTAACTGATCTAATTGCTTCATAATATCTTTATTACATTTACTATTTGCCGGATGGTGTATACGCTTATCTATAACCTGTGTCGTATCTAACACTTATAACTGGGCATAAGTAGGCAAAGCATTAGAAGGTGGGTATAAATTAGATGTGCGGTGATATATTTGGCCGTGCACTTTGAAACAATAAGGGCCACTACCAGTAAGCTCCGAAATTTTTGCGCCCATCGATGCAAAAGCTACTGCTGAATTATAAGAACGTATGTTCTTCATAAAATTATTATGTAACTTATCTTGAGGGTTTGATATAAGATTTTTCAAATAAGGAGGATATGGTATTTGGGTAAGGTTAACCTTCCCTTTATGACAGCACTGTGTGAATTTACCGTTGTTCGGTCTCTCAGCTATGAAATTCATGGAAAAACAAAATTGACATATGATATTCATAGGCCCGCAAGTATGTTCAGTTATTAAGTGAATATCATTAGTATTAAAATGTGTTAAATTACTTCTATTTTTAGGAATAGATGTATAGGTGGTGGGGAAAATCTGTTTAAGCTTTAGACGAAAACGGGCAGCACATGCCCCGCATCCTAGCAGTTTTAGTTGATATATCAATAGGAAAAGGTTTATTTAAATTAATACTTTGAGGTGTAGGTACTAAAGCTACTATAGGTTTGGGTTTCTTGGATTTTATATGACTTGGCACTTTACGACCACTTTCCTTAAAATAAAAATATTTTATCTAAATTATTGGAAAATAAAACTTCTTTTGTTATGTTTAATCTTTTTCTATTTCCCAAAATAGAAGTGTAAGTGGTAGGAAAGATTTGTTTAATTTTTTGATGAAAACGGCTTATGCATGCGCGAATCATCGCAGTTTTAATTGATAAATCAATTGGGAGATATAAATTTGAATTAGGATTATGAGTTGTAGTTAATGAAACTAATTTAGGATTATTATATTTGGATTTTATGTGATTCCGTAATTTGCGGATACTTTCCTTTGATTGTTTGGGAGATTGTCTATTTTCCATAGTATTCTATTTATTAACGTTACAAAGAATAAAAATTAAATATTATTTTCAAATAACTGGTAACACAAAAAAATTCCTAAATCTAGAAATGAACGTTTTCGTATCTTGGTTATGTTAATTTTTTTTCTATCAACTTTCCTATCATCTTAACGTTAATTTTTTCACTTTCCTATCTCCTAATGTTAAAATATTTTTTTTCTATCAACTTTCCTATCATCTTAATGTTAAATAAATCGAGAGCTATTATTATCTCGTTAATGTAAAAATTTTTTACGGCAACACTGGAACCTATCGTTCGGAAGAACTGAAATAACATATATAAAAGTCATAATTCATTTAAAAATACAATCAGAATATGAAAGTCGCATAGGCCTTGGTTTTTTGATAAGGCCTGGCCATGTCTGCGAAAAAAAATTTCCCGGCCAATGTCATCTCTATTTTAAATTTTACTTAATATGATATCTATCACAATTTTAAATTTTATTCTAAAATCTAAATATAAAATTAAATTTAAGACATTGTTATTAAATTACAATAGAAATAAATGGAATATAAAATTAAATTTAAGAAATTGTTATAAAATTACAATAAAAAATAAATGAAAATTATATAAAAGTTGCATGGGACTTGGTTTTTTGATCAGGCCTGGCTATGTCTGCAAAAATAAATATCAGTTCTATTTTAAATTTTACCCAGATATTACTAATACCCTTAATGCTCGTGGGTTAAATTGCAACAATTTTACCTCTTTTTCTCTTAAATTTTAATATTTTTATAATATATATTAATAAAGCATATTTCGTATCATATACACCTAACTAATTAGTATTTACCCACAATAGAAATAAATGGAATATAAAATTAAATTTAAGACATTGTTATTAAATCAAAATAAAAAAAATGAAAATTTTATGAAAGTTGCATGGGACTTGGTTTTTTGGGCCTGATGTCTCTATCCCATATTTAAAATTAAATTTTCAAGGATCTCTATTTTAAATTTTAGCCAATATGATTTCTATCACAATTTAAATTTTGATATTTCTAATACCCTCTTAATGTTCACGTGTTACATTGCAACAATTTTACCTCTTTTTCTCCTAAATTTTAATATTTTTATAAAATATATTAATAAAGCATATTTAGTATCATATTCACCTAACTAAATAATTACCCATCAACCCCATCATTCTGATTAAATTAAGTTAATTTTATAAAAAAAAGTTTCATATATATACAAATATATCAAAATATAATATTGAAGGGTAAATTTTCAAGGATCTCTATTTTAAATTTTAGCCAATATGATTTCTATCACAATTTAAATTTTGATATTTCTAATACCCTCTTAATGTTCACGTGTTACATTGCAACAATTTTACCTCTTTTTCTCCTAAATTTTAATATTTCTATAAAATATATTAATAAAGCATATTTAGTATCATATACACCTAACTAAATAATTACCCATCAACCCCATCATTCTGATTAAATTAAGTTAATTTTATAAAAAAAAGTTTCATATATATACAAATATATCAAAATATAATATTGAAGGGGGGGGCTCAATGGAAAGAACGTTTGCCTTCCGAACGATAGGTCGCGAATTCAAATCCCTAATTTGCCATAAAAAAATTTTTTAAAAAAAATTTTAACATTAGCGAGATAATAATAGCCCTCGATTTATTTAACATTAAGATGATAGGAAAGTTAATAGAAAAAAAAAATTTAACTTTAGGAGATAGGAAAGTGAAAAAATTAACGTTACGATGATAGGAAAGTTGATAGAAAAAAAATTAACATTACCAAGATACGAAAACGTTCATTTCTTGATTACGGCTATTATATATAGATTAAAAAAAAAATTGTAGTAATATTAAGAACATAGGAAAATATACATTACGGATATTTAAACAGTGAAAATTTTTCTCATCTCAATATCATCATAATAATAATAAATATTATATGTAAAACATTTTTAACTTGATAATGCACCAATAATTATTTTACAATGTAAAATGTTTTTTATGGTTAAATACATTTTGCAAAAGCTATTTCGTTAACTAAATTAGTAGCTTAATGCATATATTTTGAAGCATTTTGATATGTAGATTCAAATTTCATATTTTATTTTCTATCTGAAATTAGGATAATTTTAAAATTAATTTAATGACAAGAAAATGAAGTTAATTTTTTCAACGGCCTCACTTTATTTTATAAATTTTAACAGGTAGGAAGTCACTTCTGATGTATAAGAATTATATACCATTGATAACATTATTTAAATTGAATGTAATTAGAAGTTTTAATACTACTTTAATTTTTTTTAATAAATAACTTATCAGTGTTCTCAATACTCGATAACGAACGATAATTTTTTGGAGGTTGTGAAGGTGCTAGATAATGTTCGCGAACTTGAAGCTATTAAAGAAATCGTAGGGCAAGAAATTGCCTCTGAAAGATCCAAGGATACAGGGGGAATCGATGGTATTATATATTTATGTTTGTGTACCTTGTTGGAAAGCAAATTGGTTGGCCCTTATTATATTTTATTTCTATTTTTTTTAGTAGAGTTCTTTTTAAGGAAAAGTAATTTTGAAAATATGAATACAGTATAAGCACGCATCTAAAGCTTCTCTTGTTTGTCAACCTGATCTGTAAATAATAATAATAATATATCTTTACTATCTTCTCAGCTGATCACTCTTTTCTCAATGAATACTGTTCTTAACTTGATTCTTGATATCGATGGTTTGCTTTTCAGCATCCATTTTCATCATAATCAGAATACTATTGTATTCATGATATGCTTGCATTTTCCGTGCCTATTTTTATCAATGAATTATTAATATTTGGAAAATCTTAATGGTATCTGTGGCTCGTGATCTGTTTTTATTATGAATCTTCCATTTTTCACATGTACATTATATAACTTTTCTATGCATTTTAAAGGATTCCCACCCTTTTTATTTTTAGTATCTATCTTACGCATAGTTATTGATCGGAATTTTTTTAGCTACCAAATGCATAACGTTTACCGGACTACCTAAAAGTATTGTTATACTTAAAGAAGCCTTCCTTAAAATTATATTTTATATTATCGTGTAAAACATTAGTTTTGAAAAACCTATAGCCTCCATGAGCATGTTACTTTACCGATAGATCTGATATATTATTTCCGGAGAAATTAACAGGGAAATATATTTGAACCTGCATGTAATAATGATAGTGACCTATACCAAACACGAACCATAAGGATTTTTATTCTTAATAACATTATACTTGAAAGGACACTTATCAATTGTGTATTGGTTAAGTTAGCTGCATACATCATATATTTTTTTTGTTGATGCGGACCGTTTTACTATCCATTCCTCCATGGAATTGATCATCCACCACAGTTTATTTGCTGTTTTTTATTAGCTGCATGCTCTTTAAATTATTATAAAGTTTCTTGTTTAGATGCCAATCCTGATAACAATTATATAAAGCCCCTTTTCAATCAATTTAATTTTCATTTTTTAAAAAATACACCCAGATGCCGAAGTTAAACAAAGGTTACAAAGTTTGACGTACCTTAAAAGATTGATCGACTCACGGATTAAGAGGATGGTTCAAGGAACTTCTTATTCTGAACTGGTAAAAAAATAATAAATAGGAAAGAAGGATAATAATTAAAAGATCGTTATTCTGTACCTATTGATTTAATCATTTAAATATGGGGAGTTCTTAATTTTAGATTAGTTATTCAACATTTCAAGTTCAGTATTTGAATGTAAGATTGTTTGCATAAACTTTAATTTTTTTTAACAAGGCATTTCACTTTACCTAATTTTAGTTTGAAGAGGGTCAACGGTTTCCAATAATACACTATTATTAAGTAGAGAAAGAAATATTCGTATTACGGAAAATATTTTATGCAAAGGTAAAATAAGGATCAATGCCAAAGTATAAAAATTGAAATTTACTATTTTTTTTTATATAGAGCAACAAATTTAAAGCCTTATCTCCTGACCAATCCGAGCAGTTGAAAAATATCAAGCTATCCTTTATTTTAGACCATACGTTATCATTGGATTATTTTTTAAGTTAACCAAATTTTTATTCATCCATTTTTTTAAAGAATAAATAACATTTGCTCTCGTGAATATTGGACTGACCTAAACAGTGTCCATTGAAATATTTGTTTTTAAAAAAATAGTTAATTAATAAAAAGAAAATTGATGACGAAAGGCTGAGATAATATATTATAAAATTATCTGTAATGTGTCAAAGATTGGGGAAAAATGTTTAAAATTCAGAAATGTCATTACCAATTAATAAAAAAGCGGGGAATGACTTAATAATCTTGGGTATGTATTGGGAGAATTAATAAAAAGAAAAAAATTTGTACGAATCTTTCATTTTCGAATTGATTTTAAAAAAATATAAATTTTGTTTTCGTAATTATTGTAAAATTGATATTTGTGTGTACGGAAAGGAAAAATTTAATAAAAATATCCTAGTTGCTACGAATGGAGATTAACAAAATATGGTATATTGAAGACACGGTGATACAATTAATAATTCGACCCCGGACTAGGTATGAACGCCGGGATGCAAGGGGGGCTTTTGCCCGGATACATCCGTTAGGAGATCCGCGAAGGTGTTTCCGGTGCCAATAGAGAGGACATGTACGAAGTAGATGCCCACTGGATATTAGAAATGGAAATGAGGAGGCGGAAAACAGAGTACGATCTCCAATTCGATTATTAGCAGTGACAAATACTAGACCGATAACGGAGATAGTGGGGGGGGCGGAGACAAACTGGGGAGTTAGCAGAAACGACCCCGCCATCTATAGTCCTTATAGACATCTTTGGAGGAACGTCGGAATCAACATGGGGAGACTATTATCGAAAACGTAGGGGCAGGAGGGGCACAGGAAATAGACCAGGACCCAGAAGAGATATTCAGAGTACCGGTGGGGGTACCAGAGTTGGGGGGAAGCCAGGATTGGGACAATATGTTAGATTTTCTCATGACGGATGAAGAATTAGAAGAAATTATAGGCGATAGTGAGGATGGAGGATTTGGCTTATCCTAATGGGGGGAGTGTCATGGTTGTTAGAATTTTTATTGATTGTCAACAAAAAATAATATTGGTTTTGGTCAAGTCATCCTATAGAAATTAATTTTGTAACTCCCTAGTTTGTCTCCGCCCTCTGACCCACTATCTCCGCTATCGGTCTAGTTTTTGTCACTGATACTAATCGAATCGGAGATCGTACTCTGTATTCCGCCTCCTCATTTCCATTTCTAATATCCAGTGGGCATCTACTTCGTACATGTCGACCGCCAGAAATAATCAAAAAATATCTAAATATCCAGTGCCAACTAACACCAATGAAAAGTAAGGCAATGTTTTAGATGTCATTCTTACAATCATCTTGTTGGAGATTGTGTCGTTCCAGCATATGCACTAACCCATCAACAAGCGATACTCAATCCACGGAAGGAGGAGTAGCCGGGTAGTTCGGAAAATTATACAAGGTTCCGGGCCCAAAATTCCTAATATAAGAATGTACGATAACAAGCAATGACAGCGGATAGCTTAGGAAACGAAGATGAAGGAATTACTTTGTTAGCAACCTTAATGGGCCAAGGACATACGCCTCTGAACTTATGCTATAACTAATTTATATATATATAATTGTCTCAACATGGACCTAGAAATAATTCAGTTTATAAGAAACCTAGGAATTATTCTTATATACTATTGGACCATGGCGTCTTCCATTTCCTTGTCTGTAGGTTGAATCATTTGGTTTCTATCCCCAACATACTTTAAGGCCCCATTATCGCGAACATCCTTCATCTAAATTCCTTGATAAGCTATTGGCGGCCGTTGCTTGTTACCTTACATTCTAATATTAGGATTCTTGGGCTCTTGACACCATAATTTTCCCAACTACCCAGTCTCTCCTTCCTAAGATTGAATATCGCCGGTTGAGGGGTTTGTGCATACGCTGGAACGATACAATCTCCAACGAGATGATTGTATGAACATCTAAAACATTGCCTTACTTTTTCATAGGCCTTAGTTGGCACTGGATATTTAGATATTTTTAGTTTATATCTGGCGGTCCTCTTCATAATTGCCAACACTAGATGTCCATGAGAATGATATTGATTTGTAATTAAAATGGACCACAGTCATTTAGAGTAAAACATTTCTTTTTCCAAAACAAAATTGGTACTATAAATCCGTTATAATTATTAATTAAATTTTCTTTTTTTCAAAATATTTAGAAAATTTTTTTTATGATCCTATTTTCAATTAAGTCACTATGACAGATTTATTTTATTTTTAAAACATAACTTTACAAATAAATAGCCAACCCAACACATGTATATATAAGATACCATCAAGATACATTTTAGAATGCCAACAACTTATTTTTTCCTAATTTATTAATAATAAAAATTTCCTATTTCATCAATTTTCTTTTCTTTTTATTTATTGATTATTTTTTATAAAAACTAATACTTTGTTGGACAAACCATCGAAAAAATAAATAAGATTCGAAACGAGATACATTAAGATTTTCACAAATATAATTTTCTCTTTTTTTATTTAATTAACTATTTGACTTGATAAAAATTATCTACAATGGATGCACCATAGAAAAATTAAATAACATTCGATCCGATTAAAATTTTTACCCACGTAATTTTTTTATAATTTTAAGTTTACAAATTAATAGCAAATAAAATTTAAACAGACAAACTTACGATTTTCACAAGAAAAACATAACCCTCAAAATATATTAAATAATTCTCTCTATATATTTCCCAAATAAATAACCCTTAAATTTTATACCTCATTTTATTGAAAAATTCATAATCCTTTTTAAAAAAATTATATCATTAAAATGACCACACCAATAAATAGAATAACCCTCTATATACATATGAAATCCTGACCCAAATTTAAACAAATTTTATTAAATTAAAATATCCCCCTACCTATCTTTTATTTGAGTTAAAATTCTGTTTGCAAAGATTAGACATATGACTGTCTTTTTTAATACAAATATTTCATTTATAATATATATATTTACAGACCAATATTTTTATATATTTTATCCTCTGTAAACATCCCTGCTTAATATATATAACTAATTTTACCCTTTATTAGTTACCCGTATGTATATCTATATATTTCCAAAAGATTTAACCCCTTTTTCATATATTACCCTATACCATTTACAACCTATTTTGACTTAAGAATTTAATTTAAAATTTTTTTATTTTTAAAAAAATTACTTACCTTGCGTTGTTTTATCTAGCATAATGCAATTTCTTATCCACTTATTCCCATATGTGAGTAATTTGTACTGTCCAATAATTTATTACATCCCACATTAACCCACTTGTTATACTGGGACCACATGCATTACCATAAAATTCGTTTTATTGACATCCTATAAATTATACTCTACATTTAAAATATTTATTTATATATATGTATATAATATATATAGATTTTACACTTTCAGACAAAACTTTTTCATATGACCACTGTCATCTCTATAATTTATAATAAAAATATTTTAAATAATAACAAAGTAAAAATATTCAGAAATATTATACAAATACTTATCCTAATTATTATATGACGATAATTTCGTTTAAAGGGCGCTATTTGTTTTTTTTACTTGTGAACATTTACAATCTTGAGTTATCAAAAAAATCTTTTATGGCTAAAAAGGTACTATATATTAGTTAGTAATAGAATGATATAAATTACCTTTACATCAATTATCTCAAGATACAAATACTGATTAGACCATAAATCAAACGACGCGTTATATATATAAATCCCCGTTTAAATTATTACAATTTTTTATATCAAATTTGTATAAAATCTTTAATATCTAATGTTTTTTTTATTTCTTAATTTATTCATTATAGATTACCTGAACACTATCAACTGTCAAAACTACATGTACTTCTATCTTACAATCGAAGTTTTCTATTTAATAAATAGCTTTCATAATTTTTCGTTCAAATTTTTTAAATCTTTAATTTATTTTGTATATTCTTTCAAAATTAATCTCTTTTTTAAAAAATAAATAAATATAAAACGCAAATATTTTTAAATGGCAGTCATTCAGGTCTCTAGCCCGGCAACACATATCGATAGAAAATGGGGGTGGTCTATCAATGTCATCGGTTACCCATCAGAATACAGCTAACCAGCCCATATGCATCAAATTAGTCAGAAACGAGGCCCAAAAGATATTCGATCAATACCTGATTGATAAGGTATTTATTAAATTTTAATTATTTGGTAATGTTATCTTCTTTAATGACTAAGTTTTACTTGACAAGTTTTTACTTTTTAAAGCTTTAAAAACAAATATGTTCAATCGATCTTCACAGAGTTGGAATTAATAATATTTTTTTTATACTTTAAGGCCCCTCATCTTATAAAATTGAATCCGGTTTATATAAAAGTTTTACGAGCCAAACTAAAAAATGAAATTCCTAACGCCACATGGTTTGATGATTTGCAATTTGAGGTAAATTTTATTAGAAAGATAATTTGGATTTATTCAATCATAGATGATAGCTTTACATGCACAGGATTCCATATCATAATGCGCTAAATCTTATTTTTTTTTTAAAAAATAATATTTTGTATCAATTAAAATTTAAATATTAATAAAAATGATTATGCACATTAAAAATATCCTTAACTTTGCTAATGGGGTTAACAGTCCTCAAAAAACGAAAAAAAACTTTCAACAACCTAAATTACACTTTAAAATAATATAAATAATGTTTTTTTTGGTTGTTGAAAGTTTGTAACCCTATATTAGTCACAATAGTTAAGATTTATGCATATTTTGATTTATAATTTTGACTTTCTTCACTTACAGGTTTTAGACATTTTTATCAAAGAAGATAACGGGATATTCGAAAATTTTAAGAAAAGCGATTTTTTTTACAAATTACTTGCCGAGATGGACATGCTACCTGAAACTAAAGATACTTCGGAGACTAGTTCACTGCACGAATATCGTAATTATTATTGTCAAACCTATATTTATAGATTTATGTTAAATTCCATTATTATAACCTTTTCGGATTTATTTTTAAAATTTTTATAAACTTTAACTACTTCTGGTGACATGGGCTCTTCACATCATTATTTTTATAGAAGAAATAATTTATCTAGCACATATTTAAAATTTTACAGCTAATAAAAATTCTTTAAATAACATAAAATTTAATATAGTAGAATAATTTATTTATTACAAAAATCGGAGGAAACTGGAAATGGTCATAGAAAAAATTGTAGTTTTTTTTTCAAATGGATACTAGGCTGTATTTATGCAAAACCTAGATTAAGCCACAGATTTAGGAGTAAAAGTTATGACGCATTTAAAAAAATATTATATATTTTAACTGGCGTACTGAAAAATTGCCTATTAGTATTACTATTACTAAGTACCAAAACACCTAAATTTATTTTATCTACTGTTTTAAAATAATCTTATTTTTGAAACTTTCGTTTCTCTAGTTGACTAAAAATTTGAAAAGTTAAAGGCGCCAAATTTTATAAACCGCCAAATCGTGTAAATTATAAAAATTTCTAAAATCCGGAATTAAAAGGCTAAAAAGCTATTAAATAAATGAAAGGAGACAATAAATTTGTAATTATTGTTCTTTCTTTTTTTTATATAAAGAAGAAATTATGATCAAATAATTTTGATTGATTTATCAACCAACCACTTTAAAAAAGAATGTTATAAAACTTACATAGATGAAAGATAACATTGACAGGTTTGGATAGTTTCCGTTTTAAATCGCGAAAACAAAAATAGATAAAAATTGATAGTTTATATCTCCTAGAAAATTTTTCAAGTGATATTTAAAATGATTATAATGGATACTAAGAAAGTAGACTTCTATTCAAATTGAGTTTTTAAAAAAATCGCTATGAATAGGAGGAAATATCCATAAGATTTTTAAATTTATAATCTTTAAAAAATGATTATAATGGATACTAAGAAAGTAGACTTCTATTCAAATTGAGTTTTTAAAAAAATCGCTATGAATAGGAGGAAATATCCATAAGATTTTTAAATTTATAATCTTTAAGATATTTCCATCATTTTAGTGATTTTTTTTATAAATCATTTAAATACATTGTTTACTTCCCTAAGCATCTAATATTATTTTCAATATTAAATTTTTTTTTAGGAAATATAAGAAAGATTCCCAATTTAGCAATTAAGAACATTGCTTCACTCCGATTTTTTTTTAAAGAAAAATATCTTATAAATGCTTGATTAATTTTCTTCAATTTATTGGGCTAGAATCAAAAAAGCTGCATCAGGTCGTAGTTTTAAAATCAGGATATTTAATATTAAAAAGGGCGTAAGATCTCTCTGACCGCATTTAAAATTTTTTTATATTAATATAAAGTCAATAACAGCTGACCAATCGAATATTGGCACATAATGCATTAAAAAAAGATCTACTATTTAAAAATTGCTCTATTTTTGGCATAATTGCTTTTTTCGTGCCTTTGGAATTAATTCCTATTTTTATTTACATAAATTTATTTTAAAAAATTTAATAGCTGTTTCACACTTTTCGCCCACTATATCCTCACACCCATCAGACAAAAGTGCTTTTTCGAATTACGGATTTAGGAGCGCGAGTGCTCAAAATTTGATATCTAAATATGACATGACAACGACGTCCTCCTACCCTCCTTCTTCCACGTTAATACCTAAAAGTAAACATTTACATGATAATAATTCTCAAATACATCCCAACATCCTCAAACGCGCACTTGAATTGGAATACAAAATCAATGCTCACGTGACTCATATAGGTTTTTTGAAAAACTTTTTTGAGATTTTTTTTTGGTTTCTAATTGGGATTGGAATTTTCGGGTCTGGCCTCCTAACTTGAATAAAATTATTTACTATGGGCTGGTTAAAGCCAGGCCGATTACCCCTCTAATATCTAAACTGTATTTTAATTTAATTATGCTATGACATATTGAAATGATAACCTATATATTTATGTATGTAAATTAA
Source organism: Gordionus sp. m RMFG-2023 (assembly GCF_954871325.1). Classification (NCBI taxonomy): domain Eukaryota; kingdom Metazoa; phylum Nematomorpha; class Gordioida; order Chordodea; family Parachordodidae; genus Gordionus; species Gordionus sp. m RMFG-2023. The sequence continues at coordinate 40,921,149 of NC_088777.1, read as the reverse complement.
AATGAAAAATACCCCCAAGTCGTCTCCAGGGAATCCGATAAAACGTATGCAATGTACGCTATAACTATAACCAGGCAGCCTTATCAAATGTCTGATGATGCTAGGCAGAAATGCATGAAGGCTAATAAAGATAAAACCAAAACAGGCACTAATGACGATAAACAACTTTACTCTGGTTTCGATAACAAAGTTGATACCTGGTGCGTATATAGGCGATACAGCGAATTTCACGATTTTCATATGAATCTCAGGGATAGGGTATTCTTTTCTTCTTCCATTTCTGTTTTTAACCACCTTGACATTTATATAATACTTCTGGAATATGTTATGTTGTTGTAGAGGAAAAAAAATAGATAGATTATGACATAGGAATAATTTCCAAAAAAAGTATATATTTTTTTTAAAAAAATATATCTTAAATTAAAAATTTCTTCCCACTTATTTTTATATATTTTTATAAAAAAATGTATAAATAAGTTGAAGATTTTGATCCTAATTAAATTTCCAACAAATAGATGCTTAAGTATAGAATTTACGAATATATTTAATGTTGTATTTATATATGGAATCAATTGGGATTCAGAATATCTGCATTTTTGATTTACATCAACTTTTATATAAGTTTTTCATATAAATTTAAAAAAAATACACAAAAGTTTTGGCCAAAATTGTTTGAAATTTATAGTATAGGCATTCTACTCATGCTGGAAAGCATTTCCTGTCAAATTCTATTTTTGAAATAGAAATCTCCTTCAATAAAGGATATAAAATTGAGATATTCCGAATTCCCTTATATCCCAATACGACATATATATATAATATAATAATATTCAGTATTCCGATGTTGACGAATTACGGTTTCCTCCGAAAAAACCGTTTGGAAATATGACTAAAGATTTTTTGGAAAAACGCCTTAAAATGCTAGATTCTTATCTCAAGGTAAACATTATACACTATAATATTATTTTTAGATTTTAGGTTTTTAAGCTTGGGGCTACATTAAAAATTTCTTTTAACTTTAAAATTATTTCCGGTTCCTCGAGGAACAATATACGCTAGATATATTATGTTATGTATTATATGAAAATGCTATTAATTTTTTTTTATATTAATCACCTTTTAAATTTAAAATAAGTATAAAAAATTTGATATTAATGTTGAATCAAAATATTATGAAGATATATTTGCTTTATATATTTTTTGGAAGTCATTGCTAATAATTTTATAATACGTCATAAACTTTTAATCATTATTAAAAATAAGGTCTTAATGTCTCCTGAATTCGTTAGAACTCACAAAGGGCTGAAAGAATTATTGGACCAGTTTTTGGAATCCGGCCCATACGAAAAATGGAACGGGCAAATAGCTAGAAAAGTTATTTAATCTATATAACTATCAAATAATTATTACTTTTAAATATTCTGATCAAGTTATACAGTGTGATATTACAATTAATCGAAGAGATTCTATTTATCAATGATCAATATATATGTTATACAAACTTAGCTAATTTACAAATAGCTAGCTAATATACAAATTTGTCCGCTAATTTACTAACTAGCTATCTATCACACAAATTAACTAGTTAATTTTTATTTTATCATTTTTATTTTTAGATTTTAGAGTATATTTTATATTTTCTTTTGAATTTGTTGATTTTTCTCCTTTTAGTATATATATATGGTAAATTCCATATCAAATCAACAAAAAAAGTCGATTTTCAACCCGACCCCAATTTTTCTTAAATTTTATATACTGGTAGTATATACTATAACTAAGAAATGAAATATTATCTTCCATCACTGTTTACCCGCTAATATGGCCGTTTAAAGCGCGGAAAAATGGTACATTTTTGATAAAATTCACCTCATTTATTTTCAAATATCTCGAGAAATAATTATTAGAAAAATAATTTAAATTTTATTTTGTAGCTTAATAAAAGTTCTTTAAAAAGACAAAAAAATAAATATGATGGACATTTTATTAATACCGAAAACCGGATGTGTAAAACCGGAAATGGCCATAGAAAATAAAGGTATATTTTTTTTCAAAATTTTTTTTCTGTAGATAGATATCACACTGTTTTATATTTGTACAAAATCCTAGACTGGGATGGACAGGGTTTAGGAGTTATCACTCTTTATAATAGCTAAAATTGAACAAATTTAACATTAATATTATCATATTTTAATTTAATGAATAGTTATGAAATAATGTTAATTTAAAATTTATGTCTAAATGATAGGCCCTTACTTTTTTTTTATCTTTATAAAAAAAATTTTGAGAGGTGGCTGGGATAATGAGCTGTTTAAAACTTTAGTTAAATTTTATCTCGAAATTAAAATTACTTGACAAAATAATTTTAAATATTTTATTTAGCATAAAATAATCTACAAAAATTGAAATTCAACAATAAATTTTCCCCCATATATTCAAAATTAAAAGAAAGGCTTAATTTTGACGAAAATTCTATAGATTATAAAACATTCAAACAATGGATAGCAGTTAATCAAACTACCCTCGAAACACTGACTAAATCTGCTGACGAATTTGTAGATTATTTAATTGAATAATTAAACAATTTAATTCCTCATTTATTTATAGCTTCACGATAATCATTAATTCGAAACTTTTTAAAATTCAATTTAAATGTTGACGAATTCTTAGTTATTGCAGACTTTTCAGAAAACTTTGCATTTGTAGTGCAGAACCATGCGCAAGGATTTAATCAGACCAATAATCAAGCCACTATCAACTCTTTTATAATTTATTACCGTGAGAACAACATAATAAAACATGTAAATTTAGTGGGTTATATCAGATTGTTTAAAGCACAACGCATGTGCATTTTATTTTTTAAAAATTGATCATATTCTTGAAGCAAAGATTTAATAGAGTGGCTAAAATTTATTATTTTTCTGATGGAGCAGTAACCAATATAAAAATAAAAGATTTCATTAATATCTACAATCATGAAAATGATTTTGGGATAGTGACATTTTTTGAAACCGCACAAGGTAAAAGTCCATGCGACATTTTGGGGGCCGTTACTAAACAGTTAGCAGCTCAAGCAAGCTTGCAACGTCCATATGAACATCACATATTGACAATAATAGATTTATTTAACTATGCAAGAAATAATATCTATGGGGTAAATTATATATTTGTGCAATAATGAATATATGAACATAGAAAGTCATCTTGAAAGCAGATTTTTGAGAGCAAAGAGAATTTCTGGAACACAAAGTTCCAAGCTTTTATTCCCCTAGTCGAAAACAAAAGTCATAATTTATTAAAATTCCTTGAATGATTATAATATATGATATATTTTAATTATAAATTTTTGATTGTATTATATGTAATGCAATTTGAGGCAAATAAAGTTATAAATATGTTTAGAATTATTTTGTCAAGTAACTTCGAGACAAAATTTAATTAAAGTGTTAAACAAAGCTCATTATTCCAGCCACTTCTCAAAAATTTTGATAAAGATAAAAAAATAAGGGCCTGTCATTTAGACATAATTTTTAAAATTAACATTATTTCATAACTATTCATTAAATTAAAATATGATGATATTAATGTTAAATTTGTTCAATTTTAGCCATATAAAGAGTGATAACTCCTAAACCCATGTTCATCCCAGTCTAGGATTTTTTACAAATATAAAGCAGTGTGATATCTATTTACAGAAAAAAAATTTTGAAAAAAAATACCTTTTTTTTCTATGGCCATTTCCGGTTTTCGATATTAATCAAATGTATTTATTTTTATGTCATTATAAAGAACATTTATTAAGCTACAAAATAAAATTTAAATTATATTTCTAACATAATTATTTCTCGAGATATTTGAAAATAAATGAGGTGCATTTTGTTAAAAATGTACCATTTTTCCGCGCTTTAAACGGCCATATCTTAGCGGGTAAACAGTGTTGGAAGGTAAAATTTCATTTTTTTCTTTGTTACAGTATATACTACCAGTATACAAAATTTAAGAAAAATTGAAGGGGGTCGGGTTGAAAATCGACTTTTTTTGTTGATTTGATATGGAATTCACCATATATATATATATTTATATATATTTTCTCCATTTTTTAGAATATTTTATACTTATAACACAATTAATTTTTCGTTATCTTTGTATGATTTCAACTGATTTTTGAATATTTTTTATTTTTAATGAAAATATTTTTTCCAATTTTTGCCTACTTTTTGTATTTTTTAGCCCATTTTTTTGTAATTTTCAATTCTGTTTATTTTTCCGGCCTATTTTTAAAATAGAATCTTGTAAAGTTTTCTTAACTTTCAAGTCTTTTGTGTATTTCTTTCTACCCACTTTTAAGGGTTTTATCATTTTTTTTAAGGTTTACTTAATTTTTTATCTTTCTATATGTTAAAATGCTCATGCTAACTAATTTATTTTCCTCTTAGTTTATTTTGGTGAAAAATACGACCGTGACAAAACTTATATCTAATTCTAATTTGTCTCTCGTAAACAAATTCTTTCAGAACACCTTAAAGTCTCTCAAGACTATTAAATCATAATTTCTGACTCATAATTTATTACTGCCATCTGGGAGTTAGATTTGAATTTTATTTTCTACTTCCCATTTTATTAGAATGGGCACTTTCGGGCTGTTATCTCTCATATATTTTATTAGGCATACTTTTTGCAGGCCTCTAACCGGGTTATGGTTGTACCTTTTTTGAAAAGTTTAAATTATAATAATTATTCTAAAAAGTTAATAACGTATAGGCTCATTATTTAAAAAAAATATTGTTATAATATCCTCCTTTTTTCATTTTTTGTGCGAATGAGAGTCACAGGATTAAAATTATCTACAAAACTACAAATTTTCAGAGGGGCGGAGATTTTTAGATCTTCTCTTGGTTAGACCAATGTTCACGGAGAAGCTTTATCAGAGGGTGCAAGCATTTTCTCAACTTATTGCATCTTTATTCCACATTCCTCTTATATATTTTGAACTATTTTCAGAGACTTTTTGAAAACCTTCAAAGTTTCTAATTTTTGCATACTTTTTTATTTTTATTTACCTCGTGATAATGAATAAAAAAAGTAGCGACAAATTTATGAGAAATAAAATTGAATCCTGAAATTGCCTCAATAAAAGGCTTTTATGACAACAAATTGAAAAAGAATTTGGAATAAAGATCCATATCAATAAAATATAATGCTAAGAGAGGAAAGTGAAGTTAATATGACTAAGCATTGTAAAACATATAAAAATCAGGTATAATATTGTGGTGGAGGGGGGGGGGTGTTATAAAAGCACACTAAATTAGGGAGAAAAATAAGTTTAAAAAAGAAAATCATGAAAACAGCTCAAAAATTGGTTTAAGATCAGGTAAAAATTATGATATATCAGGCTAAAAAATCTAAATATTCAAAAATTGGTAGAAAAATTGAAAATTAAGAGAAATCAAGTTTAAAAATAAATTTGATTAAAATTTATAGAATTTGGTACAATGCTCTTAAAATAAAGAAGAAACGGAAACGAGAGAAAAATTAAGTTATAAACAGTAAAATGGGTAAAAAATCAGGCTATAATTTTTTTGAAAATAATAAATACTCAAAAAGTTCTAAAAATGAAAAAAATCAATTAAAAATTTAGAAAAAAATGATAAAAAAATTCCATAAATTGGAAAAGAAATTTATAAAACAAAAATTACCAGCTAATTTGTATTTTAGCTAGATTGTATTTTATTTAAGTAGTCTATATACTGGCTACGCCTCTATCTACTACAAATTTATAAATTAGCCCAAGTTGTTAACTAGATTAGAGATTGGCCCTGCCTGAATTGGCTCATCTAGATTTTTGGGAAAAAATAATTTTCTACCCTCGAAAACTGAATCTATGTAATTTGATATTTTTTAATGAACATGATCCGACTTTTTTAAATTTTGTTTAAAGGAGCTAACCCAATCTTATAAACCTATAACCTATATAGCTCGTTTAAACAGGTTCATATAAGATCAAATATTGACATAGTTTTTTAAATCTTACTTTTCGAATATCTCTTATCTTAAAAACGTGTTCCTGTGATTTACTTCTTTTTTTAAAAGAAATAATAGGAACACAAATCTCTTTATATATATATTTTTTTATAACAGATGGATACTTTTGTAAACCCTCTAAAATCTTCCGTCAGATTTATGGGAAGCGTAGTCAAAACAGTTCCAGAAAATATTGCTGACGGGGTTATAAAAGTATCGGATACCATGAAAGATGGAGTTGAAAAGTTCATTAATCTTACTGTAAGATTTTTATTCGCTTATTTTTATTTTACGAACCCCTCCCCCATACCTCCTATTTTTTAAATATTCTCAGCTTTCAAAAAATATTATTGAAATACTTGGTTTTTTAAGTTTATGATTGTCCCTTATAATATTTTACATCTAGGTGCCCCCTCCCCCCATTTTTTACTTATATAGTATAAATTGTGTTTACATGCATTTTTATTGTTATTTTTTTCTGATGATTGATTTAGTAGCACTAGTGTGGTTAAACGGCTCGATTTGGGTCAAGTTTTAAAAACGGCGAACTCAATATTTTAGCCAAAAAATTCTTGCCTAAGCCTCGAGATTATTCTAATAGATGGCCAAACCTTTGTGACATCTGTGAGCTAAAATCTTTAGGCTTGTGTAATAATTTTCTGGTTAAAACGTTGAGTTAGCCCTTTTCAAAAATCGCCTCAAAAAGAACCGTTTAGCAAGAGTAGGCACATTATATTATGTGTAAAATGTAATATAATATAGCAATTCATACCGGGTTTCAAAATGCTCAATGAAGAACACTCTTTAACCAGCAATTACACAATTAATAAAGCTTCTCTTACAGATATGGAGGTTACTTAATATTCCTTTTTTTTTGAAATTATTTACTTCCATTTTCTTATCAAAGATCATATAGTTAAATGCTCAAAATAGAAATTGGAAGATAAATTATTAATGAGAAATTCGACCTATATTTTGTAAGCCAAAATAAAAACAACTTTAATTGGAAATCTCCTCACATAAATGTAGAATATATATTTTTGCTTATAACAAATGATATTATTATCTTATTGTACGCAGATTGGAATTGTACCCTTCTTTCCCTTTTCTTAAAATGTTTTCTATTTTTATAAACATTTTTTTTTAAAAAATGGAAGATATTATAGATCAGAGTGTCGAACTGAACCTATATTAATTTAATATTTTTAAATAAACCTGAGTCAAACCCTTTTCAAAATTTTTAAAGGAGCTAACCAAGCCTTTATAACCGGTTTATATACTTTTTTATTTTATAAATATTAAATGGTGTAATTTAAAAATTAACATAATTTATTGTTTATCCCTTTAGCATATTTATTCTAAGCCTTATTTATTTTATTTTAAACTATGATATATATTAGGACTTGTTATATTAGAATGTTTATATATATTTTAAAAGGTTACGCTATTTGAATTATATATTATTATAACTTTCTTACATTTTATATTATCTTATGGAGGTCGATGTAATTGCATATTAGTAGAAGTTAAATGACATAATTATAAAAGTCTATATATAGGAAACAATTTTTATAATAAAGAATCTATTGTTTTGACTATAAAAGGACTGTGCCGATTAGACATCGGATCACCGATATTTTACGTTTTTAAAAAATATTGGATCTGGTCATTTTTTAAAAAAAACGATCCGATATTTGTTATTGTATTTGGTTATTTTATGATATTGTATATATAATCATATAATTTTTTTGTTTTATTAATATTTTCATAATAATAATATGTAATTTTTAAAAAATAGTTAAAATGTTTATACTTTTTTTGTTAAATTATCTGCAACAAGAAAAAGATCTTAAAATATTTAACGAGTCACATTCAGCTAGTGTTGTTAAACGGATCGATTTACTCAATTTTAAAAACGTTTAACTCAAAATTTTGGCCAAAAGTAAATTACTCAAACTTATTGATTTTGCCAAGATGACAGAAAGGTTTGAACTTATATTGGGAAAATTTCGAGGCTTATGTAATAATATTTTGGTGAAAATCTTTATTTCACCCTTTTTAAAAATCGGCTAAATATAGTTGCTTTACAACACCACTATCACTCATCATGCAAATATTTTTGGAGAATAAAAAAATATGCAATTAATCATTCGTAGTTAGTTGATTTAAAAAAAAGAAAGTATTGATATTTATATGACATTGATACAAAGATAGAAGGTAAATAAAAATCAATATAAATATTGAATCGGAATCGGTTTTTTGGTAATATCGGAAAAATTTGTGGATCGGCACAGCCCTAATATATAAAAAAATCGATTATGTATGCTAACCTAGACTGATTATTCATACATTTATAATTTTATATACACTGAATTCGTTATTGAAAGACATTTAAACGAGACCGCGAAACTGGATCAAACTGTTATAATTTTCTGAACCAAACCATTATAAAAAAAATATAAAAAGAGCAAACCGGACTGTTATAAATATTTTGAACCGGTTTTTTAAAAATAATTAACTTTAAATTATTAACCTAAATTTAAAATTTTGATTTTCCTTTGGGGCAATTTAAATTCGTGATTTCTTTTCAAATTAAAATTTTTTTAAAATTAAATTGGCATTAGCTTCACATCAAAATACCAAGTTTATTGTTTTTATTTTAAATATTCAATTTAATAGAGATTAGATAAATTACTAGTTAATTAGATAAGAAATAATCTTCGTGGTTAAATTAAATAAGGAATTATAAAAATATAAATTAAAAAGATTTTTCTCTAAGATTAATATATATTTATGTTTCATTAAATCAAATTTAAAAAACCGCAACGAACCTAAAAGAACTGTTATAAATTCCAAATCGAACCGATATGAATTCTTCAAAAAAACCGAAATGGAACAAAACCTTTATAAATTTTAAACTAAAAATTCAAACGAACCGAGCAGCTATACTTACGGTTAATCCCTGGATAGGAAAGACATCTAAACGGAACGCCTTTTAATCACTGGCTTCTAATACAGCTATTGAAATTGACTGCAGCTGACTTCAATGCATGCACCTAGATTAGTATTAATGTTATTGGTTTTATGTTATATTTTATTTTATATAATCTACTATATATTATATTACTAATAATTTGTAATTATAAAAAAATATAGCAATTGTTTAAAAAAAATAAGATTTATTTTAGATGATTTCTATTAACACACTATTAAAATAAAGAAAAACTTAAGAGAGCATTTTCTAATTAGTTTATTTCTTCCATAAAATCAAGGGAGATAAATCAATAAAAATAAATTCATGTATATCTCGATCCACGTTAACATATCTGAAGAAAATAAACTTGGCTTCTGAATTACTTAGCGAATGTTTGATGATAAACAATTCACTTCCTTCCATTAGTTCTAGTCAAAATAATTATCCTGACTCCAAGGAAGATTTTGAGTCCATAGCAAATGAAAGAAATTAAAAAAGTTAAAATATATCACACAATACAAAATAAGTTCGATTAATAGGCACTATATAAATTCCTTTAACGCCATCGAACGGATTAAACAATACACACGATATTCTTGCATATTGGGAAGGAAGATTTCGAGAAACCCAAATTCTATCTATTGGCAATAATAGTCATGTCTATCCCAACAACACAGGTTTCGGTCGAGCCTATTCAGGATTGAAATATTTTCTGTCATCAAGAGCAAGATAATACCGAGAGTTATTAGATGATATTTTAATTATACTTTGTAATCATAATTCTATTACAAATAAAAATTCACAATATAATTTTATGTTAAAATTATTTATCGAGTTATATAAACCTCATATTACTAAACTTTTATTAAAGGTTTTTTTTTAACCTGAACCAAACCTGAACCTTTATAAAATATAATTTTTGAACCGAGTTTAAACCTTTGTGAAATATAATGTCTTAACACTAACCTTAGCCTATTTAAGTGCGGATACTCTGGTAGCGATATTTATAATTTAAAAAAGAGCAATCAAATACTAAGGCTTTAGTTATTTAAAAAAAAATTAGGATGAAGAAAACATCACTTTTAAAATCTTGATACTTTTGATGGACGAAATATTTGATCTCAAAACTCGTAATCAATGGCTGCGGCATCGACTTATGGTCATTTTAAGGCAAGTTTTTCAAGTTACCTATGGTGGAACTATGAACAAGTTACCTTGAAAAATGAATTTTATATTTTAAAAAATATAAATAATATTTTTAGTATTTAATAAATCTACTACATTTTAACTTTTTTAAAAAAAACTCAATTGAAATATAAGTATTAGAAGTCGGCGTTGTCAGAACAAGCCCGTAAATTTTTTACCCCACCCCGTAATACATTTATGAAGGATGCTATCCTAATTATAAGTTTTAAAAAATTTGAGAAATTCCAATTTCACCAGTAAAAATATTTTTTCCCGGGCCTCATCTACAAGTATTACCTTCTCTAGTACCTATTAAGCCATTTTGAGATTTTAAAAGGTATATTAAAAAATATTTCCAGTTTTTTGCATTTCCCGTCACCTTATTATCAGGTTGCTATGATTTAAATTTGAAAAATTATTCAATAATTTTTAAAATTAACAAAAACTATTTGGCAATAGAAAAATGTTGGAGCAAATAGACTACCTGACATCTACCGAACAAGTCGCTCATTATTTGAAAAAATTTCGGTAATTTATTTTTGTTATTTAAGTAGTCTTGTAAATTATATGTAATATTTAAAATAAAATTGTTCCATTAATCGTTAAATAACGGCGGAATTCGGCTCAATCTACAGGCGCGTGCCGGAGAAAATTCGTTAACATTAAGGCATTTTAATTTATATTAATTTTTTTCAAATTTGAACTGCTATATTTTAAAAAAACTCCAGACGTCAAAGTGATAGTTAGTTTTAGCCGCCTAAAAATTGGCATGAACAAAAATATAGTAGTTACCCAACTGAGATCGTCGCTTTCAAAACTATTCTTGCTACAACTAAGTGTTCAAAATCTAGGGTTCAGCATTAAAACTAATTCTTTTAATATTGCGGGTCTTTCAAATAATTAATTCATATTTTTTGAAACTCTAAAATGCAAATAAACTACTTATATTTTTCACTTTAAAACAATTTTTTTTCTTATCATAAATTAATTATCAAAGTTCTTCTTCGTTTAATGGAGTTTTAATAGGTTTATCCGGGTAAGCAAATACACTTCCCTTTGACCCCCCCCCCCCCCCATATTTTTTACCATCCTGGAAATCGCGATTTGTAAGATCCATTTTTCTCATGTCATCACTTTAATCTATGTCGTCTTGGTTTATCTTCAAGACATTGATTCTCTCACTTCCATCAAGGTGCATCTCATTACTCAATCCACCCTAGTCTATTTCTTCTCATCACTACTCCGATCACGTATATTTGTTTTTTATCTCTCTCAGAGATACCAAACACCCATTTCATTCTTTCAAATTCAGATTTATGCGCCACTTTTATTGCCCATATTTCACACCATAGGCCATACATTTTCTCACATAGCTTATGTAAACTTTTTTCTTCAACTTAGAGACGTTTTTATTTGTTTATATAAATGACATCTCTCGGAAATTCTTCCACGCATCAACAACAGCCGAATCAACACTTCCATCTGCGTTTGGTATGTCACCGAAATAACATTTTCTCATTTTTTCCAATCTAATTCACTCTTATATTCCTTATGATCATAAGTTCCTTTCACATGTTCTACAGATAAATGTCAAACCAGCGATCTTCAGACTACCATTCTCACCACTGCATCATTTATATATCATTTCTGGCAGTAGATGCATTTGATTAAATTTCTAATAATTCATTTTCCATATAAACCATAAGGCAAGATGCCGGATTTCTCTATCCGTAAAGTGTCCCCACCAATCATCACCTTTATCTTTTTAGCATTCATTTAAGTCCTTGCATTCGCCATCTTCCATCCAATAATTTTATTCTTTAGGTCTCCTATGGATGTCCTTCGCACATATTTCTAGTCACTATGTCAATTACTCGGAGGAAAAATATCCTTGGTATATACTCCATTAACTTCAAAGCATTCGATAGCTCCATCATCTGTCCGGACAGCGATTTCTGCTCTCACATTGTTTTTATTTACGATTAAAAAAATAGGGATCCGCATTGTTTTTTTATTTAAAATATCATATTATATAAAAAAAAAATATCATATTATATAAAAAAAAAATTAATTCGACAAGTTAGCTTTTTTTTTGGAAAGCTGGTAACATTACCCAAAAATCGTTTTGAAAAACATTATATGTGGAAATAGCCTAATATAGTTTTCCATTCGCTATACTTTTTCTGTATTTATCTCATCACAAAAGTGCATTTGCTTTCAGGCGTAACCAATCTATTTTCATTTGTTCCCTTATCCGCTTCTCTAACACTCAAATATTTCCATAGAATGTTCTAAGACCTTAATTGCTCTATAACACCCGGAATCTAAAGTATGATCCTTTCTTTTGTATTCTTACAAATCTTCGCCTTTATAAATTCATAAGTCAATCAATTGTTAAGTCTTCATAACCTCCTAAACATATTTGTATCATGCTTGTTGAACCGCTGCTTTGCCCTTTCCCATCTCAACGTTTTTTTAATTTGATCTTTGCCTAACCTAAAGCCAGAACCTTCTACCTTTAGGGAACTTCATTATCCCACCCATTCTCTTCATTGTTTTTCCATTTAAGTCCTCAAGATATTCTTAATATCCTTACCGATCACCATTTTGTACCAAACAACTATTTCTATACCACTTCCGGATTTATTTCTCATACCGTAACGAAATCCCCCATGAATTCCTTCATATCCCTTACTTCTGCCAACATGGAAGTATATGCCAAGATAATATTGAATTGTATTCTACTAAAGATCATCTGATCATTACACTTATCTAGTCTTTTCAACTCTATTATCTTGTCCACCCATTTCTGCAACAAACAAATATACCAACGCCATTTTTGCTAATTATTTTTTTCAGATTAACGTATTGCACCATTAACTTTCCATCTAATATCTTGTGTACAATATGCATTTACTTTCCTTCTCCCTCTTCTCTCTATCATACTCGATGCATATCACCTCGTAACCCTTAGCCTATCACTACTAAACCGGTTTCTACACATAGTGCTGGATCATTTGTGGATCTCATTTTCACGAATTGTGGTTCCACTAGATTTCTAATCCTTTATGTCATGGATGAGTAGGCCTACGGGTTACTTTAGGCCGTACTTCGCCCATATTTAATTTTAATCATTATAATTTTACACCACATCTAAGAGACGATGATCATATTCTAATTCCAGACCACAGGGACTTTTAAACTTCTGTAGCCATCTCGAGACCACCTGAGGGAAGAGCAAGAATATATTTTTAACAGTGTAAAAACATATTACTATGACCTTATTAGTATTTCAATGAAAAAATACTTAATATTAAAATTGAAATTCATGGATTTTTTTTTAAAATGAATTAATTATAGTATCTAGGAAATCTTTTATCTAACTCATGCATAATAAGGATTAAGTAAAGTAAAAATATTAATTTACTTGATTATTATTTTGATTTATTTAATAAAGCACAATAATAACTGATAAGGGATAATCACTAATATTTCTTGATTTATAGAGCTAACTCAATTAATACTAAGTAGACGAGATTAAACTTGCTGATAGTTGTACTACTTAAGGGCAGTTACGGGGTGCAAACTAGGGCTCGAACACTGGCAAAAGAAAGAAATTTTGAATATTTTTTTAAGACATTTTAGATATAATTTTCTTATTTTTGATTAATTTAAAAATTTCAAGAAGGAAACGTTACTGCACAAGGATAGTTATACTGAGTTGGCGTGGTGTATAGGAGATATTTTTATCGCATTTTAAATTCTCATAATTTTATATATTAATTTAGTGATTCATTCTGGCCAAATGGGGTATGGGCTGGTCCTCAATTCGTTCGTAGCGATGCCGTTAAAGCTAGGACAAAAGTACTAGCTTTATCCAAGATATTCGCCGCCATTCCAGGTTAATACATTTGTGAGATATCACGAAATATAAGCCAGTATTTTTTTAAATTTAATTTGATGATAATATGCACACTTCACATTAAAGAATCCTTTTTGGTTTCATTTGTAAAAATAAATAATTTAACTGCGAACATATCGAATTCTTAATATCAGATCGGTATGTAAATTGCATTTAAAATATTCGGTACCCGCCAATATTTAATATTTTAAAATTGGCAAATCTGATATGTAGATAAGGATGTGTAATTTTTTTAAAATTTATGATTTAATATTGGATAATATTGACATATGATCATATACCAATACACCTGTAATAATAACCTTGTTAAAAATTCTTATCTATCCTAAATTAAACAAATAATAAAAATGGCCAAATTGGTCAATTGCCAAAAAATATATTAAATTTGCAACAATTATTACATCGTCAGAGTAAAATTAGATAAATATGAAATTTAAAATATTTTTTTATTAAGATGAAATTAAGACCCTTGTCGGTAGCGAAACAACTAAAGACGGAATCAAGATGACGTTCGATATGTTTCAGGTTAAGTCCTTCAATCGTCGTTTCCTATTCGTAATACTCGAAAGTTTGTGCCCTCTGATATTCGCCGGCGGTTTAGGTCACAGAATGATCAAAATAATGAGCCAAAAATATCTGACTCGAACTCGAAAAGATTCAAATTTCGATGCTCACGATGACAACAAATCTCATAAACTTCCAAACGTGACTACTAACAAAGAAGCTTTGTTTAAAAATAAAAGCACGAGTAACTTTCAATCTAGCGACAGCGTGGTTAATGGTAGTACGATTTATAAGCGCGATACTAATTATCCTTTACACCTTTCATCATCCACGCAATTGCGCAACTCTAATAATGACTACTTCCAACATAGCGCTAAATCTAATTCTTTGCCTATTCATGCTAAGGATATTGCAAATAACTTTGCCGAGTTTGCTGAGCTCTGTGAAAATAAAACGAGCGATTCGTTTAGTCATAATGAATATGTAAAAAACGACAATGATAAAATGGAATATATTGGCAGCAATCATACCAATGCGAAGAGCTCCAACAGTATACAACAAATATGTGATGTATTACCAAACAATTTTAACCAGCCTAAATATGTTGTTCACAAAACCTTGGCAGTTACTAATGAGTCAGAGGTCAAAAAACATAAAAGAAATTTATCTACCCCGCTATCAAAAACTGTGATAAATCTTAAATAAAAAAAAGTGTCTTCTTTCTACTTAAATTTTTTTTACACAACTATTTATCATTTTTAGAGAATATTAGTTTTTCTTCTTCCAAAAGCCTTTATATCTAAAATATTGTATTTGATTAATTTAAAATGAATGTAAAATAGTTAATTCTAAATAATAATTAGATATAGTATTAATATATTCATGTTTTTTTTAAAAAAAAATTATTATTTATATAAAAATGATACTTATTTATTATATAACTCTTGTTTATTATAATAATTAATAACTAAATGTTATTATATAAATCGTCGGCTGGGTATTATTGTGTTCTATATCCATTTTTTAATTTTTTTTGAAAGCATTTTAAAAATAATGTATATTGTATATTTTATATAGAAGATATCACTATAACAGTGCAAATAAAGGATTATTCTAAATTATATTTTAATATTTTGATTGTTGATTTGTACGAATACACTATTGACTAAGTGATTTATAAAAATGCATTTTCCAAAAATGTGGACATAGAACACTATAATTCTCAGCCGGCGAAATATAAAACTTGCTCGATCGTTTCTGTTTATAACACATAAATCCATTTTAAATATCTTGGTTCGCTTTTGTATGTTTGACCAAAGAGTTTATGTGATATAAACTCATTTTTTAAAAAAACAATAAGTTTTATAATAAAATAAACCTAAAAATATTCTGCTTTTTGATTAATTCCTACTGAAAGAGCGTTAAATTAACAAAATTATCAATAACCATGATGGAACGAAATTAAATGAAATTTAAATTCTAACTAACCTAAACCTGGTAAATATCTTGGTACATGTTTATAGAATCGGAAACTCAAAATTTTTTAAATTATAATTGATTAAAACTTATTATGAATAATCTTTTATTCTTATTGCAATACAAAATGATAATTTTTATGAAAATACAATTTGAATCATGTCTTATGTTACGTTACAGCAGGGATACTGTGAACCATCTTATAGTCTAAACTAAATGAAAAAAATTAATATGAGATCCATATTAAAATAATATATAAAACCCAGAATTTGTGAATTAATTTAAATGAATGAAAGACAAAAAGTAAAAGTTAATTATTCCACAATCCTATTTTTTTTTACAATTTATATAAAAAATATATAGGAAATCTAATATAAATTATATTAGTTTAAAAGTTCATGAAAAAATTGTCTGAAATTCATAGGGTATTCCAAATATGATGGAATAAATTGAAAATATATTATAAGGAAACAATTTCAAAATTTGACTCAATTTAGGTTAAATTATCACCAAGCCTGCATTACTTTGAACCGAAGTATCACTATTGTAATGGAAGGTAATAAGTTAACTTGAAAAATTAGGTCCCTATAGCAAAATAGTTTTAAGAATAAATATAATATCCGGATACTATATTTTTTTCTATCTTTAGCTTTTTTTAGAGGCAGACTATTTTTTCAATTATTAATTTTTTTTTCCGACTAATATAAAGTTTTTTAAATCTAATTTATTAATATAAGATAATTTAATTCTGATTCGAAATATTGAATTGAACTACTCGTCCATTCATAACTTAAATTCACAATCACGACTTGAATTGGTAATGTAAAGTAAAAAATATACATTATTTGCAGAATTAAGAAGAGGAGACTTGGTAAAAATAAGTATTCTAAATTTATTAATATAAGATAAATTTTAATCTTAATAATAAACAATTTCAAGTTTATAATGAAGGTTCATAATTACAACTGCATTTCGCGACTCGAGTTAGCAGAGTAAAGTAAAAAATATACAATATTTTCAGATTAAAGAAATGACATTTTGGAAATTAAATATTTTAATTTATTAATACATAATTCTTTCAATGGTCATAAAAATATGAAACGAATTGAGCAATTAATACAGGGTAAAATATTTTATAAAGTTGGTTTTCGTTCGGTGTTCTGGTATAGATTTGACCGATTAGATCGACCCATTTAACTGGGTTGGATCTGGCTCATTTTTTCGATCAAAAATCCTACTAAAGATCATGTTAATTCTACCCAATCAAGCAATTTAACAACCCATAAAAATATTTAAAAAAATTGCGATTGTGACTTAAATTTGACTTTTGCCTTATTGTCCGGAAAGGCCTGCCATTTTATGTCGTTGCAAATACTAAAAATACGACTTCTACTTAAATAACTTAGAAAGCATTGTTTTTTAATATTCTGTAATCTAATAATAAAGCCATCAAAAACATTTAGAAACAAGCTGTGTCCTTTTTTTTTATAAAAAAAATTAGATTGGGAACTCTAATTTTTTAAAATTAGATGGGGTAGCTCCATTCTGTCAACAACCCTGGTTTATATATTTTTAGCGATCTTTAATAATTTTGATATACCAGTCATAATTTCTATGTTACATCCTTTTTATAAAGGTTTAAAAATGATGAATATAAAAATTGTCAGTTTTCTATATTATATCTAAAAAAATTTAAAATAAGGATTATCACAATTGTAACTTTTCTATATATGGATATAGTACATTTTTATTTAATTTAACATGTTTATAATATATATTTTTATTGAGTCAAAAAGTTAAAAAAAAATAACGATTATGATAATTGTCACTTCTATTCTATGGTGCATTTTCATTGAAATTTTAATTTAACAATATATGTTTTTAACCCATTTGCATAAAAAAGGTTAAAAAAATAATGATAATGACTTGTCACTTTTCTGTGATGCATCTTCATTGAAATTTTAATTTTACATGTTAACAATATATATATCTTTACCCATTTGAGTTAAAAAATAACGATTATGACTATTGTTATTCAAATTTTACTATCTTCAAAGATGATCTTTGAAGATCGTTGCCAAAATTTTTCAAAAATAAAATCTTCAAATTTTACGATCTTCGTAATTTTAATACTTCCCAAGATAAGAGGAGTTTTTATAAACAAAATTTTTTTTTTACAAATATTCTTTTCGGTAAAATTTTTTTTACATTATGTACATTTTTTTTAATCGTTATATTTTTTGTTTATTAAAATATTATATGTATTTTTTTAAATTTATATATTTTTATAAATGTTTTTTGTCAGAAAAACGCAAAAAAAACATAAAACGTTTTATATCAAATTATATATCTTGTCAAAATGCATATCGCAACCTATATGATGATAACGCTATGATAAAATTTGATTTACATAATAATGCGATGCGTTGATAAAATAATATGTAATACGATTAATGATTTTTCTTAAATATTAAATTATTATCTTAAATTCGTTTTTAAAACTGAATCAGTGGTCATAACGCTGGGTTAATTAAAGCAACGCTAATGTTTACTATGAATGCAACCATATCGATGATAATCAATAATCTTTATTTGAAGATTTTATATATAACCTCACCCGAAAACCCGAATTCTTGATTTCATCAACCTGGGCTATTTTCATTTCTTATAGAAGGACATTGCCACATTTTTATATGATCTTTTTTTTCGTAAAGTAGAAGTAATGACTGATAAAAGCCCTAAAAAAGAAAGTAAAAATTCTAAAAAATCAAAATATCCTAAAGGTATTTTAAAGAGTTCTTCAAGCATAGATGAATCCAAGTCAGAAAGTAAAGAAAGGTAATATATATAAACTTATTTTATATCTTTGATATTATATATGAATAGTATATTTAATATACATGTACCTTTTTTTTGTAGAATTATAAGTTAATTCTAGTTTATGATAGAGCTTGAATACATTCTTATAATTCACATTTTTAAATGAATACAAATTTTATAATTATTTTTAGTAATGTGATTTTGAATTCATAGATCTGCAGAAGTTAATATTTATGCCTGATTTGGTCTGGCAAAATTCTATTTTCAATTGTTAGGGATTAATAAAGTTACATTTTCAAACTCACCTGGACAGAAAAATTTTATTTTTAAGCCTGACCTAGGGTTTTTTTTTTAAATTTTCGCCTAACAAATTTTTATTTTGATAATTTTTGGCCTTGCCTGGAATTCTTAAAATTTTGAATGATTTTGGGGTGGCATGTTGTTTCAAAGGGAATGGAAATCTTCATTATATAATTTTTCAACTAATTAATAGATATAATTAAAATTTACTTTTTAAAAGTTGGCCTAGCTTGTAATATTAAATGCATACCATTTTTTTGGTCCATTCTGGACAGGGCCTGCAAGTATTGAAAACATGAAAATGAATATTAAAAGTTCTATAATATGATTTTTCAATTGATTAATTTATATATATAGGCCCAGTCCAAGTTTATATAAATAAATTTAAAACCTAGCCGACCCAGGTTTTTCTAAAAAAATATAATGACCCAAGCTTGGGTCTCCCAGGTCTTTGCAAAATACCTTACACTTGATGAATTTAAAATTAAAACTAATATTAGTCTTTTTCCCATGATTTTCAGAGTTGGACAAATTTTCAAATAAATGTATTTAAAATAAATACGAAATACCTACAAAAAATTTAAGAAAAAATATTTAAATACTTTTATTAATACTTTTAAAAATCGATTTTCATAGTACCACTAGGGCCATTCCATGTCAAATCGATCACGATTTGGCCGAACCCTTTTAAAATTGTAAAAAAATTTAAGAATTATTTGATAGTTAAAAAAAAGAGAAATTTATTTATTTTAGCTCGCTAGCACACAGTTTCCGCGATACAAGGCTATAAAGGTGCGAAAGATAGTGACTTAAATCTGTAAATTTTTATAATGCTTATACCTCAAAAACTATTTAGAGTAAAGTAAATCAAGTTGTATATAAAAATATCTAAAGGTGGAAAAAAAATGGCGCTAATTTGAGTTTTTATCTGGTTTACCAATATAGCTTTACCCATGTTTTTAAGCAATAAAGAGAAAAATTTTCTTTGCCTTTTATTTAGGCACCCTTTATAAAAATATATAAGATGTGAAAACCTTTGGCGACGCAATCGGCTCTTCCGAAATATGTATTTTTACCGAAAATTAGAATTTATATTTGTATATGGCGTTTTACAAATTACAAATTATTGTTAAAATCTTGTTGCTAATTTACTAATAACAGGATATTTTCACTTTTTATACTAAAATATTTCGAATTTTATTAAATGTACCAATTAAATGGAGGGGGAATAGGGCCCATAGATATCTTAATAATGTATCAAATCTCCATTATTAAATATCTATAGTATAATTTTTTATTATTGTAATGGAAATTCCTAAGGATGACCTAGTCATAATAGGTGGTGACTTAAATGCGCATGTGGGAAAAGCAAGAGCTACAAAAGGCATCATGGTGGTTTTGGATACGGAGAAAGAAATGATGAAGGATAGCATGTACTGAAATTTGTGCAAGCCTTTGACCTTGCCTTAACCAACACCTACTATAGGAAAAAGACAGTTATTTAATAACATATGAAAGTGGTACAAGAAAAACACAGATAGATTACATGCTAATCTCTCACAGAAGATTAAAAGATGTAATAGATTGCAAAGTCATCCCAGGGGAAGATATAGCCGCGCAACGCAAGCTAATAGTCATGTATTTACACATCTTAAATAAATCCACTCAAAATAAGATGAAACTTGAATCATGCATCAAATGGGGTAAATTAAAAACAATGACAGATGCCTTTGCAATCAATGCAAACATTGAAACAATAGATTCCTCACAAGTCAGTGAAAAAATGTACAGGCCTTTTATCCAGATTAATAGACAATTACAAATTGACACTAGGCCAAACAAGGGGAGACAACAAATCATACAAAGAACTATGGTGGTGGAATGAAGAGGTACAACCACTATACAGGAGAAAAAAGCCCTATATAAAATATGGCACAAATCCAAAAACCCAGATGACGACAAATTACAAAAAATCTAAGAGAATAGCTACAAAGGTGGTGGCTAGGACTAAAGCTATGGCATACTATGACATGTATGAAGAACTACATACCAAAGAAGGGCAAAATAAAATATACAGATTAGTCAATCAGCGAGAAAAAAATTCTAGGGATATAAACGGAGCTCCGAAAGTAATCAAAAATAAAGATGGGAAATTGATAATAAAGGAAAAGAAATAATAAATAGATGAGAAGAATATTTTCAGGAGCTTCTCAACTTTAATCCCCACATACTATATCTAGATAAACACTCTCCATGTCAAAACCTTGTACAACCAATAACAGAACAAGAAATAATCATATACCTCAAGCATATGAAAAGCAACAAAGCTAGGGGTCCAGATGATATTCCAATAGAAAGCCTTAAAGCACTAGGAGATGATGGAATACATCTCATAAATCTGGGCAATAAAATACTGAGAAATGAAGAGATTCCTCAAAAATGGAGGCAGAGCTATCTAGTTCCTATCTTCAAAAATAAAGGGGATTCACACAATTGTCAAAATTACAGGGGCATAAAACTAATATCACACTGTCTTAAACTCTACGAAAAAATAATAGAAAAAAGGTTAAGAGACATAATAGAAAAAAGGTTAAGAGACATAATCGAAATAGGAGAGACTCAGTTTGGCTTTATGTCTACAAGATCAACAACTGATGCTATCCACGCAATTAGGCAAATGAGTGAAAAATACAGAGAAAAGAACAAAAAGCTATACATGGTCTTTCTTGATCTAGGAAAGGCCATCGATAGAGTCTCAAGAAAACTTATCTGGTGGGCGCTACGCTACAAAAAGGTTCCCAAAAAATATATAAGAATAAAACAGGATATGTATATGGGCCATACAACAATGGTCCGTAGCACAACTGGTACTTCAACAGGCTTCACAGCCGAGAGAGTTCATCATGGGTCGGCTCTCAGCCCATTTCTCTTCATAACAGTAATAGATGTATTAGAACAGTCTATACCACAAACAGTCCCGTGAAATATGATATTTGCAGATGATATTGTGATACTTGCCGAATCCAAGAATGAAAGAAAGAGTGAGCTGGATAAATATCATAGAAAAGCACAGACTAAATGTAAATAGAGAAAAGACGGAGTATATGGTGATAGGAGGAGATGAAACAGAGAGTATTGATATAAATGAATGGCAGATATCGGCAATTGAAAGCTGCAAATATTTGGGCTCCACTATACAAACAAACGGCACAATAGAAAAAGAGATAAATAAAATTAATCAAGGGTGGTTAAAGTGGAAATCTTTACATGGAGTGCTATTTGACAAAAGAATCCCACACAAATTAAAAGGAAAAATTTACAGTTCCATAGTACAACCAACTATTCTATATAGTTCGGAAACATGGCCAACCAAAGAATCAGACGAGAGAAGTCTACAAACTATGGAGATGAGAATGCTGGGGTAATAAGAAAGGATAAGGTGCGAAGTACAAGAATACTAGGAAGTTTAAAGGTAGTGCCCATCAAGACTAAGATAATGGTAAACAGACTTAGGTGGTATGGGCATACAATGAGAAGGCCTATGAACTACATAGGCAATAAGGTTGAGAGTTTGGAAGTGATGGATAAACGTAAAAGAGGAAGGCCAAAACTTCAATGGGGCCATAAAGTTAAAGCCAATATGAAGAAGTATAAATTAGATAAAAGAGATACATAAAGTGGAGAGAGATAATGAAGTAGCTTACCACCAGAAAAGGTGAAAGCTAAAGAGAAAAAAAAAATTAATGATAACCATTGATTTTTATAGATACATGTTATATATTCATTTATTATTCGAGTGAAATGTTATATTTGATATTTGCGATTTTCTTGAATATGAAAAATATAACTTCATCCTAGATAATTGGATGAAAATATGTTTTGAGTTCCTGATATTGTAAGCGCGTTATAGAATTTATTTCTAAATATTTGCTCTTTCTTATATTCAAATTCCATAATATAGGAGAAATCCATTCCTTAATAAAAAATAATTAGTAATAACTATTACTAAATTAGAAATCTTCATCTGAAAAGTAGAACAATATTTTTGGGCGGTTTAAAATTTGTGTTAAGAAGCGTATAAATCTTTTTGGAATAAATGAATGGCAATTGTATTATGAATGAGAGATTCCAATAAAATTACATAACTTGAATGATTACATTTTCTTAGTATCTTGTAATTAATGACAAAATGATGCGTACTTTCCTTTTATTCCAGTAAAATCTTTATACTTCATCTTGAACCACAGAGGCCTTATATCAAATTCTCATAAAAATAATTAAAACTGAAATAAATTTTTTAACTTTCAAAATAAAGCTTTATATAATTAATTTAATAAATCAGTTATATATTAAGTTTATACATTAAAAAAATATCAATTAGAGCTGGCAATACTAGGGTGGTTTAAAACGTGTATGTCCATAATTTTTTTTAATATGTATTAATGTTTGTGTAATTTTGAAATATGCTGTATGTGACACCGATAAATTTAATATTTCCATAGTATAATAAAAATAAAATAACCGGTGGAAATGAATCAGATCTCGTAAACTGAAAGTGAACTCAATACAACCTGCGGATGTATTATCGAGACGAAATATATGAACATCCTCCGTTACTAATAACCCAGGTATAACGCCAGAATGGAAGGGTCGGTCGTTTGCCTTTCGTCAATAAGATTAAAAGCCCAATAAACTATTTCAAATATATGTTAAGAAACTTATTTTTCCTAATAATTCCAATCAAATCTTGACGCTATTCAAAAGATCTGACTAGTCCTTTAAATTTATCACTTGTAAAATTAGAATAATTTATAGAAATTTTCTATATGAGCATTATAAATTTGCCAAGAGCTTGTTTCTATAGGCAGCTAATATTAGAGTCGCGAATGTTGGCTAATATTATATTAGCAAAATGGTGGTAGTTCATAAAATCATGCTTTCACCTAAATGACAACATGAAAGCATGTCTTTTTTGGATCGAAGGACCTGATGTTCTTCATAAAATACGAACTATGTTGACTATTACATCAGATATTTTATAAGAAATTACACTAGGAGAAAAACTAGGTATTGATGAGCAAGTTGTTCTTTCCAATTATGTTACAATAATACAATCCCAAAAAACCTAAAAAAGTGTTTTAAATTTTTTTTATTATGTGAAAATGAAGGTGTTATTTATAATTATGAAATTATATGGGGAAGAAAAGCTAAAAGTATGCCAGATATCGGGGATTGTGAAGATTTTGTTCTACGTATGGTTGTCGTAATCCCGTTGCAAAAAAATTTTAAGTATGCTTTGACAATTGGTTCCCAGGCATAAACTTACTGACTATATTAGCGCAAATGCGGAATACTATGTCCATCAACTATTAGGGCATATCCCTAAAAAATTGGTTTTGCAGTCAACAGATCAAGAATTTTAAAAAAGAAAGAAGAAGTTTTGTTGAAAAAAACGGTGATCAATTGAGTCGATTTATTTGTTATTTTACAATGCTATTATAAAACAGAGTCCCTATCAATTGTTTTAATTCTTCAAGTTATGAATTTAAAGGCCTACTCGAATCTTTTTGAATAGCGTAAAGATTTGATTGAAATACTATTAGGGAAAGTTAGTTTCTTAACAAATTTTTGAGTTTATGGGGCTTTTATTCTTATTAGCGAAAGGCAAACGACCTTTCTACTCTGGCGTTATACGTGAGTTATTAGTAGCGGAGGATATCCATTCTGTCTCGGATAATCTATCATTAATTTGGCTTGAGACGTATTTTAATTTTTTTAAATATACACGGGCTGGGGCTATTTTTTTTAAAAATATCCGGGCCAGGCAGGGTTGTATTTTTTTAAACCAAATATTTTAAATCGCCATTATTATCTATAAAAAATAATATCATATATTTAACAAAAATTTGAAGCCAAAATCTGATTGTTTCTTATATAAGTTAACTTTCTACATATTTTGGCTATTAAATATGCCGCTTTTACTTGAAATTTATATATCATTTAAGTATTTTGATTATTACCACCTTGTAAAATACCTAATTCTTGTATTATATCAAATATTTCAAATTCTGTACTAATAAGATGCTCATCTTTATATTGGGAGACCAATAAATAAGCAGCATTGTGAGCACAGGTATTTAGATCATTTTTCCTCTTTTCAAACTTTAATTTTTTTTACTTCAGAGGGAGAAAATATAGAATCATGACATGATTGTATTATGTGTTTTTCCAAATTAAGTATCTCGTTTTTTACGTGGGCCAAAGTATAATTATTCCCCTGCACTTTCAACAATGAGGTAGTCAAAGGTTGGAGTATAGCTAAAAATTTTAAATTTTTCTTCCAAAATATTTCTTCATTTAATATATTATCGGCAATATCTATGGGACAATTATCACATACAGATTCTTCAACAACTGATGCTTTTAGAGCTTTCTTATATATTTGTATTTGTTCGATGCCCATCTTGCTTGGTTAATTGTACTTAATGTAGATGGCATACCATGTTGATTCTTATTACGGGAAAATACTGAAGCTGTATGTGTTTATTCTTAAAATATTTAACAATTTTTTAAATTATTGATATATGGTAACTGAAGACATTCAATAGTTCAAAAGAGTGGAAGAATAAGTGCAATGTATGTGCTGCACAACCATAACATTGTATATGATTATGAATAGATTCAGATTTTAAAATTCTCCAGGCTGCTTTTATGTTAGCGGCATTATCGATGACGAAAAAATATACTTTTACCCATAGGCGTAGCCAGGATTTTCATAAGGGGGGGGGAAATTAAAAAATTACTGGGGGCTTCGACCCCAGACCCCCTTTTAGGCGGGCCTTCAGCCCGCTTTTTCCCGGCCTTCGGCCGGGTTACTTTAGTCTATATATAGTCATAAATATTTTTACAAATTTTAATAAAAGCTTGGAACAAATATGAAATATATTTTTATTAGTTTATATTAAATATATTTTTATTAGTTTATATAAAATAAAAATATAATAAATTACTTGTATTATATATACCTTAATATAAAAGCATGGTAATAATTTATTCCAAACAATTATAAGTAAGTAGACATATGGTTGATTTTACTATATAGAATTAGTTATAAAATACTAGGTAAAATTCCACTTTTACAGACATATTTGACAGTTAGAGAATATATTACAGTTAATAATTTAACAAATTTTACTAATCAATGCTCTTGATATTAAATATGCAACAATTTGCATTCAATTATTTAACGCCATCTTTATTATAAGAAAAATGATTAAATTTAATTTTCATATTATTCATCCCACAATGTCTTTAAAAGATATTTTCTGATGTCCTTATCAATATTTTATAGTTATCTGTAAAATAGATTATTCGCTATATAGGTAAAAATTACTTGATTGTCATTTGATAATTAGATATACTGTAAATCTACGACATATAATATTCCACTGTTTGTATTGTGCTTTAATATTTTTTAATTTATGATTTAATTTTATCAATAGTTTTAAAATTATATTTAACTTTTATTAAGATTAATAAATTAAAATTACTCACTTTATAAAAAAATTATATTTGGTATATTATATTATTTATTAATTTTATGGATCTATTATTAATAATTATAATACATTTCACTTCTGTCTTAAGACTTATCTTTGGCTTATATTCCATTTATTAAAAAACATTTTTGGTTCATTTTATATATTTATAAATTTATTTTCCCAAAAATCGATAAATTATGATGAATAGTTTTATAAAATATCAACTTTTACATTCTTTCTTTTAAATTATTATTTAATATGCATACATATTTGAGGGTCAGGGAGTGGGGGGAGGACTAAGGGGGATATTTTTTATTAGCTAAAAATGATATTTACAAAAAGTGATAAATTTCTGAAGGAGGGGGAATTTCCCCTTGTCCCTCCCCCTGGCTACGCCTATGCTTTTACCGGATTCAATTCATGTATTACATTTTTAAATTCCTGGGCAATATAATTTGCCTCTTGTAGATTTTCCTCAGTATTTAAAAATTTGTAGAATACTGGAACAGACGTCATTACCATAAAATTAATAATACTCTCATTTCTGAATTTGCTCAGGAGCTTTATCTATTTTATCTGCAACTCTCGCCTCCATATCTCCTGATGTGTCTAAAATATATCTAGCCAATTGCCTTCGCTTGACAGGACGTATTTTTTTTTTATATTATTGAATGTAGGGATATTTTCAGTGATTTGGAAAGGTAAATTGCTCGCATATACAGCCTTTATAAACAATTGATCTAGCTCATTTTTTTCTTTGGGATTTATTCTATCTATGAAATCGGTTATACAAGATTGAGATTTATATTTGATCGCCTTGCTTGTAGATTGATCAGAGATAATGAAATCAGATTCTCCTGAATCATAAGGCAAAATTATGTCAATTTGATTATTATTCTCGCTTTTCACCCAATTCTTCATCAGAGCTAGAAGTATTACAAATTGCATTTGAGTGATTTTATGTCGAGGTTGATATTTTGAAATTTGATTAAAATTTTTCTTAATTATGACAGGGCACATAGTACAGCTGCTTAATAAATTCATGATCATTCTATCAACGTGGGTAATATAGGTCATCTTGCAAAACCTCCATACCTCTTTAACTGATTTACCATCGCGTACTTCTTGAAAATGTTTCCATGATGCTTTGATTTGACCATAATCCCTAATATATTAAAATTCAACTATAAAAGATTTTGATAGTAATGTAAAGTTAATCAATCTTAATTATTTTATAATTATCGACCAATTATTTCAATACTTAGGCTTAATATTATATAAAATATAATATAACTTTTTACCAAAATCTGACCAGAACAACTAAAAAGAAAATTAATTTATAAATTCAAATGCAGCAAATGGAAGTAAAATAAATGATAATTAATACAATTTATACTCTGCTAAATGTTAATAAAATTTAAATTTATTAAAAAATTAACATTCTTTATTTATCTACCCCCGCCCTCCCACCCTAAAAGTAATTAAATTATACTATAGTTTTTGGGTTTGGCTCTTTGCCCCTTTCTTTTTTTATTAAGCCTATAGATTTTTAAGCAAAATTTTTTGAAATGTTGCGCCTACAAGTAGTACGGCTTGTCCACAAACGTGTAGAGGACTCCTCATATTTAACTTTTCCACCCAAATTAATTTTAGTTCCAATTAGATGAAAATGAGTAATACCTACCTAAGCTCTGTTGAACCTGCAACATCAGGGCAAAAGCGCTAAAAATCAAATATGTAAAAATCATGACTTAGCTAAATTATTATATTTTAAAATAAAATTTTTAAATTTTAATATAAAATTATAATTAAAACGATTCCTTCATGATACAAATATATTTTTAAATAGTTGTAAGCTAATAATATTGATAACCATTCTTTTAATGCATACTAGTTAATTATATCAAAATATTTATTCACCAATAATATTTTAGAGTATAACCTTATAAACCGATCATACTTGAGTTTATGAGTTTTGGGAACCGTTCTAGATTCTGAATCCAGCGGAGTACAATCTGACATCAGATAATATTGTTAAACGTCGATTTTGCCACTTTTAAATTAAGATTTTAGCCAAAATAATATTACGCAACATCTATGAGCCAGGCTTGCATAATATTTTTGGCTAAGATATTGGGCTAGCTGTTTTTAAAAATCAAGCCATTTAGAAACACTACTTCAGACCTACCGCACTCGAATAGGCAGGTACAAGGCTCTTCGATAGAAGCCTAATTTTTTAAATAAAAATTTATTTTATAATCTTATTTGATAGCTTATTTTATTTGCCAAGATTTAATACTTTAAAGATAAATTATATATTTCTTTTAAAATCTTGCACATTAGTTTAAAAGAGGACATAAAATGGGATGAGATAAGCATTTTGGCCACTCTTCATCCCATCGGAAAAGATTATGGTCATATGAAGGTTGACGAACCCAAAACTCCATTTCCTTACGATATGGAGCTCAGTGGCGATTTAGATCCAGGCGAACTTACCACATCGTAATATTTACTTATAATTTCAATATAGTTAAAACCTGAAATGCGTCTTATTTAATACAGTTATTTTTTTTCACCCCCCCCCCCCCCCTTCCCCTTTATTCCCGAATAAATAATTTACTGCTTCAGGATTGGACGATATTTTAAAAGAATTAACACCTAAATTATTTACTTTTAAAAAAATATTTATTTTTACCAACAATTTTTACATCTCTTTTTTTTCAAAAAATGGTAAAACTATTAAGTGTTTTCTTAAGTTTTTGGAAATATATTATAAAATATTTTAAATTGAGATTTTAAATGGGGTTTTACACAATTGCCTTCAAATGAGAGGTTTAGACTTATACCCAATGCACATTATATCTGTCTTCATTTTTGCAATTATGTCTGATGAGCAAAGCAAAAGATATTGTTTTATAACTCAAAGATAATCTATTAAATTTGGACTTGACTGCTTGTGAACCTTTAGTCTTGGGTAGGAGCATTTCTAATTATTTTACAAAAATTTACTTGAATAAATTTTTACTAATTTTGCAGCTTTTCGGATGCGTTATAAAATTATTAATGTGGGCCAATGACAAAGAGTAAAATAATATGATTCTTTGAAGCCGTCGAATCTACTATTAAAAATAAAAAAACAATCTAGTGATGATTTCATAAGAGATAAGATGATATTGGTTATTCCCTTTTATGCTCGCAATTATTGGAAATTGTTCGTGAGCATTCAATATGCTTCTAATATAATTTTATTTAAGATTATTTTAACATTTTTCTTCTTCATATTTTCGTTTCTGGAAATATTTTTTTAAAAAAAATGTAAATTCCCAAATAAATTGATTAATTGATGGATTCATATCATAAATCTACCATTTGATGATGATCTTAATAATGTTTTAAATGTAATATTTCAATTTTTTAATAACAGCTTAGTTAACGTGGGAGGCATTATGAGTCTTCCCGCCGACCTAAAACCTAGCTCTTCTGAAGATGAAGATAATACGCAACAATCCGTGGAGGACGATGAGGGTGACGATGACGACGATAGTAAATTTCAAGCGAAAAAAATATATCATTTTTCATATGAGAAGTAGGAGCTGGGAAACATAAAATTTTTAAATTTAAAAAACAAAAATTATATATTTTTGTGAATATATTTTAACATTTAAAAAAAACCTACATGAGAGTAAAATATAACGCACAAATTTAGAGAAAAAAAAATATATTAAAAAAAAAAAGTGCGAGATGGACTATTTATGGTTTTTAACATTATCCTAAATTATAGATAGGGCTGCACGAAATCATAGTTTAGGAAGAGGGAGTCAATGATGTATATATTTAGTACTAGATTGAAGATTCATTCTAAAAATGTCCATACATAGGATAGCTGTAGTGCCATTTTATGGTTTACACGTCATAATGATAAATAAAGATAATTTATCAAAGTGCTAACCTCAAAATGGCGCTACAGCTGACCTATGTATGTATGTACGGACACTTTTAATTAAGGAATCACCAATCTAGTAGTATATATACATCATTGGAGGGGACTTAGTTAGGTAGGAATAAATGACTAAGTGGGGGGGGGGGATTTTGAGTTAAAGAATTAAAGATATGCTAAAAACGGAAAAATCAGGTTATAAGCAATATTTTTTGTTCCTTAATAAGAAGGAAAATAGTGATAAAAGAATATAAAGCTGTCACTTGATTATTTGGAATCTGTTTAATCCATCTTCTTTTGTTACAGGGCAGCCATTTGAAAAGAACTTCATGCTATCTGGTTCTCAAATTATTAACTACTTTGGAGGGGAATCATAGGATACAGATAGAATTAGAGATTTTAAAACTATTTCTTTAAAATTAAATTTAAAAAATACTTTGATAATTTTAGAAGCTGATAAAAAAAGTATTTATATAAAAAAAACCAAATTAATAAAATATATTAGCTTAACTCTTACCGGTTAGCTTAAAGACAAAAAGAGACTCGAATAAACTAGTTGTAGTTAGTATACAAAAATGATTGATAACCCACAACATTGATTTATTTTAAAATATAGGTGTGATTACTTTTAATAATTTATAAATATTATTTCTCCTTTTATTCATCTATAATAATGGTAACATTAAATAGTCTGGTAATGAATTTCCTCAATTTCAGTGTTTTGCTTGCGAGATTTCATAATATATTATTAAGCAAAAAATTCAATTTTTTTGACAATCATTTTTGAATTTAGAAATAATATTATACCAATTATGATATATTTTATAACTATAATCACGTTATAGCTCTCTACCAATCTAATAAAAGTATTTAAGTTTTACTATTTAATGCAACCTTTTTTTTCCGAAAAAATACTTATCAATTTTTTTTGCATCAGGCCAAGAAGTATTCAGAAAATTTCGACGAAAACATTATAATGAAGGAAAAATGCTAGCTTTCGGTAAGAAGCTGGCTGAAAAAGATTTGAAGGCATTAAAAATGGAAGAGAAAAAGGAAGCGGAAGGGAGAAAGAAAAAATGTAGTAAAAAAAAATCGTCGCGACATCATTCTTCGACTCATTCCAGTTCGTCACACTCCAATTCTTCACATTCCACTTCATCCGAAGCGTCTACCTCTCGCCATTCATCGACATCTTCTAGGCACAAATAATCACTCTCTAAAAATTTTTTTATTATAAATCGCATACTGAAATTGTTATCAAGATTATAAATAATTAGTGAATGTTTTTATTCATAGTTCCGTGATAAGATTTAAATTTGTAAAAAAACTGTGATCTAAAATATTCATTTCGTTTAAATAAAAAATACTCAATTAACTAAAGGTTGTTTTATATATATTAGACATCTATATAATCTCCGTAATCAGGAAGTGTTTTCCTATCATCTTGTTATAAAAATTAAGGAGACTATATACCATTAATGTTTAATTTTGGATCTATCCGCCCGACCGACCCGCCTCGACAAATTTGAGTTTAGAATCGGATAAATTCGAGTTCAAATTAGGATTTAGGGCCTTTTCCTGATTTTATGAAATGTAAATAATATAAATCTATTAAAAAGAAAAGGAACAAATGTAAGATTTGAATTTTGATTGCGGAGATAACTTTGTAACTTCCCATTTATTAAAAAGAGGACAAATGTAAGAAATAGTAAAAATTTAGTAAAAAGAAACGGAACAAATGTAAAATTTAAATTTTGCTATATACTTTTATTTTGAACGAGATTACCAATATTATGGGCTTTATTTTTCCAGATTTTATGGACAAATATAAGAAATAGTGAAAATTTATTAAAAATAAACGGAACAAATGAAAGATTTAAATTTTACTATATACTTTTATTTGTATATATGATTACCAATATTATGAGTTTTATTTTTCCAGATTTTAAGGACAAAAAAAAAATAGTGAAAATTTATTAAAAAGAAAAGGAACCATAATTCGAAATTGAACTCGAATTAGAGTGGTGGCCAGGCCGATAGATCAAAATTTTGTATTAAATAAAAACAAACAATATTTCAGTTTATTTAGGCATCATTGTTGGCAATACTACTATTTATTATTATTAAGAAAGAATATAATGTTTTTAAAGTTAGCGACTGTAGATTATTAAAAAAATTTTCCAAAACCTCAGACTCACTAGAAAATAGTATATTCAGTCCCCCATGGAACCCAATCTATGAAGGCCATTGATTGAAATGTTACGCCATTTATAATATTTGTTACCTGAAAGAAAAAATAAAAAAAATGTATAAAAAGTAAAAGCAATATTTAAAATGGCCAAAAAAATTAGTAGATCAATGAAAGATATTCTTATATTTTGATCTTTAGTCAGCATCTCTAGGTATGAACCAAAAATTTAGTTTTATTTATATCATATCAACAAATATTTATGTAGAGCAATAATAAATCGAAGAGCTATGTGCTATCTAAAATAAGGTATGCCAACTACCATACAATATTCTACAAATAAAGATGTAAAATTTATTCATAAGGAGAAATATCTGGGTGGCCCGTTATTTTTGACGGGTTATCTACTAGTTTAGTCATAATCATGAATAGGTTTTTAACAATCGGATATCTTTACATATCGATCCATTTAGGTGACTTTTGCACTATCTAGGAGGCGATGATCATATTCTAATTCCAGACCACAATGAATTTTTAAACCTCTATTTGCCATCTCGAGACCACTTTGAGGGAAGATCGATAATATTTTTTAACAGTGCATAAACCCATTACTATGCCTATATTAGTATTTCAATGAAAAAATATTTATATTAAAATTGAGATTCATGGATATTTTTTTAAAATGAATTAATTATAGCATAGGAAATCTTTTATCAAACTCATACATAATAAGGATTAAGTAAAGTATAATACCTCTATATATTATAAAAATACTAATTTACCTAATCGGTTATTATTTTTCTTTATTATAAAGCTATCATAGCTTAATATTTTTATTTTAAATTTGATTTAGATATAATCACTAACATTTCTCCATTTATAGAGTTAACTCAATTTTAAATATTAAGTTGACGGGATTCCAATTGGTCATAGTAATACTACTTATAAGCAGTTGCGGGTGCGAACAAGTGCTCTAGCACTGGCTAAGAAAAAATTATTTAGATATTTTTTTCCTAATTTTAGAAAGTTTTTTCTTAATTTTTATAGAGTTTCTTTTAAAAGCTGATTTTAAGAATTTCCTTTTTTTTTTATTAATTTAAAAATATCTCAAGAGCACCGTGGTGAATTCGATATATTTTTAATACCTTATTTAACCATTAAAATTCCCATAATTTAATATTTTAATTTAGTGATTCATTCTGGCCAAATAGGGTATGGGTTGGTCGTCAATTCGTTCGTAGTGATGCCGTTAAATCTAGGACAAAAATATTAGCTATATACAAGATATTCGCCGCCATTCCAGGTTAATAGATTTGGGAAAGATATCACACAATTTTTTTAAACTTTGTTTATGATAATCTGAGCACTTCGTTTTGTATTTTTTGGTTTCAAATATTAATTAATTTATGAAAAATAAACTTAACTAATTAACTACAGATATATTGATTTCTTAGTATCAGATCAGTAGGAAAAACCGGGGCATTTATAATAATAACTTTCTTAGGAAAACGTTATCGATCCTATAAACAATTGATATGTGAAAATTATATAAAATAAAATTACCAGTAGTAAAACATTTTATAACTCATACAATTTACCAACAAAACCCAAAAACTAATATTAATATCTACTCCAAATTTTATTGTACAAATATATATCTACAAAAAAAAACAAAAATTCATTATAATTAAAAAATCTGGTCTTTTTTATAATTTTTTGGGACAAAGAAATCACAAGTTCTACACGTGATATATAAAATCCGACGACTATTTATAAATATGATAAATAATAAACAAAATAATTTTCAAAATATGATATGACACGCCCTCCATAACTGAGCTCATTCGACACCAATATTGTTCGCCCCGTTGTGACTTTAGAATATACATACTTTTAGTAATTCATCATGGTTTCTCTCAATCTTGTAATATATTCAGTTTTATAAACTTTGAATTTCTATTACTAATTATCATTAATTCCAAACTATTTTATTATCAATTATCAAATATGATAAAAAGTTTTCAAGAATATATATTTTTTCTGTAACTTACCCCATTCTATTCCTTATTCTGAATAATATAGAATTTCATAATATTTCACAAGAACCAACATGAATTTATCTTCCTTCCCATATTTTTGATAGTATAGTGGTTTCCTTTTCAAAATTCCAATAGTTTCGCTGAAGTAGTAGGTATTAACTGCATCGTTTATGATCCTATTATAGTTATCTTGAACCAACTTTAATGATTTGCCTCCGTAATCTTCATCGCGTTTGAACGGATATTGTCAATATTAACGATTTTTCTTAGTAGCATCTAGTTTGGACGAATATTCCTGTACCAAACGTTAATGACTTGTCTCCGTAGTATTCATCGATCCATATTTCCCATAATTCACAACCAATTCTCGATTTTATTTTTTTAAAAAACACCTCTTCTGCTCTTTCTTTGGTAATACAGAATAATTCATCGCATATGATAGTCGATCTTCATCCCATTAACCTCACCACTTTTGTCTACAAATTTACCGTTATATTAAGAAATATTCAAGCCCTCTACATATATTTTAAGGTCAAAATTTCCAATATTTATACTATTAACATTTTTGCACAAATTTTAAATACCTCTTTTGTGTCTCCTTCTTTTAAAATTCATCCCAGTATATTCACACTTTTACGCAAATTTCAAACACCTCTTTTGTATCTCTCCTTTTGAAATTCTACCAAACATACAGACCCTTCCCCGATTTCTCCCCAATAAGTCCCCCGGAATACTCCCTATTGAGTTCCACCGATTACTCCCCTAGAATTCTCCCCTAAAATTTCCTCCGCTCATTTGTTAACTCATTAAATCTAAAAATTAAATAATTCCACTTCTTTTATTATAATCAACACAATAGTCAATATATGTTATATCTCTCTTTCAAAAATTTTAAGTTACTTTAATAGTCTCATAAATCAATTTCTAAATTTATTTTTCTTTCATTTGGAAAATCTACTATTTTAGATATTCGTCAACTCATTTAAAAAAATTTCTCCAAATAATAAATTAAAACATTATCCTTTTCTTTCATATTCCATCTTTTTTTTAGACCAAGAAAAATATTTAACCTTAAATTCATTATTTTTTTTAAAAAAAATAATCCATTTCTTTGTTATATTTTACTCAATTTCTCACCAAAAATTATTTCCTTTATCACAATTTCAATTTTCTTTTCTTTTTTATTCCAAAATTAAAGGTAAAAAAAAATTGAATATCTTTCTCCTTTAAAATTAAATTTTAGCACTAAATATATTCTTTGCAAATCATCGTCCTTTTTAAGACACCCCACATTTTATAAAGGAATATTTTCTTCGCATAATATCAGAGTTGGTAGCGCGCTACTTAGCGCGCTAACTTTTTTTGGTAGCTATAGCTAATAGCGGCTACTTTATTTGTAATTATTTAATTTTTTAGCGCGCTACTTTTTTTGATATAAAAAATATAATGAAGGTAAGTATAAACATGAAAATTTAAATATTATATCATAATTAATTATAATTTTTATGATTTATTATTTAATTTTGAAATTGAAATATATTTTCAATTTTTAATTTATATTTCCATTTGTATTATAAACCTAAATCACGTGTTAATAATTTAAAATGTCATCGCCTATGGATGTCCAAATCGTTGAAAGTGATTCATACAATGATATTAATGAAATGGAAGATACCAGGGAAGAAGATGTTCTTAATAGCTATAATACAAATTTTCCATTCCCTAGATTTGAATTTTTTTTAAAATAAATATATAATCCAAAACTGACTTCAAATTTATTTTATTAAAATATAAAAAAAATATTTCCTCAAATCAATCCAGTAGCTATAACCTCAAGAAACACCTAAAGGTAAGTTGCCCTTTTTACATTCTTATAATATTTATTTTATAAGACTGTTTATGCCAATAATTTTAAGGAAATAAAGAAACATCTAAATAATTATGGTATAGGCGACTCTACATCCAAAAAGACTAATTCAATTCAAACCAAATTAATTAATAATGCAAATGACATATTTCTCAGAAATTGGCTGATGAAGTTATTGTTGATTTTATAATTTATACAGTTCAGTCAATGTCCTTGGCTGATAATCCATCATTTGCCATGATGTTTAAAACTCTATCCCCCTAGTACAACAATTTTATGCCGCCAGACACTAATAAAATAGCAGAACTTTAAAATGAAGAAAGATGCTCTAATAGTAGAGTTATCAGAGATATCATATATATATACCACGGCTGATAGTTGGATACATAACAGAAGGTAAAAACTTATTTATATTTATAAATTGATCTGATTAAATATTTTTGAGATTATTTGGGAATCACAGGCCATTGGCTAGACCCCTAAGACTTTAAAAAGAATATCTGTGGCATTAGCCCTCAAAATGATAATAGGATGCGAGACATACGATGTACTTGCAAATAAAATTATTGATAATCTATCTTATATTAAAAATGTGTATATAAGATTAAATACGCCTTACCCCCAAGTGCTAGTGTCGAGAGATTATTTAGTAAGGCAAAACTTATACTTTCTGATCGTCGCTCTAGACTTGGGAATGATAATATTGAAATGATTTTATTATTAAAATGCAACAAATTACCATAAATATTTATTTTTATTACATAAATTTTTTTATAATCAAAACTATATTTTAATATTTATAAATGTTGATTTTTATATATTTACTATGTAAAAACATTATAAGAAAAAAATAAAAAATTTGTTTGTAAGTTTTTTTTTATAAAAAGTAGCTAAAAAGGTAGCTAAAGCTACTTTTAAAAAATAGTAACTTATAGCGAGCTATATTTTTTTGACAAATAGCGATAGAGGTAGCGCGCTACTTTTTTTGACAAATAGCGATAGCGATAGCGCGCTACTTTTAAAAGTAGCGTTTAACAACTCTGCATAATATTATTCGTCAATCATAATCTCGTGAATATATTTTTCTCTATTGGAGCCAATGATTGGAGCCAACTCAATTTGTTTTATTATTTTCTCCTTCGCCTCCGATTTGCTCACTACTTTTTTTTGACATACCGCCTTTAGCTTTATTTGCCAACGTTTATTTTTAAAAATGTTTTCTGAGCTAAGTGAAAATAATACGAGCGAGTCGTTTAGTCAAAATGAATATCGACAATTAAATGGAAAATATATTGGCAGCAATCATACCAATGCGAAGGGCTCCAACCAATGATATATATCATTGGCTCCAACAGTATACAACAAATATGTGATGTATTACCAAACAATTTTAACCAGCCTAAATATGTTGTTCACAAAACCTTGGCAGTTACTAATGAGTCAGAGGTCAAAAAACATAAAAGAAATTTATCTACCTCGCTATCAAAAACTGTGATAAATCTTAAATAAAAAAAGTGACTTCTTTCTACTTAAATTTTACACAACTATTTATCATTTTTGGAGAATATTAGTTTTTTTTCTTCCAAATGCGTTTGTTATCTAAAATATTGTATTTAAATAATTTAAAATGAATGTAAAATAGTTAATTCTAAATAATATTAGATATAGTATTAATACATTCGTGTTTTTAAAAAAAATAAAATAATATAAATATAAAAATGATACTTATTTAATATATAACTCTTGTTTATTTTAATAATTAATAACTAAATGTTATTATATAAAGCGTCGGCTGGGTATTATTGTGTTCTATATCCATTTTTTAATATTTTTTTGAGAGCATTTTAAAAATAATGTATATTGTATATATTAAATATAAGATACCACTATAACAGTGCAAATAAAGGATTATTCTAAATTATATTTTAATATTTTTATTGCTGTTTTGTACGAATACACTATTGACGAATTGATTTATCGAAAAAAAATTTATTTTGTAAAAATGTGCACATAAAACACTATAATTCTCAGCCGACGAAATATAAAACTTGCTCGATCGTTTCTGATTATGACAAATAAATCCCTTTTAAATATTTTGGTTCGCTTTTATATGCTTGAGCAAAGAGTTTTTATGGTATAAACTAATTTTAAAAATAATAAGTTTTATAATAAAATAAACGAAAAAATATTCTCTTTAATTCCTACTGAAGGAGCGCCAAATTGTCTAAATTATCATTGACTATTATAGAACAAAATTAAATGAAATTCAAGTTTTAAAACCTATTTATAATTATTAGTGCTTAAAACCTACTCTGTATAATCTTTAATTCTTATTGAAATATAAAATGATAATTTTTATGAAAATTCATTTCGTTTTTAATCTTGACTATTAAATTTCCAATATAATTTCTATTGCAATATTTAAACATTAAGTTAAAGCTTATTTAATTGCTTTTCTTTTTTTAAGTCTAATATTTTATAAATTTTTGTTTAACCTCTTTTGTTTCATATTTAATAATAACATATTTCACTGTAGCTTGACCACAAACCTTTATTTTATAGCATAGTCCCAAGATAAAATCTATGGGTTTGTGATATATGTTGAAATGACCTGATTAATTTTTTTTATATATATATTTCTTTTTTGTTATATATTAACTTAATACTAACTTTGCGGACTCATTTTATAATATTAACTCAATAGTTTGATAAAAATTAATTTTTCGTTAATATAAATTATTAAATAGATTTTCTTATATAAATTGATTTTTGTAAGCTTTAAATTAATTAAAATAAAATTTAAAATACTTTCTTAATTTTATTCTTCTCCCTACGTTAACAATATATATAAAATAAAATAACTATTAAAATAAATAATGAACCTTGTCTTAGAAATAATCATAAAAATTTAGGACAAGAATTAAAATCTCAATAATTAATAATATATCAAGTTTAGAAATTTAAAATATAAATAATTCTTTAAACAAAATTTTTTATAAATATTTAGGCACATGTTATAAAAAAATGATTTTTTTCAGTCTTTATAAGTTCTTAGCTTGGACCACAAAGTTTAATTTTAAGCACAGTTCTTACAAATGATGTCTATTAAAGTATATATATAAAAATTAAATTAACTATTTAAAAAAATAAATGAAAATAATTATAAATATTCCTGCCAAAAATAAAAATCTCAAAGATTAATAATCATCTCTACTTTAGAAATCTTATTGAAGGTAATTATAAATAATCCTAAAATTAAACAAATCTAAAATACAATTTATATAAGCGCATCGCTCTTTTCGCTACACAAAATAGCAGAGCTGCACTTAGATTATCTCTTATTGGGTTATGAAATTTAGGAGTACTATTGCGATGAACCCCACATTATTTTGACAGGATAGTCAGTTTTGTTAAATTGCCCGATTTGGGTCGATTTTTAAAAATAGCTCATTATCAAAGCCTCGAGATTTAAGAAAAGCTATTTACATGCCTAGGACGGTCCTGTTATCTGTAAATTCATATTTGAAGATAATGTCCATTCGTACCTGTCAAACTGATTATTTTTTTTTATAGAAGGAACATTAATAGTATTCATACACTATATATTTTTTTTTGCAAAGTAGAAATAATGACTGATAAAAGTCCTAAAAGAGAAGATAAAAATTCTAGAAAATCAAAAGCTCCTAAGGGTATTTTAAAAAGTTCTGCTAGCATAGATGAATCCAAATCAGAACGTAAAGAAAGGTAATGATATTATATATGAATAATATATTTATATGCCTTTTATATATAAATTGTGAGCTAATCCTATTTTATAATTTAACCTGAATAAATTTATATGATTCACTCATTTTTAAATAAAAAATAAAAGTATTGAATGATTTTATTATTATCAATTTTTAAATCACTATTTGTGAATTTTGAGTTGTAATAATTTATCTTGATGCAATACTGATATATAATTTTTAAAGATTATCTTTTCATTATCATAAAAACTAAAATAATTTTTTGAATTAACTTATGTTAATTATTATAAAATTTATAATTTTTCTGATCAATATGTTTTGAATTATCATAGATCTGCAGAAGTCAAAATTTTAGGCCCAACTTGGTCTGAAAAAAAAATCTATTTTCAAATCCAACCTGATAAAAGTTTTCAGAAAATATTCAAGCCTGGCCTAAGATTTTTTAAAAATATTTTCACTTGGCAGATATTTAAATAATTTTTGACCTGGCTTGGAATTCTTAAAATTTTAAATGATTTTGGGGTTGCAAGTTATTTAAAGGGAATGAAAATATGAACAGTAAATGAATATAAAATGTTTTATTATATAATTTCCAACTAATTAATCAATATAATTAAAATTTATTTGTAAAATTTGGTGTGTCTTCTAATATTAAATGCATAAAATTTCTTGCCCCATTCTTGGCAGAGCCAGCAAGTCTCTGATAACCATTGAGCACATAGTAGTGTTGTTAAACGGCTCTATTTGAGCCAATTTTTATTTACTTAGATGAATATTACGCAAGCCTCAAGATTTTGCTCATAGATGGCCTGAAGGTCTAAACATCTAATAGTGAAATCTTGAAGCTTAGGCAATATTTTTCTGGCTAAAATATTGAGCTAGCCATTTTTAAAGGCTCAAGATGAGCCATTTAACAACACTAGCACATAGTCATTTTACCTTATATTTTTGCATAATATAAAATTTTTTATTATTCTCAGAATTACAAGTCTCAGCATTTTATGCAAACTTAGATTTGAGAAAAAAAAAATTTTTAAGTCTGGTCTTGTATTTTAAATATTAATCCTGACCTTTGCCAGATTTTTATAGTTATCTTAAGGCCTGCCCAGAATTTTTAGAATAAATATTGTATATTGTTTCAAACAAATTTGAGAACATGATCAATAATGAATATTAAATGTTCTATAATATGATTTTTCTATTGATTATTTCATTAAAATTTATATTGGCCCTGCCCAAGTTATATAAAATTTAAGACCTTACCTACTGGCTCAGGTTTTTTTTAAAAAAATATTATGATTGGGTCTGTAGGCCTTTGCAAAATAAAATACCTTACACATGATGAATTTAATATTTAAAACTAATATTATAGTCTCGTACCATATTATTTTCAGGGTTGGGCAAATTCTCAAAAAAATGTATTTTAAATAAATGCAAAATACCTACAAAAAATTTAAGAAAAAAGTATTTAAATACTTAGATCAGAGATCTGCAGATGTTTGCTTGGCATGGCCAAGATATTTTTAAATTGTTTTAGATAGGACTGGATTTTTTATTTAAAATTTTTTTTCGACCTGACCTGGATTTTATATTTTCAGGCCTGGCCCAGATTTTTTTAAAATATTTTATTTTTACTTTATTTATCTAATGGCGATTTAAAATATTTGGTTTTAAAATATACAGCTCAGGTATTTTGTAAGAAAAATTTCTGCAGCCCTGCCCAGTAAAAAATATTTTTTAGGCCTAGCTTGGATTTAAAAAAACTAAAATACGCCTCAGCCTGAGTACCCAGGCTGGGTGCAGGTCTCTGACTTTGATACTTTTTTAAAATTTGATTTTTATAGTAGCACTATTAATTTTTTTTAACTTAATTAACCCTCTATTGCATCTTGTAAACTTGAGGCAACATCTTAAATATTTTATTAGAAATATTGTTATAAATGATTTTGTGATCCAGCACACATTATCTATTCTATATAACTTATATTTCATAATAAAGATATTAATCATGAACATAACATTATTTTTTATATCAAATATTCATTTAATTTTTACTTTTTATTAAATGGTTACCTTGGAAATTTAAATCTATTTTTCATATTTTGATTTATTATGAATCATTCAAATTCTAGCGGAATTCTATAAATATTTGAAATAAAAAAATATTATTATATAATTATTTTATTACCTTTTTAAAAGTTTTTTTATAATACATTTTTTATTTCCAATATGATGCTCATATATTTTAGAAATATAGGGATATGTGTATGAGAGTTGCTAAAAATGCCCTCTTTTACTTTCCTTCAAAAATTGTTAAATGACATAGAGGATATGAGCTTAAAATGTTACAGATTCTGCAAAATATATTCTATAAACATAATAGCACAACAAACAAAAATCTCCCTGGAATCTATTTTTTTATTATAATTCTATATCATCTCGGTTTCACTTTTATAAATACTCGTTTTTAAAAATAAAATGATTATCTTATAAGATATATCCCATTTTTCGCCATCTTGGGCCAAAAATTGAATAAATTTTGAAATTTTATTATTTTCAAATTTAT
Source organism: Gordionus sp. m RMFG-2023 (assembly GCF_954871325.1). Classification (NCBI taxonomy): domain Eukaryota; kingdom Metazoa; phylum Nematomorpha; class Gordioida; order Chordodea; family Parachordodidae; genus Gordionus; species Gordionus sp. m RMFG-2023. The sequence continues at coordinate 40,878,066 of NC_088777.1, read as the reverse complement.
TTGAAATAATAAAGTAAGGCACTTTTTTCCTCCCCCCATAGTCAATGTAGATATTACCTCCACCCTACACTTACTCCCTCTTAAATTAGCAATAAAAGAAAATTCTGATCTAAATTAGCAAAAAGAAGAAATAGCACACCTCCTAGAGACATGCAAAATCGATTATTTTTGGCATGTGCTTGCCCTTGGTCCGGTAACTATATTTTCCAGAATTTTTATAAATGCAGGTTACTCTACATCCACTATTTGTCAAAGATGATTTTATTTACCTAAACGAATTTTATAATTATACAGTTCTGTTTTGTTTACATAAAAATAATCCGAAATATTTATGATATAATTTAAATTATAGCCAATAAGGTTAACCGTCCTATTGAAAACAATAGAAACTTAATTTTTAAAATTGCGCTCCTTTAAAATTACATAAAATGGAGATGGAATCTAATTTTAAGGCGACGATATATGAAAAACTCTAAATATTTATTTAAATAAATAATATTCAGCAATAACTTTTATAATTTAATGATGATTGTCTATTTTATTCTATTTAATACAAAATTTAACATATAAATGAATATTAAATATTTCCGTGTAATTCTATCAGGCAGAAAGAAGAAGAATGGGGAGAAAATATGACCTTAATATTTTCTCGGATGCCCCTTAATCCTTTTACAGTCATTACTCCCTCACCATTTATTCTAATAGCGATAGTATCTTCACCACCCCCTCTCCACGATCATGCGTTGCGTTATACCTTCCTTCACCTACATAGTAAAGGTATCTGAGAATGTACTATACATTTATTTATTTCATAATTTCCTTGCCTTATTTTGAAACCTTTTATTATTATTCTCCTTTTTTGAGTATTATTACAAATATCTTGCGAAAATCAATATTTCATTTCCCTTACATTAGAGGTAATAAATTAATATTAAAATAAATATATTTTGTTTGATAAATGATTGCCTAGCAATTAACTGCACTGATCTAAAATTATTGTTGTTGTGATTTATTTTATAATATTCTTATGTATGTATAATTATATTATATATTCCTAATAATAATATATAAATGAATAAAAGGAACCAGAAATTCAATTTATCGAATTATTTGAAATAAAATGTAGATAAAGATGGGATATTATTTTATGTTATTATTTTCGACTAGTGTCTTTTGTAGTTTTTTTTACTATTTTCTTTAACGATTTGAGTCGATTTGAAAAAAGGGCTAACTAAATATATATTACGCAAGCCTGAAGTTAACAACACTGTTTGCAGCTAGAAAAGGATGTAAAAGGTATTTACGAATTATATTCAGCAGCCATAACAATGTATCCATATTTTATAATGAGATGATTAAATTTTGCGGAATAAAAAATAAAATACACCTGATCGTTTGTGAAAATCATCCAAATATCGCCTTGGCCATTATAGGCGGAAAATTTAAAAATATTTCTTGTTTTGCCCAGTTCTCAGTTAGTTGAAAGTATTGATTTTTTTATGATATTGGTTCAAAGGCAAATAAAAAAATCAAACTAAAGATCATATCGGTATCGGTTATCAAATCGGGTTTGTATGAAATATTGAAAAATATCTGGTCGAAGCGGTGAAAATTTTATAGATCTGCACACACAGCCTTATTAAATGCAAAAAAGTTGTCAATATATTTTCTTATAATTATAAACGAATTAATCGAATACGAATAGGTAAATTTTATTATTCCTATGAATACTAGAAACATTAATACCAGGATTCATTTTTTGAATAGGTTTACATCATACTAGTCACGGTAAAACTTACCTAATAGGCTCTACAGTTTTTTTGTTGTCCTTAAAAACTTCCTATTGATTTTCACTAGACAATATCTGAAGATATTTAATAATTCCTTTTTTTTACAAAAAAAAATAGGTGACAATCTACTGATAATTTTGGCACTTGTCTGATTTGAGCAAAAGTCATGGTACGAATGCTCTAATTAGATAAGTTTATTTTTTATAATATAGATCTTTAAACCTACTCACAATAATAACAAAATAAAATCTAACGAAAAATGATTGGAAAGTTTATTTCAATTGTACGATTAATAATTTGCCAGCTGACCAAATATAATTTATCATTTTCTCGTATTTGAACATCTCATAATCCACCTCATTATTAATAATTATGTAACTAAACATCCGTAAAGTCCTCATTTCATTTCATTTTATATTATAATATTATTTTTATAAACAGTATAATCTTTAAATTATATCATATCTAATAATGAGTAATAGTCCGTGAGTTCGAGATAAAGATACTTTTTCATGCCTGTTTCATTTTCGTTCCTGCCAAAAAAAATACTCCGTTCCATATATTTCGTAAACTTTCCGAAACACATTATAAAAATATCAAATTTTATTTCTACTTTAATTTAAATAATAATTTTACACTATATAGCATTAATTAAGACATTTAATTAAAAATTATCATTTATATTTGCACGGTCGTGTTAATATAATTTAACTTGAGTGTCGAAAAACCTCTCAACATTTATTTGGTAACAAATATTAGGGTAATGATGTATAGCGTTGAACATTATTGATTTTTTATGTATTTTATTAAAATATTAGATAGTGTTGTAATTTTGTTTATAATACTTTCGAGTATAGTCTTTGACTTAATCTGCTAAGTATGTGTATCACAATCCGAGAGTTCTGGGTTCGAATCCAGCACTGACCATGTTTTTTTTCTAAAGCCAACTAGATGGTTCCTTTTTGGGGGATATACAGTAGATCGGACTCGACCACCTGATTCCGTTAACATATATCTAAAAAATGAACGGGTCTTATTGCATTTTGATAAACATTGCGTCACATATATTTGCCCCAAATAATATCTATTGACATTTAAAACTTTTATTATACAACATTAATTTTATGATTTAAAACAATTAAAATCATTTCTAATATGATAAATTATAATCTAATTCTTAAAATTACATAATGATAAATAATGGATTTAATAATATTTATATGTGGAGCAAACTGGAATTAATAAAATGAAAAAATGAATACTTATTATCTAACCATTATGTATCCATTCCTCACGTTACATAATTTTACCCAAGTTCCGTTTCCAGAAGTTTCCGTTCCACGTCCCTGGTAATTACTTGAAGTAAAAATTATTAACCATTATTTGAATATATATATATAATTATGTAATAATTTAAAATAAATTTTTCGTATTCCTTTTTTTCCGGGAAGTTCCCGAACCTACCATAAAGTTCCATAACTTTCCCCAAATTACGTGTCCGGAATGTTCCATTCCAAATCCCTGGTTTCCTCGTAAAAAATTATTTAATATTATGCTGAATTTCTCATCCCTCTAATTTAAAAGGTAAAGAACAAAGATTTCGTTTGAATACTAACTATTAACTAACATTATATAACTCTCATATATATTTTTGTGGATTCAAAAAGGTGGGAATATTCTGCAGTAACTGATAGGTGTAAGAGAGAAACACTTAGAGGAGAATTACAAATATTTTATAATAATTTTGATTTTACATCTATCCATAATTAGTCTATTTATCTTTTATTTTGTGTTATAGCTATTTCATGACGTTTTTTTATCTCTTGAGAGATCATAACTTTAAACACGAAAATCGGAGAACCATATAAGCCGATTATATTTGTGTTTATGAGTTTTGGGAACCGTTCTAGATTCTGAATCTAGCGGAGCACAATCCATCAGACTAGTATTGTTAAACGGCTCGATTTGGCCACTTTTAAATTAAGATTTTAGCAAAAATAATATTACGCAACATCTATGAGCAAGATCTTCAGGCTTACGTAATATTTTTGGCTAAGATATTGGGTTAGCTATTTTTAAAAATCAAGACTTTTAGAATCACCGCACTCGAATAGGCAGGTACAAGGCTCTTCTTCGATAGGAGCCTATTTTTTTTTATAAAAGTTTATTCTAAACTTTGATAACTTATTTGCCAATATTTAATGCTTAAGGGTAACATATATTTCTTTAAAAATATTACACATTAGTTTAAAAGAGGACATAAAATGGGATGAAATGAATATCTTGGCGACTCATCATCCCGACGGAAAAGATTACGGCCACATGAAGGTTGACGAGCCAAAAACTCCATTTCCCTACGATATGGAGCTCAGCGGTGATTTGGATCCAGACGAACTAACCTCATCGTAATATTTATTTATAATTACAATATAGGTTAAAACCTGAATTGAATACAATCACTTTTTCACCCTTATCCCCGAATAAAGAATTTTCTGCTTCAGGATTGTACGATATTTTAAAACAAATTACACCTAGATTATTTTCTTCTAAAAAAAATTTTATATTTACCAACAATTTTTACACCTCTTTTTTCCTTTTTTTTAAATGATAAAATTAACGTTTTCAATGAAGTTTTTAGAAATATATTAATAAATATTTTAAATATTTAATTGATTTTTTCTGGGGTTTCTCCATTAATCATGACATCTGTCTTCATGTTTGCAATTACGATTGATGAGCCACGCAAAAGATATTGTTTTATCACTCTCAAAGATAATCTCTTAAATTTGGATTTGACTGGGGTTTGGATAGGAGCATTTCTAATTATTTTACAAAAGCTTGCCTGAATATCTTAAATTTAATAATTTTGCAGCTTCTCGGATCATAAAATTATTCTGTATTTATTATATTTTTCCTGATAAAACTTCTCATCCTATGTACACAAGACATTAATTTTCTTATTTTCCCAGAAGTTTTCATTGGGGTTAGATCTTATTTATTCATGTTGTTTGGCCACGTTCCGCAAACTTATCATAAACTATTTTATAGCGTATCAGGTCAATTCAGCGAAACACTTTTTCCCCATTTTACCGTGAATGTCGTTTATCGCAGAGAAATAGAGCGAAGGCAATATTCCAAAACCATTTCTGCGAAATATTGATATTCACGCAAGCACTAAACATTACTTATTTATATTTCATTTGAATAGAAAAAATGATATTTTTTATTTTAAAGATTAAGATAAGATAAGATATATTAATGCTATTTATCGAAAAATTTACATTTTTTGTAAAACTTAGCATCAATTCATCCATCCACTCCCTCTATACTTTGAAATGTGCCTCACACCTTATCATGTTCAATTCAAATTATCTCAATTATTTTCTATAATACCATTTTTTTTAAATTAGGGCAAGTCCTCCAAAAATGGTCACATCATTATCTTGACCCCTTATATTTGATCCCTCTTAAAACCATATTAAAAATACTTATAAAAATATTCCAATATAAATATTCCAATATAAATATATTGAACAAAACATAACTGCCATTTTAGTTCATGAAACTAAATTTATAAAAATATATGGTACGTTTAAAATGAACTGTTTTGTTTTTATCTTAAAAATTTAAATTTTATTCACATAAATAATTATCTATGAGTTTATTGATAGTAAGTCATTTGGCAAGGAATAACATATTTTGACAAAAATAAAAGATATTTTCAAATCACGATTGGATTTTTCGTCCTTTGTAATGTTTGTTTTATTTGAATAGATTGATTGATTTTAATTATGTGGCCAAAAAATTATTTTTTTTACTCTTAAATTAATCTTCTTACATTTATCTCAGAGAATTACTTAATTTTTTGTAACTTAAGGAATTTTTTTATCAAAAAATGTGAAGGTTTAAATGTTCTTATTATTGCTAGTTTACTAAAAAAAATTAGACATAAATTAATTAAAAATTAATATCTATAAGATATATGCTGGTATGATTTTTTAAAGACAGGATCGGGCCTAAAATTTTAGAAAAAGACAATCTAGTGTTCATTTACTAGAAGTTAAAATGATATTTGTGGTTGAATCTTTCTCCCATTATGATCGTGATTATTGGAAATTATTCGTAAGCATTTTTTTTCTTAATATTTTTGTTTTTTAAAATATTTTTAAAAAGATCTTAATTCTCAAATGAATTGACTAATTGAGAGATTCATATTATCTTAAATCCACCATTCGCTGATGTCTTAAGGATGTTTTACTTTTATTTTATTTTTTAAAATAACAGATTAGTTAACGTGGGCGGCATTATGAGCCTTCCCGCCGACCTAAAACCTAGCTCTTCTGAAGATGATGATAGTACGCGACAATCCTTCGAAGACGATGAGGGCGGAGAAGAACATGACGATGAAGATAGTAAATTTTAAGCCAAAAAAATATATAGTATTTTTTATACGAGAAGTAGGGGCTAGAAACAAAAAAATTTTAAATTTAAAAACAAAAATTAAATATTTTTGTGAATATATTTTTAAAAAAAACGATTTTAATTTAAAAAAACTTACGTGATGGTACAACATAACTCAATAATTATTTGGAAAATAATATATTTAAAAAAACATAAAAGACTGCTAGTATGGACTATTTATGGTTTTTGACATTAACCTAGGCATGGGTGGTAATTTTAAAATAATAGATAGGGCATGCACAAAATCATAGGTATATATATATACTACTAGATTGACGATTCTTTCATTAATTTAAGTGTCCATATATAGGAGCCAGCTGTAGCACTATTTTATGGTTTGAACGTCATAATGATAAATAAAGATAATTAGTCAAAGTGCAAACCTCAAAATGGCGCAACAGATATCTCCTATGTATGTATATACGGACACTTATAAATAATGAATCGAATCAGGTAGTATATATGTTAGCGTCAATGTGTCTTTTCCAGCAATGTGTTAATTTTTCAATTTTAAATCGATTTTTGAGCGCGATATTTTCAATTTTGATTTTACCGAAAATGTATTCCAGCATGTTTGGAATACCTATTTTATAAATTAGAGATAATTTTACCGATAACTTTTGAATAACTTATAATTTATATGAAGAAAATTAATATAGATTATATTAAATTCAAAAGTTCATGACATAATTATCTGAATTTCATAGGGTATGTATTCCAAACTTGATGGAATACATTTCCAGTAAAAATCAGTTTTTAAATTCAAAAACTATTTAAATTTTCATTATAATAAATTTTAATATATTTTAAAATGTTTGAAAAATATATAATAAAACTATTTAAAAAAAAGAACGGAGATGGTGTGACGCAGGGAAACAAAAATGAAAAAGGAACGTAAGCGTTGTCTATGATAGCTCTTTGGCTAGAAGGCTACCATTGAAACTGATATAATTAGCTTTGTGAATCGCTATGGATAATCGTTGACGAAGAAAAAAACCCTCTCGAGGTTCTTCTGAGAGTTTGCTGATTTGTGATCCTAAGTTTTTGAAAAATGCTAAGGCGAGTTTGCCGAAGGTGCCAAGAGTGGTTGATATGATTGGGATGAAGCAATGATCGTTTATTATTTCTGTGTATTTAGAAATTTTAAGTTGTTCCTTCTGGTCAAGGATGTTGATGGCGTGGTTGGATGGGGCCAAGGGGTCAATACAGGAATAGTCCCATACCAAAAGTTGGCCTCTCTTCCATGGGATTTGAGAGATCCCATCAGGACGTTTACCGTCAGATCTAAAAAGACCCTGTGGTTCTAACGTGGAAGGAATTTGGGCTGATTTCAGAGCATGTTGGATGATTGTATTACATTGCTTGTGTCCTATGAATCGTCCATTGCAGGAGCGACAATGTAAACTATATCTACCCTTCGAGTCAACTGGTGAGTTGCACCCTGAGCAGATGTGGGGGTGAGTGATGGAACAATTTAGACGAATGCCGATGGCATGGGTAAATTCATTGTTGGATAGTTGAAGCTGAAGATTGGTAGATGGGATGGCCTCAAGAAACTCATGTCCCGTACCATTGAGCAAGGAAGAGAATAGGGGCGGTCGGTAGATTGCATGCTAGATAAGAGAGTTTCAACGCAGCGAGCAACCACTGGTGCATCCCAGTCTTTCTGTTTATGGGTTGTGGGGGGATGAGAATCAGCATTGATCCTTGTTTTCCAAATATCCATAGCCACGATTAAGGAAAGGTCTTCTTTAGAATTATGCGCGGTGGTTATTGGCTTTGTCAAGAGACTACTCGATTAGAAAGTAGTTGTTGCTAAGTCAAGTGGAGATCTGATGCCGAGACCACCAAATTTGGTTGGAAGAGTTGCTTGGGCCCAAGCGGTTTCGTTGAATCTGATATTTACTATTTTTTCGGTTAAGTCCTTTATTCCTTTTTCGTAAGTTTGGAGAGGAATAGGATATTTAAAAATTGGTGTTGACCGAAGTGCGTAAAGAATCCTTGGTATAAAAAAGAAATTTTTTAGCAAAAAAAGGACTTGTGTGATGGAAGAAGTGTAAAGATGTCCTCCAGTTTAAGGAGTATGTCAAGTGTGGAATGAAGAAAGGTGCTTACTGCCTCGTGTCCTCCAACAAGCAATCCTAGATGTGTTAATTCAACGCTTGATGTGAATTTGAAATCGTGAGTGTTGGGAGCATTAGAATTTAAAAGTGAGAATTCAGATTTGCTCTGGTTAAGCGAAAGTCCAATGGCTGTGCCCATTTCTTTAATTATGGTGACTGCTTTGGCAATTTCACTACTGGGACCACTCAAGATTCCATCATCAATATACCAAGCGTGGAGCGATAGAGTACATGAAGAGTTTATTGATTTTATCATGTCATTGATTCCAAGACTAAAGAGAAGGGATCCGAGAGGGTCACCTTGTTGGATACCCTCGACAGAAAGTATCTTTTCTTTGTTGAATTGTAAGATTGTTGGTGATTGGTAGCAAGAGAAAAGAAATTTGGTATAAGCGGGGAAATGGAAGCAAGTTGAATGTAGGAACGTATTGCGCGAAAGAGTGTTGTAGGCGTTAGAGAAGTCAATTTATACTAGGGATTCGTTTTTTGGGTAATTTTCAAGGTGAATTCTTGTTAAGTGCACAGCGGCTTCACACCCACCAGGTATCCCTACACCAAGTTGATAGGGGCTTAGAATGTGTGCGGCATCGTGTTTGATTCTAGATGCGATTAATTTAGCGACCAATCTACGGTAAGTTGAACCAATGGCGATGGGCCGAATGTCCTTGTTTGGTTTTTGGAGTGCGATGAGTCTGGCACCGAATAGTAAGGGGGTAATAAAGCTGGGTACGTCTCCATTTAGGATTTTGTTGACTAAGTTTGTGATTTTAGTGAGAATTGAAACCTGTGTACAGATCACAGGAGAGGTAATGTCCTGTAAAAAAATTGGTCTAATCCCATCTAGACCATGAGCCGAATCCCGATGAAAAGATAGGATTGCTTTCCTTACTTCTTCCTGTGTGAAATCTGCTGCACAATGGGAGAAGGGTTGGAGCAATATTGGCATAAATGTTGTTGTGGGATGCTTTGATCGAAGCTTAATTAAGGTTTCTAAATTGGATTCCGCCAGAGTGTCATTGGTTGAAATGAGTTTGAGGGCCCCATTGATATTAAGACTGTCAATTTTCTTCGAAATCAATGAGGCTTTTTGTTGAAGTGGGGTTATTTTTTTTTGTTTATGGGATGTCTGAAGATTTGGGACTCATGAAGATGAGTGTTGATATTTAAACAGGCATCTTTTATTTGTTGAGTTAATGATTTTTGGAGTGATATGTCAGGTATTTTGAAAGTATTGTACCCAAAGTTTAAAAATTTTAACCATTCTTCTTCTTTGTTAAAATTTTGCAAAAGAGAAGATATGCAGTTGCTGAGAGATTTAGTTACTTTTATTCTCGCTCCTTTGGGTATTCTCGTTATGATACTTGGTTTTGTGGAGTTAAGAAAAATATCTGAGAATGAGGCACCAATTACTTCGTTTAAGGGATAATCTATGAGAGGGGGGGGGAAGCGAGTAAGTGATCTGAGAAAGAGGCGTGTGTTTTGAATGCGGACACCTGTTAGAGATTGGTCCATGAACAAAAAATTCTCCATCATTTGTTAAATGTATTGGTTTCATGCAGGATGGGCAGATTCTGCGTTCGTGGGGAATGGCCATAGGTATAAAAAATAAAAAAAATGCTGCCAATAATAAAGCAAAAGCACCTGTGAGAGGTCTGTTGATTGATGTGCAAAAATACCGAAGGAATGATGAATATGTATGTCAGAAAAATCGAGCAACGAACGAGAAAGATGCTCAATATGAGAGGTTTCAAATAAAAAAAGGATTAATTATTAAAAATTTTAAAAATTTTCTAGAATTATTTTAAGAGTTTACTTAAACATATTTTCTATTTTGCATATATGAATAATGGTAAATGTTATAATGAAAATTTAAATTATTATATCTTATATTGATAATAAATTAATAAGAAATTAAAAAAAAAAAATTCAAAAACTTAAAAAATGATTTTAAAGTTGAAAAAATAACACATTGCCGGAAAAAACACGTTGACGCTAACATGTATATATAATCATCGGAGAGGGCTTAGATGGTTAGTTAGATAGATAACTAAGTGGGGCATTGTCGAGTTAGAAAATTGAAAGAGATTTGTTAAAAACGGAAAAATGAGGCTTTAAAGAATATTATTTGTGTTTTAATACGAAGGGAAGTATAGAATAAGGAATATAACGTTGTATAATGCCGCTTGATTATTATTCGGAATCTATTCTAACTCATCTCCTTTTGTTATAGGACAGCCATTTTGAAAAAAATTCATGTCATCAGGTTCGCAAATTATTAACTTCTTGGGAGGGGAATTACAAGATACATTTTACGATGGAAGTAGAGATTATTAAAACTATTTTTTTTAAATTAAATTTAAAAAATACCTTTATAATTTCAGTAGCTGATAAAAAAAGAAAATAAAATAAAAACCAGGGATTCGAACCCTAACCCGGAGAATAAAACCCTTTGAGGAAAATAATATGAACCCGAACCGAACATAAACCCCGAACGGAACCCGGGAATTTTATTTGAACCCGGGTTCAATGTATTGTTTAAAATCATATATTAATAATTTAATTGAGATTTTATTTTTAAATTTCCAATTAAAAAATTGTTAATAAATTTTAAACAACTTAATTCATTTACGCCATTTAAAATTTTTTTTAATATTTACTCTCAAAGATTTCTATTGGAGTGTTATTTTTAACTTATTCTCAATGATTATTAATTAGAGGTAAATGAAAGTGAACAAGTCAAAGTAAAAATTATTATATTGGATATTGTTAATTAAAGAAATACGTCTAAATAAAATCTTTAAAATTGATACATACTATACTTTGTATATTAACTATATTTTGCCTATAAATAAAATAAATTAATTTTTTATACCAAATTTTATGCCTAGTTTTTTTAATATGATTTAAATATAGACTTTTTTTAGCAATTCAAAGATTCTAAACCCTAGCTGAACCCGGAACCAAACCCGGGTTCAAAAATATTTTCTTGAACCGAACCGAACCCACCTATCTTTTTTTACCTTAAACTGAAGCCAGGCAAAAATTTTGACGGAATCACATCCCTGTCTAAATTAATAAAATATATTAGCTTATATTATTATATAAAATGATTGATAATTTACAATATTGATTTATTGTAAAATATAGGCGTTGTTACTTTTAAGGTAATTTATAAATATTATTTCTCCTTTTATTCATCTAGAGTAATGAGAACATTAAATAGTGTGGTAATGAATTTCCTCTATAATAACCATTTTTCACAATTTATGTGTCTTACTAAAAGGTACGATATTTCCTAATATTTTATTAAGCAAAAAATTCAAATTTTTTGACTTATTAAATATTATTTTTTTGACAACCATTTTTAACCATTTTGTAATTTAGAAAAAATATTTTACCATTATGGATTTATTTTAAAACTATAAACACATTAGAACTATACTAATTCTAATAAAGCTCGTATTTACGTTTTACTCTAATGCAAAGAAACTATTTTTTTCCAAAATTGGCATTTTTTTTTTAAAAAAATCGCACTTTATTCACTAAAATGCATTACTGACATTTTTTTTGTAAAAAAACCCCATATGCATCAGACCAAGAGGTATTCAAAAAGTTTCGGCGAAAGCATTACAATGAAGGTAGAATGCTAGCTTACGGCAAGAAGCTGGCTGATAAAGATTTAAAAGCTTTTGAAATCGAAGAGAAAAAGGAGCTGGAAGAAGAAAAGAAAAAGAAAAAAAAAAGCAAAGATAAAGATAAGGATAAAGATAAAAAAGTATCGCGACATCATTCCTCGTCTCATCATTCTTGTTCCTCGTCGCATTCCAATTCATCACAAGCGTCTACCTCTCGCCATAAACCATCGACATCCTCTAGGCACAAATAAATGTTTTTCGTTCATTATTCGGTGATGAGATTTAATTTATAAGAAAACTGTGATCTAGAATATTTATTTCATTTAAATAAAAGATACTCAATAACTAAAAGTTGTTTTATAAACATTAAACATTATTTAATAATTATTATAAACATTCTTATTAACTTTATAGTATTTTAAAATATATTGCCTGTTTTATAGTCTTCAGATTTATAATATAATAATTTTGTTTATTTTTTTTTTAAAAATTGATATTTATTTTTGATATAAATAAAATTATTCACAGTCCTAGATATTTATGCACAAATTTGATAAGATCTTAAAATTTGTTGGATAATTTCAACTTTTCTTATGAGCCAGGAATTCAAAACGTTAATATGACCGAGATAGATTATATAAATATTCAAATCAGACGTTCAGTTTCGGGTAATTTCATACGAAATCGATAACTTTACAACCCGACTCTTTTTATTAAAATTTTTTATACTGAGAAAACATCATAAGCAGACATCAAATTCAAAATTTATCCTTTTAGAAATAATTGAGTATCAGTATCCAAAGGTGCAGAAATATACGTTTTTTAAAAATATATTTGGATTATTAGAAAAAAAAGGCTTTTATTATAATATAATATACAGTATTTCCGAAAAAATATCAGAAAGAATCCCATTATCACTTAAAATTAAATATTTTTATTTAATAAAACTGTTTTTTAAAATCAAAATATTAGTATGTTTATTGTGCTAAAAAACGAATTTGCGATTTTAGTTGCTTAATTGTGAATTTAATTGATATATTTTACTTTTTACAAATTTCATAAATTTTTAATTATAATTAATTTTAAAAAAGTTTCCCCTCTCCTTTACACTATAAGAATTTATTTTTGTAACGGTCGTGATGGTCAAAAAAATAGTAGGTATTTTTGAGAATATAGATTTTCTTAAATCAACGATTCAAACTGGGTTTTTTAGACATATTTAGATTCTAGCAAAGTGATCAAACCATATGTAAAAAAGCTATGATAAAAAAAATTGTAAATTTTTAAAATGAAAGTAACTCATTTTATAGACCTTAAAGTTGGCCCTACCATTTTGAATTTTTAAATAGTTTTTTTTAAATTCGATTTGTACCCTCACTGTTTTTGTAATATTACAAAAAATCAAAAGGATGAGCTAACTCATTGATGCCTCTCCATCTTAGATTTTACTCTTTAATTTTCTTAAACGATACAAATTTTTTCTCTTCATTATATTTCGGAGCATATTTTATAATATTAGTTTATCCTGAAATCGAATTTTTAGCTTTAACATAAGCGTAAAGTCGGCCTCACATTTTTGATTAAGTTTTTGCCGTGGGAATTATTCTTACCATTTTAAACAATCCGGTTTTGAAATATTCGCGTTTAAAACTATTGCTCAAAAAAATACTAAACTTAATGATTTTTTAAATGGGAGACGATAGAGGACTTTCTCTCCTTCCTAATGATGCTTTAAAATAAATGTTTGCATTAGTTTTCCCAGAAATATTTTTAAATTTTCAATACGGGATCGAGTTGAAACTTTTTAAACTCGACTTCATAACTATTTTTGAGATGAGCGCAGAATATCAAATCTTCAACGATTATTTCTTTTTTACGGGAAATGATAGAGGACCTTTTTATCTTTCTTAACGATGCCTTAAAATTATTTTTCATTAATTTTTCTGGAAACCAGGGTTTTAGCTTAAAAATATGCTTGAAGTTGGTCCTACCTTTTTGAAATTTTGATAATCGAGTTGTAACCATTTCTGTCTTTGAGATATTCTCATTTGAAGTAGCATAGTATTTGATAATTATAATAAAAAAATTTCTAAAATTTGTGTTCGACTTTTCTTTAAGAAATTATCCTCCCCACTCACTACCTTACTTTCCTTAAAACTCTATCAACTTGCACTAAAACGTTTAATATATATATCAGAGACCTGTTTTAATATTTTTAAATATACCCGGGCCGGGCCTAAAAAATTAAAAAAAAAAATTTAACCAAATATTTTAAATAGCCAATATTAACTGTAAAAATTAAATATAAATAAAATATATTTTGAAAAAATCCTTGGCCTGGTCTGAAATATATTTTCAAAAATAACCCAGGCCACCGAAAAATATTTGGACCGGGTCAGCAAAAATTTTTTAAAAACAAGCCGGGCCATGCAAATGGCACTTCTGCAGGTCTCTGATGAGAATTTGGGTAGTAAGTAGCTTACCTAAAATTCATTACTTAGGGTTAACCCGAGGTATTTTAGAATTGAAATCTCTATATAATTTTTATCATTTCTGATTTCCGGATAGGCTTATTTATCACTTATTATAGAAGAGACCTGCATAGGTACCATTTGCACGGCTTGGCCTAGTTTTCTTTAAAAAAGAAATTTTTACTCCCTTATTTTTTTAAAATATATTATTTATTTTTGATTTTTTAGCTAATAATGGCGATTTCAAATATTTGGTTTTAAAATATACGGCATGGCCGGGATATATTTTAAAAAATTAAAATAAAGCCCGGGGGCTGGGATAATAAATTTTTAAATGATGAATAGAATAATTTTTGTACACTAGAATTTATTTTTCCATATTTTTTTTGTATAAAAATCAGTATTGTCATTCATTTCATCTTTTTAAAATGTTCTTTATACCACTACTCCCTTCCCTCTCACATATTTTGGAAATTTTTTTGTTGAGTGCCTGTCAAACAAAGTTATAATATTACTCAAAAAATAATTTTTTTAAAATTCATGTGTAATTTTCTCTAGCCTTCATAATTAAACGATAAGAAGAAGCCATTTCACAACCCCCCCCCCCATTTTAACGAATTTTACCATCTTTTTGACACCTTTATAATAGAGTTTATAAGATACTTTTCAAATGTGTTTAGATACAGATATATTTTTCCCCAAAATACTATTAAGATACATTTTTTATTCAGTAATATTTATATATATATATCGTTAGCTTTTATTAATAAAACTTCCCGTTTAAACAAATTTTTAGCTTAAAGTATTTCAACTTTTGGAAGGTATGGTAATGTTATATTTTATGAATAAAAAAAATGACTTTAAATATAGTAAAATCACGACACTTATATAAAAAATAATCATTCAAATTTTGATTAAATTTTTATCATTGTCCATATCCTCTTAGAAGTGTTGAAAAAAATATCCTCTTTTTTTTCCTGCTATTTTATATTTAGTATTATTTGGAAATTTTGAAGGTTCATCGTCTAATCACTTTGTCAATTCCTTTTTTCTTTTCTGCACGTTACCATATCTTTTGCTTTAAAAAAAAGTGTGAGAGGAATGATATTATTAATTAGTGTATATTTAATAGATAAATTCTGCTGCCATATAATAAATATTATTTGGTAGTGGGTTTGAGATAGAATAACTGAGACTTATTCGGGCACAATGGTTATATGAATTTACGACGTGACTCCTATTTTTGTGAGTTAAATAATTTTTATAATTGGAGGCTATAAAATTGCCGATATAATTAGTTGAATAAATTTTTCGATGGTGCATGCATTTATTATTGTTATATGCTTATTATAGATTAGGGAACAGTTGTAAATCTATAAAGCATATTTTTTTAAAAAAAAGTATTCAAAAATATCCATTGATGCCACTAGTAGTGTGGTATGTGATGTTGACATATCGCATCCCCAAATAAAAATTTTGAATGACATAATGATGCATTCTCATCTTTGAATATGAATAGTTACATGTGCCATTGTCTCATTTCCAAATCAGGCTTGATGAAAAATATAAACTACTTTTGTGATTTGGCTCAATGTAATTAGCTTCAATGTAAAATGTTTGAAGGGTAAATCTGTGCGATCAACGTATTTATTAATAATTTGGGCAATAATGGATAGCCTACATTATATAAAATTTAACTCTTAAATTGGGATGTATCACTTATAAATACATCGCAATTTCATATAAACATCTTGTCTCAATTCGTAGTCAAATTATCCTATACTATATGATGTTTGTCATAAGAATTCCACACCCATTCACAAATTAATAAAATTATTTCGCTTGATTCTGGACAAGAAAGTTTGGATTGCGCGCAAATATATTTTGTATTACAAATATCAAATATTCATTTTCATAATATATCTGAATCTTTATTATCTTCTATTATTTCTTATTAAAAATGAACATGATTTTTTAAATTAAAATGTTTATAAGTACACTAATACTCTTATATCAGTCTAGCAAACAAGATTTTGAATGGCCCAGTCAACGTGATATAATATAATATTTTCTTTTGAAAATACACTCTTTATTGGGGCTTGATTTATGCATTGCTTCCTTATAATAGTGCACACAATGTCATATCCTTATTTATATTGTCCTACTCTACTTAGCATTATATTAAAAACAGAGGCGCCAATACTCATAAATTATAAAGATTTTTCATAAATTTAAATTTAAAAAATCGAGCCACCAGTTATATAATTTAAACGAAATATTATTTTGTATAAATACAGTGGCATTGGGGTCGAATTTTTTTTTTCAAACACTCGCTGGAGGGTGGGGGCAACAAAAGACAAATTGGTGTTATTTAAAACAAATATTTATTAAGGCCGTGTAAGAGGTGCATTGGGCGGGGGACGAGCGTAATAGGGCTTTCTAAAATGTCTTCAACATTGGGCGGCTAAATTTTTATATTTTTCAGGGGAAATGAGCAGAACAGACTTCAATTTATTAAAAATAATAGTTTCATTTCATAATATTGGATATTATATATCTTTAATTAAAAATACAAAACCTTAAAATATTTTTTAAACATTAGGGCGGGCGGGAAATTTTTTTTAAAAAAATATAAAACGGGCGGACGGGTTTAAAAATTTCCAAACAACGAGTGGGTGAGCTTTTTAGCTAAAATCCGCCCATTGCAGACCTCTAGACCATGTCAACGCTCGTATTATTTCTAAGCAGCCATCTGTTTAGCTACACCCAGTTTTCTCAAACAGACGAAAAAGAAAGACAATTATGATTTGCCGCGTTTTTGTTTTATTTGTACCTAAAAAATATGTAAATAATAACAAATGATTGTTATTTAAAACGGGCAAACTTAAAAAAAACTAGTATAGGGTGTCATGGCTTAAAGGCTGAACAACCTAGGCTAAACAGATACAAATTTTAAAAAAATATCGACTATACGACCTTAAATTAACGCATGCAAAAGAGTTTGAATATTATCAATAATATAATGATATATTTATAATAATAAAAATTTACGCCTTTAGTTCATCGTAATCCGGGTTTCGAAAAAAAACGCCGCGCCCATTACAACGAATTTCAAGCCGCAAAACTGGCTAAAAAACTACTGGCCCGAGAGCTACCCCTAGACACTAACAAGGGGGGCGATGAAGACAAACGGTTAAAGGAAGCCGAAGCAAACGCAAAGAAAAACACTCAAACACTTTCCAACAATATTTTAAACACGGAGTACTCCCCCTCACATCATAGTCATAGCCCCACGCGCAACTGAATTGAGTTATATTTATAATATTATTCTATATATTCAAAAATAAAAAGTTGAGACTGAACATTTGGGATATATATATCCTTTATAAATAAAGAAAAATCGAGTTATTTTCTTTTTAAAATAATTTTATTTATAGCATAATACAATTTCATGAAATTTTTTAAACAATCCGTAATTTTATAATCGTTGATAATTTTACAATCATTTTTTTTGATGAATATAATAAATGTAAAGTACATAGGTTAATTATTATTTATGATAATCAATCATAAAATTGAAGAAAATTCATTAATACAAAATACAATTATAAATAACTTACAAACTTATATCGAATTCATTATAATACAAGAATTATCTACATATATGAATTCATATATTTAAATATCTTATTTATAATTAATATTAAATAAAAATATTCTAGAAATTTATTTGTTGGTAAATAAGTTGTTATCTTATGATTGAAATAAAAAGGTTAATATTTATTGTTATCATATTTATAAATTAGTCTAAAATATATTACAAATATAACCCAATTATAAGGCACATTTAACCATTTTGATTTATGATCCTGTATTATAAATCTTATTAATTGAAGGGTAAGAAATCAAAATTAAGGACATGCTATTATTATTTATTAAAATAGTGGCATCATAAACACGTGTTTGGTAAAGGCCGGGTTGGACTAGGCTTAGTCTGATATTATTTTTTTGGATTGGACTAGGCTTAGTCTGATATTATTTTTTTGGATTGGACTAGGCTTAGTCTGATATTATTTATTTGGATTGGACTAGATTAATCTTCGGAGCGCTATCTTAATAAAAGAAAATATGATAGTTACGTGGCCTTAAAATTTATTTTGTGGCCTCGCCAAAAACATCTTATTTTAGTCCCCCTTCAATGTAAAAATTGCCCCCCCAACTTGGGTGTTTGCTATGCCTCTGTTCTTAACAAATTATTTGTAATTGTAAATCAGAGACCCGGAACAAATTTTTTTTGTCCGTTCTATCTTTCCGCGTTTTGGAAGCGTTCCTCAAAAAATACCTTTTTTATTTTATATACAAACTATAGATCAATTATTATATCTAAGCATTCATTAAAGATTATCATTTACATGTGTGCTCTGACATTAATATAAGACTGATTTTAATTAATAACGAAACAGTTAAAATATTTAAAATTTGATTTAAAAAAAAGTTCTTAATTCTAAATAATAGTTCATTATTAATTAATAACATTGTTATATGTATCAAACTGGAATTAAAAGGAACACTAATATTATGTAAGCCAATATAAATATTATATTTATAATTATGGAATAAATTTAAATGTTACATATTAACCACCAGAACGTTTCGAAATTGTTCGGAGAACGATCTCGGAATCACTGTTCCAATTCCGTCCTTAATCCTTAATTTTCCCTAGTTACGTTCTTAGAATGTGTCCGGAACTTTCAGTTCTATGTCACTAAATTTACAATTGATAATGATATTTACCATGAATTTGGTTTAACAGATTTAAATCGAATTATGCTAAATCATGATTTAATTCAACCCCCATATTTTTTATATCGATATTTTTAATTTACTATTTATATCAAAATATATTAGTAATAAATATTTAGATAAAAAATTTATTTTACCAAATTTGACTTTAATTCATTTTTTTATTCAGATTGTGACTTTCATAATAAAAATTCTAATTAGATTTTATATATGACTATGATTGTCACCTAGACCTACTGGTAAGACAAAACTTTCATCAAATTTCCCTATTTTATAGAATATTAAATAAAGAATTTTATATGAAATGTATTAAAAATCTTAATCAATGTTTAGTTTATTATGATTTGAAACTAGTTTTCTTCCTAAGTTTGGAATGAACCATTCCAAATTAAGAAAATACTTTTTTCTACCCTGCAGAAATTAATATGATGTGGATAATTGTTTTAAATATTTGTGTATATAATATCTTTGTCATGAATGATTATCCTCTGACGATCATTATTAAAATGAGTTCACTTATTTGTCATCTGAAAATTTATTTGAATGGGTCATGTCTTGCTCGGAATTTTACCAAAATTGATTCCATATTGGTGCTCAGACATAACAATTTTCCATCATTGTCTAGATGTTAAATTAGAAAGATATTTCATATATAGCGTAATTAATAACAAATATTCTTTTACTCACTTTAATTTGAACGGATATATTACACTCTTAATTTTTTTTATCATTTAATTGAAATATTATTTGTTATAAATTTCGATTAAAATAAATTTTTTCGACATCATTTTTGCCATCCTTAACCAGGAATAAGCAAAATATTCTAAAATATTTAATTCAATTGAATTATTCTTTTCGAAAAATTTTCTATGTCATTTCAAATTAAACAAATTATTCTCAATTTTTGGAAGTTTGTTTCCAGTTAATCTTTTAATTGTAATTTTTATTTAAGAAGATTTTCAGAGTTTGGAACCTGGACTAAAAAGAGTTTTAATTCTTTTTAATTAGTGTTTCTACTCCTAAAAATTTGAAGAAGTTTTCGGTTAGAACTGAGATTTGATGCGGTTTTAAGGGTTCTTAGCATTTTTTTAAAACCTGTGTAGTAAAAATTACTATTTTCAAAAGTAGAGGGCTAGCGTTAATTTCTAAATATAAGTAGCAAGCTACATAGTGTTAAAAACCTCGATTTAACCCATTTTTTTTTTAAAAAAGTTTAAATCAAAATTTTATGTAAGCAAATATTGAGTAAACCTCGAGATTTTAGTAAAAATGAATCAAATATCTCTCCAATCATTTGGCGAAATATCGAGGCTTAGGTAATATTTGTTTGCCTAGAATAGTAATTCGAGATTTTTTTAACAATTATAGTGTCACTGTTATCGTAGCTCCTAATATCTATTAGTTCTTAACAGTAGCGCTTGTTTTTTACAATATCTTATCTCTTAGATATGGTAGATGCAACTATTTTTTATTTTAACATATTTAAAACTGCTTAAAAATATATATAAAATAATTTTAGTTTTCTTTCAATTAATATACTCCTATTTTCTTAGGTTTCAATTTTAAATCAAAAGACATCTTGATCATGTACTTTATATTGGCTGATAACCTTATGCTGTTGATTCAACGATTTATGAGTGTTCTTCATCGGCTCTAAATTTCTACATTGTTATACCCTATTTTTGGCAGTGATAAGATTTTTTACCATCTGACCTAATATTGCTATAGACAACTATAACTCCAAATTTCCTCTTTATCTCTTGCTTTCATGGCGTTAGTATTAACTACGATTCTTAAAAACGACTAACTCAATATTTTAGCCATAAAATAAGACACAAGTTTCGAGATTTCGTTAATAAATGTCCAAACCTTTCTACCTTCTATGAGCAAAATATATAGGCTTGCCTAATATTATTTATAAAAATATTGGGTTAGCAGTTTTTAAAAATCGAGCCGTTAAACAACACTCCATGACGTCATGTTTGTTTTCATAGATGATTATCGTTTTTATTTTCATCAAAGTTCGATTTATGGTTGGAAGAACATTTATTTTTTAAGTTAGGAAGGAAAAAATTAATATGTTGCAAGTGAAGATGCAAATGAATTGTTATTTTCCTTGTTTAATTAAGTTCGATAAAGACTATTATTTTCGGTAAATAATAAATTAAATTATGTATGTATGAAAATGGAAAGTAAATATTATAACCATCTTCACCATTAATTTGTTTTTTTTAATATATTAATAAAGCTAGGGATTAATAAAAGATAGCTTTTCTTAATTTTGTGATTAATTATTTAATTAACTTATTAGTATATTTAATTTTGATTAAACTTAAAGTAATTCATTCAGTCCTTTATCACGACTTTCAAAAAATATCCTAAAGAAACTAATAATAAAAAAAATATTTAAAAAAAAAATTTGGGAGAATATTTTTTGTGGACTAGAGTATTCCTAGAATTCTTCAGTCGCTTCGCTTCCACTTTTTAATTTTCTTAATAATGAATCAATTAATTTATCATAAAATCGAGACACAAATTGGTGAAAGTTCAAATTATCTATTAACAATTCATTAACTTAATTGGTTTTAAATTATTTTTTTCTAAATTTAGATGATTTAATTTAGATGATTTAATTTAGAGACCTGCAGGCCCTGCCCTAAGCCCCCGGGTACACGGGCCGGGCTGTATTTTAATTTTTTTAAAATATACACGGGCCGGGCCTGAATATTTTTATAAAAAAATATCCGGGCCGGGCCCTGTATTTTAAAACCAAATATTTGAAATCACCATTATTAGTTATAAAAATCAAAAATAAATAAAATATATTTTTAAAAAAACTCGGGCCGGGCGGGGCCGAAAATAATTTTTGGGAAAAAAATCCGGGCCGGGCCGTACAATTGATACCTTTACTATAATTATTATACTGCTTAATATAATTTAAATAATGGAGAAAAAATGTGTTGGCAAGTGTGGGCCTAGGGAAACAAATCCCCTAAACAATATGATATAAACTCTAAAATAAATCAAACAACATTTTGAACAATATCAATGTACCTTTATAAATTACTTGTACTTTTTTGGAACCGATTCCTAGAAATTTTATTCCGAAAGAATAGTATTAAATTAAGATTCTTAATAGCACTGGTAGATGCATATTTTAATTTAAAAACACATTATATTTATGTATAATCCTTGAAATAATTTATTTTTAGATATGATATGACTCATTTAAAAAATGGAGGGCTAAACTGATATTCCATATCAGTTCAGATTTTCAAGTTATTTATTTTACTTTCTTAAAAATGGGTCAGAAAATTCTGACAGACAATGCATTAATTAAAATCCTATTTAATTAATAATTCATTCTTGAAAACTGAATTCTATTCTTAATTATGTTGTATAAATAGACAAAATTTTTAGTGAACGTGAGATGAATATCTATCAATTTAACATAATCGATCTAATAAAATTGTACCTTTTTTGAATATTGATAAAATGAAAATAAATCTAATTGCTTTTATAGATTATGGCATTTTTTAGAATAAAATAGAAGTAAATTTTAAAAAAAAGATATTATAATTTTCCGATCACAAGGCAATAGGGGTGACAGTTGTAATTTCTTGAGATCGTCGTCACTTCTGTTCAATGTCTAATACTGTTTATGAATTTATCAACGAAAACTCCAATAGTTTTGGTACTAAAAAAATAAATGTTATATTTAAATCCTAATCATTTTTGCCTGATTGAATATCCACAATTAAAATAATAAAAAAAAATCAGGAGGTAGGAAATATTTAATTTCATTTTATTATAATATTTTGTAGTAATTATAATAAAATAAAAAAACATAATCAGAGTTATTGCTAAATATTTAAATTAAATGCATAACAATATTATAGAGAAAATTTTTTTTGAGATTTCTTTCATAACGGAACCTAGATCTAAAAAAATCTGCCACCCGGTCCTGGGCAGGCTTGGGCCAAATAATTTCGCTTTAGCAAGCCTCTAATTATAATAATCTTAACTATATGAATATTTTGTTTCTAAAATTTCATTATCACTAATTTTTTTTGTTATAATTTGCTAATTTTGTCAAATTTTATATTTTTTTTGTAAAAAAAAATAATATTTAAGCTTTTCAGAATTTATAATATTTAAGTCTGTTTTTTCCACATAATTTTGATATTTTTTAAAAATGAATTTTTGAATAATCTTTATCAGTTATTACTTAAAATCTGCCACTCCACCCCTTTTAAGTATAGTGTTCCAAAATGCGTTTGTTTTATTTCAAATAATGTGTCCTAAATGGTATGGTGCAAATTTAGAAACTTTTTTTACATTAAAAAAACGCAAATTATATTTTTATTTATTTTTTCCCATTTTTTTTATTTTTTGTTTATAACGTTATTGTATAGTAAATATATAAAAATCAACATTTATAAATATTAAAATATAGTTAGTTTTGATAATAAAAAAATTCATGTAATAAAAATAATTATTTATGGTAATTTGTTGCATTTTAATAATAAAATCTTTTCAATATTATCATCCCCAAGTCTAGAGCGACGATCAGAAAGTATAAGTTTTGCCTTACTAAATAATCTCTCGGCACTAGCACTTGAGGGTAAGGTTATATACATATTTTTAATATAAGATAGATTATCAATAATTTTATTTGCAAGTACATCGTATGTCTGGCATCCTATTATCATTTTGAGGGCTGATGCCATAGATCTTCTTTTTAAAGTCCTAGGGTCTAGCCAATGGCCTGATTCACCAAATAAGCTCAAAAATATTTAATCAGATCAATTTATAAATATAAATAAGTTTTTACCTTCTGTTATGTGTCCAACTATCAGCCATGGTATGTATATATCTCTGATAACTCTACTATTAGAGCATCTTTCATTATTTTAAAGTTATCTGCTATTTTATTAGTGTCTGGCGGCATAAAATTATTGTACTAGGGGATAGAGTTTTAAACATCATGGCAAATGATGGATTATCAGCCAAGGACATTGATTCAACTGTATAAATTATAAAATCAGCAATAACTTCATCAGCCAATTTCTGAGAAATATGTCATTTGCATTATTAATTAATTTGGTGAATTGAATTAGCCTTTTTAGATGTAGAGTCGCTTATATCAAAATTATTTAGATGTTTCTCCATTTCCTTTAAACTCATAAACAGTCTTATAAATAATTATTATTAGAATGTAAAAATGACAATTTACCTTTAGGTGTTTCTTGAGGTTATAGCTACTGGATTGATTTGAGGAAATATTTTTTTTACATTTTAAACAAATAAATTTGAAACCAGTTTTGGTTATATATTTATTTTAAAAAATTTTCAAATCTAGGGAATGGGAAATTTGAATTATAGCTATTAATAACATTTTCTTCCCTGGTATCTTCCATTTCATTAATATCATTGTCTGAATCACTTTCAACGATTTGGATATCCATAGGCGATAACATTTTAAATTATTAACACGTGATTTAGATTTATAATACAAATGAAAATATAATTACAAATTGAAATTATATTTCAATTTCAAAATTAAATAATAAATCATAAAATTATGATATTATATTTAAATTTTCATGTTTATAATTACCTTCATTATATTTTTTAAAAGTAGCGAAGTAGCGGCTACTTAGCTACTTTCAAAAAAAGTAGCGCTTAAAAATTAAATAATTACAAAAAAGTAGCCGCTATTAGCTATAGCTACCAAAAAAGTTAGCGCGCTACTTTAACAACTCAGCATAGAAAAAAATACAATGTTAATTTCTACCGTTACCCCCACTAAGGTGATATCTTTTTTAGTATTAAAATCAGGGAAATTATATGTAACGTTCCAGGACAAAACTTGGATAAAATTAAGGAATGAGAAGAGAACATCCCGAAATAGAACGTTCTAAAAAAATTTATTTTACTAAATTATAAATAAAATACTTATAATGGCTTTGCTTCATAGCAAAAAGGTATTATTACCCAGTATTTAATAATATCATGTCATCTTAAGATTATAAGATTTTCTTTTAAATCATTTTATGTCATAAAATTAATGATATAAAACAAGTTTGTGTTGAAAGGTATTATTCGAGAGCCAATTTAAAATAGAACTATCGGACAAATATAAAAGATGATCTCTTAAAAAATGTCATTAATACTTAGATATATGATTAGGATTCAAAATCCCGCCTTCTGTCTCAAAAAGTTCCCAGTATTGGATAGAATAGGCTCATAACAGGTTGTAAAAACCAACGAAAGAGATTAATGTCAAGAGGGCATCTTGATAATAATAATTTTCTCTAATACCTTCTATAAATAGTGCAATGAAATAAGGTAGGATACAACCTAAAATACCCCGAGGACATAATCCGCCTATGAAAAAAAAGAATGGGAAACCGAGTAGAGCTACAAGTGAAAATGATAGATAAAGACTCTATTTTTGATCAATGGCAATGCCCATTCCCAGGACCACAAAAAATGGAGAAAGGGTATTGGGGAAAAACTGTAAACAAAAAAGATGAATAAATTATGGAAATAGTGATAAAATTATTTTTTTAGGAACATGTTTTGACACCTGATGCTAAATTTTTTTTATTGAACAAGAACAGGAATCAAAAATACCTTTGTTCCAAATCCCTGATTAAATTTATCCCCCCCCCCCTCCACCTTCATTTATTTAGAAGACATAACTTGAAAACTTTTAATCAAAATATCTACATACTATTTTTATTGTATGATTCTTTAATAAATATATACAATTTAACACAATAAATAATTTTAAAATATATCATGCAGGAGTAATTATCAAATATATTGCACAAAAAAGTATCAATTGAATGAATGTTGAAAGATATCACAGAATAAGTCATAAAAATAAAACATTAATCCTGTATTGAGACCAGCTTTTAATAGTGTTGGGGACAAACCTTTATAATAGCCCATAAAGCCTTCATTTTTCTTTATAGTAGATATGCAATGGATAAAATTTCTATACTTTTCAAACTATAAACTTATTAATTTCTTTTAAATTACTTAATAATATAATACCTTGCCAAATTTGTGCCTAGATTCTTCGAATCCTTGAATTTGAAGACGTTTTTTAATTGTATCTAAAGGGTACACAATAATTTTTGCTAAAGTCCCTGAAAATGCTCCATATATAAAATTGATAATTGTATGATGATTTTCAAAAACTAAAAATTTTTTAATTTCATAATTTATATTCAATATATTAGAAAAAACTTTTATATTTGTGAGTGATTCTTGATTCATTTTTAAGAGTTGAATAAAACATAAAATATAAGCCTGAATAAGGGGCTATTTGTATTATTGATGGTGTTAGACCTTTGTAAAAACCCTTTATACCTTCCTTGTGATATATGATGTTTGCACCATGAAGAATCCCACGATATACCTTATATAACAAAACAAATACATATGAAATTTTTAATATAATTTAAAAAAATTGATTTTTCATGTTTGAAAAACTAATTTTAAAAGTTATAAATAATTTTAGCAATTGTTTCTAAGTAATAACCTTTTGAGTTTCATATTGAGATACTAACCTGGTTTTAAATAAATCGAAGGGAAAAGTGGCAGATGTAGAAATAATTCCTGATATACTACCACTGAGAAATGATATAATTGGTGTATTTGATTGTTCCATATTTGATTTGTACAATTTTTTAAGAAAATTATTCATACATTCATATGTTGCAAACTTTATAAAGTAGCATAGTATTTAAAAATTATCATTTACTTGTACACCTCCATAAATCATTGATAAATATTGAGCAGGCATATGGCCTTTCCAAAAGGCAAAAATTCCTTCTTCCTTAAATATAAGGCGTATAGCGTGAGCCATATTTTTATATTTACCATTATTTCGTGGTTCTAATTGTAACTATTTGATTTGTTGAACTATATTAATTATAACTTTATATAACTTGTAAACGTATTTTTATAACATCTAATGGTTGGCAAACCATACGGGTGCAAATACCACTAACATTACCAGCTAAGAAACTAATCAGATAGGGTTTAGGTTTAGGATAATTTAGGTCATCATTACTTATAATTGGCATGGATAAATATAAATAGTAAAAAACATCTGTTAAAATATACGTTAATATGAATTCTGCGAAAATAAATAACGTGTAAATATTTTTTCAATTATATTATCAGAGTTGTTAAAGTATCTAGATATAAAAATGTGGTATCTGTCTCTAGATAGATTTTTTGTTAAAATGTCTGTATTTAGATTTTATTTTAGAGATATCTGTATCTTTTAGATACTTTTTAAGATACATTTTGACATACTTTTATTTAACGCTTTTTTATATTATAAATATAAATACTTGAATTAAAAATTTATTTTATTTCATATGAACTTATAATTTAAATATATTAAACTATTAATCATAAATATGTAAAAAAAATTAATCTGTTGATGAATTTTAATTTTTGTAAATTCTCCACGTCTACAAGAATATTTATTTTTGATATCATTGTTAACTGAAGTGTCTGAATATTAGAATTAGGTTGATGGTTGGGGGAGGTATCATTCCCAGTTGTAGTATCATTTAAAATATTAATTACATAAAAAATTTGTTGCTTGGGTAATATGTTGTATGTGGATAATTTGATTTTGTATTTATCCTTAAGTGTTTATCTTTATAAAATTTTATGGAAATAATATTTTAAACTGTTTTTATGGAAACTAATACCGAGTTTGCAGGAGGTATAATTTTTAAATTTATCATATGCTATCTCACATATTAGACACAATTGCAAGAATAATATTTTTGGTCATTTTAAAAATTATCAATCGTATAATTATACAACAAATTTAATATACTTTGTGCTTATAATATATAATTAATAACAACACAAAATTGTGCTTTATATATAATAATTAAAATTTAGTCTTATAATTGCGAAAAATCGGATAAGTGAGAAAATATTGATTTTTTCAGTTCCAACACTTCGCAAATATCTGGTCAGACGAAGAATAAACATTGAATTTAAAAAACAGGAGGGTCTTATTGAGATCCGCAGTAACTAAGATTAGCCTCGTAACAGCAATTTAGTTGATTGTAAAGTTTAAAATTAGATCCATGATCCCCATGATTTAAGAAACTTTTTCTACCTGAAATCCTAAAACATAATAACTTAAGGTGCCTATGAACTCATTGGTGGAAATAACTGTTGGGATAAAATAATAATCTGAAAGTTGTGGTAATTTCTAATTTTTGAACTTTCAGTTTTTATAATTGGGTCACTGTTTGGGTTAGAGTAGAGAAAGATGAGTAACCAAGAGCCCCCCCCCCTCTATCAGTTCAAATTTGTCTATAAAAAAATTTCCCCTACACATCACCTCCTTTTCCCTCAAAAATAACAATATATTACTATAAAGAAGGATTTAGGAAATTAGTAAAGTTAATAAATTTTAAAAATAATGACTAATTCAAAATTTTAAGTGAATATCTAAAATTATTTTTATAAAACATTATAATGATGCGAAATCGCTCCAGCCGATTTTTTAAAAAAACCTAGCTTAATATTTTAGTCAGAAAAATATTGCCCTAATATTCCGGTTTAGCTAATAGAGAGCAAAATTTTCTGGATAAAATACAGAATTCGCCCTTTTTAAAAATAGGCTCAAATGGAACATATTTTCATCACTAGCTGTGTACCCAAATAAAATATACGAAAAATTAGTTTTTAAAAAGATGGAATTATTTCTTCAAATTTACGAATATGAACAATATATTATTTTTTCTTACGAAGACTAAAAATACAAGTATACAATTTGATTTTCTTGAGTCCCTAAATGGATCACATCTTCCCATCCATTTATAACATATTATTTCTTATTATTTAATATGATTAAAAATAAAAGTAGTTTATATTATTTAAAAATTTTTTTTAATATATTCTAAATTATGAATGTCATTAATTTAGATTAAATTTAATAAATTTTAGCCAAAAAATGAAGGATTAAAACGTCACACCTCCTAAATAGTTCGCAACCTTATATAAAATTCTTGAAAAAATAATAATGTAGATATAAAGTGCATTATTTTTTCTGGTCCTTTCCGTTTTCTATTTCCAATTTTTAGTGATAAAATGATTTTCCTTTTTTATGTTAAGTTATATAATATAGTATTAAATTGGTTCTTAACCATGCTCTACCTTTCTCTAAAATGCGTCTCAAAAAATATGCCATGATATAAATACTTTTTAAGTATAGCGTCTTACAGGCGCATACGCAGGAATTTGGTATTGGGGGGGGGGATAATAAGTTTTTTTAAGAAATATTATTGTTATTTAAAAATATCAAGCATAAATTTACTAGGACTAATAACTATTTCTAATACACAATTTTAAATTATATGAATTATAAAAAATATATATATATAAACCGGCACATAAAAAACTATAAAATAAATAGGAAATTAAAAAATATAAAGTGAATATAACCACCATATGAATCACTTAAATGACCCAAAATAGAAATTTGAATTTTTTGAGCCTTTAAAATTTATATATAAAGTAAAAAGTTTTAATGTTGGAAATATAAATATTAATTACACAAAGTTTCTTAGGAATAATTGTATTTTGTATTATATACAATGTAAAATCCAATCTTCGTTGGGATTGAGCTAATTTTTCAATTACTCATCCTTGCTTGGCGTCAAATGTCTATAAATGTTTAAAAGATCCAAACCATTCAATCCACTTTCAGAAGTTGTACTTCTTAGGTATGTTTTCAGAGAACTGCAGGCTCGGTTCCCGGACCGAACCGTATTTTAATATTTTAAATACACCTAGACAGGGCCCGAATTTTTTTTTAAAAAACACACAGGCTGGGCCTAAATTTTTTTTAAAAAAACACCCAGGCCGGGCCTAAATTTTTTTAAAAAAATTTATCCGGGCCCGGCTATATATTTTAAAACCAAATATTTGAAATTAGCTATAAAAATCAAAAATAAATATAATTTATTTAAAAATATCCGGGTCGGGCCTGAAAAATTTAATTTAAAAAAAGCCGGGCCAAGCCTGAGAATTTCTTTAAAAAAAACCCGGGCCGGGCCGAAAAAAATTTTGAAAAAAAATCCAAGCCGTGCCCTGCAAATTGTATCTCTGAGAGGCTCTGTTATTCTTCTTAAAAAAGAGAATGTTCTCTCATTATTAATGGGAAGAGTTGCTAATATATATATAATCATTTTAATACATTGGGAACAAAATCTAAAATGTGTTTGAAATTATAGAAAGCATCCATAGCATTTTTTGGGACTATATCTTAGTTAATCTTTTAAACATAGTTATTCAGCTAATAAGGCATCAAACAAATATTATTTTTTTTCTATCACCATCTGAAAAAGATTGGGAAGGCTTTTGTGTGGAAGTAATATCTGCAGATTGGTAAGTGCTGCATGATGAATTAAAAACCATTCATTTATTTGGATTATAGTGTTATAATACTTTTCTACTGATCTTATACTAATGTTTTGAAGATGAGCTTGCCTTGCTGCAAATCGAGTGAGACAAGTATTAAACACGTATAGCTCTCCTTTTGACTCAACAATAACATATAAAATTGAAATTCTTTATCAACATTAGCCTTAATTTCCTTGAGTTCTATTAAATGCTCTCCGCTATTCTCATCTTCTTAATCAAGCAATGTCATGTTTTTGAAAAGTATTACATATAGTTTTATAATTAAATAATACATTCTAATGAGAAAAAAAAATTTGGAATAAGCATTGAATCCAATAATTTTCTTGCTTCTGAGGAAATATTTCTTTCAGGCCATTGTGATATTTCAGTAATTTAATAATCGGTTCTTCTAACTCCATAAAAGCTGTTACTGCTTGATGGCGGAGACTCCATCTCGCTGGACAAGCTTGCACTTTCTTTCTCCCTGTTGGAAAAGGAGTTTCAGAAAAATTATTATTTGACTAGAAATATGAAAATGGTAGATAAATATTATGCCACTAGAAATTTGAAAATAATACGTAAATATTACGCCAATGAAAACTTGAAATCGAAATTAATTGATAAAATAACTTAATAAATAAATGTTATTTTTGAAAAATATATCCGGCATCTGCATTTTTTGGCTTGGAGAGGGGGAGCTCGTACGCCAATGACGTCTTAACTTAAGTAGTTACTTAAATTATGATATAAATATCATTTTTTTTCTTAAGAGCTAATCAATTAAATATCGCAATCGCAGCATCAGTTATATATTTTTTAAAACTTAAATGAGTTCTTTATTATTAACTTAAAATATATATGAATTATAAGTAAACAGAAGATTTTTATAATAAAATATCAATTATAAAATAAATTTTAATTAATTTTGTAAAAGTTTTAATCTAGAAAATAAAATTTTTTTCCAAAAAAGTTATCCTTGGCTAAACCAATTAGTCTTTCACCGGGAGAATCGGATGGGATAATGGATGTCTCATTAAAAAGGGGAATTTTAAAAAAGGAAGCTTTTTAAATATACTTGTTCTACAATTTTTTATTTCAAGTTTCCACGCTTTAATTTGCTTTTTTCTAAATAAAATATGTATAAATTTTATTTAATTATACAATTAAGAATAAAGTTTTATGTAAATGGACCTCGCATATTTTCCCGTACATTCTCCTCAGGATGGATAGTATACCAACCTGCGTAATGAATGAATTATATTCATCATTTTAAGTAGAATATTTTAGCTATTTACAAAGAAAAAAATGAATAACTATTAATTATCTACCTATTTAAATATAGAGTTAACTCGGCTACCGATTACTACTCAAACAATATAACGCGCTACTTTCAATACTAATTAATCAGTTACTTATAAAATTAATATCATAGCCCTAACCAAATTGTTTACCGAGATATTCGAAAATTGATATGCATTGCATATCCCAATATTTCGTTTTCTAAAAGCCCATATCCTCTGAAGTAACTGGAGATGGGATATTGTTTTAAAATCTTTTCTTATCATAATAAAAAAATTTTAAATATTCTTAGGGTTCTATAAGAAGATCGACTTTTTAATTCGTTTAAATGTGTAAAATATATATAAAATATATACTTATTAATCAATAATTTAATGAAGTATAATATGCATAATAATATTCCCATGATAATGGATAAAAGCTAAAAAATAAAATATTATCTAAAAAAAATTTAAATATAACTTTGAATGCAATTTATGGCATTTGGAAAAAAAATTCCCACATTTATGGCAATATGATGAATTTGAATTGCATATTATTACTTTATATTTATATACATTTAAAAACTATACATATATTTTATATAGAAATATCTATCTGATTTTCATATTATAAGTATATAAAATATACATGATATAAGTGTAAATAAGCTTGAATTCACACAAAGTAAAAAAAGTTAAAGTTAATTAATAATTTATGATAATTGAAATCAAATAATATTAAAATGTATATATCAAGTAATTTAAATTTTTAAAGATCATATTTTGTTTCCATTGATAAAACGAATTACCTGCTGTTGAACAGGGAAAATCTATACAATTTCGAAATTCTTACTAAGCTACTGGGTAGGCATTTTCTTTTTTTTAAAATACAAGTGCAGTATAATCCGTATGTTTCTCGACTTTGATATTTTAAATATCTGGTCCCTTAAAAAACATTATAAGTTATAGTGCGTTTAAATTTAGCTATATCGATGACAAATCATAAAAGAAATAACTAAGACGTTCAGCTAAGCAGTTTAACTCGACTCGTATACTATTAATACAGCACACTCATTGTTTCCCAGATGAACAAATCCTTTTAATTAAGAATTGAATTTTATTTTCAAAAATTTGATTTGAATTTGACTCATATTAAGCAGCAGTCCTAAGCCTGAAGTTGGCCAAACTTTTGAAGGCATTAAGTCTAAATTATAAACAAATATGTAATGCGTATATGTTTAATTCTAATTTAATCTACAAACCGTTTTGTAAACAGTATAAGTAATTTATTAGGTAAATATGAAAATTACTGAAATTCATATCAATGTTTAAGATGAAACGATGAATCTATAAGCAGTAAAGCATCGGCGCAGATAGGGGATGGGGCAGGAAATCCCCTACTTCAAAACTTTGTCTGCCTGGTAAATATCATTTTAAACTAATAAAAGTTTCCCCATTATACTCCCCCCCCCATTCTCTCCTATACATATGTATAAAATAAATCACTATAAACAATGATTTGAAAGAAAAATAAGCAAAAGTTCATAATAAAATAATGACCTTAATTCATAATTTTTTGAAAAAAAGCATTTTTATTTTTAAAAAAAGTAAAAAAAGTAAATTATCCTTTAAAAATGTAACATAGCCAAATGCCTCTCCAATAAGGTTTCTGGGGGGGGGGCTCTAATAGTGCCTCTCCCCCAGTAAAATCCAGGATATGCCTATGTCTAAATCCAACCCCTGAAACTGTTAAAAATATTGTTTAAAATAATATCTATCAGTGTGCAACTTTATCAAATAAAATGTGGCAAAATTATGCCTAAAAGAAAAATTTGGATAATCTATGTATTTTATCAATATGGATTAGTTTTAAAGAAAATTCCTCTTAGGAAGCCTCCCTAATAGTTAAATAATGAAAAGAACCAATAATGAAAAAGGTCAAAATTCTAAAATTCTGTCTCAGGAAAATATTAAAAAATACTAATATTTTTTTTTGGCGAACTCTAACCTGAACGACTGGATTGAACGTGTACCAAAAAATATTTAGGATTATAAGATAGGACCTGGGATTTTTTCTGAATTCTGGTTCATATAATTTTTCTTAGTTAATTATGGTTACATTCAAAAACAAAAGTAAAATAAATAAGAGTAAGACAAAACTGATTAATTATCTTGATTTTTCTTGTGCATGCAAAAAATTTAATTTTATATTCTCGTTATTTCAAATTCAAATATTCATTAAATATTTTACATCAAATTATTTAAACTAAAAAGTCTTTTTGTATTATATAACTATTCTGACTACGGAGAGGGGGGGGTATTGGGGCTCAAGCAGTAAATTTTCCCTCTGCCCCTCCTCCCCTCGAAATATTGCAGATTTTACGAATTTTGCAATTTCCATTTATTACACTTGGAAATAATTGCAATTAAAAAAATATATATACATTACATAAATTAACCTTATACAAATATTATCCCTATATTATATATAATATATAATACTTAAAATCATAAATTATAATTATTATTACATTATATAATTTAGTATTTATCATTCGTATATCTTCTATTATATTATATTGCGTATTTTTATTTACTAATTCACATTTTTATCTGCTTATTCTCCGTAAAAATAGGTGCAAAGCTGTAATGTAAATAGAATTTAATTAAATACTACCTGAAGATCGATTTTAAAATTTTTATTTTATAAATCATTATAAATCTTTATGAATAAAACTAAAACATTATAGCTATTTTTAGAAATGATATTGATTACGCCCAGAATTACTAAAATGATATTAATTGAAGTCACTGCATTAGAATTAAATTACCTAGATTGGTCAGAGTTAAATTTCTTAAATTTATTTAATCGAAAATTTTATTTTGTCAATTACATTCTAAATGATCTACCAAATGAAAGTATGTAGGCATGTAATATAAATATAATTAAATTAAATATAACTTGATGATAAATTATCAAATTCCTGAATCCTTTATATATGTTATATTACACTTGCACTTTCTTTAAAAAAATCATATAAACTTAGGCCAAACGATAACCTTAGGTCTGTGTCTAGGTTCGGCCAGCCTCAAC
Organism: Gordionus sp. m RMFG-2023; assembly: GCF_954871325.1. Lineage (NCBI taxonomy): Eukaryota > Metazoa > Nematomorpha > Gordioida > Chordodea > Parachordodidae > Gordionus > Gordionus sp. m RMFG-2023. Next base: position 40,842,949 of record NC_088777.1, on the reverse strand, counting down.
TAAACCTCATTTTTAAAATATATAAAATCTGGACCTGTACCAAATTTGGCGAAAACCTTTTCAAAATATTGGCTAATTCAAATCTGTAACTCGGCGCACAGAAAATTATGGAATGTCAATTAGGTAAGGTCATTTTGGTGGATAACAAATTAGTAAATCAGTAAATCGGGACACTGCAAATGGGCGCTCTACTAATTTGATGCTGTCAATTAGTATAGAAACTACGACAGAGCGAAAATTAAGTTCATGTAAATTTGGCGCATTAATTAAATAAAAATTTGGCAGAATCGCACTTCATTGCACAAAAATATTATATCCAGTCTTATAAAATTGCTTACTAAGATTACTGGGTTGAGAATTTCGCGCTGACATTAAAGGCAAAATATGCTAAAAATTATTGGGATTTTAAATCATATAAAATTCTTATTTTTTAAAATCTCAGCTGATATGTTTTCTGGGAAAATGTTATCGGCAGGGGCGGACTGGCCATAAGACCCGGTGGGCATTTTACTTACGAGGCCACGAGAAAATGTCGATTTTTGAGGCCGTTCAGAAGAAAATAGCAAAATAGAGGCCAATTAGAAAAAAATTATTATTATGTTCACATTATTTTCTCTTATCATTTATTTATTTTTAAGATATCTCTATGATTTGAATATCACCCTTGAGAATTGTCATGTCGTTTACAATATTTTAATGCATAATATATCAATAACGTCGCTTGACGCTACACATCATTACCACGTTCTTTTCTTTGTTTTTTTTCAAATGAAGTGAAAACGCCACCGTTTGATAGAGTGAAAGCTAAGTTTTGATTAATTCATTATATTATATTTTTATACATTGATTTATTGTAGAAATAATATAGCCAACATTTCTTGTTCTTAATTCATTGAAATCAAATAAAATCCAGGTCGGTGAATCAGATAAAAGGATGAATGCTTGGGCGATACAGAATAATTCATCTGGCCAAAATAAGTTGAGTAGGCTGCAAAAAATGGGTGAGATCAGTGACCCCTATAACGGGGGGGGGGGTCCGAAGCAACTGCTTCTATAAATTTCTATAGGGGTACTTTTTTTTTCTTTTTTTTTAAAATTTTTTATTTATTTTTTTAAAAATTTTTATGGTCGATGTTTAGCAAATTAGTTTGTTATCCGATATTTTTTATCATAAAATTATTTTTCCACTTTCAAGATTTGGCGCAAAATTAAAATTTTATGAAAGGGAATAGTAAAAATTTTAATATTTAATCTTATATATAATCATTTATAATTTCTAGATCATTGTCAAAATATGCCCAAAAATATTAACCAAAAAAAATATAAATGCTTGATTAAAAATTAAGATGGCAATATGATGAGCCTTATTAAACTTATTGCAGATTCTAGCCTGTTCTTAAAATGTATATACAAGATAATGAAGAAAGAAGAAGTGAGAAAAAAATTAAGGGATTAAAATCTAAATTATATTCAAATCTGTTATCATATAATAACATAAATATTCTTATTGAAACCATGAAAAATATGGTTATAAAAAAATTCAAAAGGAGATTGAATTCAACAGGTGCTATTCAATTATAGTTGATGGCACATATGATGTATCGAAATCAGAAGCAATAGCTTTGATAGTGAGATATGTTGAAAATAGCGAGACACCTAAGCCCGTTGAAAGGCTGATTAGACATTTATTGTACGGGAAATACAACGGGCCTCGATATTAAAAAGAATATAATATCCAAGCTTGGCTCCATGAATCTACCCCTCGAATTCCTAGTGGGGCAAAGCTATGATGGCACCTCATTCATGAGTGGAAGAATTAATGGAGTGCAGGCTTTGATTAGAACGGAGGCGCCAAAGGCAGCTTTTATTTGGTGCTATTGTCATCGATTAAATTTAATAGTTGTTCAATTATACCGATCAGTAAAAGAGCTGCGAAATGTCTTGGAAATATTAGACGAAATTTACGAATATTTTAATGGTGTTAAAAGATATGAAGTGCTCAAAACATGTCAGAGTGATTTACTGACAAAATCACATAGATTTTTACGCATCAAGAATACCACTCGGTAATATTATCTTAATTGTTTCGATATTTAATGTTTATTTTACATTTATAGAAGCTGGCTAACATCATATAAGGTGATTGTAAATTTTTTCCTACTTTATGATGCTTTGAGGGCAGCTTTGGCAAATTTAAAGGATTCTGAAGATCCTGCCACTTCCACTATGGCTAGTGCTATAGTCTATAGAATAGAAAAATTTGATTTTATTTTATCACTATGTGTTTTGGATAAAATATTATTGATAACAAGCTTGGCTTGTACAAAATTGCAAACCATTTCGAAGGATATAGGGTTTGCAATAAATCAAATTCAATTGGCAAAAGATTGCCTGATTAATATGAGAAGTATAATTTAAATTATTATCTTTTATTATTTTATAATCCTAAAATTGTTAATAACACTGAATTTTTGGATGTCTTTTCAAAGGCCCAAGATTTTATGAAGAAGAGAAATTTACCTTTTGATTTTGAAAGTTCAAGACTTCAAACATTACAATCCAAAAATGAGAGGTATATATATACTTTCATCATTAAATATAATATTTTATTTTAGCTTTAAAATCAGTGTGTTTTATGCTGCACTTGATATGCAGTTTAGTGAAAGATTTAACGATGAATCGATAAAATTTTTGAGTCAAACATCATTTTTTACCCCAAAGGGAATGGCGGAAAAGGCAATTGTTAAAGATGATATCAAGGATATCTGTGAATTTTATCAATTAAATACAAGTCAAGTTTTTGAGGAAATGTTGATGTTTAGAAATATTTATAAAATGGCTAAAACGGTGGACGTAATTATTACTCGTGACCTAGAGGTTAAAGAAGATTTGTCAGATTCTGAGAATTGTAAATTTATTTAATTAAAATATTTTTACTAATACATTATTTAGCTTCTTCTGATGATGATAATAATTCTGAGACGAATGATTCAGACTGGAGAAACTATTCATTTATTTTACCTTATCGTCTGCTTATAAATTTTTCTGCTTTCCCAAATTTAACAATTTTATATAAATATTTATTAACTATTCCTACTACATCATGTACTGCCGAAAGGGTCATGAGTAAAATTAAAACAAGACTTCGTGGTGTCATGAAAGATCCATTTCTTAATAATTTAACCATTTTATCAATGGAAAATAATTTATTGATGAAATTATAAATTCTTTTGCTTTCTCTTCCCCTAATTTATCTAAATTATTAATTTAAAAATAATATTTTTAAAGCATATATTTTTTACATTATATTTATATTATAATAAATATTATAGCAATAAAAATTATTTTTGAAATTTATTGGTGTCAAAAAATAATTTACAATGGGGGGGGGGTACTTTAGGGGGTATTCTGCTTCTATCCCTCAAAAAGTGTAGGAGTCACTGGGTGAGATAAGGTGGTGGGCACGTGAAAAGCCCTTAGATGGATATATAATAAAGAGAGCTTGCTCCCAATAACGATAAAGGCACTTCAATTTATAATAGATAATAAATAATTTAAGACAAATAGATAATTTATGTAAATTTAAGACTCTAAGTACAGCTATAATATATTTGGAAATTTTTAAAATAATGGGGCCACTGTCATATCTTCAAACTAAAAAATTAGGTACTTTGTCAGCATGGAAAATGAAAGAAGATGCTAAATCTTCTGTATCATAGATTATTACATCGATTCAAAATAAAGCAATAAAATGGCTGCTAACATTTTCATATTTATAGCTCCCGAAGAGTATCTGAGTTCAAAATGCTGTAAAAAGATCGAATAGGACGAGCAGAGAGAAGGTGACAAATGCCAAGATGAACGTCCTCAAGATTCGATTGACCTTTATGGGTTCGAACTATTTCGTTCTATAATTGATCAAATTATAAACAGATTGTCGGAACTACTTTCTGCGAATTGAGAGCTTATCTTGAATGTACAATATTTGCATCCAAGACATTTTGATGAAATAAATAGTAAAGGTATTTCTGAAAAGACCTCGAAAAAACTGGCACAATTGGCATATATATTGAGTGTTAAATTTCATAACGAATTATGTTCATTTGCCAGTGTATTTAAAGATTTGGTAGCAGAATTAAATGAAACGGACGATGATATCACATTTACAAGTGAGGAGTCAAATTATCATTTAAGCAGGTTAATTGCGAGAAAGCATTTAGTAAATTAAATATTATAAAAATAAGCTGAGAGCGAATATTGACCAAGAAAAATTAGAAGCGTTTTTAATGATGTCAGTTGAACGAGAACTATTAGCGTAGATTGAACTTTATATTTGGGCAAAGGTTTAAAGTTAATGAGAGATTTATTAACGTAAAAAATTATATATTTTCTTAATTCTTTTATTAGAATCTTATTAATATTATTTAAAATATGATCGGTGCCTGATTTTATAAAAGTGCAGCAATTTTTATTCTCTGTAATATTTATTGTATAACTGCAATAATTTTATATTTATAATTAATTGATTTAATATATTGAGTATGCATTTTTTTAATATTTAACATGTGATGTATGAATTGATTTTATAGTGCAATATCGTTGTAAATCTAATATAAAATATATATTTTCAATAAATATTATTTTACATAGGTAATGAATATGATTTTAAATGTGCATTTTTTTAAAATAAAATTATGATTATCGTATAATACTATTCTTTCTTTACTAAAAATGTAAAACGTTTGAATTTATTTTCAAAAAATAAGAAGTAATAAAAATTATGTAAATCAAAGAAGCCATTTAAAGGAACCTGGTCGAAGACCGGGCAAAAACAGGCTGAAGGCCACCCCCATATAAATGAGGCCGCTCTAAAAATGCCCACGAGGCCATAGCGTTGCCAGTCCGCCCCTGGTTATTGGAGTGAATGTTATATTGTTAACATGTCATTGCTAGATCTACTTTATATTTTAGCAAAAAAACAAGAATTTGGCATATTGCCTTGAAGATTACCAAGGGGTTTTTTGTAAATTTAATTAATCTTTTGCCAATTTTCTCATCTTTGCGCGCTGAATTATATAGTGAATAGACCAAGTCTAATGCACGTGTTCGAAGCCTGGGCTCTTGTCGTGCTCAGACATGGAAGACTTTATGACCCGAGGCCCGAAAATTAAATATTATAAATATCCTTAATAATCACAAAATGTCAATCAGAAACGTGTCAATTTTTATCTATCACATTTAATTATTCATTTAGTTCACATTTCCCAAATTAACATTTTCCCGTGATTGCGATTTGTATGGCGACTAGTTAAAATTCTATTACTTAATACAGTGGCGTAGCCAGGATTTATATATAGGAGGGGGGAAGTATGGGGGGGGGTTGAATTTTTTTTTTGGGGGGGGGGTCTTCGCCCCCATTCCTTTCCTCTGTTCTTTGTCCGGATCTCTAAAAAATATTATATAATATTAATTTTTCAGTAGTAATCTCTATATCATCTTTGTTAACGTTGGCTGAACAGTTAGAAATACTAATTCTAAAATTTGCCAATATTTTGTGATTTATTATTGTCTAACCACTTAAGTAGGCAGCATAAATGAAAAAATAGTAATAATAACATTTTGGCTAAATTTATGATGGCCACTGAAAGCATTATTCTGAAAATTTTATCAATGTTTAGTGTTCAATTGTAAATTTATTCAATCCATTCGTTGTAGAAAGAAATGCCCCCCCCCCCCAACCTCTCATTTTTTATGATCATTCAATCGATCTTATTCTATGTTAAAAATAATTATTTTAATTAAATTTTTGCATATAATAAAATTTTACAGAGAATTTCATTATAGATTTTATTTATTATTAAAATACTTTAGTATAAATAACATCCCTTTATTTAACTATGTATTTATTTTAATAATAATATACAATAAAATAAATTTCAAAATAAATTTTATACAGATTATTATAATAAAAATTTATTGTAAATAACTGTATTTTAAAAAAATTAAATTACAATAAAATATAATTAATTCTTGTTGCAAATGGTATAAATATAATTTAACAATTATAAATGATTATATTATCAAAATATAAATAACTCTTATTGCAAATGCAATACTTTTATTAAAAATAGTATAATATAAAAAATATATAAATATTATGACTAAGAATTAAATTAAGTTTTGCATATAAAAATTTTATGAATAGGAACATATTATAATCATATTGCAATTTTATGATTTGAATTTATACAGAGAGAACTTCTATGAGATTTGGCGAATTTTCTAGAATAATCTCCTTATAAAAATTTAATGGGACTCATCCATTTAAACGGTTTTCACCGGTATACTATCTCAAAATTGAAAATTTTTATTTGTTTTTTAAATATATTTCATTTTGATATCTTATATATTATTTCATTTTGATATCTTATATATTATTTTATTTCTATTTTAAAATTCGCAGATTATAAGGGGGGGGGGGGGGGTCATATTCTATCTGGTTAAATAAAATATATATTATATTCTACATTTAGCCAACATAAAATCTAGAATATAATCTGATATAAACAGTCATGAAATATTTATATTATATAATTTTTATTTTATCTAAGATCTATTCAATTAAATAGCTCAAATTTTTATATATGTCGTATTGGGATATGGAATCATGTGGGGATTCGGAATCCCCACGTTTATTCGGGATCTTATTTTTAAATATTTTTTTTAAAAATATTAAAAAATATTGTCAATCCCCATGAAAAAAAATAAAATAATATAATTACTTTTTCTTCTCTTTTTTGCGGCTGGCACCATATAATTAAAAGGCCAAAATAAGGGATTTAAAAAGAGAATTTTAAAAAAAGTAAATAGTATAAAATTAAGGCATATAATAAATGAAAAGGAATGAGGTTAAGACATTTTTGTTTTAAAAATATTAAAATATATTACTTTTTCTTCTCTTTTTTTTGCGGCTGACACCATATAATTAAAAGGCCAAAATAAGGGATTTAAAAAGAGAATTTAAAAAAAAGTAAATAGTATAAAATTAAGGCTAATGAAAAGGAATGAGGTTAAGACATTTTTGTTTTAAAAATATTAAAATATATTACTTTTTCTTCTCTTTTTTTGTGGCTGGCACCATATAATTAAAAGGCCAAAATAAGGGATTTAAAAAGAGAATTTAAAAAAAAGTAAATAGTATAAAATTAAGGCATATAATGAATGAAAAGGGATGAGATTAAGACTTCTTTTTTTTTAAAATATATTTATAAAAAATCCGAATTATTGCAACAATTATTCAATGCAATAAGTCATTTCAACTAACGGCAATTTTTCACAGTCTACATATATTTTTTTAAAAACTTTATAACAAAAAATTTTTAGCTTAACAGAAAATCGCGATTCCTTATTTCTTAAACAAAAACTTCAATTGGAAATTTTTAAACAAAATTATACTTCTTTTTTAGGTACATTTTCATTATTAAATTAAGCTCTTTTTAGAGATTTCGATACTATTAATATATATTTTTATTTAGTAATTTTATATATTTATACATATTTTTCTATAGTTGTTTTAATATTTTAGTGTTTTATCTGTTTTTTAAAAATTATACCAATATCAATATTATCAAAATAAAATTTTAAAAAATAAAAAAAATAACAATGGCAATATTTTGAAGTTTGGAAGCAGGAAAATTTATTTTCTGTTTTGAGAAAATAAGAGAATAAAATTTTGTCAGCCCTGGCAAATTCGGCTTCTAGTGAAAGGTTATTTTCTGTAGCCAATCACCTATTAGAAGAAAGGCGTACACAATTGAAATAGAAAAATAGACATTCTTCTTTTTCTAAGTAAAAATTTGGATTTATATATAATATGTATTTATTTTTTGGATTATGGAATTAAAGAAATAAATCGAATAAATTCCATAAAGTGTAAAAAATTATAGCATTAAAGTTTTGAAAAATTTAAAAACACCGTAAATTTTCTGGCGAGAATCAAAATATTGCCTTTCGTGAGCGGGCGCGTCGGGTCGAAAATTTTTTAGTGATAAGCGTGAATGTTTTTATTGCCACCTTAAACGGGCGGGCCGTGAATAAAAAATTAGGCCCGCACTTCTTTTAGCCTTCTCTTCCTCTAATTTGTCTAAATTATTAATTTTAAAAGTAATATTTATTTTTTTTACATTTAATTTATATTAAAACCATTTTTTCAGGTCCCCAAAATTTTTGATTTTCAATGGTATATCAGTTGGTGTGATTAGTACCCGATTTGTACCGTTTTCAGTTCGATTTGTGCCATCACCGTTTTTGAGATATTCAAAGAACAAAATGGGGGGGGGGGGGCAACTTCACGACAGCCCCCAACTTTTGAACTTAAAAATAAAAAGTGAATAGGTCGATAGAGAATGATTTGTACCTATTTGTACTGTTTTCAGTTCGATTTGTACCATCACCGTTTTTCAGCAATTGACCGTTAAAAATATGGCGCCAAAAATAAAAAACACTCAAAATTTATTTTTTTTCAAATTTTTTAACGTACAACGGTAGATAATATTTTTCTCTTCCTAATGATGCCTCAAATTAAGCTTTATCTTCATTATTTATTTCGGAAATCAAATTTTAAACCTTATATTATAGCGTGAAGTTAGCCCCCCCCCCCTGATATTCAAAATTTATGATTTTTCAAATTTTTAAAACGGGATTGATTTGTACTATTACCGTTTTCCAGCTATTGACCGTTAAAAATATGGCGCCAAAAAAACACTCAAAATTTATTTTTATAAATGAAGATAAAGTTTAATTTGAGGCATCATTAGGAAGAGAAAAAAATTTTCTACCGTTGTACTTTAAAAAATTTTTAAAAAAAATAAATTTTGAGTGTTTTTTATTTTTGGCGCCATATCTTTAACGGTCAATAGCTGGAAAACGGTATTAGTACAAATCGAGTTTGAAACGGTACAAATCGGTACAAATCAATTCCGTTTTAAGAATTTGAAAAATCTCAAATTTTGAATATCGGGGGGGGGGGGGGCTAACTTCACGCTATAATATAAGGTTTAAATTTGATTTCCGAAATAAATAATGAAGATAAAGCTTAATTTGAGGCATCATTAGGAAGAGAAAAAAATTCTCTACCATTGTACGTTAAAAAATATTTTATAAAAATAGATTTTGAGTGTTTTTTATTTTTGGCGCCATATCTTTAATGGTGAATAGCTGGAAAACGGTAATAGTACAAATCGAGTTTGAAACGGTACAAATCATTCTCTATCGACCTATTCACTTTTTATTTTTAAGTTCAAAAGTTGGGGGGCTGTCGTGAAGTTGGCCCCCCATTTTTTCTTTGAATATCTCAAAAACGGTGATGGTATAAATCGAACTGAAAACCGGGTACTAATCACACCAACTGACCATTGAAAATCAAAAATTGTGGAGCCAACTTCACGAACCTCACTTTTTCGAGTATTTAATGATTTAAAGCATAAAAGTAATACATATTAAATATAAAAAATAAAAATATTCTGGTGCCCGCTGGGCGGCAAAAAATATAATTTAATTGTTTTTTTTAAAAAAGATTCCGAATCCTCTTAAATATTTTTTTAAAAATTTTTTATTTTTGTTATAAATATCTGAACCATAACCGTAACCGATATAATTATTTTTTGAAGGAGTAAAAAGAACCTTTATAAAAAACGGTTAAACCGGTTCAGTTTTTATATTTTAGAAATGGAAATAATTTGAATATCCAGAATTATATAAACGTGCTCTTATAGTACTGGCGGTTTCCGCAACACAAGTTTCTGTAGAGAGGGCTTTTTCGGGGCAAAATTTTGTTATCGTCACAACGAACAAAAAGGAATCCATTTATACTTGAAAATATATTACTTATAAGTTCAAATAATATATTTAAAAATGAGTTATTTTGAATCTTATATATTTTTTTTATATATAATTCATAGATGCTTATATTAAAAATAAATTAGAAGATGGTGTTGCTTCAATAAAAAAAAAATTTCCAACCGTAATGAACCTATAAACCTTTATAATTAGCTGAACCGAACCTTTATAAATTTCTTCTCAAGAAACGTAACCAAAAGGTAACCATTATAATTTTTTACATACTGAACCGTAACCAAACGGAACCTTTATAAATAACGGTTCGGGTCCCTGCTTAAATGTTCAACGAAATGCCATATTGCATTGAATAATTGTTGCAATAATTCGGATTTTTTATAAATATATTTTTTAATATTTTTTAAAACAAGAAAGTCTTCACCTCATCCTTTTTCATTCATTATATGCCTTAATTTTATACTATTTACTTTTTTCTAAATTCTCTATTTAAATCCCTTATTTTGGCCTTTTAATTATATGGTGCCAGCCGCAAAAAAGAGAAGAAAAAGTAATTATATTATTTTATTTTTTTTTCATGGGGATTCGGAATATTTTTTAAATATTTTTTAGATCCCGAGATTCCATATCCCAATACGACATGTATAGTCTTGGGCTGCGAAAAATTACTTTGCAGGCTCTATCCATGCAAAATCTTTGTGCGCAATATAATGAGATAAATGGAACTTAGTCAACACAATAGCAACTTACTCAACAATTATTGCTTTTATTAAAATAAACATTCATACTTTTTAATATAATCAACCCTTCCTCATCCTCCTTCTTAATTTATCTAGTAGAGAAAATAAATTGGGTTTAGTTATAAAAAAATACCTGCTGATTGGGTTTAGTTATAAAAAAATGCCTGCTGGTCATAGGTCAAATAACTTGTTGCTTAGGTTCAGTCTGAGATCCTATGAGCCATACTTGCATTCAAAAAGTGATTTTTTTGTATATAAATATTGTTTAGTAGGTTATCACATTTTTTATGAAACAAACAGATACAGGAAACAAGTCTTAATAATAAACTTACAATAAAAGGGGTAAACAAAATAAGATTTTAAAAAGAAATTTGTTGGAAATTTAATTTAAAATAAAAAAAATGTGTTAGTAAAATATTTATTAATTTTTTAAAATTTTTCTTAAATAATAAAAAAAATGTTTATTATAAAATGTTTATTATAAAATGTTTATTATAAAATGTTTATTATCCAATAGTAAAACTAATTTTCCAATTTTAATGAAAACCCCCAATCTTCGTCGAGAATTTAAAGACCAAAAAGGGAATAAAGAAAAATAGATATAGATACTAAAATGTTATCAATGCCTGATAGACAACAAATGAAAATAAAAGACATCGCAAATTACGTCAAAATGTCTACAGTATCGGTTCACTAGATGGGACACGTTCCCAGAAATTAATAGAAATCCTCTAAAAGAATACAATATTCAAAAAAGAGGAAGTAAGAAAAAAGATTCTTCCATAATTGAAAGATACATCATAAGCTAATTAATGGAAAATAACACTCTTACTATCCAGGAGATAAGATTTACCCCCTGGTAGTCCAAAAACGAAAACAACCATTAGTAAATATATCAAAAATATAGGTTGGTCTAAAAAAAGAGATGACAAGAGAAATAATACTCCCGGGCAATTAATATTCATCACATCTATTGTGTAAATATTTTAAATATCCCAAGAGAAAAATTATATTTCTTAGATGAAACTGGAATAAACTTGCATGTTGTACCAATCTACGCCTGGACGCCCTACAATGTCCTTCCAATAATAAAAATCCCATCCCTTAAGGGGAAAATGTAAGCATACTTTGTACAATTGGAATTGGAGAGGTAATCCATTATAAAATAATCAAAGGAGCTTATTATGGATTATTATCTCGTGATTTTAAGACAGAATTTATCAGTGTCTTACCATTAGATGCAATTATTATAATGAATAATGTATCCATCCATAGAAACCATCTTATCTATGCTTATAAAGGTAGGATTGAATACCTATCACCATATTCACCTCAGCTAAATCCCATCATAATATTTTTTGGAGTCTTGAAATTGAGCAATCAATTCCCGCCCTAACTCAAGAGATAAAATTATTGGGAATATTTTTCAGCTCTTAAACGGATTTTAAGATTTACAATCAATGCAAAGCTATTTGGAGTTGGGTTATCGCGGGTAACTGATTAATTATGTAATCCTTATAATTAATTTGTATTAGTAATTATAATATTGACTCTTTTAATTTCTAAAAAGACCATCATCAAATTCTTGGAACAATGGAATATCTTGAAACATTATAATTATATTTTTTATGTATTAATTATTTTATCGAAGTTATTATAAAAATATATAATATTATCATTATCGAAATAAATGGATTCAAAATTACAAAATAAATTACAAAATGATTTAGAATTATAGATGAAATTTAATCATAAATCTTACTTGAGCATTCTCAAAGAAGATCAAAAAAAAATTTGATTTTTCATCACAAATTATATATTTACAACTTAATTTCTTTCCATTCTTATGACGATTGATCTTAATTAATTTCTTGTTCATATCTAATTTCATTTCAATATGTTTTAAATTAAAATACAATCTTCATACCCCCTTTTATTGTAAACTTATTATTAACACTCATTTCACTATAAAAGGCTATAACGTCCGACGTTATACCTTCTTACTTACAAATTATCGCAGCGGATTGTCTCGCTGAGACGAGACATGAGCCATATATTCATTGGACCGAAATAATTTCGCCAAATTATCTAGAAGGGATTATGAGTTATAGAATTAACTGAAAAAAATTTATATATATGCTGTTATATCCCTCCAATGAAAACGTAAATTCTGGAAACCATTCGACTATGATGCAAAGAATGAATAGGCCTCTTGACAAATTCAGGAAAATAATTTTGAGATCATATGTAAAATTGTTCTGATACAGATAACTTCAGAAAATATCCTTTGTAAGAATTAAGATCCATGGACCATGGATATTAAATTGATAAGTGGCGAAGATAATGATTTTTATTCAGTGTTACTATGAAAGTATATATAAAGATAATGATATACCAGGAGACACAAAACGTATGTCACACTCTACCACACTACCGCCCGGTTCAGATATTAGCAGAGATCGGACCAGAGTCTCCATGACTGGTTATTCATTTGATGCAAACCCCCTCAAAACCCTATACCTACTCCCCTCACTCATTAAATTTTCTTAACCGCCTTTAGCGGTAATTTTTTCCACTTTATTAATTACACATTTTTAATTATAAATCTTTAAAAAAATAACTTAAATTATTTATGCTCTATTATCAACTATCAAAATATTGTGAATGTAAAAGAGTTTTTTTAAATTAAAACCCCCTTAATTTACAATGAATGCACTATTATAGTAAATTGTTTGGCATGAATATGAGTTTACTGATAGAATCACTAACCCATTTAAAAGGATAGCAGGAAATTTTCCAGAAATAGTTTTATTTGGAAAATAATATCCATGACTGTATGCAATATTTGGTCGATGTTTAGCATTGTATTATAATAGGTCTATAATAAGAGGATTAATTTTTAGAGCCTGACAGTTTGACCTATTTCATCTATAACTAAAATAAATAACCCCCCCCCCTCCCTCAATAAATTTATTCCACCTTCACCCCCCCCCCCCATCTTAAAAAATTGGAAGTAAACTGTTCCTACCCCTCTCTTTTCTCTGCTCGTATAGACGCTGGATCGAACCAATTTTCACAAAAAAAGTTTCCTGTGAAAATGGGAACAAATGAAACCAATTTATTTAACGGACCGATCAAAACAAATTGGCGTGGTTGAGTTTTTGAAATACATTTCTATCTATTTAGAAATTTTTAAAATCCGTTTAGTACATTTTAAACCCCACTACCATTTATCAGTCAGCTCCAAATTGGTTTAACAAGAATTATTAATCTTTAATATCTTCCTATTATACCATTTTATAGTATTAAAAGTTTTGATATGCAGAATATAATTTCTGCTAAAAAATAAATAGAGACAAATTTTCGCAAGGATATTTATAATTAATTCCTTACAAATTTTCAAAAAAATGCGCGATATAATTTTCTCAAGAGTTTTATTTTTATTCTCCCAATCTTATTTTCTAAAAACAAAAAATTGTTTTATAATAATGAGATCAATAAAAAAATAATTATTTGTCATGTCAATGGATAATACAATAATAATTTTAATTTTTAAATTTTTTGTTGTCATTTGGTTTTCCATAATATTCAGTAAAAAAATTTTATATTATAATACACAAAAAAAATGTTTAATAAATAATTTATATTATATTAGACAATAATCACAATGATTTGGTTTTTTATATAAACACTAAAATTTCAAATACCATCCAAATTATATAATATTAAAATTTAATTATTTATGATAAGACAACAAGATGGAGAATATTGTTAGTAAATTTGATTTAGCAGTTTCACTTTATATACAATATTTTAATTCTTTGGTAAATTTAAAAAATATGTATTTCAAATGTGTTAATAACAACTAGTATCCATTATGGATGCCTCGTCATCAATTTGAAACTGGGTTTTAGGCTTTTTAATAGAATTTTTTATTTTTTTATCTTTGGTATAAAAGGCTTTGTTAGGGCAAAGTTTATTAATATCGTATTTCTCATTATTGTCTATTACATTTGTTTTTATCAATGAATTATTACGAATATTAATGTCTTGCTCTCCGTATTTGGAATGAGTATCTAACATTGATTCCATTAGTGGACCTTTCAAATCTAGCTTATGAACGGTATGCTTTCTAAGAAATCGATTGCGAAAACAGGGAATATTGAAGGTTTGGATGAAGCCCGTCTTAAAATTAGGGCTCAAAAAGGCATAGAGAATGGGATTAACACAGGAATTGGCATAGGCTAAAAAATAAATAAACATCGAAACGTAGAAAGGTGGAATAGAATTATTGAAACCTATAAGTAATTGCATGACCCAATAAGGTGTCCAGCAACACACATATACTGTTATGATAGTCAATACCATAGAGGTCACCCTTCTAATATTACGTTTTTTTCGTTTTTCATATGAATTTCCAGCTGGTGGATTACCGCTACTAAAATTCCTTTTGCCGTCCTTATTTGAGAAATTATCACTCTTTTTCGAATAAACGTTAGATGTATTCTTAAATGTGGATATTTCGTAATTTTCCTTCATAGACGAAGGCAAGAGAGATGTTATGTATGAGGGTTCTTTTATGTAACACTCCTCTGTTAGATTGGATGATGGAATTTTATCCTTTTTATTTCGGAATCTACTTAAGCAATCCCGATTATTAATATTGTCAGGCCCCGATCCATATGTACTATTTTTGTGTTGTACTCCTGTAAAAACATGATTTCTCATACCTCGTATAATGTTTGATACAGTACCATATATAGGATTACTAATGTTTTGTGCTTTCTTAACCTCTGGTCCTATCGATTTAAGTTTAACGAGCACAAAAAAATAAAACACATTAGTTAATAATACCGGAATCCCATATCCAAACAGAAAGGAATAAAGAGTGAACGCCTTGTTCGCGTCGAACTTGGTAAGTAATTTGACTGATCCTGGTTCGGGCCAGATAACTTGACAACTATAAAGATATTGCCCCGTGTACGGACTTTTGTTGGTTGCCACAGCCCTGGAATATTTTATTATGGGAATCATCACTAAGGTCGAGAATGCCCAAACTCCCGCACAAACAACCTTAGCTATAAATGGTTTTCTGTATTTTCTTGCAGCCGTAAGAGCTAAATAAACGGCCACGAATCTATCCCCGGATAATACCATGTAAAATACACTGCTAACAAATTGGTTCACGATAGCTGTTATCCAATACACCTTGCACATAAAATACCCGAATGGCCAACTATTGAGAGCTATGTTGCTAACCAAAAAAGGTATTCCTATCAAAAACATTATATCGGCGACGGCTAGATTAAGAATATAAAGGTTGGTTACGGTTTTCATTTTGGGGAATTTGAAAATTATGTATATCACGGAAATATTTCCGCACAGACCCACAATGAATATTGCCATATATACAACTATGAAGATTAGCATAAGATTGGATACGGATAGGTGTAAGTTTTTTATATCGATTGATTCATTATCATAATTATTAGGATCATTCATAGAAGCGTTATGCATGAAATTTATGGGAGGAATGGACAAGTTGGAAGGAACTAAATATCTCATTTGTGATTTCATCTAAAAACTCTTTGGCAAATTCGATATCGATATTCCACCTATCACAAGTTGATATCCTTTATTATTACATAAAAGAAATTAAAAATAAATATTAAAATATAAGTTATATCTGGAAAATTAGATGATAAAATGTGCAAATCTAAAAAATTAAAAATACCATAATGCTACTTATGAAACTTAATAAATAAGAAAAATAAACCTTGTCAAAATATCAAAAAATAGTTAATTTTAATTATGCCAAAAATGGCATTCTTTTTTCTTAAAAAAAACATATAATTCGCGTGTTGACATATTTTTTAAAAAATTAAGATTCTGTCGTTGAATACTTTTTTAAAATATTTTGATTGATATATACTTGATATTCCTTTCTAGAACAAATGTTATAATAATATTTCAAAAAATATCACTAATACACTTTTCAAAAAGTCATAATTTCCTATCAAGGAGATCATTCAATAAATATATATTATTTTTAAGGTCTTCCTAGCTCATTTTTCAATCGCAAATTTTTCCAACGTATTTATGTAAACTGCTGATTTTTAATGTTGTGGAAATTTTTTATTATTAGCTTATTCAAAAAAAATGAAATGTTGGCAAAATTTCAAAAACATTTCTTACGTTTTAAGAACTAAAATTCTCTAAAAACTTGATAGGATGGCCTCTAAATGGTTGTATTTTGTATTGATATATAATCATTTATTCAATAATATCAAACAATAGTTTTTCATTTTGAAAACTAGTTTTAATAAGGTGATTAGTGTATAGTAATACTAAGAAG
This sequence comes from Gordionus sp. m RMFG-2023, assembly GCF_954871325.1. Taxonomy (NCBI): domain Eukaryota; kingdom Metazoa; phylum Nematomorpha; class Gordioida; order Chordodea; family Parachordodidae; genus Gordionus; species Gordionus sp. m RMFG-2023. Next base: position 40,826,002 of record NC_088777.1, on the reverse strand, counting down.
ATTAATTTAATTATTGTTTGAAAAGATAAAAAATTATTTTTTTATTTGAAAAAAAATGTTTAGCTATTTTATATAAACTTTTTCGAGATTTAATTAAAATCTGAAAATTTGAAATTAAACTTTAATAAGTGAAATAAAATATGATATGGGTATTTGGTAATCCTCATTTATTTTTTTTTCAATATGGGTGTAGTGCTGCACAATAAGAAAGTTGTTCAGTATATCATAATTTATGGTAGGCTTCAACCTAATAAGCTAATTAAAATGTCATATTGCCCGTTTAGATTAAAGCGCGTTTTGGTGGTATTTAATAGTCCTCCACTGCATTTTCAAAGTTTTAGTTGTGTCAAACGAAAGTTGTTCAGTATATCATAATTTGTAGGCTTCAACCTAATAAGCTAATTAAAATGTCATATGGCCCGTTTAGATTAAAGCGCGTTTTGGTCATATTTAATTAGTTTTCCACTGCATTTTCAAAGTTTTAGTCGTGTCAAACTTTTGGGCATACAATTTTTTATGAATAATCACAAAAAAATAGATTTTACTTTTATGAACTATTTTTTACCCCCTTCCTCCTATTTATCATGACGATAGTGAATCAAAAAGTCACATGTAATCAAAACAACCCTCAGCCACAAATGCTAATGACGCTATCCATAACCCCTCTTTCAATGAGTATACTACGATACCATCAATGCTATACTACATCAATATTATGAACGGAGGGAGTTCAACTGAGAACTTCAAGTATACTTCATGTTATATAGTAATAATTATTTTTAAATCCCTAATCATAAGAGATTAAATATAACAATATTTACAGAGTTGTTAAAGAATCTGGATCAAAGGATCGACTATCCTGGATTCGATCCTAATTTTGGTAATTTACCCCGATTTATGACCCTCTTAAATTTAGGATCGTGATGTTTATTTTTTTGCTTAGAAAATATATAAATAAAATCAAAAAATATCTATCGCCATCATATTATAGCACCCATTATTTTTCTCATAAATTTTATCAAGACAACATTTGAGAATTTGATATAACAACCTCAAGTTTTATTTATTGAATTAAATATAAAATAAATTATATTTACTGATGTCTATTATAGATCTAGAAGAAAATGTACATAGAGTTATTATAGTGATAGAAAGAAATGAGAACCTTTTACCTTTTCCTCCTATAATAATGTTAATTATAATTTCTTAAAATATATATCTCCTTCACTCTATGAAAACAATAGCATATTAGCAGCAATAATTCACCCATAATTTAAGCTATTGGGCCTCATATCAATCTGCCAAAATCTGTTGGCAGGTTAATTACCCATTTGGGAAACCTGTAGGATCAACTAAATGCAGATACTTATTCAAATAATTGTGAAAAAACTGATATCTTTGGGAAAATTTTTTCACAAAATGCGCTTTCCCTTAATAATATTTTTATTCAATTGTTAATCTAATATTTTGCCTACCGATATAAATAAAAATACATAATACCTTTGCCATCAAGCGCTCCTGAGGAGTGCTTATTTGGTACAGCTAAATATGTTCTTAATGAAGGACGCGGATGTTTAATGATAATTAAATTCTTTTATTATTTAAAGGCTAATTTTGATTATAAATAAATATGTTAACATTGTTATATTATTTTATTATACTAAATTTACACTCTATTTAATTTAGTTATATATTAGTTAATTTTGCATAGAGCATAATTTTTTTTCAGAAATTTATAAAATAAGAAAAGAATCGTGATCAGAATTCGATCCTTTTAAAAGGATCGATTAACAAGACTGAAAGTAATGATAATATAAAATTATTTTAATATTCAAGAGTATGATGATTGGCAACACAAATGACTGATTCGATGCTTGGAATTATTTAGTATTAGCTTCAATTTTTTCTCTAATTTTTTTAACTAAAATTATTATTTTTTTAGCTTAGAACTCATGCGCAATTATTTTCTTACGATATAAAAATTGTCCAATAAACTGGATGTTCGATAAAAGCTGGTATATTGGATATAAATATGTATTTAAAGGCCTCATTTAGATAGCCCCAAAAAGTAAACCTTAATCAAATTTAAAATACTATATATACTGTTAATGGATTAAATAATTTTTCCCTCTGTGCTGACTACCATATTGGTTAAAGTCCTTAAAACACTAATAAATACGAAATATTGGCAGGGATTCTAGATTTAATGATATTTTTTTAGTCAAATTTAACGGCGATGATATAAAAGATATTAAATTATAAAAAAGCAAAATAAAAATTACCAACAAAAAATAAAAAATATCTAATCAAGATTATTCATAGGCGGAACCCAAGGCCGAGTAAATGCCGGGTAAGGCGAAGCCCCCCCCCCCCCCATTTTATTTTTAAACCACAACTTGGATAAAAGTTATGTACGCCTAAGCTTCAAATAGTAAAAATAGGAAATTATTATATAAATTATAACTCATTTTGGCATATGCCAAAATATGAGTTAATAAATGATAATTTAATGAGAAGTAAAAAAAAAGAGGAATATAATTATTATTTTACAGTTAAAAAAATGTAAAAAAGAATATTTCGCTTTGAAAACTTTTAAATAGATTTTGTGAACCTTACCAGAATACCGAAAACTTTGAAAACAATTTATATACTTAAGTTTGTTCTTCTCTCATTCTTTTCTTCTTTCATTCTTTTCGTTCAGAAAATAAAAAAAATTCAAAAATTATGTTAAATTCAATGGTAAACAAATGCTACTTTTTTAAAATTGCCTTATATTAAATATGTTTCGCTTTTCTTTAATTCTCACTCATGATCGTACTAATGAACACAATTTAAAAAAAATATATATATTATATTTTGTATTTTAAAAGATTTATTTAAGGGGTGGATCATAATATCTTCAATTAGATTTCTATGTAAGTCTGTCTCAATATGCATTTTAAAAAGCGAAAAATTTATTCTACACTACTAACTGACAGGGCTTGCCACTCCTCACTGGGTGAGACTGAGGTTTAACAAAACTATTATATCTTATTAATTTTGCTCATCTTTTCGTCGGGTTTTCTTAATTTTCAATAATCTAAATAATAATAAAAAGACTAGCAAATGTTCCTAAAAATCAGTGCTGTAAAGTATTGTCATTTCAAGTAATGCCTTTTTTTTAAGGAAAAATAACAGCATTTGTTACTATCTTTGAAATGTAATGTGATGGCGAAATAATTTTTGAGTAACGTATACGTTATTTGTATAAAAAGAACTAGATATATGTGTAAAATTATACATTATTTATTATATTTATATTTTATCATATATCTTTAAAATTTAATTCTATATTAATTTAACTAAGTTTTTCGGATCAAATTAAACAATCGAGAGGTCTATAAATTAAATTTTACGTTCATTTACACATATAATTGAAAAATAAATAAAAATGTTATAATTGAATCCGATAAAAAATTACCTCTCCCTGCCCACAAAAAAAAATGATGACACTTATTACCAGGGCCGTAGCCAGGAATTTTCAGCTAGGAGGTTCAGCTGATTACTTGAGGGGCCCACTATTTTTTTAAAATAAAATAAATAATTAAGCATTCATATAAATTTTTTGCTATTTTTATTAAAAATAATACTATATATGAATATATAAAATAATACTATAATATAATACGACGATTTTTATTTTTAAATTTTAACATAAATGAATTAAAAAATAAATTTTGTGTTATTTTTTTTTCATAAGCCATCAATACTAAATTTTGCTTACCTTGATCTACCATTGTCTCTCTATTGCGCGAAGAACTCTCTTTAGTGTAGAGAACGAGGCCTCACAAGAAGCTGTTGATACCCAAATGATGATGGCTGCTGAATAGCATTTTACAATTCTTTAAATTCATGATGATATTTTTTTTATACATAATATTTAGGATATTTTCAAAATTATATGTTTCTTTAACTTCTACTTCTACTATTAATCCTTTAGCTATTTTCATTTCATGATGTAACGTTTCCATTTTAAATTTAATAATGATTCTAATGGGGCCATTTTATCTGATATAAAATAAACAGGATGAAAGGGGGACAATGTATTAAAACAGATAGAAGATTATAATGTCAACAAAGAAATCAATAATTTCTTTAATTTGGTCTTGACTAAAAAAATTTGGAAATTTATAGGCGTTTTACGTACCCTTGATGATTTTTAGGGAATGAGATTAAATTTTGCTAAAAGTTTTTCAGCCTTAATTTTAATCAAATCAAAATAATTATGGCTTCTTTTATTTTTTAATATATTGATCGTGGAATCAATACGATTTTTAGCACCTACTAGATTAATAACTCTGGCTGTCGTCGATGTTTATTTAGTGGATCTATTGTTATTAGTATCTCATAAATTATAATGACTAATATAACGTAATTTATATTAACACATTGAGATAAAAGACCAGAGGCTTCGACTGAATCATGAGTGGAAACCAATTAAGAGTTCTATTAGAAAAGTAAAATAATACTTCACCAATAGCCTCAAAATTCTTATAAATGATGTGAGAGATGTTTCTAAAGTCCACCTCTGGTCTAGAAGTCTCAAGAGTATGACCTGTATATCTAGAGGATTCGTTAAAACGTATAAAAAAAATTATACAATGCATTGGAGAAATTAAAAAAATTAAAAATGATAACAAGATTATTATACCAATCTTAAACCACAAGATGCAACTTGTGGTTGTGTACACTTTTTTTTAAATTTTTTTTTGAAGTAGGGTTGCACTCCTTAATTTCGACCAGATATAACGTTTGCTCCATCATATGCCTGGCTTATTGCCTTAAGACAAAAAAAAGGGCAACTCACTTTTGTTATATTTATCTGAAATATATTCAAGCACCATATCTGTCATAATATTATTTCGTTTTGTATATTGGGCATTTTTGGGTATAAATTTTATAATTCAGGATCTTTTTGGATGGTGATAAACATATTGCTATAAATAGTCAAGAAGAATAAATTATGTTTTCATATTTGCAGCATCCGTAATTTTTGTTGAACCATTCCTACGAAAAGGTAGCTCCTGTATGCTAAGAAAAAGCATTAAATAAAATATTGATTTTAGATAATAACGATTACAGTTAATTTGTTAGCTTACCAAAATTGTTGTTATCTCAGTATCCTTATTTATATTTTTATCATACCAAATTGTTATTGAATTTAAATGAGCTTTTGCGCTTACATGTTTTGGCTATTTGCAGCTAAGGCATTTTTCCAATTTCTGAATCTCTTTTGTCCAAATTCATCACTTGGGCTACAAAAGTATTTCCTACATAGAAAACAAAAGGCAGCGTCAGCTTCTACAGTGCACTTCAGCCAGTCTCGACCTTTATACCATGATTTTTGAAATATTACCCTTCCATGGATATCTTTTTTTACGTAATTGTTTAATTTGATTTGGTTCATTCTGGCCAAGGGGATTTGAAATAAAACTTGAATTATTAGAAGACTTTTTTGACAATATATAGATATTGCCAACCCTATAGAGATTATGTTTTGCTCATATAAGTCAGGGCCAAATAATTCCTCACTAAGTAACAAAACATAATAGAAATATATACTAACTATGATTATCAGTTTCAGGAATTAATGATATAGCAATACTAGTAGATTGTAGAGGTCGTGATGTTGCTTGACATTTGTTGAACTTGAAATAGGAATTAATAAATGATTGCTATTTCCTAATTTAAAATATGCTGTTTTAAATAACTGGTTATACTATAATAATAATATTGTGATTGAACTATAATAAATAATTATCATTGAATGAGTAGAATTTAAACGTGATACATGATAATTAAGCGCCTATATAATGTAAAATATAAACACACATAAAAATGATAAATATGAATTAATGATGATTTATTATTGGATAAAAATAAAACAGGATAGAAAGAAATTTACAAACTAGACATGTTTTTTGAAAATATATTTAAAATTTATTTTAAAAATATATAAACAATCTACAAATTTTTTTTTAAAATTTGGAGGTCCAGAAAATTTTTTTAAGGTCAATAATTTTTTCTGGGGGCCAAGAATTTTTTTTGAGAATGGGGGCTGCCCCCCCTTCATGGCTACAGCTCTGCTTATCACTAATAAAAATAGTTCAATGAATTAATTCCACACTACTTTATTTGTATAAATTGAGTCACTTTTATAACTAGCTATTCAAATTTCATAAAACATATTAAAGTAAAAATATCAATTGTCTTGTATTGTGCATAATTCAAAACATTCCCATATTTTTTTAATTCTTTTGTATAAATAAAATTATCAACTTGTAAAAATTGATAAGAATATATAAATATAAAAATTTTTTGCAAGTCAAATAATTATATTTTCAAATAAATTAAAAAATATGGAAATGTTTTCCATCAAATCTGGTAACGATGTATTAGGTGGCTTACTACAAAATATTTCTTTAAAAAATAACATATTTTTATTAATCAATGCAAATATTACTAAAATTTGGAAAAAATAATTAGTAATATCCTCTATTGTCATTATGAAAGTAAGGAAACAATGTTATACTTTTTAAAAAATGGGGGGGGGGGGGGCAGGGTTTGTCTTTCTGTCAAAATTATAATCAAATTAAAAATAATTGTCGCATCTAAATTGCGATTAATAGCCATGAGATAGCCCAAACACCTAAATTTATACATTTGCTAAACTCTACAATATTTAATATTTTCTCAAAATTTTCTAGTAAAAGTAAAGAGCTTTGTAAAATCAAGTGGCTTATCGAGTCTCCTATATGATAATTAATTTTTTTTTATTCCTTAAATTTAAAGGGCAATGTTTTATTGATATTATATAACCATTTAAATATAAATAATTTATTTCATGTAAAATGATAAAATATAGCATTAATGTAAAAAATTCAAAATTTATTTTTTCCTAATTCTAGTACAATTTTCAAGTAAAGTTCATAGCACTGCTAAATAATTTAATACATTTTATATTAAATTGATATAAAAATTTGCAAAACAAAGAAAAATATAATTAGATGTAAAATGGAATAAAAATGCTTCTGGAAAAGAAAATAAATTCCACCAAAATGTATTAGAAATTGTAAAAGAGATATATGTATATAGACCCTAAACCCTAAATTTATAATTAGGTTTGGGGTTCAATAGAATCACCAGTATTTGGAGGTTTAGGTTCACAGCTCTGGTCGCGAATAAAAACCAAGGTGAATCGCAGATTAGATATTTTTTTAAAAAATCTTCATTATTAATTAGTAATAAGTTTATTTTACCAGTGATAAATATCATTATACCTTCATTTTTGCTATTATATTATAAATCGAATAAGAAAAGAAATTTTGGGGTGGATTTTTAAAAAAATATCTCTTAGCCGACTTTTCTCTCAAACGATATAATACTAAAACGGCGATAAAGTTAGGTGTAACATGAACGAACTTGTGTTATAATAATTTTTGCTAAAATTACGAAACATTTTGAAGTGATAAACTATTTTCTCTCTTACTTTGATATATTAATATAAAAATTATACCTTTTTTGCCTCTTTTAATCTATCCTTCTTCTCTTTTATAGGATTTTATTTTTTTTACATTATATTAGAAATCTGGTAAATTTTTTCCCTTGTACGATTTTTTCTCTTAGTCGATTATTTTTATAAGGATATGTTTACTGCTAATGATATGAAAGACCAATTTAATAACAGTATAAAAAATACATTTTTCTCCCTTTATATATTATATATAGTAAAATAAAGTTTTGAATCATAAAAAAATAATTCAATATTATTATTTAATTCATTTTTTTAAAAAAAATTTGCAGATAATATTAATTATATAAGGTATAAATCGATATAAATATGATTATTATATTTACCTAACCTATATATTATTTTTCACAAAAAATTTTTTTGATGTATAATGGGTCGTTTCCATTGTAATTATATTTGGCTTTTAGTCAACGAAGCCTTTTCATCAAAAAATACTCAAAGTAGTTTACATCTTCATATTATTACTTTATAGTTTAGACATTTTGCATGTCAGGACTTAGTGCAATATAAGAATGATTGCCATTAATTATAGTTTCGGACTTAGACCAATATCATTTAAATAAATAAAATATCATTAAATCTTGCGATTCCCCCAATTTATAGATCTTTTTATAGAATTATTTTTTTTAAACTTTTGACCAATATTTATATAACAGTCAATTAGAAACTTGCTAAGACTGTATTCTAGTTAGTCTTATTTATAAACAGTCGTCAGTTTATCCGACTATATAACTTCCTCTGCCTAAAAAGAAAGTGACTAATTAGATTCACCTCAAAAAATACGCCTCTTTGTTTTGCAAAAAACATATAACAGATCTTTTTGGTAGAAACTAAAATAGGGTGTACTAATTCAAATATGAGCAATAAAAATCATAAAAAGTAACATGATAATAAATTACAAATATAGGTAACACATCATGCGAAGATTGACGTAATTAATATATACTATATATACAATATCGTTATCTGATATATGTATTGTCCTATTTAGTGATTTGGACAGGCTTATAGGCAGCGGGGGGGCAGGGGGACAAATCCCCCCCCCCCCAAAGCCAAAAAATGCAGATGCCGGATTATATTTTTCAAAAATATTATTGTCAATATTAATTTATATTTGTTAATATTTATTCCTATCTCATATATATATTTATTTACATTTATTTATCACATTCATCTACTAAGTTATTTTATCAATTAATTTCGATTTCAATTCCTTGGCGTAATTACCTATTATTTTCAAATTTTAGTGGCATATTATTTATCTAAATTTTTAGTCAAATAATAATTATCTCTGAAACTCCTTGTCCAACAGGAAGAAAGAAATTGCAAGCTTGTCCAACGAGATCGAGTCTCCGCCATCAAGCATAACAGCTTTTATGGAGTTAGAAGAGCCGATTATTAAGGCTATTACTATAATATCACAATGGCTTATAAGAAATATTTTCTCAGAAGCAAGAAAATTATTGGATTCAATACTTATTTCAAATTTATTTTCTCATTAGAATGTATTATTTAATTATACAATTATTTTATGTAATACTTTTCATAAACATGACATTGACTTGATTAAGAAGATGAGAATAGCGGAGAGAATTTTATTAGAACTCAAGAAAATTAGAGCTAATGTTGATGAATAACAAATTTTATATGTTATTGTTGAGTTAAAAGCAGAGCTATACGTGTTTAAAATTTGTCCCCCTCGACTTGCAGCAAGCAAGCTTATCATCAAAACATTAATATAAGATCAGTAGAAGAGTATTATAAAACAAATGTTCCCTCTCTTAAATACATTTATAATCCAAATAAAGGAATGGTTTTTAATTCATCAAGCAGCACTTACAAATCCGCAGATATTACTTCCACAAAAGCCTTTCCAACCTTTTTCAGATGGTGATAGAAAAAAAAATAAATATTCGTTAGATTTTTATCATGAAGATGTTAAAGTATCTTATGATGCCTTATTAGCTGAATAACTATGATTAAAAGATTAACTATGGTTGATACAGTCCCAAAAATGCTATGGATGCTTTGCATTATTTCAAACACATTTTAGATTATATTCCCAATGTATTAAAATGTTTATATATATTAGCAACTCTTCCCATAAACACTCTCTTTTTTAAGAAGAATAACAGAGCCCTGCAGAGGTACCATTTTCAAAATTTTTTTCGGCCCGGGTTTTTTTTTAAAAAAATTTTCAGGCTCGGCCCGTTTTTTGAAAATAAAATTTTCAGGCATGGCCTGAATTCTTTTAAAATAAATTATATTTATTACTGATTTTTGTAGCTAATAATGGCGATTTCAAATATTTAGTGTTAAAATATACAGCTCGGCCCGGATATTTTTTTTAAAAAATATTTAGGCCCTGCCCGGGTGTTTTTGCAAAAAATATTTAGGCCCAGCCCGGGTGTTTTTGTAAAAAGTATTTAGGCCCAGCCCGGGTGTTTTTGTAAAAAGTATTTAGGCCCAGCCCGGGTGTTTTTGTAAAAAAAATTTCGGGCCCGGCCCGGGTATGTTTAAAAAATTATCGGGCCTGCACGTCTCTGAAAAACATACCTATGAAACACAACTTCTGAAAGTAGATTGAATGATTTGGATCTTTTGAATATTCATAGACATTTAACGCCAAGCAATGATAGATAATTGAAAAATTAGCTCAAAACATACAAAATACAATTATTCCTAAGAAACTTTTTGTGTATTAATTTATATTTCCAACATTTAAATTTTTTATACTTTATATATAAATTTTAAAGGCTCAAAAAATTCAAATTTCAATTTTGGGTCATTTAAGTGATTCCTATCGTGGTTATATTCACTTTATATTTTATAATTCACATTTATTTTATAGTTTTTTCAATGCCGGTTTATATATATAATTTTTTTTTAATTCACATTTATTTAAAATTGTGTATTAGAAAAGTTATTAGTCCTAATAAATTTATGTTTAATATTTTTAAATAACAATAATATTTCTTAAAAAAATTTATTATCCCCCCCCCCCCAGACCAAATTCCTGCGTACGCGCCTGGATTCGGATTAACCCCGTCTAATTCTAGGGCTTTGAACCCAAAGACCTTTTTGTTATGGAACTATTTTAATTCAATATCTATATATTTACCCAATAGGCCATTAGCCTAGCCAAAGTTTTTTCGATGGGGGGAGAGATTTATGAAAATTGGTATTGTGATATGACAATTATATTTAGGAATTTATGATGTTTTTGACAAAAATCTGACTACCCCTGTCTCTCATAATATCAATATTGAACCAGCTTCCAGACTACCTTTTTCCTTGGACTATACTTGAAATAATTTAAACTATAGAATAATAATAATTGGGATCTGAACTTGGTGAATATATTAAAGGTTGGTTCAGAAATTAGCATTACAAAAAAAAAAGTTTATTTAGTGCCAAATTATCATCCTAACAAATATTTTATTCATTTTTTCGAAAAATTGCATTTTTGCTTTTTTAGTAATTAATTTCAGATTTTTATAACTAAATTAGTAAATTGTATTATTATATTTGAAAATTATGATTTCATTTATAAATATAAATTTTTTTTATAAAAAAAATTGAAGGATATAATTTATAATTTAATTTTCCTAATTTCTTCGCTTGATTAGATTCTAATTTGGTTTCTATCAATTTTACAGGAGAGGGATTTTTAAAAAAAAAACACCGTCTGGTTTAATATTTATGAGTAAATTGATAATCTTTTATTGATGTAAAATTATAGAGTTTCCTTTTATACTCTATACTAAGGTTAAGTCGATCAATTGATTGGAGGAGTATTTGATCTGGTCATATATGGTCAATTACTCACATGAGAAGAAAAAAGGAAAAATATGTTTTAAAAAGAAAAAACGTTATAAATATGTGATCACAATGCTGATTATTTATTGGATAATATCAAGGGAAGCATCTTACGATTCCAGCCTCAAGTGAATGAGCTTCGCCCCCCCCCGTACCTATTAAGAGAAGTACATTTTACTAACAAACTGGTTCTACTTCTTCCTTCAAAAAGAAATTGGTCGATTTTGGTTATATATTTTACTAAAACAGAAATCGATGGAATCGACAACAGAAAAATTGATTAAAAAATATTAAAGAAAATGATAAATTGAATATGAATCAGAACAAAACTCTACCACGTAGAGCCAAAAATTAGTTATTCAATGACAATTAATTCTAAAAATATTATTAAATTAATATTATATATTCGTCTTACTATCTTAAATAACATTTATTTGAATTTGACCGATATTTGACTGAATGGTATTTGATTGATCAAATACACAACCCTGCTTTATACTGTCTTTTTATTTTAGGCTCTACAGATTAAATGAATCAATATAATTATTTATTGCTTTTTCGATTTTCATATATCCTTATGTTTAAGTATGTAACGATGAGCATCTGTATTTGTAACCTTTACATGTTCGAAATAAGAGTAACTTATGCATTAACCCTTAATGAGGCAGTTAGTAGTCGGTAGTAGTGATTGATAATATAAGAACTTGGAAATCGGTAGCATTGATTGAGACTGTATATATGATAGATAGTACGGTAGTAGTGATTGATAATATAAGAACTTGGAAAAAGGTAGTATTGATTGAGAATGTATATTTTATTGTTAACTATTTATCTAATCAGAATTCTTTTATATAAATTAATGTTTATTAAGACAAGATTTTATTTGTTTGAATATCATTTTTTAATCAAAATAAGTATCGTCGATGTTAATGTATTTGAATTTTATTTAAATTATATTAACTTAAATTTTACCTTACACTTATTGTATTATTTCTTTCACTTAACCTAATATTAATCTAATAGTTTCATATCATTGATTGTTATTTTACTTTTGAAAAGTATATTAAGACATGTAATTTATTAAGTAGTTAGTTAGTTGTATGTATTTAAAATGAATTAAATAAAAAATAAATTTTCTTTTATTATTTCGTTTTATTTTTTGTTATCTTCTCTTAAACTTCCTGCCTACCTCTACCTTTTTAGTAGTCGATAATATAAAATCTTAGGTAAAAAACAAAACTTCTTTTTCTGAATCAATATATATATATAAATTAAACATAATTTAATATTATCAAAATGTCCAATTTACATATCACGATCTACAATTATAGCCTCAAACAGTAATCATTTACATGGACATGTATATTAACGCTTTAGACAATAATAAATAAAGAAATATATTATAATATGACATTAATACCTTTATAAACATTAAACTTTAAATTGAAAAAAAACATCATTATATATTACATGTTACCAACATGTAACAACCCTTTTTGAGGTAACGGTGGTAACTTAGTCATTATATTTTTCATTTATATAACGATAACGGTAACCGTTAATTTTTTCAAGAAAGGTGCCCAAGCACTGTCAGACATCTTTTGAAAATAAATATCATTTTTTATATATATTTTTTACATATATTCCTTCACTTTTACTTCTGAGAGCAGTTTAATAAGAAGATGAGATATCAATAATGGGTCTTTTACAATACTAAATTCAACATAAATCTCTATAACCCTGGGATAAAATTCTTATACTTAATGAAATTAGATTTTCTGTAACAATGACGATGCATTTATAAGGAAAAAAAATCACACAATTATTTTGAAAAGAACAGCCGTATTCTTCACAACAATGACCATTTGTTGCATGTATAGTTGAGTTACTTTATTTTTAGCCGCTTTTGCCAATTTTTAACAGGCTAAAAAAATCGAATCCAGGTTTTAATCAAAAACTATTATCTCAGTCTCCAATTATTTTTTTGGAAATATAGCTCACCTTTAAAGAAAGAATAAAAATTTTTGCTCTCCAAAGTTTAGTGGATTCTTTGGACACCGCTTTTATATTGAGCGGAATTCGCTTATTTTTAGCCATTACCTAAATCTAGCATGTGAAAAAGGTTGAACAAAGGCTGGATTAAATTATTAAAAAGCAAAATAGACTGACTTTCTTACAAAATGGCTTATAAATGATTAATATATTTTGGTTGAGACAAAATTTCCGACTTATCTGCTTCTACATTTATCAACATATCTAAAGAAAATGATGAAAAACAGATTTGTTAACAAATTAATTAATTGAGGTTTTCAATACATATTTTTTATATAAAATATTTCCTAAAATATTAGAAAATTAATTAACAATACAGATTTTCTTAGTTTTTAAGGTAAAAATTTATATTTTATTTTGTAGTTGAGTATATAATCATATTAATTATTTGATACATTATAGTTGTCATCATATTATTTTTATATTACAACATAAAATTTTCATTATAAATATTAATGATGATGAGATGATGATCTATGTTGTCTATATTTCTTTTAAAACATGTAAACAGAAATATATATGTATATAATATTTTATATAATATACTATGCATTTATTGCATTAATATTTTATGATTTATATGAATTGTTATGTTATTACACTTATACATTTCATATTAAATTAATTACATTTAGATATATCATATTATTGCAGGCACTTCTACAACCCTTCTAATCCAATATTGACCCCTACCAGCATACAACACTACTCCTTTACATTATTTACACTCCCCCTCCATCTTAGTTCCATATTCCATTTTATTTAATAACGATAACATCTTCACAATTCCCAACATTCCTTCAATTTCATTGATGATCTTGCGCCTTACCCCCTCCCCATAGTCACCTGTATTATTCTCAATATCTTGTCAAAATTTGATGATGATTTTAATTCTGGATACCCAGAGCGAATCAGATAATTGCGTTACATATTTACGACAGTTTTTTGATGTAATTTATAGTGGGCATCCTCTCCATACAGTATTTCAGAGGTATATATACCCGTGATAAATATACCATAATAATGCAAAATCATAACCAATTATAATCTTATTCATTACTTTATTCCTGAATCACCATGGATAAATATGTTGGAACTAGTTTTAGAACAAATGTTATGTTATTAATTATACCGAAAGATTAAAAATGCAAATAAAAGTGAGAATTATATAAAAAGTAATTTTATTCATTTGCAATAGTATTTAAAAATGACTATAATATGAATCTGGCATGTAAAAATTGAACTAAAAAAATATTACAAGATTGTAAATAATATATTCGATTTTTATTAAATATGTATAAATTTAATGAATTTAAATATATAATGACTCTGCCCATTAAAAAATCGTAATCTATAAAATTAGCCTGACCGAAAATCGAAATCTTCCGACCTAGTCCATACTTGTGCTAAATGTGATCTTTCCTATGGGTTTCAGATCCGTCCGTCCCATGCAGGCCTCTGCTTTATTTGCGAAAAATTATCATCTGCTGCGCGAGGTCTGCGAGGGTGTCCGGTAAGCCACTGGCGCTATAAATATATTTTAATGCTTCAATCAGTTTGGAGGACAGTATTATGTAAGAAGGAAAATTTTTTATGAAATAAGAAAATAGCGAGAATGGGCATAATACCCGCGAAAAATATAGTGGAAGCATAAAAAGCATAGAAACAATTTTAAAAATTGATAAAATTACTATTTTTATCATTATATATTTTTATATCTATTTCAGTTAAAATAATGGAATTATTATAAAAATGTATAATACTATATATTTTATATTTTAAAAAATTGGGCATTGCAAACACATTAAGTTTCTATAATTAAATATAACTTTATAACAATTTATATTTTAAAATATAAGATAAAAAAAATGACATATTATATTAAATATTAATTTAGAGAAAATACACTCAGGCTCATAGATGTTAAACTAGTGCGCTTTTTTGTATCTCTGGGTAGCTTTGCTACTTTTATAATTTAATACGAGTAGCGTAAATTAGACTTGTGTCATCTTTAGAAAATCTAAAACCCTACAAGATGGATTTGTTGCTTTGAAGATAAAAAAGATTTTATAATTTTTTTGAAAAATTTTATACTTGATTCGATAAAAAATACCTTGCTATAGAGTATAGGGAAGGGATGCTGGTAAAATAAATTTATGATTTATTTAAAAATTTTTTATATAAGTATATAATATGAAAATTAATTAAAATAAATGGGTAGCAATATGATAGAATAGTTCAGTATAAGACAAGAATTTAGTTCAAATTTTTGACCAAGGACAATACAATTATTATAGCCAAAAACATGATGAAGGCCAACCATATGCTTCTACCTACTAAAAACATTATTTATATATAATATATGAGAAAATACTTAACGATTTCAAATTATATTGAGGACGCCAATACAAAACTGCTATATAAATTAATTAGTTATAGTTAAACAAGATTGTTCAATTTAATGTAGATATAAACTTAATGGTTTAAGATATTCAAAGATTTTAAAAAATTCAAAGTTTTTAAATTTTCTCGGATATTCGGTTCAATGTTCTAATCAAAATGGGGAGGGGAGTACCTTATAATCTCATGATTCCGACGACTAGTTCCATATCCAAGAACTTTTTTGCTTAGAAATTTGTCATTCCAATTTCTTAAGTATATCCATTCAATAAGATAGAATTTAATTCCCATTCATTTTAATGTAACCCATGTTTTTTTTAAAATTCTTTAACTATATTATAAAAAGTTTAAACGCCTTAGGTTTTTAATTTATTCCTTAGGACAAACACAAAATATTATATTTACATTCTAAGAATTTGTAGTAGGTGAAAAATTGATATAATTTTTAATTTCCCATAAACTCAAAATACTAATTTTTTTTACCCATCTTAATCTTTTATATGACGTTAATTTCCTAAAAAATTTTGGATAAGTTCATTAAAGCTTATATAAAATAAAATTTAAAAATGAAATATTAAAAATTTTTTTTATTTATAATTAAAATGAGGTTATAAAACGGAAAATTATTTGTTAGTTTATATTTTTTTATAAATTTATATTTCTAAAATTTTTTAATTAATTTTGCTAATTCCCGGAAACGAATTCGTGGAAAAAAATGTAGAATTTATTTATTATTAATCGATCCCTAGATATCACGCCTTTATCACCCTCTATCTGTAAAATCAAGCAAAGAAAAAGAATATATTTAAAACATATCAGGGACCTGTGAGGCCTGACCAAAGTCCAGCCTAAAACTTAAAATAAAATAAATAAATCCGGGGCAGAGGCCTAAAAATATTTTTCGACAAAACCTGGCCGGACCAATTTCGAATAAATTAATCTAACTTATATCAGTTAATTAGTTGGAAAATTACATAATGGAAGAACATTTACTGCACATATTTTCAATTTTGCGAAATATTATGATGATTCTTAATTTATATCCTAAAATATACATGATATTAAACTGGTATATACTGTACTATTCGATTCTCATATGTTTTATATATATCGTTATTTTTGACCTAACACTAAAAATACTAAATTGTTAACTCCCTCCAATTCCTCAATAAAAAAATGAGATAATTAAAATCTAATTTTAATATTTCAAAAAAAAATTGAATTTAGCTAGGAATGTTAAAATAATTTAAGTTTGGTATTTAACTAAAACTAAAATAATGCTAGACTAACTAGTACTTCAAAGATAGAAATGTGGTGAATTATTCAAACATTTGATTAGTAAATTTTGGCAGGGGACGATCGATCTAGAAGAAATGATATCCTTTATAGGTTTCATAGGCAAAATTTAATTTTCATAGTTTTAATTAATCAACTTTAAAAATCAATATGATTTATTATTATTTTAAATGAAATTTTTTTTAAAAAAAAATTAAAATTTATTCATGAATAAAAAAAGCTAATCTTTTGCGATTTCCGCCATAAATCACATAATTTTTTCATTCTCTTTTCAAAAATATGTAAACTTGTAATATGACCTTATGCAAAATTTTTATTATATAATATATATAAATTTCTAACCATTAGATTAATATCCCTCGTCCCGAGCACTTAGGCTAGGCAGACAGAATATAAATACCGTATATCCGCTAAATTGTCATCTGTATCAAAATTTACAAGTACCATAGAAATTATTTAAATGATTTAAAATAAACATCGGAAGTACGATTCAAAAAAAAACCACAGGACCAGAATTGTTTGCACTTTCTAAATCCCAAACATCCAAAATGAAATCCCTTCCTCCCATGTCAAAATGTATAAATTTGTCATAATATTATTATAAATATGTAGGTATATTATGTTATAAGTTTTTATATTATTCATTGATAATTTTAGATTTTCTAAATAGAATTCAATTTTAGGTTTTTTTTAAAAAAAATAGATTATATTATATATATATTTCGTTTCCATTTTCCATTTACGATAAAATTTCTTATTTTTATTTTAATGGGAAAACAAAACAGATCTATATATCAAAACCTTCTTTCCATCTTTTCACAGTTTTTAATTTTGGCAAATTATATATAATCAATCAAAATAATTAATTAATCTTATTTTATTATGTTGACCAGTAATGGCAATAAACATGAAGTTTCATCATTTATTATAACGAAATCGCATGAACGCAGAAGTTGAAGCGTGAATCATTTTCACCAGCATATAGATCCCATATGTGATGCTAATTAGTTTTTTATAGATGACGCTCTGTAGCATAATAGCATAGAGTAGAAGCAGTACAGTCCTTAATTTGTGCCAGGGGCACGCTATTACTCTAAAAAAAATAGTTGAGGCATGGAAAAATGGCAATAAAGACAGGAGAATTTTTGTTTTACAAAGAATTTAGTTTATATCGATTTCATATAAAATAAATTATATCGATATTATATAAAATAGCTATTTAGAATTTCTATAAAAATTGAACTATATTGCAAAAAATATATTTTAAAATTGACAAAAGTTTGGAATGCATTTCATAATATTTTTACTAGCTAATAACCCGTCAAGAATGATGGGGAATTAAAATCTTCTACTTTATTTTATAGCTTCTATTTGATACCCATGTCAATATTTTAATTAGCTTCTATTTGGTGCACATCAGTATTTTATGTTGATAAAATATTCCTGACCCCCCCTCCCCCCCCCCAAAAAAAAAGACCCGGCCACTCAAAGTGATATTTAATATAATAGTTAAAAAATATTTTAAAATTCTTCTATTTGCTACTCATGCCAATATTTTGAGTTGTTAAAAATATTCCTGTCCCCCCCCACACACACTAAGACCTAGACATGACCATTTATTGTAATATTTAACATTATAGCAAAAAGATATTTTAATAACCTTTTATTCAATTCTCATATCAATAAGTGATAAAAATATTCTAGACCCCCCATATTTTAATTATCTTTTATTTGGTACCCATGTCAAATTTATATATCTACCACCCCCCCCCCTCCCCACCTTCAATCCATTAAAACCAACAGTAAATACAATTATTTCTGTCAAATATGTTTAAGTAGCTTCTATTTGATACCCCTATGAATATATGTTGATAAAATATTCCTGACCCCCAAAACCTTGACCCGCCTATTTAGAATAATAATTATCATTATAATCAAAAAATATTTTAATCACCTTTTATTTGATACTATATTAAATTTTTATTTTTTAGCCCCCCCCCCATTCAGACCAAGTCCAACCCAACCAAGAGTAAACTATTATTTCAGTCAGAAGATATTTGAATTCGCTTCTATTTGATATCCATATATATTTTATCTTAAATATTCCTGACCCCCGAGGGACTAGACTCGCCCAGAATGCCCAATTCAGACATTTGATCCAACGTTTTTGATTCTGTTAGCTATGTCAAAAAAGGCTTTAAATTAATTAATACCTGTAAAAAATTTTATTGCATCGGACACCGTTAATTCTTTCTAAACGATGTTTTAAACAATGCCATGGCATGTTGAAGATAAAGTTGGATATTCTTTTTAAAGAACCAAATAAATAATGGTTAGTTTTTGAATTAAAAATGCACAATTGCATTAATACACTTTCATTTTGTTTAATAAAATATTTACTAATGTTCTTTTCATAATAAAAAATAATATTAATAATATGCTAATATACCATTTTAAAAAAATTCAAATTTTTAGAAGAGGCACGCTAAATTTTTTAGAATTGACAAAGACACGCACTCCTTCCTCCCGAATTATAGCCCTGGGTAGAAGGGAAAAGTTATTAGTTCCTTTGTTGGCAGCATAGAGGTATTCGATCAAAATATAACATTAATATATCTACTGAATCGGTTTATTTAAATCAAACATAAAGAAGGATTGCTAGAGAAATTTTAATTTATATAGCTTAAATAGTGTAACTTAAACAATTCGCCGCTACAAACAAAATTTATGGAAATACTTAGGTGACAATCATTAAATGAATGAATAAGAGGCTGAAGATAATCAGTTTAAAATTTTATGATTATATTTACTTTTTATTAAGAAAAAGAATTCCACTTTGAAAAATAATAAATCTCAGGCTTTAGCCTAGAGACCTGTAATGCAGAACAAGGCATGTAGTGTTGTTATAAGGTTTAATTATGGTAGATAAAAACGGCCCATTAAGATTTTAGCCAAAATAATAGTGAGCCTCGAGATTTGTCAAATAGAAGTTCAAATCTTCTGCCACCTATAAGCAAAATTTCCATGTTTGCATAAAATTCTTTTGGCTAAAATTTCAATAGGGCCTTTTTTATAAATTGACCCAATTCGGACCATTTACATGATTAAAAGCCGCGGATAGACCCTAGATATATTTTTTAAAGGGGACCCAACCCAATCCAAAAAATGTATTTACAAACTAACCGGCAATACATCTGGGGGGCCCGATTGAATTTTGGAATGTTTTTGTAGACCGGTAGTGTAATTATATTATATGGGAAAATTTCCTGCTAAGGAGACGGTGAATCAGAAACTGGTTCTCAATTCGATTAAACATTTAAGCGACAAGGAAATTTAGTATTAGTATTTTATCCATATATTTAGATCATAAATTACAAATATACTACTAAGATATTTTATTAAAGTCACTTTCTAATTCAATCGTTCTTTGATGGTCAATGTGCTAATCCATTATAATATTTAATGTGACAGAATTTAGGTAAATTATCCTGATGAATGACAATACATTAACAAATAATCAATTTTTCCCAAAAATAGTTGCGCTTTCCCTTAAGGATCCACTATATATTATAATATAAGTTCTAAATTTATGGCTGACCATAGCACTTAAGGTAATGATTAATTTTGTTCTTTTTTAATAAATACCTTTAAAAAAATTAAATTGTAAAATTAATTATGAAAATGTTATTTAAATGCTGTTAAAAAATATATAATTTGATAATAGACCATTTATCTACCAGAGGTTTTTCTTGTGCAATTATTTCTTTATTAGTAAATATGTCGAATATGTTGTATTACAGTGTTTGATATAATTTTTAAGAACATATGTTCAGTGGCTTAGACATGATGACTTCCCCCCTTCCCTGACCCTCCAATAAAAATATGATAATGTAAAATTTTGGGTTTTCTTAATACTTAATAATATTAGCCAAAAATTTGTTTTCATTTCTTTTAAAATTAATAAAAAAAACCCTCATTAATTTTAAAGAGGTGCCTGTATTCTAATTATCTGGAAGATCCCTAAGGAAGAAGGCAATTTTTTTTAAAAAAAATCAAGCAATATGAAAATAATTAATTATAATAATATATTAAATAATGTCGCTAACTTTTATGACCTGCCAAAAAAAATTAATTAATTTTTTTTATTAGGCGTAGGCGTGTTAAAAATATTTAGGTTTAGCTCCTCTATCTTCTTGCCAAGGCAATGCTAATGTTTATTAAATGGTTTATTCAGGAGGGCGGATATAGCTGCCTTATTTTACTGCCTTGCCGAGATCATTAAACATTAAATAATTTTTTTTTTTAAATGTATTAAAAATAATTAATAAAACAAAACTGATGAAATAGATCTTATGGGGGAAGGGGGGGGGGTATAAATAGATTAGCTAGTTATTAGGTTAGAACGTGAATTACTTGTTAATTAAAAATGGATTATTGATTTATTTATATATTTTTTAATATATGAATGTAAAAAAAATGAAAAAAATTAATGAATTAGGTAAAGAAAAGACAAAAAATTTTCATTTCCTATACGGATTTTTTTTTAAATGGAAGAAATAGGGGTTATATAATTTTTTTTTAAAAAAAAATGTTGATTATCCTTATTTGGATTAAAATATTTCAGAAAAATGTAATAAATAAGAATATAATTTACCTTATTTCTTATAATTAAAATGATTTTATTGGTCGCAGATTATAAGTCCAAAGTTTTCGCTACAATATAAAATATAATTTATTTGTTGACTACTATTACCAGTTTTGCGTTATATTATATATATTTCTAAAAAAATTTAAATATTATATTATTTTTTAATCGTTATTTTTAATTTGATAACTTATATGCTATATTTAATGATGTTATTTTTTTTTAAAAAATAATAAAATTAGTATTCTACTACAAGTAACTATTCCAAACAAATTTGTGTTTACATCTGAATTGAAATGGGACAGCTCAACTTACCTTGTACACTTGCACAAATTTTTACTAATTAGAGTGTGTTCTGATTCAGCTTATTTTTGATATTTAATGCTATTTAGCCGAGGATAAATAGCTTTTGAAAGACATTCTATTTTGGTGTTTTAAGTATTTGGTGATATTGTTATTTTTCTTATTTATTTTAGTTTTTTTTGTATTTCTGATTTAGTATTTTCCGTTTTTTTTAAATTCTTTCTTTTGTTTTTAAGGCTGTTTAGTAATAAGAAGTTCGTTTTAAAACTACCCTATTAAGATCTTAGCTAAAATAAAATTATGTAAGCCTGGAGATTTTGTTCATAGGTAGAAGAAAGATTTGGACCTCTATTTGCCAAATCTTGAGGTTTACAAATATTATTATGGCCAAAATCTTAAGCGGGTCGTTTTTAAAAATCTACTCAGAAAGACCTGAGGGCTTTTTGACAACCTTAACCAGGACACACCCTTAAAACTTATTTTTCAAATCAATTTTAGTGCTTGTAAAATCAAGTGGTTTATAAAGGATTTTATAAGATTATTAATATCTTTGTTCCGGATTTAATTAGATTATCATATGGAATTGATTTCAATCTACAATATTATATAATGAATACTAATTCTCTTCTATATTATTCTAATATTTTATGATATATATTTATATAATATCATTATGCATGATTTATTTGACCCAACTAACCTTGATTCTACTCAAGGTTAGTAATATTGCTAATACCTTCTGAAATATATTAAAACATTATATATTGTTAGAAGAAGAGTTTTAACTTTCATATAAAGTCAATTTTATTATTTTAAACGTATCCTATTTTAGCCCAATCTAATATCATGATAAAAAATATTTTTATTTTGACCTTCCAAAATATGCATATTATATAATATTAACTATATGTAAACTTATAAACATTACTAATTTTAAAAAAAACTGAGGAATTGACGGGCTCCTTGCGTCGACTAGTCCTGGTCTAAGCAGTTTTGTAGGGGGGTAGAAGGGGGGGGGTTAAAATTTTATTCCCAAAATTTATTACAATTAAATCCACACAATGTGCAACGCCGATATTGTATTTTATTCAATATAGAGAAACGGTCATGCAGCTAGCCGGCTGTGGACAGAGGGGAATCTCGCCCCGTAATGAATAAAATATTTCTGAAGAAATATAGAGATTTTTAAGAATTGCAGAACGTCTTCTATTTTCATAAAGGTTATGCATTCTATTTTAGATTAAATATAAAATTTTACACGAAAATTTAAGCATATTTTCTTACATTTAAACCTGAAACACTTATGTTTATGCAATATTTAAAAAATGGCATTTAGGTGAAACCATGAGAAGAATCCTGGATACAAAGACCTAAGTACCAATGTTAGTATTGATGTTCATTTGATTGAAGATTTAAAAAAATAATTTAAATACCTTTCTTGTGGTGATTCATGAAATGACTCTAATATATAAATATTATTATATCTGCTGACAATCCTTCTGAAGATATATTAAATCTTAATATTGAAAAAAAATTAAATGTTTACCCAATTTATTCAGACTGAGGATCAAATATTTAAATAATTTAAATACTTTGGAAAAATTATTTAAGACGATAGATTTCAATAAATGTTTTTTTAATTAAAATGATTTTAGAAAATTAAATTATATCTAACGATTTAAAAGGCATTACAAAATAAAATCATGATAAAATATCTTTATTTTGATCTTTCTTCTTGCTTTATTACTTTTGATTATGAGTTTTTTTATGTCAAATAACATATTTATTCTGATTTATAAAAAAAAAATCGGGGAATAGGGAGGGAGAATAGAAAAACCTGCCTCCCTTTCCCATGAAATACACCATAGAGTTAATTTACATTTTAAAATGGTTTTAAAAAATCTAATTATGTTATAATGTGGGCGAAAGCCTGATTTAGAACATTAAATGCTGCTAAGGATTTAAAAAAAATTTTACAATTTAAAATTTCATTTCTGATTTTAATACAATAACATTAAATTGTTAAAAGGATTTCAACATTTTTTTCTATATAAGTGTAGGTGGAAAAACAGTATTTTTTGATAAATGATTTTAAAATTACTGTATATTTTAGTAATAATACCAATAAGCACATAAAACATTTTGGTCATAATAGAATAAAAAAATAACCTATCATAGAGAGGTAGAAGTAGAAAATATATAAATTTGATCCTCAATTTAGAGAACGAATTATTGATATCAATGGCAAAAAAGATTAATTTCAATTAATGAGAATGATATTTCACTTTTTTTTAAATTATCATATAATGCCTAATTCTATCATATCGTGTTAAACAGGTTTATATATACATATAAATATTATTAAGCATAATTTATTATATCCTTTATGTTCGAAATTGTCATTTTTTAAAATATGATTAGTTCAAATAAATTTCCATTATGATTATTTCAAATAAATTTGTAATGTTCTAAAAATATCATTTCGATATTTTTTAATCAAATTCCTCCACCCTCCCCCTCCAACAAAAATGAAACCCTGGCTACACGCTTAAAGATGGTCAATTAATACAATTGGGTTACAAAACAAAAATAGATTATTAAAAATTGGATTTTCAAGATGAAAAAAACTATTTGACAATCTCCAGTTCTCCAATTTGGAATAATAGATTGAACTATACAATAATAAGAGGATTTTAACAGAGAGATACCGACTGACTCAAGATAAATATGCGATCATCATTTGAGACTAATTTTTTTTTTTAAATATTATGATCTTTGGAGGAACCGGGACAAACTAGAAAGATCTAGAACTCTCTTTATAAAATTTATAGGAAACCCTGTCCAGGGACTGGTCCCAACAAAAGTGCAAGTCATTTATATATTATTTTTAAAATGTTGCACGATTCATTATAGAGAAAGTTTATTTTATTGTTAATTTTTTTTTATTTTATTGTAACATATATATACTAACCTATTAACGTAAGAATTTGGAAAATGTTCGAAGAATTATATTCCCATTATTTACCCATTATTTAATTAATATGATCGAAATTGATTATACTAAAATAAAGTATATATATATAAGGCAGAATTGTATTTTATCGTTTTATAATAATTTTTTTTAAAGAAGAAAAAGATAAATGAATTTTGAATAAGTATTATATAAATATAAATATATAATAATATAATTATTTTATATTTTAATCAATAAATATAATATTTTTTAGTCTTGCCGCGACAAACATGAAGCCATTATATAATTTATAAAGATAAAGGAGTAAAGAGGGTATATATAATATTCATAAAGGCCTTAACTGTAATTTTTCGCTTATGAAAGTTACCGAAGGGCTACACTTTTTTGGGAATTGCACTCCAGCAAGTATATAGTATGCCTACACTGTGAATTCCAGGCAAATTTGACTTGCAATTTTATTGCCCATAAAACAAAATTCTTCACCAACATATAAGTAAAACTAAAAAGCTCGAGCTAAATTAAATCAGCTTAGTTCAATCCTAATTAAAAATTAATAACCTAATTGGCATAGCCTTCTGCTGTTTAGTAACGTAATCATCTTTCTTCCAAAAAAAAATGAGGAAACATAGTTACTATTGAGAGAACTAATTAAGGTAGCGTTACTTTTTACCTTACCCGCTACTAATGTTGTTAAATGGCTCGTTTTGAGCCGATTTTTATAAACGGCTAACTCAATATTGACTAAGCCTCGAAATTTCGATACTATATGTCTAAACCTTTGCTCCTCCTATGAACAAAATTTTCAGACTTGCGTAATATTTTTCTGGATAAAATACTATGTTAGCCGTTTTTAAAAATCTGCTCAAAACGAGCCGTTTAACAACACTACCCGTTACTTTATAATTTATTTATTATATTTAAATCACTTTTATCTTATTATTGTTTAATGTTAATTATCTTCATCATTTTAACTTAATGGTCAGATGAATAAAAGAAACATATTTGGTTTTTGATAAAAATAAAATATAGTGCTTAAGACTATTCCAAAAAGATAAGCTGTTTTTTTATGATGATCTGTGTGATGACTACTTTAATGAGCAATAAAATTTTGTGGGTGATAAAGAGATGCAAACGATTTTGGCTATCCTTAAACAATTTCCACTCATAAAAACCGTTTATGAAATATAAAATACCCTTGCCATCCTCAGCACATATCGAATGGGTGTTCTGTATGACAAAAGAGGTGTTTAGATAGAAATTAAAAGTTTATCAGTATACAATTTTAAGAAGCAATTGCTATTAAAAATTATAATATTTTCTGTCAGTAAATTAATTAAAATATGCTGTATTTTTATTATTAAAGAAATAAATATTTTGTGCAGTATTTAAAAAATATTTAGAATAAAAAAATAAATAAAAATAGTCAGTTAATTATAAATTGACCAGCTAGTTTTTATTAAAACGTTAACGTTATCATTATCCTTAAAAGAGATGCACATTTTTAATCGTTTAAATAAATATTTAATTTCTGTTTTAAATTCTAATATGAGTTTGATACAAATAGATGATATAATATTTAATTAGCAAGTTGTAAACTACTGTTTTCTATATTATATATAAAATAAAAACATTTAAAACTTTAGATGTTCAAAATTAACCATCAAAAGCATTAAAAGTTCATTATAATCAGCTGAATCGGGAAAAACAACGACAAATTTTATTAAAAATTTTCTTTTAAAAAATTATATCTGATGACTCTTTTGATTTTAACCTAATTTAAACCCTAATCTCGTGCATAAACAATTTAAAAATAAAAATACATTTTAAAATATGTCACCTTGCGAAATAAATATTATCGATTTCTAATTCGAAATATTTTGAATATGATTTATTATTAAATAAAATGAAATATAATTATTAATTTATATTACTTTATTATTAAATATATATATATAGATAACAAAATAAATTGGAAATTAATTAAAGTATATAAATAATTTAGCTGAATATTTGCTGTCAGTCACCCCTATAATATTTCAAATTAAAAAAAAATCACAACTTAATTAAAAACTTTCAAAAGTCAATAAAAATTATTTAATAACTTATCAAAAATTTAAAATATCTACCAAATTATTATTAAACTTCCTACGTATTTGTAGTTAGTCTCCTTTTCAATATTTCAAATTGAAAAAAAATCACAACTTAATTAAAAACTACCCAAGAGCCAATAAAAAAAGAGTGAAAATTATTTAATAATAAACTTATCAAAAATTTAAAATATATACCAAATTATTATTAAACTTTCTATTTATTTTAAATAGTGCCCAATCAATATAAAAAACAAGTTGTAAATTAATTAATTACTTGCTTAAGATACCAATTATTCTTATATTGTCCATTTAATTATTTTTTTTTAAATTGCCCGAATTATTTGTTGTTATGAAAATATGTTAAAATGTGTGCTTATTACATTTATATAATAGTCAGAGACCTACAGGCTTGGCCCGGTTTTTTTTTAAATACGAGCATGGCCTATAAAAAAATTTTTTACTCGGGGCCTAATAATTTTTTAAAAAATATCAGGGTCAGGATGAATACTGTATCGCCATTATTATTATAAATATAAAATTGTGTATCATATAACAATCACATTCATTCACTTATCATATTTCCTATTTTATTTTATATAAATTTCATATTTAAAAAGCGATCCGCAAGACTGCCAGATAGGTATATTTTAATTTTTTTAAAGACCAAGGTCGAATAAAAAATTTATACACCCGGGCTGAATTTTTTTAAAATAAAATCCGTGCCGGGCTGGGCCTGAAAATATAAAACCTAGGATGGGCCGATTAAAAATCCGGGCTGGGGCAAAACATTTTTCCAAATCCTGGCTGGGCAGTGCAAATGGCACCTCTGCAGGTCTCTGATAATATTCATTAATTATTATATAATAATAAAAATTTCAGGTTCAAAAAAATATGCAGTCTTTTTTTTGTGGTAGTTATTTTTTTTAAGTAACTTGAACGTAATGGCGTTATTATTATAACAGTGTGACCCAAAATATAACGGCGTTACTTTATTAGAGTAACGTCGAAAGTTTTACTTTAATACAGTATAAATATCATATTGAGCTAAACGGGAACATAAAAATATAAAGAATTTTAATTATATCCTATATTCTTTAACATTATATGAATAGAATATTTGCGAGTATTCAAATGCAAAATTTATAGAGAAAGAAAAGAAATGAAATATTGAAATATGATGGTACAAACATATAGTCCTGCCAAAAATATTTTATTTGCATATGTATGTCACACCACATATGGTATATGAATCAAAACATTTAATAAATTTACTTTTCTAAGAATTTATTTCAAATCTCTAATGTATTATAATAATATATATAAGATTTTAATTTATATTTTGAAACTTTTTTTAAAAAAAACTTTTCATTTAAAAAACAATTGAAATTAATATACAGTAATAAAATTTATTATTTAAAGAAGAATGAAACTCTATATTTATAAAATAATTTATTCAAAGATGTCATCAAAATACTATCTTTTTGAAAAAAAATTAATTTAAAAGCACAGCACTCATCTTTTTGGAAAAATCTATAAATAAACATTTAATTTTGATTTTTTTTAAAGTTTTTTACTTTTATTATACTCAAATATACAATATGTATGCCAGAGACCTGCTAGGTACCATTTGCATGACCCGACCCGGATTTTATATTTTCAGGCCCGGCATGGATATTTTAAAATAAATTCAGGCCCGGCCCGGGTATATTTAAAAAAATTAAAATACAGTCCGACCGGGCCTGCATGTTTCTGATGTATATTATATTAGTTAACTTTTTAATATAGGTGATTTATATTTATTTATTGTTATTTCAGATTGGTAATTAAAATCAAGAACACATTATTTTGAACGGATAGGACACCTCTCAAATTAAAATTTTCTTGGCCAGAGTTCAGCTCAAAATCTTTAATATTTTTTTAAGCCCGGCCTGGCCAAAAATTTTCAATCGCGAAAAATAAGAATAGGATGCATTTTTTAATAAAGTTTAATTAAAAACAAACTAATTTTCTTTCTGTTAATCCCAAAGAAATTTTAAACATCATCTTATTTTAATAAAAGAAGATAAAACATTATTTTCCATTTTATTTATAATTTTTTATAAATGTATTTTAAACCCTCGACTTCAGCCCGAGCCGGATTATGGACTTATTTATAGTATTCTTTGTCGCTATTTAATTTTTTTAATAATTGAGATCTTCTAATTTACTAAAATGTTTATAATTTTCTTAAAAATTAAGTAAGTTATATAAGGAGATTCTAACTAGAGGTGGGCGTGGCCCTAAATTTACGATGGAAGTAAAAAATATTTACGTCCTTTCACGCTTACTACCAGAAAAATTTTGACCCAACCCTCCCGCTCACTAAAGACAATATTTTGATCACATCCATCACACCTGAAAATTTACGGTGTTTTTTAATTTTCCAAAATTTTATATTTTTCACTTTTTTAAATTTATTCTATTATAGTTTTTATTTCTCTAATTTCATTTTAATAACACAAAATATTACAATTTACAATTCAAAATTTATATATAGTGTCCATATTTTTTTATTTCTATTGTGTTCGCCTTTCCTCTAATAAGCGATTGGCTATAGAAAATAACCTTTCATTAGAAGCCGAACTTGTTGTTAGCTGATAAAATTTTACTAGCTAATTTTCTCAAAAAAGAAAATAAATTTTCCTGCATCAAAACTTCAAAAATTGTCATTATTTGTTTCATGAGTGATAAATCTTTTAATATCATCTTCACAATTCATCGGTATATATTAATGCTATTTAGAGAATATGCGGTTTTTTATACAGGATGAATTAGAAAAGTTAAATATGATAGTTGACATAGTCTTATGCATATCATCTAATTTTAAATCAGTTCGCATTTTTAAGTTGTTTTATATGTAAGACGTTTAATTATTACTGTATCGCCTTCGGAAGGTTTATAAAATTTAATTAATTTTTTGTTTTTATAAATAAACTTCATTTATTGTGGGACGAGAATCTGCACTCAGATTATCTGAGCATATTGAGATAAAAAAAATATCTAACTGACATGTGATCTTTATATCAATAGTCGCTAATCTATTTAATTCTTGTTTGTTAAGCAGGCAATTATGATTCATCATAATGATTTTAAGTAACTTTGTATCATGATATATACATAGTTCCATCGTTATCATATCTTAAATGAAAGTATTAGCTTGCTATTTGCTGCAGATTGTTTGAAATATTGCACTATCTTTACACCATTTATACTTAAAATTAAGCTATTTCAGGTAAGCAATTATCAAAAGTACAATGCATTATGTTTAATATATGGTTAAATGCATAGTAATACATTACATTTTTAACTGCATCAATTATCTTTTAGATTTTTAGTAAGATGTTCAAATTTCCTTTAATTTTGACTGATTATAATTTGAGTGCAAATGAGTATATATATATACATATAGTAAAAAATGAAAATAAAACATATTTAAATTAAACATTACCAAATTTCCATTGCTGAACGAGAGTTTAGAGACTTTAAATTATTTTTCATCTAATTGAAATTTTATAAGATGGGGAAAAAATGTTGCTATTTTTGTTTTCAAAAATTCCTTTTTCAAAATAATTCAATTAAATTATCAAATATTTATTACTAGCTAATAATCCGTCAAGAATGACGGGGTTGAGGGGTAATTAGTTAGTTTTTCTCCCTACTTTTATGATAGTTGTTACCTGTTTTTTGAAAATAATATCTTTTTATTCTTTATAACCCCCCCCCCTTCAGGCCAGGTCCCCAGGCCTGCAAAAAAATTTGTTTTAGGTCAATGTTTGATCCATAGTTGATAATAGAATTCCCAAGCGTCCAAGCTGATAATAATCTTGAAAAATTTTCCCTAATCCCAGTCCAATATATATCATAAAAATATTTTCCAAGCCCAGCCCCACCCATAATAATTTTAAAAAATTTTTCTTAAGCTAATTTAAATATATTTTTACTCAAAAAATAGTATTCACTATTAGTCCTAATGAGTTGGTCTTAGTCTGAAGTAGGATTGATCGGGATTAAAAAGAATAAAAAATGAATATGGTTTTTAGAGATTTACCTATCTCCAGGCTTGAGAAAAAAATTTCAAAATTATTACGCGTTGGCCAGGTTTGAGAAAAAATTTTTAAAATTATTATGGGTGGGGCTGGGTTTGGAAAATATTTTTATGAATTATAAATAAAATATTATGCCTAATATTTAATATAAAAAAATTCCGAAGAACTGAAATAAAATATGTCAAAGTCATAATTCATTTAAAAATACAATCAGAATATGAAAGTTGCATGAGCCTTGGTTTTTTGATCAGGCCTAGCTATGTCTGCATAAAAAAAATTTCAGGTCAATGTCTATCCCATATTTAAAATTTAAAAATCTTCAACTATTTTAAATTTTATCCAATATAATTTCCATCACAAATTTAAATTTTTATATTTCTAATACTCTTAATGCTCACTGTATTGCTACAATTTTACCTCTTTTTCTCCTAAATCTTAATATTTTTATAAAATTTATTAATAATTAGTACCATACACACAAACTAAATAATTACCCTTCAACACCGTCAGCTAGTTATGGTAATAAACGGCAAAATTTTAAAAATATCAGCTATTAATTAATATATACATATAGATAATATTTTAAATTTAATTATATACAAGTTGGTGCATGTGTAAAGCATACGCCTTTGAAACGGGAGGTTTGTGGTTCGACTCTCGTAGATAGCAAAAAAATCACATTACATTATATAGTCTCCTTAAATTTTAAATACATTAGGGAGATACGAAAACGATCGTGTTTTGATTATGGAGATTATATATATTAGATAATTTTAAATGGCAAATTTATATTCATAAAAAAGCAATTTTAAAAATTAAAATTTCTGTGATTCGCGGGAAATTTATATTCATGCCTAATCACGCCCGGCAAAAATTTTGGGAAGACCCATCATGCTCAATAACGCCTAATAATTTAAAATTTATTCAAACTCACGCGGTGACCCACCATGATTCATGTCATGCGTAACTTGAAAGCCCGCGCCTACCTCTAATTAACTATGAAATGCAGTGCCGTGGCCAAAATTTATTCAGGGGTGGGGGTAAAAATAAAAATAGTAATTTTTTGGGGGGGAGGGGGGGAGGCTTCGCCCTAAAATCCCCATTTGCCCGATCTTCGACAGAATTCGGCCAATTAAAAATTTGGGTTAGGTGTTTCTGTTTTCTTATTTTCCCCGCGTTTATTTATATTTTGCTTTGTTTTTGCTATTTGATAATTTTTAAAAAAATGACATCTTCTAATTTACCAAAATGTTAACATTTTTCTTAAAAATTAAGTAGGTTATATAAGGAGTCCGTAACTTAGAAGATACAGTGACGTGGCCAGTATTTATTCAGGAGGTAGGTAAGAAAATATTATGGGCCGCCTAAAATTATCAATTGCCCGACCTTTGGTAGAGTTTGGCCAATGGAGTTAAGTGCTTTTGTTTTCTTATTTTTCTCGTATTTATTTATATTTTACTTTTTTCTAATGTAATTTTCCCTATCATATTCCTGAAGTTGACCGAACAATTGGAGGTACTAATCCATAATTTTAGGTGTTTTGTTATTTATTAGCCTAGTGCTCTAATTAATATAAAGAAATAATTTATTAGCAAACAAAATTTTGGCCAACCTTACAATTAAAAATCGACTGAGAGCATTTATTCTGTATATTGGGTTTAATTAGTTATTATTTTAATCCTTTTCAGATTGTATATAAAAAGAAAAATCTATTAAAGAAATAAAAAAATATATTGCCAACTGGTATCATGCCAGAAAGAAAAATATTGAAGCATTAAATGTTTGATTTGCTCTAATATTTAGTGCCTGATCAGTATTTATCAATCCTTCAATCAATTTTGCTAACTACAAAAAAAGAAACTGTATTATAAGGAAGAGGAAGTCTATATGCTATGTTTTAATCGATAAAGTCAAGCTATTGGAAACACAATTCTGAACTAACCAGTGCTTAATTTGTACATTTTAATGCTTTAATCCGTTTGGTAGATTGCTAAGAAAGTTGGAATTGATAAAATAAGGAAAAAATTATAATCATTTTTGTAAACCATAACTGAATTATAAGAAAAATAAAAATATACGCCTTAAGCGTGAAGTCAACCAAACCTAGAAGCATTCATTCGGAAACCTATACAATTAATGCGTATTTTTATTTACAAAATAAGATAAAATTATCAAGATTTGCATCAGGCCAGAACAAAAATTATAGAAGCACTAATATCTAGGTTGCTCCGACATTTAATTCTCGATTTGTACTAAAAGATTAATATTCGAAAATTGATGTATTTGAGTATATAATATATACTTAACAGAGTTGTTAAGGTATCGCGATCCTGTGTCGAGTTCGACATCATTTTGTTCGAATGGTATAGGTGATACTTCTAAAATTTCTATATGTCATAATTTTTCGATACATTTTACTAATAGGTAACAAATCGATATATCCTCGATATTTTTTTATCTT
This sequence comes from Gordionus sp. m RMFG-2023, assembly GCF_954871325.1. Lineage (NCBI taxonomy): Eukaryota > Metazoa > Nematomorpha > Gordioida > Chordodea > Parachordodidae > Gordionus > Gordionus sp. m RMFG-2023. The sequence continues at coordinate 40,792,307 of NC_088777.1, read as the reverse complement.
AAATTATAGTTTATTCTCTATTTTATTTACTACAAATTTAGGATTTACAAAAATTAAAATTATAAATAAATAAATATTTATTTTCACGTGAATTGAAATTATTGAAATTTAAAAAAAATATTTACATATTAATAAAATTTAAAAAATATTTAAATTGTTTAATAAATTAATCAGATATATCTTACAAACAATGCTAATTTCTTATTTTTCCCATATTTTATAGATTCAAACGTGACTATATGACAAATTAAAAGAAAACATCATTCATAAGATTGAAAAATAATTGCAAGAGGTTTTTGTATATTTTTGTATTCAATACAAAATATCCAAGATAATATTAGACAAATGCTTTTAAATATTATTTTTATATTTTGCCTATATAATGTTTAAATAATAATAATAAACCCTTTTGAGTTTTCTTTGATAGTTAATTAAATAATAGGCGAAAATGAAATTTCGAATGAATAAAATGATTTTATTTTTAATTTCTGATTTCTATGATAATGAGAAATCAATTAGATTCATTAAATGATGATGATCTAATTCACTTCAAAAACATCTTTATTGTGCAGGATATTTGGTTGCGACAACTGATGCACATAAGACTCTTGATAATAGTCATTATAAAAACTTTAACTTACTAAAAGAAGATTAAAAGAAAATTATTTTTCAGATATATCGTTCTTTAATGGTAAAATTCTAAAAGCTTTGGAACAAGCAAAATAAATCATTAATATCTTCTTAGATAATTATTAAAATTTTTTAGGAGATTAGATATAAATCCCAGTATTACTAGGTAGAATTCCATAAAGAGACATAATTTTTGATTAACTACATTTGAAAGACTTTCACAGTATGAATTTATGCAAGAATATTCATAGGCATGTTATAAAAATTTTACAATTTGATCACTAAATAATATAATAGGTGATGAAAATCTGTTGCAGCTGCCTTAGCTACAATTTACCAGTAACGAAGTTTTCATAGAAGCAAGGGAAGTGTTGCTTCTCTTGTCAGTTTTCAAGAAAATTAATAATTATATTTGCAAAAAATTAATATAATATTTTTACTACTTCAAAAAAAAATATACGTTCGTGAAGCGAATTGAAAATTCTTTTTTTAAAAAAAATTAATTTAAAAAAAAGAAAGAAATATACCAATCTTTGATGTAATTTTTATTACTTCTAAAAAAAATTAACAGTGTGGAACCATATATGAAATTTGTAAATAAAGAAAAAATCGTATATGAATACGTCGTGTAATTTTACATTTAAAAAATATATGTCGAGGAAGCAAATAAAAAAGGCTTATTTTCTAATAAATAAAAAAGGAAGAAAAATTTTGATAGTATTTTTTTTTAAGAAATATCTATTTATTTTGTAAAAAAAACAATAACTAACTTAAAATGAATTGTGTTGAAAATGTATTAAAATTATCCCTTTAGCTCAGGGCATTATGATATGAAAGAATTGATGATCAAAAAATTAAAACTTTATAAAACTTGTTATCCTAACTTTCGCTCCAACAACCACAAGTACAGAGAAACTGATTTATATCTTCAAAAGAAATAATAACTTAATGTAAAAACAGGATGTATCACAATCAATTTATCCAATGTATCAATGATTTCAATTAAAAACAATATATTAAAATATTATAAAAATCTTTTATAATCTTGAGAATTTTACTAAAAAGGACAAATTTCGTTTATTTATTCATCTTAACATTTTGTATGGTTTTGTGAAAGAATAAATTGCTCCCTTAGAAGCAAGCTACACATCATTAAAACTTACAAAGATCTATATATATGCAGCATATTACTGATTTATAATATCCTTATTATGAAAAAAAAAAAATATGAATGGGTTTACCAGCCATTTGCAGAAAAAATAAATAAGATCTTTAAATTATTGATATTACATTTACTAATGAAATCTAAAGTTAAAGGTTTATTTAATAATATTTTTTGCCCACTAATTAATTACGAATATTATTTCAATTAGATTATACATTGGATAATCTTGAATTTATTATTAATGCAATTTTCGATATTTCATTAATAGTTATTCTTATATATCAACGTAGAATATAAAACTGATGTTGTTATTTAACTCTCTTCTTAGTCTAAGATAAAAACCTTAGTTTGTATTTTATTTTCGATCTTCGATGTAATGCGATGCCCTATATCCTTGTAGAAGGCTAGGGCCTAAGTACGAAAGGGATTTAGTGTTGAAACAATTATTGATAAGGAAAAAATTATTGAAAAATAAATAAAAGAATATTTTCGCAGATTTATTTCGTTCTGCGTCTACAATAGTATCATTTTTAGTGGATCTAGACGAAAAATTTCAGATTAAAATAGTACCACTTTTCACCATTACAAAGTTTACAATCTGCGTTACAAAGTCCAGTTGGCTCATAGGTTGAGAGAATTCAGGCTGATTTCAAGGCACGAGATATAGTGTCATTACATTTGGTATGTCTTAGAAATCTAATTTCACAGAGTTTGAAATGCAGGAAGTGGCAACCTTCCGAGCAAACAGGAGTCTGATAAAATGAGCATGAATATGGCATAACCATATTGCAATTAAGTATGAGTCCGATAGCATGGCGTAGCTCATCGTTTGTAAGTAGTAAATCAAGATTACTTAAAGGGGTTGCTTCAATAAATTCATAACCGTTATGAAATTGAAAGAGAAGGAAATGTTCCATAGGTTGACTTCTCGATTTAAGTAATGCAACGGAATTGCCAACCAATGGTAAATCTCAATCTCTTTGCAATAAGATTGAAAGAGGATAGACTAGGAAAGAGGATAGATTAGGAAAGAGGATAGACTAGGAAAGAGGATAGACTAGGAAAGAGGATAGACTAGGAAAGAGGATAGACTAGGAAAGAGGATAGACTAGGAAAGAGGACTTCCAAGGATCGATAGCCTGAAAGAGTAGATGATCTGGGTGGTGAGTCGTTAATTTGCTGATGATTGAAATTAAAAGCAATAACAATTAACATTATTATATGTGTAAAGGCAATAAATTTAAAAATATCATTTTAGCATAATTCTTTGCTTCAATTATAATAATTTTTCTTTGTAGATATTTCCATCATCCTTTGAATGGGTTTTTGTTCAAGACCCAGATATTAGAGAAAAAGAAAAGAAGAGGTGATGTAAATGATAGTCAAGGAATTGTCTACCTTCACAGTTTTCCATTTACATCAAGTTCCTAAGGTAAAAACTAACCTGACATCTTTATTGATGAGCCCTCTACGTAATAAAAATAATTTAAACATAAAACAAAACCTTGACAATTTTTTAGAGTACATAGGGAAGGATTTCACAATTTAAAATCATTTTCCTATTAATAAATAGAAAACACAACGCGACCATTCCATTCAGCATGCCGGTTGAACATTTATTTAGTGTCTTTAAAAATGTTTTTACTAAAATAATTATATGCACTGATTTTAAATTAAGAATAATTTTGACGTGCTAATAAGAAAATAATTAAGAAAAATTATGATAAAGCAAAAAATTTAATTTAAGATTTATCATAAATGTGTAAAATTTAAAAATAAAAAAAACTAAATCTTAATTTTTTCTATCTAAAATAATAATTTCTATTGTTTTATCGATCATAATCAGCTAGGGATAGGTTGTGCAAAAGTATGAACGAGCTAATTCAGGAATTTGTCATGCCTAACAAATTTAGGCCAATCAAGTTTAAAAATCTTGGGTTTTATGGCGGGTCTGACCCGCATTCATATTATTGTGAGTTTCTAAATTTGAGTATATAATTTTATAATGTTTCCAAATAGGAAAAATTATGATACTTTTCATCAAAATAGGGATCTATTATATCCATAAGCAAGTTAAATTTCGCAATTGAACTGACCATTCTTTTTAGTAATAAATCTGTCAATTCTAAATATAATTCACTATAATTTTATAGATTGTGAGAGAGATAAATTATCAATGTTATTTGCAAATTTTATTATAAAAACAAGGTCCAAAGTTATGAGCATTCAAAGTTGGACAAACAAAATTCGAATTTTCCAACATGTAAAAATTTTTTTTTTTATTATTAAACTTAACATTTGAGCAAAAGTTAGTAAAATGGTTTTCAGTAAAAATACTTGATTTTAATTAAAATTCTAAGATAATATAAACATTATGGTGCCAAATTTTTGAAAGAATTTCTTAACAGAAACTAATCTATTCCAACCTTAAATCGATTCAATTGATTGCAAAAATCGATGCTACCAGATCAGCAGAAAAGCGATAGGTGGTAGACCACGTACAACTCGTATTATGAAAAATGTTGATTCTGTTGAAACACTCACATTGAGCCAAAAAGATTGATCTGGCATCCACAGAACAATTCGTAGAATATCTTAAGAAACTGGTATTTCGAAAACTTAAGTGCATCAAATTATCCAAGATCTGCAGCTGGAATGTTTAAAAATGGAACAAGCTCAGGACCTACCCGATACAATATGACTGTCCGTACCAAACAACTTCTACCATGATTCATGGGTGAAGATGTTTACAGCATCCTCACCAGTAAATCTGCACAATGATAGGGTGTACTTTGCTGTTTAAATAAGAAAACAAGTTGTTGCCAATCGATTGCTTCATACTTGTTTAAATTTATCAAAATCCGTCATGGTTTTAGTTGGAGTAACATGTCTTGGCTGCAAAGAGCTCATCTGATCCAAGCGTTAAAAAAATGAATGGTGAATGCTATCATGACGTTTTACTCAATGAGCCCTTATTACCTCCTATTAAGAAATAGTCGGGCAGTGAATTCTTTATATTCCAGCAAAACAGGACAGTGCTTCAGTTCAATGAGCTAGAGAAACTGAAGATCTTCTTTTAAGAAAAACTAAAGATTTTATGTTACCCATTTTTCCCCCTCACCACTCCAATAGCCTTGATCTCAATCTGATCGACTACAAGACATGGAGATTATTTTAAGAACGCGTTTATCAAATCCAGAGACACCATTTTGACGATTACAAACAGTGGCTTGTGGACAGAAACATTGATAATTTATCCCTCTCTTAATTTTTTGTAAATTTAGTTGAATTATTTTTAGAATTGACAGATTTATTGCTGAAACAAAAAGGGTTTCAGTTCAATTGGAATAAAGTGTACGATATAATATCATTTATCGAACTAGGGGGTCAGAAATTGCTGTCACTCTAGCTTTTCACAATATATATATAATTTTTTATATCTGATACAATGTTATTATATAGAAAATAATACTATTTTAGCAATATTTAAATTAATGGAAGAAGCATAATTTGTATTACAGCAGATTCTATGCTAAAAAAACATTATGAAATGGCCAATTTATTTGGAAAAAGATTAATAATGAGGTTAATTTATTAAATTTTACATTTCATAAATATGAATTGTGGTTGGACTTTGACATTTACCTAACAATAGTTAATTTTTAAGATATACGAATATATAAAATTAGATTCGTATTATATACAAAACTTTCTATTGTATCGTGCTAGAGATGTTATTTATTTATGTTGAGTGAAATAGATTCAAATTAAATTTTATATAAATGACATATTATTATTTCTACCCAAATAATTGAGCAACACTTTAGAGCTTGTAGAATAGATTATGCTATTTTAACGTTTTGATGGTAATTACAATTGATATTATAGAGTAAATGGAATTTATGAACAAAATCTATTAAATGGCAATTAACTTTATTAATGGATAAATAATCGTGTTATAATATATATAATTGAGATTGATAGCGTTTACATTTTATAAAGAAGAAAGATATTAATAATTTTATTTATTCTATAAAAGAGTAATATTTCTCTTATTATTTGAACTATTAAATTATCTAAGACGGCAATGATTGAGTAGGGGATAATAATAGGATATTATGATATGATAATCTAGTTAGACCTATCCTTTTCAATATTTACCTAAGGCATAATATATTATTGAATAAATATCCTTGAATTCTTATGAAATTTATGTTTTGTATTAGTTTTAAAGTATTTAGTGGGTTAGGGGTTTGTAATTGGAGAATAGTTATGAGTCATCCATTCCTCTCAATAAAATTTAAGAGGGGGCAGGAAAATATATTTTTGGGTAACAACAATTAATCCAAAATAAGTGTTCGTTCCTTCAATTTTAAAGAAAAGAGAGCATAGAAATGAGCAAAACTTGCGGGACCTTGCACTCTCCTTATGTTTATTTATTCAATTTTTTAAAATGTTTTTATTACTTAGTTGAACAAAATTCGCGGTAAGCATTTTTTTTTTGTTGCGAAAAATTTACTTATTCAAATCAATAGTTTTTTTTATAGATAGAAATCCTCAAACTTTGATCTATATTCATGTCATATATAACATTTTCTATAGAGACTAGATAGTTACCTGGTCATCATAATCATTTAAAAAATCTGATTTAGTTAAGATTATAAATGACTATTATTTTTCCTTTTTACATATAATGTTTTAAAATATTTGTTTACCAAATAGCAAACTGATTAATTAAAGCCAGAAATTAAAAACCGAAACGAATATATTTACATTTCAGGCTCAGGTTTAGATAATAACTATACCTACACAAATACGAATCGAATAATGGAATTATTCGTACTCGTTTAAATCGAATAATTCATTATTCGTATTCGTACGAATAATAAAATGATTATTCGATTCGATTCGTCGAATATTCGATTCAATTCGAAAATTTTATTTAACCATAAATTAAAAAAGATAGAATATTAAATTTATTTTGTAAAATTTAACTATGGATAAAAGACAAACAAATTTTATTAGTAAGATAATATAGAAGCATATATATATATATATATATAGTATTTTTATATATAATGTAGTAAAATCAATATAATATTCATATCATGTAGAAGACAAATATACCAACAACAAATTTTTTAAACAAAAAATTTTTGCAAAAAGTAAAATTTATGATTTCTCCATCATCAAACGACGGAGAAATATCTGGTTCGCCCGTCATTCTTGATGGGATGGCTACTAGTTTATTATAATTGTATATGTTTTATAAATTGCATATAAAAATAAATACTTTCTTCGTCCATCATAAAACAATTTTCGGAAGTTAATTTTGTATTATGAAGTTATTCGAATAAAAACAGCCGTTAACAACAATTTTAGAAATATAAAATGTTTCTTCATTATTCCACTAGGAAATTTTATTAAATAGGAATAATTGCAAATAATTCCTACTAATAATATATGATTATTTTTCAATATTTATTAATATAAATTACTTTAATCGAATAATCTCGAATAATTCGATCGAATAATAGATAAAAAATTATTCGACGAATAATATATTTTCCTTATTCGAATTCGATTCGAATTTTCGAATGGAATAATTTTGATATTCGTATTCGTAAAATAAGAATCGAATCGAATAATTGCATTCTGATATTCGTATACCAAATTTGGCTTATGGATATAGCAATGCGCTTAAATTGCCATTGCATGGTAGAAACGTTCCTGCACTTCATAAAGATAGTCTTTCATCACACTGTGCCATAGAAGAATTGTGCCACACATATCCCTTTAATTAAATATTTTGCAAGGTTTTTATAAGAGTATTAATTATTAGCATCCAAATCACCCATCTTTTCAAAAGCTTGAAATTCTACTGCCAATATAAACTAATATCTCGATTATAATCCTCGATAACTGCATAATAATCAAATGCGTTTCAAAATTCAAAATTACATTCCAAACTAGTATTGTTAAATGGCTAAGCCAGGTCCTAAACTTAGCCAAATTTAGAGTCTAATAATAGACCCAGATCCAAGCCAGCTCAATGAGCCGAATAAGTCGGTTCAGGAGTTTCGGCTCAGGAGTTGCTCGATCCGGCTCCCATTTGAGAATCCCATATTTTATACATGATAATATTTAATAACAATTACTTTTTTGAGTACCATGAATAGTATGAGTATAATATATTGAAAGGAATCTATTACTAATCAAATGAAGGAATTCTGATTAATTATACTAGAAATGGAATAACCAAGAAAATTTTGATTTGCAATTGTAATAGGATCTGGCATGCGATTTATATTATTACTTTCTGATTGTATGTATAATATATAAATTATTATATATATTTAAAATATTTATAAATTAAAATTAACTTGTTTTAGTTTTTCTTTAAGTAGATTAAAATATTACCATGTTTATTTTGAGAATTCATTTATATGTTAATTTGTTATCAAACTCGGATGACACAATTATTTTTAAAATTTTAATAAATTATTTATTGAATGAATGGATTCTAAAGTGAAAATGAAGGAGGGGGGGGGGGTTATTTATTGAATAAATTGATTCTAAAGTGAAAATGAAGGAGGGGGGGGGGGGTGAAGTTATTTTTATTCGACTTATCGATGGTAATTCCCTTCTCTTCTAATTTAATATAGTAATTTATATAAGTCAGTCCTTTTGCACTCTCTCCTTGCCAACATACGTAATTGCCTGAATTTAGGACAACGAAAAAGAGAGATAATTACTTATTTTTAAAAAAAATTTCCCTTTAAAAGTGTTATATATTTTGAATATTGAATGTATCTTTGGTGCTTTTAATTTGATTGAATGTCACCTAAAATAATGGTTAGTTGAATAATTAATTTGAATAATATTTAATAAGATATTACTATAAATATTTTCCAAGAATCGAAAATGGGAAAAGGAAATATGATAAATGAATGAATGTGGGGCCTGGCCATTTTTATAAAATTTTTTTTAGGCCCAGTCCGGGGATATTTAAATTTTAAAAAATACGAACCAGCCCAGCCTCTGGTACATATAAAGATAAAATAATAAATGGGAAAAAAATCTTATTTAGGATAGGCTAATTTATCCCTGTGTATTGTATTTAACATATAATCCTTATAAATTCCCGAGTTTGTTGGGCTATGACTCTGGCAAATTTTATCAGAATTTACATAGATTATTGAACCTGTCCGCTTTTTTTAAAAAAACTCATAAATCATGAATCGCCTATAATTTTGATAATATTTTACTTATATAAAAGAACATTTGTTAATTAATTTATTCTTTTCTTTTCTTACTCATTTTTAAACAAACAAAGAAAACGATTTATTTGTCATAATTTCTATTTATTTTATTTAAAAACTTGAAACTTCAACTTATAAAAGAAAGATGTTGGATAAATTATTTTTTAGAAAAATGAAAATTAATTTCTTTTTTAAGAAAATTGCTTCTTTTATCTCTCCTAATGATAAACTTTTAAATTCAGCCTTGACAGCTTGGGTATCTTTAGCTCCACCTGAAGCTGTTTTACTCACAATTTTAACACACCAATCTATTTTCGAACCTTTAATTAAAATTTTTTTTAAATAATCTCATCAAACCCCCATTTGGAGTATATTCAACTATTACAGAATGCTGACTGTACTAGTGGTTATGAATGGTTGGAAGCATTACCAAGTCGTAAACTAGGTAACCTCTTATCAGATGAACAATTAAGAGTTTCCATAGGTCATCGACTTGGGTGTAACATTGTTCCACATACATGCATCAAATGTAAAATGTTAGTTGACTCCAAAGGGAGACATCGTCTAAATTGTATATATAGTCAAGGCAGGCATGCAAGGCATGCAGTAACTAATTTAGCTATTAGTCGTTCTCTTACCAGGGCCCAAATACCAAACATTCTGGAGCCTACAAATTTATCATTAGATGATGGCTTAGACCAGATGGATTAACTTCCGTGCCTTGGTCTTTAGGGAAATCCTTAATTTGGGACTTCACATGCGTATCTTTTTTTCCAAAAAATTTAAATTCTAATCCACAAATTATACCTTTATACCGATCGTTATCTCTTTCCTTGAACATATGCCAAGCGGAACTTTAAAATTCTTAAAAAATAGGCGATAAGATAAGAGCCCTTACATCAACCAAAAGAATACTATTATTTTTTAAAACAAAATCTACAAATAACTATTTTAAAATATAACTATTCATGTTTTTTGGTAACTTGTAGTCCCACCTCCGTTTTTATAAAATAATGTTTTATTTTAAAAAAATAATAAATTAAATTAAATAATTGTGACTATACTTGCTTCTATCCAACCTCTCATTTTCTGTCATCAATGAAGGATTTGACCTTCATCAGCAAATTTCTCTTAAAATCTGCCGGTTCAATTTTTTAAGAATTCACTCTTCTTTAGGGTGAAATGTACTTTTTAAATATTTATTTTTAATATATATTTATTTGTTTTTTTTTAAAATATATTTTTAATTTGATATTGTTCATATGTGTATTTAATTTTTCTAAATTGAAATCGCTTTTATAAAAAATAAAAAATACTAAGCACAAAAGGATAATTAATACTAACAAAAAATTTATTTAAAAAAAACAACTGTTTTTCTTTTTTTTTAAATATAAAAAAAAATATTTTCTAAATTTAAAAAACAGATTATGAGAATTCTTTATAACTTACAATTATTTGAAATAAAAATAAACATATAGCTTGGGCGTCTGTAGCAGGATGGAAAAAAAATCCAAACAAAATAGTTTTTTAAAAATGGGGTTTTCTTAAAAATATATAGGGCTTTTTTTTAAATTTATATTAGGTTGATATTCCTTTTCCGCCAAACTCTATCACGCAGAAAACTTAAAAAAACTAATAAACCATCTAAAAAGCCCACTGTTTATTGCTATGGCTTCAGAAACCTCATTTGGACAAGCCTTAAACATTTTCAAAACAATGGAGCAAAAGCTAGCTGTCATCAAAGGAGACCCAAAGGAGGGATTTTACCTATGGCAAAGAATATTCATCGAAATTTGCCGATAGAGATTTGAAAATCACGGCCCAGCCCGTAGCCGGCTATCGGGTTCTGGACCGGGCCTGGTCTATTTTTAAAAAAAAATTTTGGTTCGGGCTGGGTCAGGCCTAATATTTTTTTTAAAAATTCAGACCGGGCCGGATCGGGCCTAAATTTTAAAATAAGGTATTAAATTTTGTGAAACAAATTGTTATTTCTTAAAAGGAACAAGGCGTTAATATTATTTATTTGTAGAATATTAATACAATCAAAAAAAATATTAAATTTTTCTATATTTAAATAAATTCTGGCCGTGAGGACAATAAATCTTAAATTTTATTTCGGGTCAGGCTTTTCGGGACAAATAAAAAAATTTTAAGGATCGGGCAGAGCCGGACAAATTTTTAAAAAATAATTTCGGACAGGGTTTGAAACATTAGGCCCGATGCAGGTCACTGGCCCATGTATATAAAAATAAGATTGATATTAAAATATACTTAGATGGAAGTAAAACGTCTTAGCCAGCAATTTTATTCGCACTAAAAAAAATTCGAGCAAAAATGGGTTTGTTTGCAAGATATAAATTATTCGCTAAATAAATTGAGCTATTATTTTGATTTGTCACTTGCTATACCTTGCACGTTTTTTTTTGTGAATAAAAGTGCGCTATTTAAATTGCATCCTAAATTATAGGCTAAGTGGAGTAAGAGATGTTTTTCTTTCTTTCCTTAGTTTATAACTATCAGAGACCTACAAAGTGCACGGTCTGGCCTGGATTTTTTAAAAAAAAATTTTCGGCCCTGTCAGAGTTTTATATTTTCAGGCCCAACCCCAAATATTTTTCAGCTCGGTCCGGATTTTTTTTTAAACATATAGCTAATAATGGCGATTTAAAAATATGGGTTCAAAATATGGCCAGATTATATATTTTTTTTAAAATTTAGGCCCGGCCTGGGTATTTTTACAAAAATAAAATATGGGCCGACCCGTGACAGGTCGGGCTTAGGGCCGAGTCGCCTGCATGTCTCTGATAAATATGTAGACGTTTTGTATTACTTTTAACTTCTCCGACTTTGTAATTCAAGAATTATACATTCGAATCTGATATCGATATTTTTGTGTCTTTTAAAAAAAAAATAATAAATAAAACACATTTTGAATAATTAATTAATATTTTGAAAATTTATATGAAATATTCTTTTACTAAAAATAGATTAAAAAATATTTTAATAAAATATATTATTTTTTTTAAAAAAAATTTTTAATAGTTAAAAATTAGAATTTCCCACTTCTTGTTTCATTTTTTATTTTTATCGAATATTTTCTTTCACAAATTTTCTAATATTCTTTTTTCTCTAAATTTAGTTATCGTCATCGTATACATATATAAAACAAAAAGAACCTTTCTCCAATTATTTTTTTTCGCTATAAAATAAAAATTAACATAAAATTATATTTTTTTACGATCTCGTAAATAAGGTTTTCAAGTTTTTTGCGGTAAAACAAAACATTAGGAGTATCCATAACCTAGTAGGCCTTATTCAAAAACGAATACAAATTGAATAATTAATTATTTGAATTCGGTTCTATTAAATTAAACGAATAATTTAATATTCGTATCCGCTACTTTTCTTATTCAAATGATATTACGAATAGTAAATTAATCAATTCCTTTAAAAGAATTGAATACTAATAATTTATAATCCAAAGCCCGTCTAGGATGTAAAGTGGGGTAAAAAAAAATACAATTAAAATTAAATGCGGATCGGGCTTCGATTTCCATTTTCCGATTGGCCTGGAGCTGTCTAATCAATTTTAATCATAAAAACAATAAATAAAATAATAAATGTATAATCATGTCACATTACCACTTGCGGGCGGCGACTGGCTTGAAAACGCATCTTTACTTTTATATAATTCAGAGCTATGTCTTAATATCTGTTATTCGAATCCTTTCTAAATTTGACTATGAACAAATTATTTGATTAAAAAATTTATATCTCTTTATTTGAGCCCGAAAATTCTAAATACTTATTTTCATAAATTCATTAATTAGTCGTCCTCGTTCCCTTAATTTTCGACTTCTATAACCTATATTAAATCCCACCCCTATTTCTTATATATAATATAAATTTTATGAAAAACAAAGAATTTCAACACTCATGAGCGCGATATTTTTTTAAATAAAATTTATGTAAACGTGGACAACGGCCACTATCATTACTCATATTATTTGATAAGGTTGCGCCTAAAATCCTTTTTAAAAATTTGAAAAGTTTCAAAACCTTCTGAAATATTTAAACTTTATATGAAATCATATTAAATTTTTGAAATTTTCTAGAAATATATTTTGTATGCATGTTTTTATTTTTATAATAAAAAAAAGGGCCTATTTATTCATTTTCATTAAAGTTTCTTTGTAAATAAAAAAAAATCAAATTTTGGACGCAACCTAAAAATTTTATATGAAAAATTATCAAAACAGTTTTCTCACAACGCCAATCGTCGCCTAGATTTACCCACCAGAAAGGTGAGTTCTTTTTTTAACTTTCGTTTCTCCTGTGGATCATAAACTTATAACTTTATAAAAGATATTTTTAAATAATAAAAATAAAGTATGTATTTCTATACATTTTAATGGCTAAGTTCAATTATTAAAAAAAGAAGAGATTGTACAGAACATAATTCATTTAAATGGAATAAATTCAATTAATATAATTTATGAACACCAATAACCCCCATAAGAAAACATCATTTTTAATCTTAAGGGCCCGCTTAATGTGGTCAAAGAAGAAACTGCATTTGAAGTTAATAAATTTATAGAGGTTACTATATAATATGACCCGAAATAATTATAGATAATTTTATGGTGGTTATATTTATTTTTTTTACTACTTATTGATTAGAACATCTATTTAGAACCTATATATTTAACAAAGAAACAAGCACATGTAAACTTCCAAGTAAAAGATTCATCCAAAGATCAAGTTATGGAAGTTAAACTATCGGAAATGATATTTTTATATCTATACTTATTCATTCGGATTTATAATGTCAAGTGAAATTTTATATTTTTAATATTTACTTCAAAGGAAGCCTTTACATATAGCACCAAATTATTTATTTAAACATTTTAAAATTCAACTTTGGCTATTTGCAGAACATAAATTTTTCAAATTTTTTGTGGTATCTTACTCATTTTTATTTATAATCTTTTTAAAATCTTATATTCTAAATAATGTTTAAATGTTTAAATAACGAAAAAGTATATTAAAATTGGGTAAATTTTAATCAATTAATTTAACTATGATATATAAATATTTACACTATGAGATATTTTATAAGAATTTATATTTAATAACATAAGACACTACCTAAAGAATTTGGAAAATAAAAATTTGTCCTCTTATTTCAATTCAGAAATATAGAACTGCTGTTTATAAAATAATCATAACACATCTCTAGATTTATTTTTTTGAATATAAACATAAAAAAACGTCGCTGGGCTTATCATATGATATCTTGAGTTACAAGTGAACTTAGCTTTTCATTATTAATAGCCCGCTACTATTCGCAAAGCCATATATATTAACAAACTTATATGTATTGTTTGTGGGAAATATTCCTTTCCATATTTGTTACTGTTAGATGGCTTGATATGGTTTAGCTATACAATTTAAGAGAAGTAAGTCTATCTTAGTTAGATATGACATCATCGTTGAAATATTGACTCGAACAGAAAAAAAATATTAATTTATATTATTCTTCATTTCATACTACTTCATAATTAAAAAATGAATTAAAAAAGGAAGTAAACAGCAGGAACATATATAAATCTAATTCTACACCAAATACTAAGCAGAGCAATATTTTTCTACTATCGCCCTCATTTTAGCAGAACTAAATAGGCATCCAAATCCTGGTATATTCGTAGTTATTACATCATTATAATTGAAAATTATTTTTAATCATTGTATATAATTTCCCAGTTTCATCTTTCATATCATTTTTTTTAATTCACAATTATTTTTCTATTTAAATTTATGTATCTAATATATTATTTAGTGAGGAGTGTTTTACTGCTGAAAGGGGTTATAGGAGCAAGCTTTAAGAATGAATGAGTAAGAAGAATCGATGAAACTGTATTTGTTAATTTTGAAATTCGACGAACCTTATGACAATGACGTTATGATTGGAGGGGACATTTCTACCAATGATTAAAATAAGGACTGAATTCTTGACAAAGGAATTATGACATTCTGTCTGAACGTCTCCCATCGTTTCTAAAGATGTCGATTGTTTAATGGACCCATTGTAGTTACCTTCCTCTTTTACATTTGCCCATCACGTCAGATTAGATAATTACAGTTGGTCCTTGGAAATCGGCCTAAATAAAATCAATAATAGAAACAATGCCAAGTTTTACATAAGTAGAACTGTTTGGCACTTGAGCCGCTAATTGAAAGATCTGATGACCAGGTCAAGGTTTTCTAACAGGAGAGCAAACGTAGAATATAAGGCTAGGCTGAGATGAAATTATAAAGAAAAGCGACACTGATTCTTTTACCATTAATTACGGCTATAACAAAGGTTAAATATTACTTCGACTTGAAATTTTCAAAGATTTCGAATTATTTTAATGAGCATGGAAATTTGAAGATATAAGTAAATCTCGGAGGGCGTGAAGGAATATAGTAAAAGTTTATAAGCAAAAACTTGATGAAGATAAAGGGGATGATATGGAAAGGAATACTGCGATCTCGTGGCCGTGCAGCTATAATAGATCTTTAATGACCGTTCAACGTTAAGCGGTGATGACTTGGGCCGCCCAAAGATGATAACCAAAATACAATTAAGATTGTAAGGGGATACAATGGCCTAGTAGCCGTGCAGCGATAACGAGATCTTCCAGGACCATTCAACATTTAGAGGTGACCATTTAAGCAGTCCAAGTAGAATAACCACCGTGGTAAAAATTAGGAATTGGAATTGTTAAGGATGGAGGAATAGATAAACGTTGTCCTAGTATAATATTGTTAAATGACTCGATTTTACAAAACAGATAACCAAATATTTAGACAAAAAATATTACGCAAACCTCGAGATTTGTTAAAGTGTCCAACCTTTTCTGCCATCTTTGAGCAAAATCTCCAGACCTGCATAATATTTTTTTGTTAAAATAGGTTAGCCCTTTTAAAAAATTGAGCCGTATAACAATATTGTCCTCATGGACCATTTTAGGTCGCTGACAAATGTGTCGTAGAACAAACAGACCACCACTTTGATAATACCATGAAGACGAATAGAGACTATCGATGAGGACGAATATGAGACTACTTTAAAAATACTGTGATGAGGAATATGAAACAATCTGAGATGAAATTGTAAAAAGGGTAAATCTTTATTCAGTGACCCCATTATGATTTTATATATAGAACTAAATGATGTTCTTGAAGATTTGGTGTGTTCATTTTCAAGCATGAAAGTTATGTTATCATTATTGTGTATTGATTAAAGAGCATCTTAATTAAATGATGATTATAATATTATGAGATGTATTACCGTAGCCATTGAAAAATTGAGAGAATGTGGTAGAAATGGTATATCTGTGAAAGTGGGAGCGGCGAATGGAATAGAAAGATGAAGTAAATTCATAAGAATTTTGTCAGTAATATGAGAAACATGCCAGTATCGAATGGTATTAATTTGTAATATCCATCGATTCCGATTCCCGAGTTGGTGGCGTGATTAATTTGTTACTGCCAAGTTCAATTACTAATTTTTTAAGTCAATGAGTTTTCCGACTAGCTATACTATCCTTATTAAAATTGATCAAACGCTCTATATATATAGAGATCATAATGGTTAATACGCCTAATCCAAACCGAACCTGAACAGTTAAAAATTTTGTCACACAAACTTCCAAAAATATATTCTTATGACATACTAATTTTGAAGATTATTATTTATTAATTTTATTTTTTGGATATTTTTGCATTGCTAATTGAACGTTCCCTCTAGTTAACGCGTAGAAGTATTCTCAATCAATGAAACTTATTATTTCGCCTTACTATTAATTAATAGAAGAAAATCTTGAAAATAATTTTAGGAAAATTATTTAAATAATTATTACTATCAAAGAATAAAGGTCTAAATTTAATCGACGGAAAATTATATTTTCAAGCCAAGTCCACATTTTTTTTAACTATTGATATTTTTAGCACGACCTGGAATTGTTAAAATTTAATTATTGAAATTGAAAAGATTAGTAGTAAATAAATATTAAATGCGCCATTATATAATTCCAAACTTTTTGAACTGTTGTTAGATTAGACTGAATTTTTGAGATGCATATAAAAGGACACATAATTATTCCAGCCCATAGTACATAAAATACCCTTCCAAACTATAGCAATTCAATGCCCAATTCCGAAGTTATTTTATTCAAAACTCACTAATTCTAGACGCTGATTCTGCTAAGGTATAATGATTGTATATAATGAGGAAAACGATTTTCCAATACTAGATTTATTTCTAATAATGACATTGGTACCCCATCGATGACGAAAAAAATATCTTTTTCCTTTTTTGCAAAAATCTTAAGAAAACCCGGTGAATTTAAGAATAGAGTTAAAATTCCCTTTGTATCTTTTGGGATCCCAGTTCAATTATGTTAATCCTAAAGAGGATTTTTATATAGATATTACATAAATAATCATATTGTATGACCATATGATAGGTAAATTCATCAATGACGATAGCAATTTTAGATTGCCAAACGCAATTTTATTTTGCATTCCTTATTTCATTCCAGTAATTGAATCAAATGCCCTCGAGGTAAAAGATTTGAGGAAATAACGTATAACCAGAAGGCCGTAACTATGGGAAGGGAGATTTGGAGTCATTCTTAATCCTACACCTAAAAAATTTAATGTTATTTAATACGTTTTATGTGACTTGCAAATTTAAAAAAAATATATAAATATGCATAAGTCATTTATTTCAAATTATATTTAAATTTTACTCTAAGAAATTTCATACATAATACCTCAGTTATTCATATTTCTAAGCATTGCTTATTCGCCAATACAATTTTAAAAATGACGAATTATTAGTTAGCAGAAAGAATATGATCGAAATATGCAATTTTTTTTAAAGTGTGCTACTCCCCCCCCCCCTCTTTTTCCTCAGTGCCCCTTCAAGCGTAAATTTCTATTCACTGTTCGGTGTAGCCGAAAAACTTCGCATAAATTAAATGCGTAAATTTAGGATTAAAGAAGATGAATGATAAATAAAAATAATGGTCTTATAATATCAATAAAATTGAGATTAATAATACTCACGATACGTGGTTTTTTCTTTCCTCTATTTCTATTATAATATTTTTTTATCATGATATAAATATAATAGTATATTTGAATATTCATGAGCTTATTTATTTGGAAGAATATTTTTATGATTATAAAAAACTATAAATATTGGATTTGTCATAGAATGATAATTTTTCTATAATGTGCTCGCCACATATTCCTTAAACCGCTTTTATGAAAAGTTAAAAGAATATATATATATATTAATGAAATTTACCGCGTATTATTATCTTTTTTTTGCATTATATTTTGATTTTTTTTTGACTCCATTGTTTATAGAAGGAAAGGTTAAATAAACCATATCAGGAACTTCTACTCCGACGAGGAGGGGGAAGGGAGTATGAATCTTTGATTAAAACTCGAGGGGAATAGGTAGCTGCAACGAGCCTATCATCATTTGAATAAAATTGATGAGAAGTCGGGGTGGTTTTGATTTAGATTTCCTTTTCTTTTGCTTATTTACTTGGATTTCCTTTTTTTGCTAATTTTAATTTGTTAGGATGATATAAGATTAAAGTTTAGAAATGGGTATGGGGAGAGGGATAACTTTTTAGAGAAGGTAGGGTTTAAAGTGGAAGGTAAATTACTAATTAACTTAAAGTGAAGAAGTACCTGAATTATATTATACCTTAAGCAAATACAATTTATTTAATATTGTAATAAATATAATATTTGTGATTATGAATGAGAAAACAAGTTTAAAACTTATGCATTTGTGGTGTTTAAATGTTTCCTTTGTTGTATATATATGCAATTTATTTGTATAGATATTAGAGAATAGGCAGATGTATCCTTTAAAGTTTTGCATAGCTGGACATTCGATTTTAGCCAAAGTAATATTATGTAAACCTGATTTTGCTCATATATGGCAGACAATAGGTATTTTTTTTTAAAAAACAGGAGACCGGAAATATTTACTATACAATTTCCATATCATATCATATTTTGCAATAAACGTCATTAAATTATCAAAGGCGTTGCTGAAATTTTTATTTTAATCCATAACATTTAGAATAATGAATAAAATAAATATTTTGAGTTTGAGATTTTTTTCTATAAGATTATTTCTAAATCAGATCACGGACTAAAACACGCCATGGACTGGACCTAGATCTAAAAAAAATTACCGGACCTAGGGCACAGGCCAAAATTTTTCTTTTCACAGAATTTTAATACCAACAATGCTGTTTTAAGAGGAGCGCGTGGATCGTTTTGCCTCAAAATCTAGAATGGAGAATGTTTTGACCAAAATGAAGAAAATTTTAAAAAATATAGAAAATATTTGACCAAAATCTAGAAAATGTAAAAAAAAATACAGAAAATTTAAAAATTTAAAAATAATATATGAGATTATTCGTCAAATTAGTTTTAAAATGAACTAGGAATTATATCTTCCTCCATTTTTGTCCGGAATAATTTTTATATATAAATAAATGAATTTTAATTATTAACAATAGGAATTCAAATGACCAACGACTATTGTCCTTAATGAGATTTTCATTAATAAGAATTTGATCGAAAATCAATGAATAAGCTATAAAAGACATCTATAAATCAACAATGGTATCAAAAAAACATTTATATAAAGACTTTAATTAACTAAGGAAAATGAAGAGCTATTTTCCTTATATATAAAAGAAATAAAACATTCATAAAATAATTATTGTATAAAGTTAGGCAATAAAAAATATTGAGCAGATTAAACATTAAATATAACCTTCAAAGATGACTATAGCAAATAATTATAAATTAATTTATTTTAGAATTTTTATTGATCTTATTTCTTCAAAGCTTAGCCAAACATGATGTTTTCAAGCAGAATTTTGTACTCCCCAAAAAATACAACAAGCAATTTTATTTAAGGAAAAATTTATAACTCAGTTCGTTAGCGGGTTCGATAGTTGGTTCGGTTCGGAAATCTCATTTGAAAATCTATAAATCTCTTAAATAATGTAAAAAGTTAATATATGAACTAAATTAGATGCTTGCTTAGTTAGTTCTGTAAACTAGCTAAATGCTTGGCCAGTCTAGTGCAAATTACATATATGCTCAATCAAACATAATCAAAATGCTCTAATTCATTACAGCTTATAGTATGAAAAAACAGAAAAGTCAGAATTTAAATTTTAATCCAAATACATGCATTTAACTAAAGGCTATAAAGTTAAATATTTTTACTTAAATAATTAATTTGGTAATAAACATATTGATAAGTGTAAAGTTTCAAACTTTTTAATTGATTTTTATTTCTAAAATTATAAAAAACTAAATAAAAATTAAATTCTTATTTTCTCTCATTAATATTTTAAATTAAATATTTAAATATATTAGTAATAAATAATTTAGCGAGTTTTATCGTTTCAAATTAGGCTTCAAAATAAATTTTTTTTGTTTTATTAGAAATACAACAACACTGAGGATATTTTTAAAATAATTTTTGCATTTTTTAAAGGTAATAATAATTTGCTACTTTAGACCATTATATTTTGAGAAAGGTTCTCATCGAACTTTGAAGGCTCATCCTAAAGATATAATTTTGATTTGTATAAAATATACAATCTATTTAACTTTCATGTCAAGTTTCATCCATTTTAAAAATGGTCATCCGAAAATCATGTTATTTTGGTAGATTTCTCAGAGAATTACCCCAACACCAACTATACATATCAATTATTATTATTTAAATTAGTTCTTTAAGGACAAATTTTCAAAATGTGTATCTTGTAAGTGGTTTAGTCCGTTAATTTATACCATAAAGAATAATAACCCTTTAACTGGTGCTGGTGATGGAATTAAATTAGAATTAACAAAATACCTCCTTAATTGTTGGATATTTAGAATATCGATTTTACGGAAATGTTCTCGGCAATATTCCAATACCCCTAGGTTTTTTTATAAAACTAACATTAGATTTTAAAATGATTGAATTGGAAATAAAGTTATTCCAAATAATGAGGTTGGAAAATTTGGGATTAATTCCTTTAGTACTACAATATTATAACCTTTCAACCCCTGAATTCCCTGCCATCATTTTTTAATATGAATGAGAGATTGTCACCAAAGAAATATAATGAATTAAATAAGTATTCAATATGGGTATAAGTTTTAGAGTGAAAAATATTCATTGTTTAATCGAAATTACATTTTTCTTTTCTAGCTTATCTAAAACGATTGAGCGGGTAAAATTTTTAAATATTCATCTATAAATCTTAAATCTGCTTATTTTAAACCTGAGAAATTTAATTTTTGGAAATATCCTCCAATATCATTCTATATTTCACAACGATTGATAACACATTCCATCTGATAAGTCATGTAACTACAAACTGTTGTTTTATAACGTATATTATTTCTAGCGATGTATAGGTAATATCAATATTACCGGCTTTACAAAAACAACATCCTGCGTTTTTTTCCAGCAAATCAGGTAACGGCATTACTATTGGAAGAATAAGGTTTTAATTAAACAAAAAGGATAATAGTTTGCCGAATTTATTTTTTTGTATAATATAAAAAACTTAGGCCAGTCCCAGGCATTATTAAATCTTTAAAATAAAAATCATTTGTGTTTTATTAACGATATATAGGGTACTGAGATCGGCCATAAGTTACATCAGAAAAAATTCTTATATATTTTTGATTTTCGGTAGATTTTATA
Source organism: Gordionus sp. m RMFG-2023 (assembly GCF_954871325.1). Classification (NCBI taxonomy): domain Eukaryota; kingdom Metazoa; phylum Nematomorpha; class Gordioida; order Chordodea; family Parachordodidae; genus Gordionus; species Gordionus sp. m RMFG-2023. The sequence goes on along the minus strand of NC_088777.1, from coordinate 40,770,448 downwards.
TAATTTTCATTAAAGTTTCCTAAAAAAAGCCCTAATTCTAAAATATGGCAATGTTTTGTGATTGATTAGTGGACTTTAACCAGTATAGTAGCCAGTATGAAGGAAAATAGTAACAAGATTTTGGTCAACCTTAAGTTTAAGTGACTGGAACCATTTATCAGTAAATTTTATCAATGTTTGGATTATAATTGTATATTTATTTAATCCGCTTGAGATAGTTTACAGAAGAAAGAAAATTCCCAAATGCCTGACTAGTATTTTCAATTCCTCACTCATATATGGGAACCACAAAAAGAAGCTAAATTATAAACAAAATAAAAACTATCACGTCACTATCGCGAAGTGAGTCAAGCTTTTGAAAACACTAAATATTAAACTTATAATAAACTATTAAGTAGGGTTTTATTAGTATATATTATTGCTTTCTTCTCTTTGGTAATTGGTTTAAAGAGAAAAAGAATTATTGGTAATAAATAAAAAAATTAACAAAATTAGCATCATGGCAAACGGAGAATATAGAAGTTTAACTTCTGGTTTGTGTTATTACATACTGTCTTATTAATTCTTTAATCAATTTCGCCAGCCATTAAAAAATAACCGAATTATGAACCAAAAACCTACGATATCGCATCTTAAAGCGTAAGGTTAGCCAAACATCTGGAAGCATTATCTCGGAAATTTATGACAATAATTCGTGCGTATTTCTTTACTGCTTCAACCTGTTTGGTAGATAGCTTAAAGAAAAAATTTTTTGGCAAAATAAAAAAAATTGCCACAATTGGCAATCATGATAGAAAGTAAATTATAGAAACAATGACTAATATGTAATGTATGATTAGTACTTACTAGTTCCCGATAAATTTTTTTCAGCCAATAAATAAAAACCAGTTATAAGCGGAATAAAAATTACGGCAAGTCTTAAGCTGAATCTTAAATATCGAAATTTAAATTATCAAAAATCAATTTGGTCCGAATATATTAAGTTTTTTTTTCTCGATTCAAGATATTTTTGAATCTTATGATTCTATATTTTCATAGAAGTTATTTTTCCTTTTCAGTTTGTTAAATATATATAAGTAATTCAAATCTCATTAAATAAGATAGAAATGAAGATTTTAGAAGCACAAAAGCAATTAAATAAATGAAATATCGAAAATAAGTTATTATTATCATTATAAAAAATCCTATTATCTTTTAAAATATGACTTAACTTGATATGGTTGCAGCATTGATGCTTCTATATTTAATGGCGGCATAAAAAGGTAGTCTAATAAATAGGAATAAACTAATGGCTACTTCATAATGAAGTTGACAGAGTAGGTTTTTTTAAAAGGAATATGGCAAACTAGACAAGTTTTTTAAAATATAATTTATAAATTTTAAAAAATATATAAATAATCAAATACTGTAGATTAAAACTATTATTTCTAAATTAAAAACATAATTATAGTGAGTACAAATTGAACGTAACGCATTGTTTCAAAACGCATATAAAAAAACGTAAACGCAGTCATGTTTAAATTGATGCGTTAAGTTTTATTTTTTCAATATGAAACAAACATTTAAATTTAAAACATTAAAACAAAAAATCACTACAAGACCTTTTTTGCCTATCAGGGAAAATAATTCTACAATGGAATCAAAAATTCTTAGAGACTAATTTAAAAATTTATTAAATTTTTATATTGTATTAAATTTATTTATGAAAATATTTTATATTAAATTATGTTACATATTTAATTTTTATAGACAATTATGTTTTTAAATGATATAAATAAATTGAATATTAAGAAAAATTTAATTGATATATCCCTTAATTTCTATTAAATGTTAATTTGGACACTATTCTAGGTGTAGCACATTGAGCTATTTAAAAGCTTGAGGAATGAATCTCAAACTTAAAATAATATTAATTCTATTCTCTTACAACATGATACAATTGAAATTTTCATAAGATTTAAGACATATAATTTAATTTATTTATAATGTAAAAACTATACCTAAATAAGATTTATCTGTTGCTTCTAAATACATTTTCAATAACCATAGTAATTAAATGATATATAAATTAATTGAATATTAAGAAAAATTTAATTGATATATCCCTTAATTTCTAACCCTTTCGCGCCCAGCGAGATGATTTGTCATCAAAATTTTTAATCAATTAATTATATTTAAATAAACTAATCGTTGGTACTTAGAGATATTTATTTATAAAACAATATTTATTATTTCGTATTTTATCATTAACCTGTCAAAATCATTACTTTATTATATCTAAATGTCAAAATCATTATTTTATTATATCAAAGTACAAGTTATTTTTGTTCATGGGAAATATTCCGGGCGCGAAAGGGAAATGTTAATTTGGACACTATTTTATTAAAAGAATATTTATAAAATGCATAATATATTTTTATAAAAAATAAATAATTTATATAATGCTATTAAATATGTCTAATGAAGATTCATTTGTAGGTGTTCGTAATGTACCATTTGTCTTCAGATAGTGTAGAAATCTCAAAACCTCAGTGTTGTTTAAACATTAGGTTTTAGCATCCCCTACAAGGCTTTCCATAAAAAGTCTAAATAAAATATAAATAAATTATAGATAAAAATTAGCTTTACTGCATCCCAGATGGCTCTTCTTCTAAAAATTTTACTAACCTATTGAATTCATTCAGTACTTTAAGTTTTTTCTGTTGTTGAGAGTTCTACATTTATATCATTTAATAAAATATTCATACAATTTAGAAGATGTATAATATTATCCATTTTATCACTTCAAAATTTAAAAAGTTTCAAAAACCACAAGCAAGTCTGTCTTTTAAAAAATAATTTAAAATGAAAACCGGAAATGTGCTCAATTTGAACGAATGCATTTAAAATACATTGTTTGCATTTTGAAACGCTGAGTTGCAACGTTCAATTTGTGCGCACTATTATAGTTGTTTTTTTTAAATTTTAAGTATTTATATTATCAACCTAGTAAATTAAAATAAAAAATTTTTAAAAAAATCCATATTTTTCATGGGGGAGAGGGTGTTTGAACCCCTAAACCCCTCCTCATGCCTACGCCATTGAATCGGCTCACCACGTTCCTTTTTTGCTTAAAATATTCTCTTAAATGAATCAGTCAGTAATGTAGATATGTGCAAAATCATACTTAAGTGACCATGGAGCTAATTTGGAAAGGCATATAAGGCATCATTCTAAAGAAAATGAATCCCTAACTATAAAAAAAAACTTTTCAAATCTATTTTGCCATCAATATTTAAATCTAGCCATATTTATTGAGCATTCATTAAATTCTATGATCAGGGTTAAAATGGATAAAAATACATTAATAAATTCTTGTAGAGAGATGATTCTAAAATATATTTTTTATATATTATTGATAGAAACTTATAATAAAAATAAATTAATTTTTCTATTTTATAAACAATGGCAAAAATTTTAATAAATAATATTTATAAATTAAAATCAATTGTGTTGCTTCCTTCATAATTAGCTAAACCGAATCTAACCTTTATAAATTTTTATATACTGAACCCTTAAAAAGAAAAGTTCGGGTCCCTGATTAGGAGGCTTATCGAATATAGACTAATTACGAGTTATAAATTATTCATTTAGTTTGAATACTAATAAACATTTATTCCATTCGAGTTATTATAAGGGAATTCTGTTTGAAATATTAATTTTAAAAAATGGAATTTCATTTTCCAAGCGAGTTCTTTCCCTATTTTCCTCAGTTTTTATATATATTTTTTTAAGATTAATTCCCATTACATTTTTTCCCCGATACTAATGTTTTTTTATTATTTTTTTTTGGAAGTGTTGCATGTTACATGTTTGTAAGATATATTTTTTAACGATATATTCGTTTTATATTAATATATTTTTTCATTTTGTAAGGTTTAAGGCGATCGTTTTTTAGTAACGATATATTATTATTAAAGATATATTCGTATTGTAATAATATATTATATGTTTGTAAATTGGATAACGTGATTTTATATGATATTCGTTTTTTTTATATAATTGATTTATTTGGTTATAAAAAAAGATCTTACATTATAAATTTTATCAGTTAACTTTTCATAATAAAGAATCATTTAAAATCTTATATTTAAATTAAATCCCTACTTCTAATATACATTATACCAAGCAATTCCCCTAAGCAGACTTCAAATATCCTATTAATTCCTATAAATTCCGATATTCAAGACAAGCGAATTCCCCCGCCTGTCAACAATTTTTATTTAAAAATTTATTTTAAAATAGTAAGGCGATAGTTTAATAGGTTTTCTCGACATGCGCAGTAGGTTTTTCATTTTAAATTGAAATTTCTATGAAAGTTTATTATAAAATTGTCTGAATTTATAGGGTGGGTATTATTCACCTATTGTAATCCATTTTCGGCAAATTCATATTTTTAAATTCAAAATAAGGCGATAAATTAAAGAGTTAAAATGCAAAAAAATTTATAATAACCTTTAAAGAAATTTAAATTTTAAATTCAAAACCTAATGTGCATGTGTGGAAAACCTTTTTAATTATCGTTTTACAAAAGTTTAACGAAATCTTGTTATATAATTTTTCTAAAATTTATATGTAGTTAGTTAGTGGAAAATATTTCTGTTTATTTTTTGATATCTTTATAATATTTTAAAACTTTTTATATTACCAGCCTTTCTTGAATTTAATAAAATTTATCTATCAAAACTGCAGTAAAGCTATAAAATAAAACTCATTTTTTTAAATTATTATATATAATCAGGGACCCGTAACAAATACATTCCGTTCCTGTCGAGTTCTGGCCAATGTTCCATTCCAGTGCAATATAAATTTATCCAAGTTTCGTGTCCAGAATGTGTCCGGAAGTTTTATTTCATGCCCCTGCATATTCTATTATAGTTTTATGAATTAATTGCCCTTGATGATTAAGTTAATAAAAGTCAACCAAGAGGAGTAATTTGCGAAAAATATGAATACAATAACAGAATACTAAATTTTAAATAAAGTTCTATTCAGGAATAGAATTGCCGTATAAAAGATTTTTTTTATCAACCTTTTATTTTAATTTTACTAAAAACTAATTTTAAAGAGAACTTGTTAAAATTAAAAATCTTTATAAAACTAAATTCAAATGATATTTTATAAATGATCTCGATTCATCAATAAAGTCAATATATTTCAACAATCTTAAATTGAACAGTTGGTATAGAAAATAATATCAAAAAAAAATAATGGTCAGATGAATTTTCCATTTTTGGATCAGCTCAACTTGAGTTCCCTTTTTAAAACTAACAACAGCCCATTTTATTGGTGAGAATTTTAAAATAAATAACATGCATTACATTTTTTTAAAAAAATTCTGTCATATTTTCTTAACTAATTTATACTTAAGAAAACAAACAATTCAAACAGGATGTAGTAAATTATTTAATTCACTTAAATAAATTGAATGAATCATGCACTATATGATTATTATTCCTTTATTTTATTGATAATCCTTTCTATATATTCTCAGCATATATATCTATCAAGCACAAATATATCAGAATTCGTCATCAAATCAGAAATATGAACTACGTCATAATTTTTATATATCATGTATCTATGATCAGGTACTTCTATCATTTGGGGAGAGATGGAGTGGGTATAACAATTGAGGGGGGGGGGGGGTTAAGTTTGGTCAGAATTACCTTTTTTTGCTAATTGTACTTATTTTTTCTCTTTGCTAATTTCAAATTAGTAGAATATCATTATTGGCTGGGGAAGGGGAGGATTAGAGGTCCTGTCGACTAAAAAAATATGAACTAAAATATTAATAATAACAATAATCAACCAACACTTACAGAGCATCATACTCATCAAAATCAATACATTACTTTATAATAGATGTTTAATCTTTTACAAATATTAAGAGTTGATTTTAATTTGTGTAATAAATATATATCTATTAATGATATGCAATCTACTTTCATAGTAATGTGTAACATTTTGGATGGCGCTTTACTTTGGTTATGACCAGGGGTGGCACTACCCTTTACAATCAGGGGGCATGGCAGGGGCGTCGCTAGCCTTTACAATCTCAGGGGGCTCAACTAAAAAAAAAATTATAGGATGCTTCGCCCCCCATGCCCCCCAATTTGCGGGGGCCGGATATACTTTTTTTAAATTTGTTAACTCTGTACAATTATTCTGAATTTTAATTTTCTCATTTATTATTATATTGTGCATACAAAATAAACTGGCATATAAATAATTAAAACAATACAAGACATTTCTAAAAATAAAATTTTTTAATACAAAATCTATTTACTACAATATAAAATATTTTCGATTGCTGATATAAAAAAAATTTGCGTCTAAAGAATTACAAGTGATTAAAAAGATTAATTAATTCATACATATGCCTCAATTGATAATAGTTTTTAAAAACCACATAATGCAATAATATAATTCTTAGCAACTTATATTGACAAAAGGTTATCAAACTAATATCTCTTTTACCATTTTAGACAATGTTTTATAGAATAGAATGGACTAATAAGGGAAAATTTATAGGCCTAAACTAAATCAACAATTTTGGAAGAAGAGAGTATAAACGACCAATCCAAATCATAAAACTATATGGTCGTTAGAGCTTCCTTTTAGATGACATGATGGAAGCTAGATAAGTAATCGAGAAAATTATAGTGAGATATTAAATTTCTAAAAGATTATCTTCCATTTTAAATGATATATAAACGACTACACAGTTGACCATTATTATTTATTTAAAATATGCAATCATATGCTCTCAGCCGTTGTAGTAATAATCTTAAATTACATAGCAACACAAATAATAGATGCTGGTTAATTTGCAGTAATAGCCATGACACTCACGATGTAAACTAGTATCAGAATTTATTATGTTGGATAATTGATAAAATAAAAACACTAAAAATCTTTGGAAGAAATAATTGTCCAAATATATTGAAGCCTTGAGCTATTTACATGGCAAGGATGCCATATTAGAAATGAAACATTTTAGAATTATAAAATAAGGACCAGAATGATATGATGAAACAATTAAGATTTATATATTGTCGCACCACTTCTAGTTGGTATATTATATCTTAAAATAATAGTAATTTGTAAAAATATCAAAAATATACTTGTATTAAAAATTTAACTCAAAACTGTTATTTGAAAAAGAAAAAATAGCTTTCCTAACGTAAAAAAGAAGAGAAAAGATATCAAATTTATTACATCTATTGTAAAATGAATAATAAAATGCTTAATTTTTCAATATATTTATAATTAAATAGATGCGTTAAATACTTGAAAGCAATTTGTTACTAAATTGAGTATCAAAAGCATTTATTAGTAAAATTCATTATAATATTAGTTGTAATGTATTATAACTGTCAAATACGTCTATAAAAGTGGCATTTTATCTAATATTTTATAAACAACTGTATATAATAGTGGATTATAAACTATACGTCTACTTACTTATTTGGACCTTGAAAATATTTTTAGGAATAGGTATGATAATAAAATTTAAAAATAAATATAGTTGATTAATCATTTTGAACTCTGCTAATTAAAATATTAAATTTTTTAGTTTTCAATTAATAAATGATTTTATTTATTTAATTAGGGTTATAAAATAATTTAAATAATAATAGTCAATTAAGCTTCAATGCTAAATTAATATTTAGTAAGTGATATTGATATTCTATTTTTAACACAAAATTTGATTGCTAGCTGACATATATACTAATTAGTCTTAAATAAGCATACACAAATATGGATGGCTTTATTAACTGAAAATCACCTGATATTTACAACTGATATATATATTAATATGATTGATTTGTATGTATGACATTTATAACATTGATAATATATAAAATAAATCTCATTTATATCATATCCCCACACATATGATCTTACAATTCCTCAATCAGCCGATTTGTAGGTTTCCTGGCTCTTTGTGATTTCCGCGTTTCTAGTTTTCCGTTATCTTCCACATTTTCTAAAATCTCAACTATATCCGATTCTTTATTTTTTATATTTTCCTCTTCTCTCTCTGACTCCATATTTTCTCCATTTTCTTTCCCTGGCCCAGACTTCTCCATTTCTTTAGCTACCTCCCTTTTTCGAAGTTGATCCGCATGCTTTCGTACCATTCTATCCTTGCTTTCTACCAAATAAGAATATCTACCAGTTCTGGATTTTATAACTCCTTCTCTCCAACCTGAATTTATTTCATTATGCACCCATACCGGTTGTGCAATCTCAAATTCTCTCATATGACTATGTTCATCATGCGCTACTTTTTGTCGTATATTCGATCGTTCCATTTCATAACTAACATTAGGACGTAACCAATTCAATCCCGTTTTTAAATTTCGCCCCATTAATAACTTAGCCGGTGAACGTCCAGTTGATTGATGCTCACCCATTCAATATGCTAGCAAAACTTCTCCCATGGCTTCCTCGGGCTCCCGGATGTCTTTCCTAGTTGCAAAATATCGACTCTTGAGGTTCGTATCGTTTTTTCCGCTAAACCGTTCGGTTTTGGATGGTACGGTGTTGTATGTATCAATTTAATATTTTCCTCGAAACAAAATTTTCGAAATTCTCCAGAAATAAATTGAGGTCCATTATCTGATACGATTTCTAGGTGTTCCAAACTGTGCGAACCATTTCCTTAAAACCCTGATCATTGTCGTGGACGTGGTCTCTCTCATTAACTCAACCTCAACCCATTTAGTATGTGCATCAACTCCAACTAACCATGAATACGAATCAATAGGCCCCGCGAAATCCAAATGAATTCGTTCCCATGGTATATTAGATATGTTCCGAATATAAAGGAACCTCCATAATATTCGACCGATTACTTTGACAAGGCATACATTGACGAACATATTGTTCAATATCTTTATCGCAATTCGGCCACCAGCAATACATTCTAAAAATTGATTTCATAGCATTTATTCCTGGATGCCCTCTGTGTATAATCGTTAATATTCATTTCCTCAAAATGGTTGGAATTACCAACTTCCCATTCCATTCAATAACATCATGATCTACTGACAATTCCTCTCTACGATTATAAAAACAACCTAACTCTGTATTTTTTTTCGCATCAAAATCCACCCATCCATGCTCAATGTTTTTAACTACTTTTTTAAACAAGCTATCATGTTTCCTTTTGGAGTTCAACTTGACTAATATTTATATCGTGCAAATTTATAGCTCTAATTTTTAACGCGTTTTTTTGATCATTATTTGATTTTATGCCATCTATTGGCAGTCTAGATAATGTATCAGCTACTTTATTTTCTTTTCCAGGAACATATTCAATATCAAAATCATATGCGGACATTTTCCAAGCCCAGCGCGTTAATCGACTATTGGATATTTTTGGTAGTTCCCGATTATCACCAAATAATTTTTCCAAAGGTTTGTGATCTGTTCGTAATAAAAATTTTCGACCAAAAATGAATGTATGAAATTTTTCCATACCAAACAAAAGTGCTCGTGCCTCTTTTTCTATTGGTGCATAATTTTTCTCTGACTCTAGAAGTGTTCGCGAGGCAAATGCGATTGGTCTGCTAATATCTTTTTTCACTAAATAACATAACACAGCTCCAAAACCAGTGTTGGAAGCGTCACATTCCAATATAATTGGCAAGTTTGGCGAATATGGAATTGGCGTTTTATTTGTTGACAAAAGCTGTTTTATTTTATCAAATACCTCTTGTTCCTTGTCCGACCAACCCCAGCAAGATTTAATGCTTGTTAATTTATGCAGAGGAGCGGCAATTCCATGTAGATGTGGCAAAAATCTCTCGTGATAATTCACAAGTCCTAAAAAAGATAGTAATTGGTGTATATTACTAGGAGTTGGTATCCTTCGAATAGCATCTATTTTTTCTTTCGCTGGATGTATTCCATATTTGTCTATTACGAAACCCAAAAAAGAAACTGATTCATTTAAAAAACGTATTTTGGCCCATTTTGCCTTCATACCCACCTGTTTTAGTTTTATTAGTACTTTTTTTACGTTATTCAAATGTTCTACAACATTTTTCCCCGTCATGATAATATCGTCAAGATATACTCCGGTCATTTGGCAGTCTTGTAATAAATTGTCCATATATCTTTGAAATATGGTCGGCGCACTAGAAAGACCGAAAGGCATACATTGATATTTGAAATAACCAATGTGGGTCGATATGGTTAAGTATTCTTTTGAACTTTCTTTTATTGGTAATTGTAAATATGCATCTTTCAAATCTATTACCGTAAATTTCAATCCATCTTTTAATTTGGTTAAAAGATCATCCACCGTTGGTATAATATGATAATCGCACAAAATATATGGGTTTAATGTCACCTTAAAATCCGCACAAATCCTGATTTCTCCATTTGTTTTTCGTACGTTTACCGTTGGAGTGGCCCATGTCAACCGTTTTTGTGTTGGATCAATCGCCTTCAATATTCCTGATTTAACCAATCTATCGAGTTCCATTTCAATTGGTTTTCGTAATGGAAAAGGTACTCTACGAGCTGGCCATGATTTCGGCCTTGCTGCCTCACTCAAATGTATGCTAACTTCTATATCATTCACCCGTCCAGGCTTGTCATCAAAAACACTGAAAAATTCTGTTGTCATGCCAGCAATTTGTGTATTGGTTGTCATAACCTCTTTATTTGTGATACTACGTATAGTCACTTGTCGTGGAATAAACATATTAAATGCCAGTATGCATGGTAGTCCAAATAATGGAATGTCATTTGAACGGGTCACCACAATCGGTAGTGATCTGCTTATCTTTCCAAGACGAACCCTCACCATAGTTTCACCAAGCACATCTAGCGGTTGGTTACCATATACTGATAAAGGTTTGGTTGGTCCAAGTTTGGGTCGGCCAATTTCATCCCAATATTGTTTCCCAATCACCGATACCTGTGCCCCCGTATCATAGTCAAATTCTATAGGTACTCCATTTATCCAAACAAATATCTTTGCACTATTTCTACCAATTTGGGAAATATTATTAATTGAATCTGATGAATCATTGTCATCTATATGCATAGCATGTAACTTCTGTCCCTTACAATATTTAGCATAATGCCCTACCTTTTGGCAATTATAACATTTCACCCTTGATGCAAAACATTGAAAAGGGGGATGAGTTCTTCCACATTTTGAGCATTTATTAAACTTATACATATCATTATTGTTAAATTTATTGTTATCTCTAAACTTAAAATTATTATTATTGTTATTGTAATAACTAAAATTACCTTTTTCTTTGTTATTATTATTATATGAGTACTTTTGATTAGAAAAATTTCTTGATTATTCTCTATCTGCTCCTTAGGTTTATTGACTTTTTTTACGATCATATTTGTCACTTCATTCTCAGCCCTTTCCATTGCCAAAGCCATATTTAAAACCTGTTGAAAACTCACCCTTTCTCCCAAGTCATTTATTCCATCTGGAAATCTAGTGCGAATATCTTTCTCCAATGCACCCATTTTGATTCCAGCCACCATCTGATCCCTCAATCTCCCATCTAGATCAGATTCAAATTTACATTCTTGAGCCAATTTTTTAAGTCGAGCTGCAAACTCCGCAACTGATTCATTAACCCCTCTTTCTATCCGAATAAATTTAATTCTCGAGCTAAATAATGTTGAAATAGGCTTAAAAACTTTCTTACCCACTTCAATAATCTCTTCATAATTAAGATCTTTCAATATTTTTGGATAAACAAAGGACCTCATCTCTGCTAAATTACTAATACCCATATACGCAAATAAAAAATTTTTTTGGTTTCATTATTTACTAATATACCTCTTATCTCCAACATATCATCAATATATTCAATGTAATCAGCAAAATTGTTTTGCTTGTCGAAGTTATCAAATTTGATCATTATGTTATCATTTTTTTCTTCTTTATTCATAATTACTTTATTTTTGTCTTCTTTGTTCATAATAAGATCATCGACAACGTCGCCAATATACTAATTAGTCTTAAATAAGCATACACAAATATGGATGGCTTTATTAACTGAAAATCATTTGATATTTACAACTGATATATATATTAATATGATTGATTTGTATGTATGACATTTATAACATTGATAATATATAATATAAATCTCATTTATAACACTGACATAGTGAAAATATAATTTATATGTATTAATTTAATCTAATATTTAAAATAGTATTCATTTAATAAATGTTTAGACACTCTAATTAATTTTTAAATAATAAAATTAAATATATATTTTACTTAATAGAATTATAAAAGAAATCTTTCAGGGGAATCAAAAAATTTTATTTTTAGTTCAAAGGGTTAAGATTCCATTTAAAAAAAATTTTTTTGCTTCAGGGGCTATTCAAATTTTCCAGGGGGCTCGAGCCACTGCGCCCCCTAGCGACGCCACTGGGGCATGGCTAAGCAAGGATTTATATATTAGACATGATAAAAATATCCTTCACAATCTTGAACTGATATCCTTAGATTTAAATGGAAAAAAAATATTTAATGAATATTTATACTTTTTATATATTTTTTTTAAATATTTTATATATATTTTTATTATATTAGTCTTAATATTTTTTAATATATATTTATTTAAATTAATTTTTATTTTTAAGATAAAATGCGTATAGTAAAAGTATATCAAAAGGTATCTTAAAAAGTATTTAAAACAGATATAGTTACATCTAAAATAGTATCTATAGATATTATACAAGTGTATCTAGATAATACGACATTTGAGCAACATCAATATATGATTATGTACATAGTGTTATAAAACACCGACTTTGAGACATAACTTAAATTTTATCAATAAATTCTTAAATATGAATTATACAAGGTGAAATAGGGGGTTATAATTCTTATGAGCAACACCATGATATGAAGAAGCTTTCTCTTAAACAAAAAACGATGGATATATGGACTAATCTTATTTATTTCAAGTATACTCTCTATTCCATAAAAGTAAGGTTTATTTAAAAAAAATTGTGGCATTTTGTGGTGTCATCTTTATGGTGCTCATTTTCTTTATAAAAGTGATTACAATTATAAAGATTTACTTTTCAACAAATTATTCGGCTCTTTTAATTTATGAAATTAATTCAAATAATATAATTAATCGAATCACACAGCTGAAAAAGTCATGCGATTTAGACTGACAATACGAACCTTATGACATTCTTCTACGTTACTCCGGCATTTTCAAGGAATAAGCTGATTCGAAAACATATTCTGTTAATCATGTTTTAGTGTGAAGCTTAAACACTTTATTTGAAGGGTGGTAGTGTATGCGATGCAGTTTAAGTGCAAATCAAGTTTATAAAATAATGAGGCAGAATAATTTTATGTAAAAATGTCGTAAATTATCATTATATACAAAAAATAATAATTGTTTTGGAATGTTGTATGGCTCAAAGGTTAGATGCCTTGATTAAGAAATTGTACCATGCCGATTAGAATCCACCTTAAAACAGTTTTCCCAGAAATTGATCCCCATGATATGGTTAGAATTGAAGTAGGGTTAAAATCCGTGATATACAGATTTACAAATTTTGCATAGATCAGATGCAATATTTTGATATTCAAATAAAACCGTTCAGATAATTCGATCAATTTTTACTTAGAACCAATATCATGAAAAAATTTATATTTTAGGCCAAAAAATATCTCACTGCAAACTATGAGCGAAAATAGAAATACTTTAAAATTCTTCGTTTTTCTTAAATGTCAAGGCGACATTTGGTGTATCACAAATGATTTTTTTGTTTCTTAAAAGAAAATTTAATCATCTCATTTAAAATATGGGATATGGCTGAATGTGAATTGTTAAATATTTTAAAATCCTTTAATTGATGCAAATAACATCACATTTATTTATGGCCTTTCTTAAAAATCAGGGTCGGACTGGCCATAAGACCAGGTAGGCATTTAGCCCACGAGACCGCAAGAAAATGTTGATTTTTGAGGCCGATCAGAGGAAATTATCAAAAAAGAGGCCGATTAGAAAAAAAAATTTATTATGCTCACATTATTTTCTCTTATCATTTATTTATTTTTAATAATATCTCTATGATTTGAATATCACATTCCTTGAGAATTGTTTGCATAATATCAATAACGTCGCTTGACGTTATACATCATGACTACGTTTCTTTGTTTTTTTTTCAAATGAATGAAAACGTCCTTTTGATTAGAGTAAGCTAAGCTTTGATTAATTTATTATATTATATTATTATACATTGCTTTAAAAAATAGGTTAGATAGAGTAATGGGCCACGTGAAAAAGCCCTTAGATGGATATATGGTAAAGAGAACATGCTCCCAATAACGATAAATGCACTTCAATTTATATTGGATAATAAATCATTTGAGGCAAAAACTTGTTAATTTATGTAAATTTAAGACTCTTGTACAGCTATAATATATTTGGACATTTTTGAAATAATGAGGCCACTGTCATATCTTCAAACTAAAAATTAGGTACTTTGTCAGCATGGAAAATGATAGAAGATGCTAAGTCTTTTATATCATCGATTATTGCATCGATTCAAAATAAAGCAATAAAATGGCTTCTAATTTAAATGAAATATTTAATATTTAAAGCTCCCGGAGAGTATTAGGGTACAGAATGCTCTGTCAAAAAATTGAATAGAATTAGCGAAGATAATATATAGTGACAGACAAATGCCAAGATGAATGTCCTCAAGAATCGATTGACCTTTACAATATGAAAATAATTAAGAGTGTGATAATAAATGTAACAAGTGTTTAAAATGCGTGTATGAAATTCTTAAAAGATACAATATGCATAGAAGTGACACTAATTTATTTTGCATAGGAATACATATTAACTTTGTCATTTACATTGCGAGAGGACATTTAGTAAATTAAAAATTATAAAAAAAGCTGAGCTAATATTGACCAAGAAAAATTAGAAGCGTTTTTAATGATGTTATTTGAACGAGAACTATTAGCGCAGATTGAACTAGAAGACATTCTTGTATATTTGCGCAAAGGTTCAAAGTTAATTTCTTTGTAATATTGTATAAATTCAATAATTTTATATGTGTAATTAATTAAGACTAAAATTTTACGAAGATTATAAACATATGATATTCAACTTTGTAATTTTTAAAAAAATTCACAATTCTATCCATCCCAAATGGCGAAGTTTTTCCGGTTCATCTTTTGGAAGAATATAACCTAACAAATGAAATGGAATTTTGATGTCTATAGATTCAAATATTCTTAACTCATTCCTTATCATGAATATAACTATTCAAGATTAATAAACAAATAAGATATATATGCCTTATATTATTATTTATTTAAATTACAATATCGGAAAGGGTAAGTTCCACTCATTTAGTAAACTACAACTGGGTACAAGGTTTGTTGGTATCCTTGAGAAAAAAAATCGGCATAATTTTATGAAGGGTGGGCCTTCATAAAATTCACGTTCGCTCATTTTGGGCAGGTCTATGACTATACATGCTAGATGAGATAAGAATTTGGTATATTGAGTATCTATTTTTTTTAAATTTAACATGTGATGTATGATTTGATTTTATAGTGAAATATCGTATCTAATATAAAATATATATGTGCAATGAATCTTATATAAAGTATTGAATATGATTTTAGATGTGCAATGAATCTTATAAAAAGTATTGAATATGATTTTAGATGTGCATTTTTTTTAAATAAAATATATGATAATCGTAATGTAAATCGTTTGAACTTATTTTCAAAAATAAGAAGTAATAAAAATCATGTAAATCGAAGAAGCCATTTAAGGGACCCGAAGACCGGGCAAAGTGGGCCAAAGGCCCGCAAAATGGGGGTAAGGGGGCGAAGCACCCAAATAAATGAGGCCGCTATAAAAAATGCCCACGAGGCAGTAGCGTCGCCAGTCGGCCCTTGTTAAAAATAATTTGATTTTTATAACCCTGAAATACTTATTAACACAGGTAAATCCAAGAAGTCCATCATATTAAAATCGTGAATTGTGCATATAGCATGATTTTCATCATTTGATTAGATTGTTGTTCATAAAATAGAGAAAAATTTTAAAACCAGGTTTATAGGAATGTATACAACCTTTTTAATTTAGTTAGCAAAGATGAAAGCCCAAACCTTAGTTAAAATTCAAACGATTTTTAGATTATGCTTCTCATCTACGCACTGATAAATTAGCGAGATAAGTGCAACAGGCCAATGTGTACTCGTCATCTTGCTAATTTTTGCCTTTTAATATCAATAAAAAAAATTATTTTAATTTTAAATTTATGACTATTTAAATCGTTTAACTCATAAATTTTATGTATTAACGTATACATACCTAGTTGGGTATTCCGGGGTTAAGCATTACCAGGGATGCGATTTAAGGTAAAATAAAAATAGGTGGGTTCGGTTCAAGGAAATTTTGAACCCGGGTTTAAGAATTTTTGAATTGATAAAAAAAATTCTATATTTAAAACATAATTAAAAAACTAGACACAAATTTGGAAAAAATAAATTTTTTATTTTATTTATAGGCAATTTTAAAAATTTAATGAGATATTTTTAAATCAAGTCATTTTTACTTTGACTTGTTCACTTTCATTTTCCTCTAATTAATAATCATTAAGAATAAGTTAAAAATTAAAATAAATGGCGTAAACGAACTTAATAGTTGAAATTCATTAACACCTTGATAGAATCTTTGAGAATTTAAAAAATGGTGTAAATGAATAGTTTATTAACACTTTACTTAGAAAATATTATAAAATCTCAATTAAATTAATAATATTTGTATTCAGTTATACAATTATCTTAATATATAATTTTAAACAATACACTGAACTCAGGTTCAAAGGGTTCGGGGTTTTGAAATTTTATAAACGGGGTTCAGGTTCAGATTATTTCCCAAAAACCAGGGATCGGTTCGAATACCTGAAATAAATAGAATTTTGATACCTTTTATTATCATTAAGTATCTATAAAAATTGTCATATAAAAATATTGACCCCATTAAGATTTTTTTAAAAATGGCCAATCCAATATTTTATGGGCATTATTTAGTAACCTATCATTTGTCTTCATATAAGATTACCCATAAAGTATGCACAAATACTATGTAGTAGAGCCCTGATCTTAGATCAAAAACTTTTATTTTAGAGATATGTCTTGATCCATTGCAAACAAAATTTTTGAAATACTGGATGTAGAAAAGTATAATTTTTATAGCAGAATAAGGTGCTACAAAGGATTAGAAATAGCATTTTGCCAAAGTCCAAATAAAAGTCCAGACTATTAAAAAGGAATCAAATATTTATAAATTTAAAGGTTAATATTATCTGCCTCAAGGAACCTGTTTTGAGAATTGAATGGGCCCAAATTTTTAAGATGCCAAAATCAAATCATGGATACACCACTGAACACTTGTAAAAGGTTTTTTTTAGTTGAAATAATTTTGCCATCAACAAATTACTTTTATAAAAAAAACTGCTTTATAAATTGGATTGGCAAATTAAATAAAATTATTATGCATTTTAAGTAGCAACTCATCACCCATTCTAGCATTATTTTTTGTTTAAAATTATTTATGCAATAAAATAATTCTGCCACTATTTTGTGTATATATTATTTTATATATATAAAACAAAATACTCTGGGAATATGAGCTAAATTATATATTAAATATGTCAATAAAGATTATAAATACTAAAAATTGCATCAAATTCCTAATTGAAAAAATTAATTACATCATAAAAAATGGAAACTAGAGTTGTGCATGAACCAATTTTTGCAGATTTAACCATTCAAAAAAAATTAAATTAATCCAAAAATTTTATATTTTTCAAAAAGGTTTTAAATAATATTTACAAATATTTAGAAAAACAAATAAATTATATTTTGTTAAGCTGAAGTCCTAAATATATTATTAAAGTATAATTGCAATGTTACTCAAGATCATGAAAGTCTAATATAATTAAGTCATATTAAAATTTATTGCAAATCATGGGATTAAGGGCAAGGTAAAGCCATGTAAAGAGTTTCTCAGAATTATTTGGTGCTTTGTTAATTATTAGATATTTCATATTTTCGTTGCAAGTAATCATGGTAAAACGAACATTTTGTACCAATTTTTAAAAACAGATAAATATTTAAGCCAGAAAATTATTGACTAAGTCTTGAGATTTCAGTAATAGATGTCCAAATAAATAATCTTCAGACTTGCATAAAAATTTTCAGAATATATAATGGGCTAATCATTTTTAAAATCTGTTTAAATGAAGCAATGTGAATCATTAGTTATTCACAAATGAAATTTAGATGACTTATATAATTCACTCAAATAACTTGTATTAATTTTCATTCGGCCAAAAATTCGGAGAAATAAAAGAGCAAAACTTAATGTAAGAAAATTAAATGTTTGAATTTATTTTATAACATCCAATATTCGATAAATTAATTTAAAATTATATATAGTCTTAGTAATTCTTGGGTTCTTGCATTCCATATTTATTTTTTGACAAAAAATCTGAGTTTTCTAAATAAGGTATAGATTGAAATTTTGTTTCTTTCCATAAATCAGGTGTAAGATAGCTATAAGTTCTAGAAATGGCAGCATATGTAGCTTTAGCTAAAATTATTTGTTAGTTATATTCTAAATAATGAAACATACCAAAATTTCCTAAAGTACAAGTGGAACCTCTACATGAGGTGTAGCAATCTTCTATACCAGCCATCTGAAGCAATTTTTTAGGAACACCAGCAGCTACTATACCAGTTCCTCTTGGTGCAGGGATCAATCTAACAGTTACACTTCCACATTTTCCAGTTACCTTATACATATTTATAACATGCAAATTTATTAAATTCAAAACTTTACAAGGCACAGTATGTGGTTTTCCTATTTTATTTCCCCAATATCCTCTCCTAACTGGAATTAAGGATAATTTAGCTAATATGATTGCACCTCTAATTGCTGTCGCAACCTCCTTTGAACATTTAACACCCAATCCTATATGACCATTATGATCACCTATAACAACAAAAGCCTAAAAAAAATTGAGTTTTTAATTGTATATAAATTACTTTAAATCGTGTTCTTTGCCCTGCCCTTGTTTGTTTTTGAACAGGCATGATTTTTAATACTTCATCTTTCAAATTGCTTGGAAAAAAATGATTAATAATTTCATGTTCCTAGAAATGTAAATAAAAATATGTTTTCAAATATAGAATTTGAAAAGGATGAAATAATTATTATCAATATATCAAGATATTTTGCACTACTATTTAAAAAAATATAGGCAATGGGATCTTGATTAAAAATGAATATACTTTTATGGGTATCGAGAACATATATATTTCTTCAATAGATTTAATTCTTCCTTCTTTAACAAGTCTGCCCAGTTTGGTTACAGGGGCCCATTCTTTTTCGCCTTCTTTACCTCTCATGCCTCTTCCTCGGCCACGGCCTCGACCACGAGCTCTGCGCCTTGCAATAGTCCCAAACCCACCTCCTCCCATTGCTGTCCCACCTGGTCGCTGCATTCTATCAGCCATTTTCGGAATATTTTAGGGACTTAAATGTAATTAAATTCTTTAGTTAGTGCTAATGGTAAGAGGAAATGTGAGCGGATGTTTTGCATAAAAGTAAAAATTGACGTTAACTCCACGCGTAAATTATTTATTTATATTTCAATATTAAATATTTTATATTAAATTACTGAATATATAAAAGTTAATTATAATTTATTTTGTATTATATATCAGCTCTATGAATTGCCCTTGTGCAAAATATAAAAAACTAAAATACATTATGATAATAATTTAAATATATTTATAAAAAATCATTTTATAGTATGATAGTGGTAGTAGATAAAAATTAGATGTTATAAAAAATATTTTATAGCGTAAGGACTATACAATTATTTAGTCTAGGTGATCCTACTGGCACGTAATACTATAGGTAATTCTATGTCAAAAACAAAATATTAAAATAGAATAGTTATTAAACAAATGAGTATTGGCGAATGGCTACATATAATATAATTAATGAATTTTTGCTTATTTTACTTAATTAATTTTAAGATAGATTTCATTTACAAATTATGTAATTTGTTATGACAACTATAATATTACTTTATTATTTCTACAGACTGTATTTATATTTCCTATAAATATACAAATAAATAAAATATATTATTAAAAAAATGACCATGAATTAAATTAATTAAAGTTTATTGTTACTTTCTTTTTATAAATAAATAATAAATATAAATTTATTACATTTAAATAATAAATAGAAATTTATTACAATATTTTTAACATATAATTTGCATAAACCGCAACACCAAAATTATTACAACCCAGGCCTCCTATAAAATATCCTTTCATAGAATATTGGTAAAAGGATTTTATATGATCGTTTGCATACTTCAGAAGTACCATTTGTAAAGCCCGGCCCGGATTGGATTTTTTTTTAAAATTTTTTTTTAAATTTTTTACGGCCCCTCCCAGGTTTTATAAAGGCCCAGCCCGGCTTTTTTTTTAAAAAAAATTTCAGGCCTGGTTAGGATTTTTTTAAAATATATTATATTTATTTTTGATTTTTATAGCTAATAATGACGATTTCAAATATTTGGGTACAATATACGTCCCGGCCTTGCAGGTCTCTGTTATAAATCAATATATACATTCGTTATTATAATGTCTAAATATTGTCAAGTCAAAATGATTACAGAATATAATACAAAAGAAACTGTAACTTCGCAGCGAAAATATAAATAACTTACTTCTTTCAAATTTATTTAGGGCATAGGTAATGTAATACGTTGTCCGCGTCTACATGACAGGATTTTCATTGGATGCAAACCCCCTTCAAAAACTTTTGCCTACCCCCCTAAAAAATTCCCGCCGCCTACGGCGGCGGTGTCTTTTTATTTTTATTTTGAAGAATTTATAAAGATAACTTAAATTTATCTATCTCTACCAACTAATTTTTTGATTATAAAGAATTTATTTTTTTGATTATAAAGAATTTATTTTTTGATTATAAAGAATTTATTTTTTAGATAATAAATTCAATCAAAATCTCCATTATTTACAGTGAATTTATTTTTTTGATTATAAAGAATTTATTTTTTAGATAATAAATTCAATCAAAATCTCCATTATTTACAGTGAATTAATTATTATGGCATTATGAGCTTGCTGATATATCTAAACCTTTTAAATGTAATTTAAAAGGATAGCAGAAAGTTTTATTTGGAAAACAATGTGTATGATTGTTTGCAATATATAGATTTGGTCGATAATTGTATTATAATAATTCTATAATAGAAGTATTAATTTTTACAGCAATAAATTTTGTCCTATTTCATCTCAAAATTTAATAGATAACCCCTCAAAAAATTTATCCGACCCCCATTAAAGCAGCTTACCCCCTAGCCCCTCAAAAAAATAGGATGCAAACTGTTCCTACCCCTCCCGCTCATGTAGACGCTGTACGTTGTGAAAGTTGTGGATTAATTATTAACGTCAATGTTTTTGTTTTATGTTGAGTTTTCGAGGTAATAAGATTATTGGGTAAATATTGATTATGGAGTTGGTTTGAATGGTTGGCTTTTGTGAATTTTATGGATAAAATTATAAAGATGATTTGAATGGGGTTGGTTGAAATTGTGTCAGGGTTTAAGTTTTTTGAGATTAATTTTGTTGGTTACATTATTTTATTGAATGGGATGAGTTTTTCTGTGTTTACAATTAATCGTTATATTTAAGGTATATAAATTTCACTCACAACATCGTAATTTTATAATTTTAATTGAGAAATAAAATAAACCTGCCATTTATTTTCATTTTTGTTAATTTCATCCTCGCATATGCCCGTTTACCTTCATTAAAAGATATTTTTTGATGTCTACCAATATTTTATAATCTTCTGTGATATATATAATTTACTGTTTGATTCAAAATTCACTATTATGAAAACAACCTAACCAAAAAAGTCTGACAATTAAAAATTTTTGATACTAAAAAGATGTTCTAAAACCTTTGGGTCTAGGGAATAAATTGACTCGACATTAAATTTTAGTCCACGAGGAAAAAAAATTATGAAAATTTTTAAAAATTTGTTTTAAGCTTAGTTAAAAGTTTTTAATATCAGAAAGTTGTTCTGGGTCTAGTAATGGCACTACCATTATATTTTACTCCACAAGGGAAAAATATATGAAAATTTTTTAAAAATTTATTTTAAGCCTAGTTGAAAGTTTTTAAGAAAGATCTTCTAGAATTTTTGTGATAAGTAATAAATTGGCACGGATATTTTTTTTACTCCATGATGAAAAAAATTATGAAAATTCTTTAAAACTTTGTGTTACAAATCCGAACTTAACTAAGGGTGTTAATGTTGTATTGGGAGAGCTAATTAGGAATCAAAGGTGTATTAAATCTATATGAATAAAATAAAGGATTAATTTTAATAATAACGATGGTTAACCACTTACTTTTGAGCTCACCTAAAATAATATAATGTAAACTCTTTTAAATAATTCCAATTTATTAAATTATCGTATTACCTTTCTCTATTTAGAAATATTTAGAATCTCTCTGTCTATAATTAATTTCAGATACTATAATTAATGTAAAACAAATTTTTCTTATTTATAAAATTCCACTCTAACTAACTTTATTGAAAATTGAATATATATATACATAATTATTTGCATATTAAATATAATAATTTTTCGAAGAATAAAAATATAAAATTAAAATATTATCATTTAAATATAAAAATGTAAAATCTAGTACAACTATTACTAATTTTTCGAAGAATAAACATATAAAATTAAACTATTATTATTCAAATATAAAAATGTTAAATTTCGTACAATATTAAATTTACATAATACCACACTTTGTTTTGGGCCTAGTTAAAGGTTTATGATACTAGTTCTAAAACCTTTGGGCCTAGTAATAAATTGCCACAGTAATTATATTTTACACCATGAGGAAAAATAAATTATGAAAATCTTTAAAAACTTTTTTTTAAGCCTATTAAAAGATTTTGATACTAAAAAGATGTTCTAAAATCTTTGGATATAGTAATAAATTGGCACTGCCATTATATTTTACTCCACGAGGGGAAAAATATGAAAATTTATCTTAAGTCTATTTAAAAGTTTTTGGTACTAAAAGATGCTCTAAAACCTGTAGGTTCAGTAATAAATTGACATTGCCATTATATTTTATTCCACGAGGAAAAACAATTATAAAAAATTTGAAAATTTTGAAGTCTAGTTATAGGTTTTAATAATTAAAAGATGTTTTAATAATTTGGGCTGCCATAATTTTTTAAACCGCGCGTAAAATGATGAAATATAAAAAAAATATATATTTATGTTTTGAGTCCAGTAAAAGGTTCTTGATATTAGAAAAATGTTTTAAAACCACTGGGCCTAATATTAAATTAACATTGCTATTTTATTTCATTTCACGAGCAAAATTATAATATAAAAATTTATAAAATTTTGTTATAGTAGCTAAATGTTTTTGATACTATAAAGATTCTAAAACCTATGGGTTCATAGTGAGATTTCTAATGTCATTTTTTTTTATAATTACTTGCGGCTAATGTAAAAATATTAAAAATATATATTATGTTTTGAACCCAGTAGAAATTTTTGATATTAGAAAAAGGTTCTAAAACCATTGGGCCTAATAATAAGTTGTCAAGGTCATTTTATTTTAATCCACTAGGAAAATAAAAATTTCAAAAAAATTTAACAAAATTACTATTAAGCCTGGTAAAAAGTTTTTGATATTAGAAAAAGTTATAATACCTTAGTGACTAATATAAATTAATACTGCTATTATTATTTATTCTTTCTTTTTTTAACTAGAGTTTAGTTTATAATTTTTGGTATTAGATATTAGTGGTATACTTTGAACTTTTTAGGGGATTGTTAGTGGAAAAGAAAAGACCGGGGAAGTTAATCTATGGATCCCAATTTAAAATTTAAGAAACTAGTGTATATAACTTTATCCTAAAATATATCTTAAATTGTCTATCCATATGCTAAAAATTTTTATAATAATTAACTATTATATATTTTTTTTATCAAATTTTGAAAATGTTTTTAAGACAAATAATATTAAGCAAATGTTTCTTAATTTGTTATTTTTATAAGCATTTATCATGAGTTTTATAAACATTCATCATGTCTTGATATTATTTAAATCATGATTAGTAAAGCGAGTGTTAGTGGAGCTTGCTAAACCCCAAGATACTTTCTACCACTAATTAAATTATAATTTAAAATTTTTATTTTATCTTTGGTAATTGTGGAATAATATCCGAAATTACTTGAGATATAATAAAAATTACAAAGAGCCTATAATATTTTTCTAAATTTTTATAAAATTCTCGATATTTTATTTTGATTTTTAAATATATTTTGTTAAAATTTTATTGTAATTCAATAATAAATTTAAATATTTTGCTTCATTATAAGGCTGGTCTGGTTTAGGTCCGCATTAGATTGTTTGACTAACTTTATATTGAGCAATCAAGCTTGAACGAATGACAACATGATAGCTTGTATATAAATATAGATTGACCAATATTTATTTTAAATCGTGTAATTTTTTCTTATCCAAATGCATACCACAACCGCCATAAGCATAATATTCGTGCTTGAGAATATTATCACTGATCAATTCCAAAACAGTTGAAAAAAAGTTGGATGACCAGGTGGTGTTTATGCAGACCCCAAGATTCAAAAAACCTTTGTAACTCATGAACTACTCTACAAAATTAAAAATCATTCCGTACACATATATTTGGGTTTTACTAAACTGCAAATGCTTAGGTATACTGCAAATTAGGTAAAATTTTTTGATATATATTCTATTAATGGCAGTGAGATTCATTTTCTCATGAAATAAATAAAATATAAAAATTAAATTATTAGATATATTCAATAATAAAGGAATATACATTAATAGTTGTATTTCCTTTTATCTAATAATAAATAGAATCCTTTAATATAATTTATATTAAAATAATTACATATTTCTTACGCATGTAGTTTAAAAGTAATAGCATTATAAATTTCTTACTAAAATAATGAGTTGACTATCTAAAAAAACGGCCCAATCAGGACAAATACTAGAAACGATAAATTCTAGTCTTTTTTTTTATTGTTTACTTTGAAAGAGATTATTTGACGAATTTAACTAGAAGAAACTTTCGTTTATTTGCGCTAAAGTTCAAAATTAATGATATTTATTCGCTTAAAGATTATATAATTATTTTAATTTATTTATCTAAATTCATTTTATGAAACTATATTTGCTATGCCTGTTTTTATATGTGCAATAAATGTTATTATCGGTGCATATGATCTGTATTATTTGGATTTTATAGTGCTATATGTAAGAATTTTATATCTGTCAATATGATTAATCATGATATTCATACAATAAAGAATAATAAAATACCTGTTGTTTTAAAATCTATAAAAAATAAAAATGTTATTTGAACATTATATTTAAACTTTAGAACTAGATTTTAATATTTGTTAGCAGCAAAATATTCGAAAATTTTAAGGAAAATATGAAATAAGCCTTATTATTATAAAATATTATTAAAAAAAATAAAATAATATCTTATTTTATATATTTTTTGGAAAATAATTATCATTTTTTTGTTTTATTATAAATTAATTTTTTAAAAGATTAATTTGTCAACTTACATTCAAAACCGCTTAATTACATATCGCTTAAGTGCAAAACAAAAAACCGCCATTTTGTAAAATCTATAATGGCATGTTAACATATTTTTTAAAATGCAAATCTAATTGTGAAATATTGGTTGAATTAATAAAATTTTAAGTCTCATTTATATGTTAACAAGGCTATTTTTATCGGATAATTGCTAAGCGGTAGTGTTGTTAAAACGCCGCGAGTCGCGACCCCGACCCAAAGCTCGGGTCGTTTTATTCGACTCCGACTCAATGTTTGGGTCGTTTTTTCGACTTCGACCCGAGTTCAAGCCGAAAAAAACGACTTCGACCCAAAATATGGGTCGTTTTTTTCGACTCCGACCCAAGTCCAAGCCGAAAAAAACGACCTCGACCCAAAATATGGGTCGTTTTTTACGACTCCGACTCAAAATTTGGGTCGTATTTTTCGACTCAAACTTGAAATTTGGGTCGTATTTTTCGACTTAAACTTGAAGTTTGGGTCATATTTTTCGACTCAAACTTGAAGTTTGGGTCGTATTTTTCGACTAAAACTTGAAGTTTGGGTCGTATTTTTCGACTCAAACTTGAAGTTTGGGTCGTATTTTTCGACTCCAACTCAAAGTTTGGGTCGTTTTTCTGACTCAGACTCAAACATCGGGTCGTTTTATTCAATCCGACCCAAAATATGGATCTTTCTTTTTAAAGACGACTTAAAGTTAGGGTTGCTTTTTTTCACCGCTAACCCAATATCTAGATCATTTTTTTCGACCAAAAGTCAAATAACATTTAGTATATATTAATATTATAGGCGGGAAAGTTACTTAAAGCTTCTTTAAATTATAATGCTCTGATTAACTATTCATCATAGTTATATTTTAAAATTTTTAAGTGATGTACCATAGAAAAGTGCCATTTGTCATGATAATTATTTTTGAACTTTTTTAAATGAAATAGATAAAAATATATATTGTAGACATGTTAAATCAAAATTTCAGTGATGATGTACCATAGATAAGTGGTAATTGTCATAATCGCTATTTTTGAACTTTTTTGAGTTTTTTTAAAGCAAATTGCTAAAAATATATATTCTAAACATGTTAAATTAAAAATTCAGTGAGGATGTATCATAGATAGGTGACAATTGTCATAATCGCTATTTTTGAACTTTTTTCAATTTTTTTAAAGGAAATAGCAAAAAATATATATTCTAACCATGTTAAATTAAAAATTCAGTGAGGATGTATCATAGATATGTGACAATTGTCATAATCGCTATTTTTGAACTTTTTCAAATTTTTTTAAAGGAAACATCTTAAAATATATATTCTAAACATGTTAAATTTAAAATTCAGTGAGGATGTATCATATATAGGTGACAATTGTCATAATCGCTATTTTTGAACTTTTTCAAATTTTTTTAAAGGAAATATCTAAAAATATATATTCTAAACATGTTAAATTAAAAATTCAGTGAGGATGTCTCATAGATAGGTGACAATTGTCATAATCGCTATTTTTGAACTTTTTCAAATTTTTTTAAAGGAAATAGCTAAAAATATATATTCTAAACATGTTAAATTAAAATTTCAGTGAGGATGTAGCATAGATAGGTGACAATTGTCATAATCACTATTTTTAAACTTTTTCAAATTTTTTTAAAGGAAATATCTAAAAATATATATTCTAAACATGTTAAATTAAAAATTCAGTGAGGATGTATCATAGATAGGTGACAATTGTCATAATCGCTATTTTTGAACTTTTTCAAATTTTTTTAAAGGAAATAGCTAAAAATATATATTGTAAAGATGTTAAAATAAAATTTCAGTGAAGATGTACCATAGAAAAGTGACAATTGTCATAATCGCTATTTTTGAACTTTTTTCAATTATTTTAAAGGAAATAGCAAAAAATATATATTCTAAAAATGTTAAATTAAAAATTCAGTGAGGATGTATAATAGATATGTGACAATTGTCATAATCGCTATTTTTGAACTTTTTCAAATTTTTTTAAAGGAAACATCTTAAAATATATATTCTAAACATATTAAATTTAAAATTCAGTGAGGATGTATCATATATAGATGACAATTGTCATAATCGCTATTTTTGAACTTTTTCAAATTTTTTTAAAGGAAATATCTAAAAATATATATTCTAAACATGTTAAATTAAAAATTCAGTGAGGATGTATCATAGATAGGTGACTTTAACATGTTTAGAATATATATTTTTAGCTATCTCCTTTAAAAAATTTGAAAAAGTTCAAAAATAGCGATTATGACAATTGTCACCTATCTATGATACATCCTCACTGAATTTTAAATTTAACATGTTTAGAATATATATTTTTAGATATTTCCTTTAAAAAAAGTTCAAAAATAGCGATTATGACAATTGTCACCTATCTATGAAACATCCTCACTGAAATTTTAATTTAACATGTTTAGAATATATATTTTTAGCTATTTCCTTTAAAAAAATTTGAAAAAGTTCAAAAATAGCGATTTTGACAATTGTCACCTATCTATGATACATCCTCACTGAATTTTTAATTTAACATGTTTAGAATATATATTTTTAGATATTTCCTTAAAAAAATTTCAAAGATTTCAAAAATAGCGATTATGACAATTGTCACCTATATATGATACATCCTCACTGAATTTTAAATTTAACATGTTTAGAATATATATTTTTAGATATTTCCTTTAAAAAAATTTGAAAAAGTTCAAAAATAGCGATTATGACAATTGTCACCTATATATGATACATCCTCACTGAATTTTTAATTTAACATGTTTAGAATATATATTTTTAGCTATTTGCTTTAAAAAATTGAAAAAAGTTCAAAAATATTGATTATGACAATTGTCACCTATCTATGATACATCCTCACTGAATTTTTAATTTAACATGTTTAGAATATATATTTTTAGATATTTCCTTTAAAAAAATTTAAAAAAGTTCAAAAATAGCGATTATGACAATTGTCACCTATCTATGATACATCCTCACTGAATTTTTAATTTAACATGTTTAGAATATATATTTTTAGCTATTTCCTTTAAAAAAATTTGAAAAAGTTCAAAAATAGCGTATATGACAATTGTCACCTATCTATGATACATCCTCACTGAATTTTTAATTTAACATGTTTAGAATATATATTTTTAGATATTTCATTTAAAAAAATTTGAAAAAGTTAAAAAATAGCGATTATGACAATTGTCACCTATCTATGATACATCCTCACTGAATTTTTAATTTAACATGTTTAGAATATATATTTTTAGCAATTTGCTTTAAAAAAACTCAAAAAAGTTCAAAAATAGCGATTATGACAATTACCACTTATCTATGGTACATCATCACTGAAATTTTGATTTAACATGTCTACAATATATATTTTTATCTATTTCATTTAAAAAAGTTCAAAAATAATTATCATGACAAATGGCACTTTTCTATGGTACATCACTTAAAAATTTTAAAATATAACTATGATGAATAGTTAATCAGAGCATTATAATTTAAAGAAGCTTTAAGTAACTTTCCCGCCTATAATATTAATATATACTAAATGTTATTTGACTTTTGGTCGAAAAAAATGATCTAGATAATTGGGTTAGGGGTGAAAAAAAGCAACCCTAACTTTAAGTCGTCTTTAAAAAAAAGATCCATATTTTGGGTCGGATTGAATAAAACGACCCGATGTTTGAGTCTGAGTCAGAAAAACGACCCAAACTTTGAGTTGGAGTCGAAAAATATGACCCAAACTTCAAGTTTAAGTCGAAAAATACGACCCAAATTTCAAGTTTGAGTCGAAAAATACGACCCAAATTTTGAGTCGGAGTCGTAAAAATCGACCCATATTTTGGGTCTTTCGCCTTGAACTCTGGTCGAAGTCGTAAAAAACGACCAAAACTTTGAGTTGGAGTCGAAAAAAACGACCCAAAATTTGGGTGAGCTCTGTTCGAGCCGACTCGGCTAAGCCGATTAACAACACTACTAAGCGGTGATTTTTGAATTGGAGATTAGTTGTTTTTATATTCAATATAATAAAGGAAAATAAAATATCATGTGTGTAATTTTAATTTTGCAATTCATAAATTAAATATTAAAAAGTTTTCAAATAAGAAATTAAAAACATTTCTCAGTGAGTAAAATTAGATTATCTACTAATCACTCATCTGATTTATTTGGCAGGTATTACATAAATTAAAAAATTATCTTAAAAGGAAAATAAAATATCATGTGTGTAATTTTAATTTTGCAATTCATAAATTAAATATTAAAAAGTTTTTTCAAATAAGAAATTAAAAGCGTTTCTCAGTGAGTAAAATTAGAGTATATACTATTCACTCATTTGATTTATTCATCATTGATTGATTCTGATTTATTTAGCAGGGTCTACTTACATAAATTAAAGGATTATCTTAGTTAGCATGTTTTAAAGTAAGGTGTAAAGATTATATTTCTTGTTACAACCTTTAAGTTGCTTGGCTTTCTATATCAAATTTTTATAATTATTTACAAGAATAATTTAAGACTTAAGTGTTTTAGAGATGTAAATATACACAACACTGTAAAGAGGTAACACAAACAATATTTATCTTCCTTTCTTATATATTTATTAAATGTTTCTTTAAAATTATTGATTATGTAAAATGTGGAAAGAAATCTTCATATGATTTGATTTGTGTATTTTGGATTATTTTAAATTTATCACATTTATAAAAAAAATTTAAAAAAACATATCTTAATATCCCGAATAGAAACAAATTGAAAAAAATAATTTTTTTTTAATAAACGCAATATGTGTGTATTAAAGGTGCCAAAGCATTAATACTTGAATATATGTAAATAATGCCTTATTAATAATAACACAAAGTTAGCTTATATTAAAAAAAAATTATATTTAATCTTATAATTGTAAAAAATCGAATAGTGAAAAATCGGATAATTGCAATAAAATGAATTCTTTCAGTCCCAACGCTTTGCAATTATCCGGTTTTGACAGTAGTATTTTAATTTAATATTTATTTATTTCACACTCCGATCCCACCCTTATTTTCTCCTTTTACTTTTTTTATAATATAAAATATAAATAATATAGATTAATTTTATAAATTTTTTAAGTGGGAACATTGTGAGCCATTATTTTTTGTTATTTTTATTTTTTAAATTTTTATACTTAAAAATAAGAAAAACATATAAGGAAAATGATTAATTTTTACAACAAAATAAATACTACAAAAATGTTTTTAAAAGAAAGTTAAGGAAAAGATATTGATATCTTGTTTGGGGAGATTGTTTATCACTCAAAAATACAATGCATTTTTTTTATTTCCTTATGCCATTTCTTAAAATGTATGAAGCCTTAAATTGTACTTTCTTTCAATTAACAATCCACCAATTATCAGAAATTCTATAAAATGATGTAAAAAACGCATATCTCTGGTTTCCCCATTCCTTGATGTATATGTTTCATAAAAAAAATTAATCTTATTAAAATGTTAAACTATTTAAAGTCATTAAAATATTTGTTAACCGAAAGAAAAATGAAATATTTTTCCATTAAAGTAAAGGCACTATTTAAAACAAATATAATAAAAAGGGGCAAAAAATCAAAGTAGATATATTGAAAGATATGTTATTGGCATTGTATTTAATGGGTTGATCTTAGGTCAGAATCTGTAGAAGAATGGGTGGAAATAAAAATGCTAAGTAGTCACATTTAGAAAAATCTATAAATTTTTTTAAATAAAAATGTTTCTTTAAATGAGTCAAAGTTGTTTGACCAATTTTGCAACCTTGGATTGTTTATTTATAAATTGAGGTGCGTTGAATATATAAAATTTCCTCTTCACCAAAAATGGGTCAAATATTTATATGATATTTCAATACTCGAATATTGAACTGCTAATTATAGATAGCAAGCTTCAATTTTCCTACACCAGCTATTGCTAACGTTGAAAGAATTTTTCCTTAAATCAATAGCCAAATGAGGGAAATACTGGAATGTAAATCTATCAAAGCAATCATAGGCATACAATACCATTTAAATGGTTTTGTCAAGACATTTTTGAAAAGGCCAAATATATTAGGAATAATATTTGCAAGTGAAAAATATGGAAGAAAAAAATTATCATTTGCCAAATTTAATGTAATTTATATATAAATGATGCAATTAATTAAATGAATGCTTAATCATCACGTTAATTTAAAATTCATTTTAATTCCTTATTTAAAATAAATAAAATAATATGTGCTCTTTTTCATTAATCAGGATCTGGTAACCCTAGATATTAGGCCTTTTTTGAAAAAAGCCAAGATTAAAATTTTAAAATAAATTTACTGGTTAAGCTTAATTTCAAATTTATTTAAAAATTATTTATTAAAATATAAAATAAATAAGTTAAAATAATAAACAAAAAGATATAAAACTAAATAAATATGTGATTGAGCTGAGTAGTGTATAGTTGATTTGCATCGGGTCTAATTATTTAAGCCCAGTCCGAATCTTTTTTAAAAAAAATTGTCTAACCGTGGCTATTCCATACATTTTTTTATTGGAACGGAAAAGCCTGAAACAAATATAAAAATTATTTGTCCGCCCGGTCCTATCCAAATTTATTTAAATATAAAAAAATTGAAAAGCACTTTATTTCTTGAAAGAATTTTAAAATATATCCATTTATTTAACAAAATGCAATATCACATTTTAAATTTAAGCCCGACCAGGCCTGGCCCAAATTTTTTTTAAAATAGGCCACCCCAGCCAGAACCGAAATTATTTTTCAAAGATAGACTAGGGCTCGTGCCGGCGCACTGGGACATGATTTGCAGATCTCAATTGTATAACATATAAGATGAAATTTGTTATCCGACTGAAGTTACCTAAAGTTATACCTTTATAATTATATTTAAATATTTTATACACATTTTTCAAGATTAATTCTAGTAAAAGTGAATTTTTGCTTCAATAAGCCCCAAATTTGGGGGAAGATTAATTTGTTTATTATGTTTCCTATAGGATAATTAATATTATTAATCCATTATTTTCATGGACAATGTTTAATATAATATATCACTTGCATAAATAATTCATATAAAAGTGATGATTATAACTAGTATTAAAAAAAGTTATTCATTTCATTTAAACAAAACGTATTTATTAATTAATAAGAAATGTACACATTAAAAAAACTAAAAAATATATTATTTCTAAAGTTTATATAATAAAATATCTCTTAAAAATATAAAAAATATAAGTTAAGAGCTAAATATTCAAATATATATTTCTATATGAAAATAAAGAAAAAGTTAACATAAAAATATAGAACAAGTTAATCAAATAATCCAACAAAGTAACAAAATATGACATAAAAAGATGTGTAAAGTTTTTAATAAATATTTTTTATTATTTCCTAATCTATTGCAAATATATAAATAATTTAAATCGGTAGTAGTTGCCGATGAATACTTTTTATATTATAAAAAAATATTTTTCTTCGTGTATTAAAATATAATGGCAGTGCCAATTTATTACTAAACCCAATTTACCACTAATATCAGAAACTTTTAACTAGGCTTAAAAAAAATATTAAATTTAGTTTTCCCTCGTTAAAATATAATGGCAGTGTAAATTTATTACTAGACCTAAAGGTTTTAGACTAGTATCAAAAACTTTTGACTAGGCTTAAATAATTTTTTTTATGTAGAATAAAATATGACAGTGCCAATTTATTAATATAATCAAATGTTTTAACAACTTCTCAGTAACAAAAACCTTTAACTAGGCCAAAAACAAATTTTTAATGTTTTTTCCTCGTGGAGCAAAATATAATGGCAGTACCAATTTATTACTAGACCTAAAGGTTTTAGAACATCTTTCTAGTATAAAAAGCTTCAATTAGGTTTAAAACAAAGTTTTAAAATATTTCATGATTTCTATTTACTCATAAAGCAAAATATAATAGGTGCCAATTATTACTACATGCAAAGGTTTTAGAACATTCTTCTAGTATAAAAATTCTTAGCGCTTAAAACAAAGTTATAAAAATATTTCAATTTTTTTTCCTCATGATGTAAAATATAATGGAAGTGCCAATTTATTACTGGATCCTAGGCTTATTCAAAAACGTATTCGAATCTAATTGAAATGAATTTTCCTAATAAAATAAATCATACTCAAATATATTGACAAATTTTTTTATTGCAAATTTGATTTCAAACAGAAAAAATTATAATAATCCGATGACAAATAAATATAATCAAGTTATAAACAAAATTAAAATATTATATTATTCATTTATGAATTTAAAAAATTAATCAATGAAAGCGTTTAAATGATATCTATAAGATCAATAAATTATACGGACAAGCTACGCCTGATTAATCTAACGATAAAACTACAACTACTGCCAACACTACAATCACTGCCAACATTATAACCACTGCCAACACCACAACCACTGCCAACACTACAACCACTGCCAACACTACAACCACTGCCAACACTACAACCACTGCCAACACCACAACCGGACATAAAAATGATTTTATCATCCAAAATATTCAGTCCTCTTTCATAATTTTGCATCAATGAATTCTATACAATTCCAATATATCAAAATTTAATTGTAGATTAATGATACAAGAAATTTAAGTAAATATTTTCTCCTTTAACATTTCCTTTACTTTTAGATTACCAATCATCCTCAATTATTATACATCAATTAATAACCAACAAGTTTTTTTATATTATTCCCAACATAACACTCTACATTATCAATTCTATCAATCTTACCAATCTTTACAATTTACCCTTATTTATACCAAAAACTGTTGACTAATATAAAATTGTCATCCAAACATTTTATTTAAATGTACAAAACACAATCAATATTCACACTTGAAAAGGATAATACATTTAATCTCTTATCTAATTATACTATTGATTCGAATCCTTTAAAGCAAGCTAATATTGCTATAAAAGCAGAAAGGGAAACTGAATATTTTACAAAAATGACTGATAGTTAATTACATTGTACTAGAAGAATATGGACTCTACAGCTTACTATTGCAAAACCCCTCCATGAACTAAATATTACAAGCTATTTTAATTCATGAGCTTACCAGACCTCAGCACAGCTTCTACCAAATCTAACTGCCCTCTATGTAATAAACTTGTTAAAGTAACCAAATTGGGGCTATTGCCATCTCATCGAAACCAGAAGATAAAATGTCCTCAATCTGGGTTTCCATCTTATCGAAACCAGAAGATAAAATGTCCTCAATCTGGGTTTCCATCTTATCGAAACCAGAAGATAAAATGTCCTCAATCTGGGCTTCCCATCTTATCACCAGCTATCCCTCGAACCCTAAATGCCTTGCCCTCGCACAACCTATAGTTACCATTCCCACGTTGACTGATGTGCCTACTAGCCCAATAGTCCCTACCTCTACAAAGGCAATAGGATAGATTTAATTTTTACAAGATCGTCCCATTCCTCCTGTATGTTATGATAAAGTATTATTTACCTATTTATAAATTTTAGTTTACCTCTGATAATTGTTTTTCTTGAAGAATTATAATATTAGTTATAACTTCATTAACTAATTTTTTTATAGCAGGTTTTAACAATAAGCCCCTTTCAATCATTTGGTAGGTGCTATTCCACCTTATTTCACAATCCAATTGGTTTTAAAAAATTTATAGGAGGATGTAGTCAACTACATATATTTTTTAATAAATTTAATTTTTTAGGAGAATTACGTATCATCCTAATAATGTTTCGTAGTTTTAATTTTAAAATTTCTTTGGATATTAAATTAATAACATGAGCAAAGCATAGAATGTGCCCTATTTTTATTGATGGATATTTTAAAGAAAATGTATCAATAAATGTTTTATTATTAGTAGCATTATCTAGAGTTATATAAAAAATTTTATTCTCCAAATTATAATTTTTAATTATTTTAATAAAGGCTTTAAATATGTTTTCACCTGAATGTTGTTCATTTATTGGAGCAACATCCAAAATTATGTTATTTATTTTAAAATTATCATCAATAAAATGGGCTGTTAACCCTAAAAAAGGAACCTGAGTTGGGCTAGTCCAAATATCAGATGAAAAATTAATCTGACTTTTAGTTTTGGATATTTTATCCTTTACCAACTGTTCTTTTTCTGCAAATGTATTATACATATGCAATTTAATAGTATTGGAGCATATTGATTTTATAGAAGAATCAAGATCATTTATAAAATTTTTAAAATCAGATGAATTAACAATTTTAAAAGATAAATTATTATTAATAAATAATTTTAGTAAGTTATCTTTATAATTAATTTTTTTAGATAAAGAAAAAGGTGATATAGGCTTTAAAAAAGTGTCAAATTTATTACTGTTTTTACAGAGATGTGAATGAAACCTATTATAATGATTAATATGAGGCGATGTTGTTTTACCTTTGCATTTAATAATGCTCCTGCAATGATTGCAAGCAGTCTTTTCACCATTGAGTTGATATTGATCCCATATAATCCCTCTTTTTAGTGAAGAAATTTTGTCAACATCAACCATAACTATTACATCAGAATCATTCTCCTCTAACATAATTAGGCTAGCTAATAATATTTTATTATAAAGATATAATTTATTTTTATATACCTTTGGTTTGTATATATTTTTATATACTTTTGGTTTGTGTAATTTTTAATATAATTAATTTTGAAAAAATACGGGAAATTAAAATTTTTGCTAGTCTTTTTATAAACACATCACCTGTCAGATTGGCAGGTTATCAAATAGAAATGACAAATGTTAGATTTATTTTAAAAAAAGCAATTTATTAAATATTACGAATAATTCGTTTTATTCGAATCGAATAAATGATTATTCGTATTCGGATAAAACAAATAATTTATTATTCGTATTCGTAATTATTCGTTTCTATTCGAATTATTCGAATCGTAATATTCGAATTTTTTTTGAATAGGCCTACTGGATCCTAAGGATTAGAGAATATCTTATTGGGATTAAAAACTTATAAAAGCTTAAAACAAATTTAAAATTTTCATAATTTTATTTTTTATGGAGTAAAATATGATGGCAATGTCAATTTATTGCTATACCCATAGGTTTTGAACATATTTCTAATATCACAAACTTTTAACTAAAACAAAGTTTAAAAAAAAAATTTTCCTCGTGGACTAAAATTAAATGTCAGTGCCAATTTATTACTAGACCCTAAGGTATTAGAACATCTTTAATATCATAAACTTTAACTAGGCTTAAAACAAAATTTTAAAAATTATTGTGCCCATTTATTACTAGACTCAATGGTTTTAGAACTTCTTTCTAGTATCAAAAACTATTAACTAGACTTAAAACAAAGTTTTAAAAATTTTATTTTTTTCCTCGTGGAATAAAATATAATGGCAGTGCCCATTTATTATCAGAATCAAAGATTTTTGAACATTTTTCTAAAAAAACTATACCCGGATTAAAACTAACGAGTTTAATTTTCTATATATTTTGTTTCCCAGCGAGCCTATCCAGTAATCCAATTCATCGGGCTGGGTCCGCTTATGAGGCCCATTGGGTCGGGTCTGATCTATGTCTAAAGATGTGCGCGGGTTTAAACTCGTTTTTTCGGCTCAAACCTTGCTAGGTTGTCGGCCAAACCAACCCGAGCCAGTAATTTAACAACACTAGTCCAGACATTCAATATAAAATCTATCTCAATAAAATAGTAATCTACCAAAAATGATTTTCTACAGAATAATTATCTTAAAATCTTCAAAATCATTTTCTTTAAAATCTTCTCTATTAACAATTCTCTACAATGGTTTCTCTATAAAGATGTGGAGCCATAAGATATAAATAATAATATTCAAATTAAAACCTATTTCCCCCCAAAAATTGGTTTAATATTGTTTTTTTCAAGTGAATAAAAATAAGAAGACTCGTTTGTTTACAGCATTACATTAGTAATGATATTAGTTACTTTCAAATGTATCTAGTTAGATTGTCGAAAAAATAATTAATTAAATAGCAGTTACCTTACTTGAGATGTATCTAGTTATTCACACAGTTACTAATTTTTTCAAAAATTATGTTAATTTATGATACAAGCTAAAAATTTATCGTCGCAAAATATCAATTCAAAAAATTTGATATTTCAAGTGTTTGCATAAAATTTTATCGTCTGCTTACTAGTTGTATTAATTTAAAATTCTCATAATAGCTTAAAAAACTAAGAGATACTACTTGATTTTTATTGAATGTGGTGGTGGGTATAGAAAATAAGATATTTCTCATAATCGAATGCAAACCCTCACACTTTTGATCTGACCCGTAAGGATATAAGGGTTTATGGTTCGGTTAAAAATGATAATATCGGTTTGGCTTTAACCATCAAAAACCGGTCCAAACCTTTTTGCATATTAGAATCATGTAAAAAAAGAGCATTTTATAAATTTTATCACTATTCTCTAAATATAATAATGAGCCATATAAATTTCATATAATTAAAGACCTCTAATTATACATCATTCACTATATTATTTAAATTAAATGTACTACTTTCCGAACAAAAGTATCTTCTTCAATTGATAAATTTGTTGGCACCACACTTTCTAAAAATAAAAGGTTTCGTTTATTAATAAGTCTTAAAGGTGTTTTTTTCTGTCATCGTCAATATAACTATTTTTAATAGTCGAGATAATTTTTTATACAGGTGATGTCAAAAAAATATCTGCATATTTTTAGATTCGTTATAAAATTTGAAGTTCAGTGATATAAATAACTTTATATTTTATTAAAAAACCATAATCTTTCCTATATTTGAAAAAAAAAATAATATTGTTGGCACTAGAAATCCATTTAAGTATTTTTTGATTCGTTATAAATAAAATTATTTTTTATTAAAATTTTTTAATCTCTTAGCGATTTGAAGCACCCCAATTTTTTTTACCATTGATGACAAAAAACACATCCAAGCATTTTTAGATTTTTCTAAAAATTTGAAGTACAATGACATAAATGACTTTATGTTTTATGGAAAATTTTTAAACTTTTTTTGACGTGACAAAGTATTTTTTTGAAACCATTGTCCAAAAAAATATCTTATAAGCATTTAGATACATCATAAAAATGATTCAAACAACGTTTCATTAAAAAATAATTATGCAGTATTTTGACAAATAGAATTTTTTTATTGAGAGCTCATGTAAAAAAATAACGATTAAAAATTAATATAATGCAAAAGTAGTAAATATATAAACATTTTAAGCGTAATAATTAAGATTAGTCTTCTTTTTAGCTTGAACCTCTATTATAGCATCCATAAAATCTTCGTGAATTAGTTCAGTGGCACCCCTTCTTAAAGCTATCATACCAGCTTCGATGCATACTGCTTTACATTGTGCACCATTAAAATCATCCGTACATCTTTCGAGTATTTATACAACAATGTAATTTAATTTAGATACATTATTTTAAAATCTAATAAATGAAACGAGGCCAAAGTTCAAGAGAGAAATAATTAAAGTAGAGATAGAGGATAATTTTATCAAAAATAAAGATTTGAACTTGAAAATTATTCCATTATATGAGTTTCGATTTCTATTTCAAATAAGAAAATAAAATTTGAGAAGAAAATCCCGAAAAAAGAGCATCTTTGGATATTAGTAGACGATGCTTATTAGTCGTGAAAAATATTCATAGTAAACAGCACAGTAAAATGCTATCAAATAAATAAAATGTTTGCAAAAATTTGCAGTACTAAATTATATATTTTTTATAAAGGAACGCACAGTAAAACAATCTTTTGTTTCCCCGCTTGTAATATATATTATAATATAATAATAACGTGATACTATATTAAGAATGGGGAAAAAAATTGTCTTGATAAGGCCAGTTTTTAATTTCCTTTAAAAATCGGTTAAATCCCAACTCAAACAAGTCATTAAAAAAGAAATAATTAAATACTTAGTGAATGTGATATATCCTTCGAACTTTATTTATGCAAAGCCATCAAACTTAATATTTATTAAATTAAATAATACCTGGCTAGCTCCTCGAAATTGACCTCGTTTTGAACGTTCATTTTACGTGAGTGGATTTGCATTATACGTGTCCTGGCCTCTTCTGTAGGCATGGGGAACTCAATTTTCCTGTCTAAACGGCCAGATCTTAAAAGAGCAGGGTCTAAAATGTCAACCCTGTTGGTAGCTGCTATCACCTAATGGAAAAATTTAGGTTTGTGTAAGAAAACATTTATATAAATGTATAAAAGAGTAGTTCAAACAAGGTTATTTAAGCTTCCATAAATATTCAGACTCAAATATCAAGCAAAATGTATATAAAATGGTGAATAAACCTTAACGTCTGAAGAAGAACTGAAACCATCCAATTGATTAAGTAATTCTAACATAGTACGTTGGACTTCCCTGTCGCCAGCCCTTTCACTGTCAAATCGTTTAGTGCCTATAGTAAAGTGTGATTCATGTAAAAAAATAAGGTGCTTTTTGTTAATTATAACTCATGCATTTGAAGGTGCAAAATTCGCTCCCTAGATGCACCAGATGTTCAAGAATATTTTATATAAAATAATTAGAAGTTCATACAAATTAAAAAATATTTTCATAATGCATAGTCACACAACATTACAGCTTTAAAATTTAAAAATAAATCCACTAATATTGTTTTTTAATAATGCTTTAAAATAATCATTAATTTGATTAACAAACATTTACCTATAGCATCAAGTTCATCAATAAATATGGTAGTCGGAGCTTTTTCTTTAGCCAAAGCAAATGCATCCCTAACCAACTTTGCACCGTCACCTATTTGCAAATGTAAAATATACATAATTTTCATCAGTATTTTACAATAATGGTTTAATTTTCCATCTTAAATAAAAGAGTAGATTATCTTTGTTAAATTTGATAAGAACTCACTATATATTTATTTCATTTTCCTTGAATTCTCGGTTATATAAATTCAAATATAAATGTTAAAATATACCAATAAACATCTGCACCAATTGAGGTCCAGCCAACTTTAAAAAAGTTGATTTTGACTGAGCAGCACAGGCTCTAGCAAGTAGCGTCTTACCAGTCCCAGGGGGTCCATATAGCAAAACACCCTTGGGTGGCTGAATACCTTATTATTTATAGATATTGTGGTCAATTTTACAATTGTATTATTAAAACACAATTATATATTAGTTTTGACTTAAGTACACTAATCAAAATTGCAATTTAAATCGTTGTATAAATCATGATTTAAACTAATTTCTTGTTATGTTTATATTTTAGTAACTATTAGTTTTTTTCCAAATACAACATCTTATCATATCTCATTTTACTAAGTTTTATAATCGATTGATAAATTTTTATTGCAAATGATTTGATTTTATATGTTGCATTAATCCATCCTGAAATTATTCCTTTGACATAATAAATTACAATAATTTATTTTTTTAAATTGTCAAGATTAAATATCAAAAGTGTGTCGTATATGATAAATATGTATACTATTTTTTGATAATTCTATGATTAATTCAAATGCAGTTCAAAAATATTAATAATTTATTGTTAACATTATGGTAAAATACTTTTTAGTCAACTCACCATCAACTAATTTAATTTAACATTCATAAATTTCGCAGGTAAATAAAATAATATAGTGTATTTTTACCTTTCAACCTAAATAAAATGAATGCATCATCCATTAATAACTTTGCCTTAGGAGTAAATTATTTTCCTCCAAGGTATATTTTAAAAAAAAATCACTTTAATCCATCCCTGAGGATCCTGATTTTCCAGATTAACATGATATTAAATGATAAGTCCCTTTAAGATGTTGTCAATACGACTTTTTTATTATATTTATGGTTATAAAATATATATTTCTCAATAGATATATTTTATATATAAGTGGCCAAATACATACAACTATATCTGTGAAGTAATATAACCGATTTATTTAGGTCTGAACTTATTGCAAAAATTGTCAATTCTATAAATTCGTAAATAATTGTGAATTATATTCATATTTTTTTCAAATAACCTAACTTATCGAACCTATCCTTGTGAGTAACTGGTAACACAATGGCCTCGATCAACTCCTGAATCTGTTTTTCTAGCCCGCCAATGTCTCCATACTGTTCCGTAGGTCTTTCATCTACCTCCATAGCTTTTACCCTAGAATCATACTCAGGTGGTAGAGTTTCTTTTTAGAGATAATTTAGTTAGTGTCCAAGGTGTATATTAATTATTTTAAACTATAATTTCTTATGTAATTTTTCGCTTCCTATTTCCCACTTTAAACGTTTCCGCTAATTTAAAATGTTATAAACAATATAACTATGGTGGGAAAAAGGTAAATCAATATAATTTGGAACCAGCAAAAAATTAAAAATATCAGCCTATGCCAATAAGGTCCTGTCTAGAGGATTATTGCATCTCTGATTAAAATTATAGAAAATCTAAACCATTTTACCTAAATTAAAAAAAATAAAACCAAGCACTTACCTAAGATAAGATAGCTATCCTTGTTGACACCCACCAAATCCCCAGGGGTCAATTTTTCCACATCTACCAATCCAACTATTGGTAAAAAGTAAGTCTGCCTGGTCGAAGTTTTAATGACTGCACATTTGCCCTTCCTTTGAGCGTCGAGATCAACATTTGCGCCTTCTTGCTCCATCAAGTCCTCGGCAAATTCATCGGCATCTCTGTTAGGGTCCACATCCAAAAGCTCGACAACATTACTCACCAAGTAGGGTAGGGTTTTGCTTACTTTAATCTTTTCGGCGTTTTCCTTTATCTTTTCCTTTTGGTTCTTAGTAAAAATGAGGAGAAGTCATTAATTTTATGATTTAAATATAAATTTTCAAATTTAGATAATAATTTTTTTTAGAAATTTTTTAAAAAAATAGTAAATTATGTTTGATATCATTAAAATTCTAAGTTTTTATCATTGATAAAAAACATGATTTTTGGATGACCCAATTTTTACTAAATTTAGTATATAAACTAAGGTTAGCAAATTTTTGTTTTGGAAATTTAGAAGATATCAGAGGTAAAGGCATAAAAATGGCAACTTTTATGAGTGTCAGTTTTCATTGTAATTAATAAATTTAGTATTATAATAAGATGTATATCTTATATTTCAGAATAAATTTTTTTGATCGGACCTATTTTTAAATGACAATTTTGGGTAGAATTGGACTTCGATCTCTGAAAAAAAATCTTGGACAAAACTTATAATTTTCTCACAGATTGGACCTGCAAAAATAAATCTAATAGATTCTATTTAATATAAATTTATTTATTTTATATTCTGGCTACTAGTGTTGCTAAAAAGCCCAATTCAGGTTGATTTTAACAACCAGCCTGATTAAAATTATAACCAAAATAACATTATGTAAGCCTAAAGATTTTGCACATAGCTGGCAGAAATATTTTTAGACATCTATTTGCCAAATCTCAATGCTTATATAATATTATTTTAGCTAAAACTTAATCGAACCATTTTGAAAAATTGACCCAAATAGGGCTTTTTTAACAACACTACTAGCTACCCCATAACATTTTGATGTGGCTTGTGGACTGATTTGTGCAAGTTTTCATACAATATGGCATAGACACTTTTATTAATTGAAATTAATCGGTAAAAGAACTTATGCCATTTTATATTAAAAAGATTTATCATCATATTATATGAAGTAATTAAAAATAAATATGTGGGATCTATTCAGCCGAAAGCCTAAAGACACTCCAAAGCTTCATCCACAGGACAGACATAGAAAATGTCATGATAGATGCCTTTTAAATCATATATTATTAAAAAATATCATATAGGAACATTATTAATTGTTTTAATAAGTAGCATATAAGTCATCTATAGTATAAAAAATATAGCTCATTTTTAGTTTTTATCAATTTTACCTAAGAAGTTGTAAAGGTCCATCTCTAATTTTTTTTATATAGATATAGAATGGTAGTAGTAATGTGTTTAAAATTTAATTAAAATTGGAGCAACCCATTTTTCTGTATGAGGGTTTTAAATATTGAACAAAGGATGCCTAAAAATTTTTTAATTTATTTTCTTAAATAAGTATATTTACCCTATTTTAATATTAAGTATATTTATTCGATAGTGTCTGTGTAGTTTAAATCAATCATTAATTAAATAAAAACCAACATTCAGAAAAGTCATTTTTATGCTTTGACTCATGATATATCCAAATTATAACAGCTAGTAGGCTGAAATTTTGCCCAAATATAGGCTACACAAATCTTTGGGATTGTACAAAATTTTGTAAAAATTAAAAGGGGTCTACAAAATTTTTATTAAATTTTTCACTTTTTAAGATATATTTTTTTTCATTAGCTTTCTTACTATTTAATTAAGCTAAACTAAGATGTTTAATATTTTAAATCAGTTATTTTATAATATATTTTGTAAGCCAAAATAACAGTACTGGTTTTTTTAAATTATTTTTTTATAGACTATACATATAAAATTTATTTTGAACTTTGCCCAATATATTAATAAAATCTTCTTTCAAAATAATTTAAAGCAGAGTTGTGAACCCTTCAATAAAACAAATGGTCCAGGTCCATGTTCAGAGATAAAAAAAAATTCAAAAAAAGATCTAGGTCTAGGGTTTGGAGAGCATAAAGAAATATTGATTCAATATTAATAAAATAATAAATTTTATTTCATTTTATTTTAATACTCCATATAAACATTATTTACTAGTAAAAAATTAATTTATATTAATTTAAATGTTTTATTCAATTAAACATGTTCCAAGATCTCTTTTTTAAAATTTCGGTGCAAATCTGACAATATATATTCAAAGGAAGAAAAGAGAGTCCTATGCTGACCAAAATTCTATATATCTTAATTAAATTTAAATTGATTATCTAGAAAAATTGATTTCATTTTATTTACTTGATTGTATGTTTTGTTTCATTTTTAATTTCTAAAATTGATATAAAAACAAGATAAGATAGGGAACATATTCCTATTATATTATTAGTA
Source organism: Gordionus sp. m RMFG-2023 (assembly GCF_954871325.1). Lineage (NCBI taxonomy): Eukaryota > Metazoa > Nematomorpha > Gordioida > Chordodea > Parachordodidae > Gordionus > Gordionus sp. m RMFG-2023. Next base: position 40,725,558 of record NC_088777.1, on the reverse strand, counting down.
TTTTAAATTAACATTTTTATTAAAATTTTAACTAAAAAAAAGATGGCAAAAACTGAAAATTTTCAAAAATGTGTAGAAAATGAAAAATGATTTCATGGAAAAATCTTTTTATTTAACTTTAAATTTTTTATATTGAAATTTTTTGGTACACTCCTCAACTTTTAAAAATGGCCTAGGTTAGGATTTAAATTGAGGTCACATCTTTGATTTAAATAATTTTTTTATTTCAAACTCAATTTATTTTACTTATGCCCAATTATTATCAAGTACAGTAATCTATAAGAGGAATAAATCAAAATCAAATTGGGAAATAAAATTAGAGAGAGAGTAAGTTGTAGTAAAATAACCAGATTTTTCCTATTTTGTTGGTCCAGAGAATAAAATATTTATAAAACATTATCATCAGGGCTCTAAATGTTTTCCCTGCAAAAGATGATTGATTTAAGCTTTTTCAAATAGTCCATTAAGATCACAGGTTTTATTCATAAATTGATTTAAATTAAGTTAATATATTTTTAAAAATAGTCTAATTTAATATTTTTTTTAAATCATTAAATCTTTTATAAAACTAATAAACCCATTATTATATTATGTGTTAATATAATATAAGTATACCAATAAAACAAATAAATAAGGCGCTTGTATTATTATACCTGCATTTCATGAGTTAACCTTGTAATCTCACTTCTCATAATTCTTATTTCTCCTTCCAACAATCTGGTGCGTGTTATTACATCCTGAGTAGGCATTGCCAAAATCTATTATATTTATAAAAAAAATTTAATGTATATATTCTTATATTTATTACCTCTTTATCCATATCTGGATCATCCGTTATCGGTTCTTGGATAATTAGTTCTGACATGTTTAAAAAAATAAGTAAGATGTCAATGGATCGAAAAACTTATAGACATGTTTCATTCTATAATAACGATTAGCACACATAAATTTATAAATAAAATTTGTGAAACTTATCCATTATCATATGTTAATAAAATTAGGTTCTTTCGCTGAAGAAAAAGAGAGTCCTTCTCAAATATTTCCTCGCTTTGATCTTATTAATAAAATCTATTTTGATTGGAATAATATTTATGTAGTTAATGGTATAGAAATCTTATTTATTATTATTATTTATTATATAGATCATAATTTATATGATAAATATGGAGAAGTTTATATTAATCACCAAATAATGGACTTTACAATTTTTCAAAATAAAATTTATGTATTAATTGAAAATAGTATGATAGTTGTAAAATATCATGAGTACATGGATAAAATAAGAATGCCTCAGAATAAATTGACTAATATATATTCAAATGAACTATTTATAGTGTTAAAAAATGATAGGTAACTTAATTCTCTCATAATTCTGATAAAAATTAGTGGGATATATATTTTTCATAATAAAGATGAACTAAAACTGAACAAATGTCAATTTATTGAAATAATTAAAGTCAAAGATATATCCATAGGAAAGGAACATATATTATTATTGACAGACAATCTTAATTTGTATTCTTATGGAAATTCAAGGTGAGAGTTTAATAAAAGTAATATAAAACGTTATTATAGACATGGTGAATTAGGTATTGGGGATTGTCAAAGTTCTGATAAATTATATCTAATTGATGCTCTTTCTGGGTTAAATATTGTTAAAATATCTGCTGGTGGATGGCATAATATTGTATTAACTGGTAAAATATTTTATTATGACATTTAAAATAATATGAAAATCTTACAATAACCATTTAATGGTATTACAAGCCTTATGCCATTAGCAAAATCTTCAGGCTTGCATGGGGCAATTTTAAAAATTGGGCTTTTTAACAATTCTACTCGATTGTATTTGATATTGATTTATGAAGAAAACTGATACATTTCAATACAACATGATTAAATGTTAATTATTATTTATCAGTAACAAAGCTTTATAATATTCAATAAATATACAATTAACTTTCACTATTTATGAATAATTTCCTATATAATTTTTTTAGGAGTGATTTTTAAAAAAAAAACTATTAACAAATACATTCAAAGTTTTTATTAAGGAGACATCAGAGACCTCTCTGAACTAGAACCCTTTGAATTTATATAATCAGGAACCTTTTTTAAAAAATAAGGTTCAAGAGTTTGTTTTATTTTTTTAAAAAAAATTTTAATTATAAAATTTGAACAATATTAAAAAATTAACATGCAAAATAGATGTATAGTAAAAAATAAATATTTAAAAATGTAATTGTTTTTTTTATTTTAGTCTATCCATTTTATGTAAATAAATTTTTCCTGAACCCACCTAAACCTGACCCTGGTTCAGAGATATTTCTTAACCCTTTATTTAGAAAGTGGGTTCACAGCCCTGATTACTTTCTTAATTTTTTGAGAACCAAGCCTACAGTAAAAAAAATTTCCTAGGCCCTGGCCTGGTTTATATTTAATGTTTAAAAAAAAATTCCTAGCCAATAATAATTTACAAAAATTTTTCCCAAACCCATATCCAAAAATTTAATAAATTTCATGAAAACAAATAATAGTGTATTTAGGCAATCATTTTTTTTATAATACTGAAATTTATTATTATTGGAAAAAATAAATGCAATATTTTTTTAAGTTAGCAACTGTTTTAAATAAGCTAAATTTAAATTAAAAAAATTTAGGCCAAAGTCTATTAAAATAATTTCAAAACTCTGGCCCATATGTCACAATTAAGATGTGAAAAAACATATTTTTATTCCCAAATATTCCATCTTAATTTGCATAATATTATAGTATTCCATATGTTTAAAACCAATAAGGATAATAAATATCTAGTGGTGATTTTTAAAATGTGTCTACTTCTAGTGTTCCATATGTTTAAAACCAATAAGGATTATAAATATCTAGTCTGGTGATTTTTAAAATGTGGCTACTTCAAAAAATTGTTCTATTTTATTAATTTTAAATAACAAAATGTTCCATATCTATTTTAAACTTAAATATTTTTTTATCTTTAAATAAGATTTCTTTTTATAAATTTTTTGAATATGGAACATTTTCATTTTATTTTTTGAAAATAAGATTAATTTTTTGTTCCATATTTATTTTTTTTAAAATTATAAAAATAAGATTTCTGATAATATTATTTTAGGGTAGGCTATGATAAGACTTAAATATCATTCTAAGAAATATCAATCAAATAAGTGTTTTTTGATTTTTAAAAAGGGTTCAAAAGATTTATCCAAAATAATAGTATGTAAGCCTGGAGATTTTCCTCATAAATGGCAGAAAGGCTTGGACCTCTATTTGCTAAATCACGATGTTTACATAATATTATTTTGGCTAAAATCTTAATCGGACATTTTTAAAAAATCGGACCGTTTAACAACATCACATCAGATAAAAAAAAATATGTGATATTAATAAAAAATATACATAAAACTTTCATCGAAATTTTATAAATTCGATACAAAAAATGCACCAAATATAGTATCGCAATATCTTAACAACTCTGCTATAACTAATTCCAATTTTTTGGTGACCACTAAAATAGCCATTTTATTTAAATGGTAATTATTATATATGGATAATGTCAATCAATTCTATATTTTTGTTAGATTTTGTTTTTTAATATTGAGTAAAAAAAATAATATTGATAATAGAATAGAGGTCTGCATTGGGCGGATTTTTAGCCCGTCCGCCCATATTTTTGGCGGGCGTGGTCGGGTTTTTTAAAATATTTTTAAAATTGGGCGTTAAATTAAGTTGTAGAGTAATGGGCGGGTAAACTTTTAATATTTTTCTGACGAAATGAGCAGAACAAACTTCAATTTATTAAAAATAATAGTTTTACTTCATAGTATTTATTGCATTTTATATATGTTTATTTAGAAATATATTAAAATAAAAAAATAAAGAGCCAAACCAGCCATTAAAATAATTTTTAAGCATTAGGCGGGCGGGTTAAACAAAATTTATAGATAAATGAAGGGCGGGTGAAATTTTTCATAAAATTATAAATGGAGCGGGCGGATTAAAAAAAATTAAAACAACGAGTGGGCGATCATTTTGGCTAAAAATCCGCCCATTGCAGACCTCTATAATAGAAGCCGTTATATTTTTCAAATTGAATGTCATAAATACTCATTTTGCATGATTTATGACTATTCTAAAAGTTATGTTTTTTCCAAGAATTCAATGTTAACTTTTTAATTTTGCCCATTTTACTTCTTAGATAAAAGGGAGCTAACAGGGGACATTTTTTATTAGTTAAAATTTAAAATGGAATGTATTTGAGTCATGTCAGATCATTTCTGCCAAACACTTTTTAGCGAGACTTTGATCACGAAGGAAATTTAGAGCGAAGGTAATATCGCGAAACCAATTCCGTTCATTTTTTTTCAAGAAACATATACCGAAGACATTATCGTAAACGCATTCTCGCGAGTTTATTTCCGCGAACACTTTGGAGCTAGACTTCTATCACGTCTTTTTTTTCACTACGAATGTATTTAAGTAGTGTCATTAATGCGAGAGCATTGTCGCAAATCAATGAGCATATTAATGCATTTATTAAAAGTAAAACAAAATATTCAGTATATATTTACTAACATAAGTTCTTAAATCATAAGCACAAAATGTTATAAGGATATTTCGTTATTTATAAGTGAGCAAAAGTTGGCTTAAATATGACCTTTATCTGATGTGAGGAAAAATAACTTCACAATTTTTTCCTGATCTCTCTCTCACTCTTAATCTTAAGTACGGTAGGGCATTTTGGGTTCAGTCTTTTTACCCCAATAAATTCACCCCTCTCCATCCAAAATAAATTTCGAAAATGTATATAATTAGCTTTATGCAATTTAAAGTACATTTTAGTAAATAATCTGAAATTCTTAGAATTTTTCCTTACTTATTCGGGATCAAGACTAAAAACATTGAAAGCTAATAGTTTTTTTTACTGATTTTCTTAAAATTTAATAATATACGATTTTGCTAAGTAAAAAATTTAATTCTTAAATTTTTTTAATGATTTTTTTTAATTATTGTGTAAATAAGAAAGATGAATTTTATTTTTTAAATCACTTGTTTTTATAAAAAATTATTTTATCTGAACCCCGGAACCTAAACGTGATACAATGGTTTTTTATATTTTATAAATCTCTATATAATACTAAACCTAAAATGTAAAATATAATAAATGTTTTATATGATATATTTTAAAACAAGTTTCATAGAGATTTGTACCACGTTTTTTACATGCCTTCCCATTATTCTTATTTATATATGTCTGTGTCCTAAATGTTTTGAAAAAAACCTCAAAATTTATAAATTTTTACAAATTCATAAAATTATTAAATATGTCCGAAATCTTCCATTAAAAACTAGATAAGAACATAACCAAAAAAACGGGAATAAAATACGAAAAATAACATACTTTAATATTACTTACTAGTTTTTCATAAAATTTACCTAAAATAAATATACTTTGAAAAAAAATATTTTTTTTTTATTTATATTTTTTTTATTTAAAAATAATAAATATGCGATCGTGTGGATAGGATAGAAATTTTTTGATGTAGTAATAATTCAAAGCTTCATTACTCAAAAGTTTTAAGAATTTCATATCTTTTTCTTTTGAAAATTTTCACAATTCTTTAATTTTATATTAAAAATGGACAAGGTGTGCTATATTAAATGTTACTAAGTTAGGAGTATAATTTTTTTTTTGTTAAAATTTACACAATTCTTTAATTTTACATTAAAAAATGGAGTATATTATTTAAAAATTTTAAAAAGTCGTGTGCTGTATTGGATGCTACTAAATTAGGACTATTAAATCAAATACTTGATATTTGAATAAATATGATATATAAACTGATAATATATAGATATATATATATATTTTAAGGAAAAATATAAATAGTTCTATATAAATTTATATCATTTAAAAATTTAATTAATTTACTTAAATTTAACATATTTTTAATATTACGAAAATAAGAATATTCACATATATGTATATATAAATGAGAGGAAGATTTTCTTCCAGTTCTGGGGATGCTCGCCTTAATTTCACTAAAATCCAAACAATAGTTTATTTATTATTTTTTACTAAAAAAAATAATTAAAATTATGCCAAATGAACAAAAAAAGTATACAATTCTTAAAACTTTTGAGTAATGAAACTTTGAATTATTATTACATCAAAAAATTTCCACCAATATCCAGACGATCACATATTTATTATTATTTTAATAAAAAAAAATTTATAATATTAAAAATTTTCCCGAGTTTCATTAAGTTATTAAAAATTAATATGAATAATAATAAAAATATGAAAAAACTCAATCCAGAAAAATGGAATTAGGAGATATAAAACTTATTGATGAATTGATAAATAATAAGAATAAGTACTAATCAGGCAATAAATATTAGTTTAAAACCTATATATCGCTTTCACCACAGTAAGGATCATGGTTAACGAATTCGTTAATTAATATATTTTTAAAGCCTGGGTTCTTATTGCACGAATTTTATAAAATTAGACTTCGAGGAAAAGCATTGGACAGGGTATCATAAAAAATCCGTTATTTATTAACTAGATGATTTATTTTTAAAACTTTTTTTTTCCAGGTAGAGCTATTATTTTTAATATTATTATAAAAATGATTTTTCGCCCATCAACCATCTATTCAATATATAGTATGAAATTTTGTTTTATAGCCATATCAGTTAATTTTAATAATTAATTAACAGATACAGGCGATATTTATACCTGGGGATGGAACTTAAATGGACAACTTGGGCTATCCGATTCTTGTGAATTTTGTCAAAGTGAATTTCAAAAATTTACTGAAATTGCAAATAATAAAAACAAACGCAAACATGCTTCCAATATTCAATGTCTCCCTCATCCAATTATAATTGGTGACGACGATGAAAACGAGGTTATTGTAAAAGACATAGCATGCGGCTCGCAGCACACGATAGTTTTGACAGGTTTATAAAAATTATATTTTTAATACTCGATATTACTTATTACATCATTGCTTTAGAGTACTATAAAATGTTAATAATTAGTCTATATTTTTTTAAAAAATAATATTATGCTTATAGACAATGATGTTTTATATAGTTGGGGATGGAATAAATATGGCCAAATCGGTGAATATGAAATAGAATTCCCTCAAGAAATAAGGATACCTCAAAAAATGCCATTTTATAACCAAAACAAAATATTGAAACTATATGCGGGATCATGGTATACAATTGTAGAAACTGAAAATTGATTTACTCTTCAAATGTTTTATTTTTAATTGAAATCATGTACAATAATATAAAGTATTGTTTAAACATCGCACAACTTTTATTTATAAAAAAATTACGAATATATTTTTTTAGCTTCTAATGACCACCGTATAATCTTCAAAACTACTTGTCTTGTTATATACTGTATAGCAGTGGTTTTTGGAAGGGGGAATGGAAGTTGACTTTGAAGAATTAAGCAGGGATGTAACACGAGTGAAATTTTCCTACATTTCAATATGTGTTTAATAATCACTATTTTTTTACTAAAATATTTATTAATATTGGTTATTGTTATAATTCCGAACTTACTCAGGGTGTTTAATCAGTATTGGGAGAGCAATTTAAGAATTATAGGTTTGTTAAATCTTTCTTTTCTTTATTAACTCTTTCCTTTGGTTTTATTAATTTTATTTCCAAATATCGTTCGTTCAAAACTAAACTTTTTGAATTAACAATGTATATATATATATAAAAAAATTAAACAATTTTCGAAGAATTAAATATATAAAATTTGCATATTTGAATATATATATAAAATTTATAGAAAAATATTATGTTCAATTTAAGATTATTTACATAGACAAATTACCCCAAAAATATTATCTTCGTCTACCATTTATTTATGAATAATCACTTTTCAAAATTAACATTCGAATTTGCATATACAACACCTCCTTCCTTTAGATCTCCCTTGCCCCCGAAGTGTTCGCTGATTCAACCATATTTCGCATCGGTAAATTCGTCTTATTGTTCGCTGTCAACTCTACACTGGGACAATATCGTAACTTGTGTCCTCCCCCACAAGCCCAACATTCCACTCTCTTTCTTGTGTTATATGGTGCTATCCTGTGAACCCCTCTCGTTGGCGTCTCTTGTAGCCAATCTCCATATCTTTGTTTTGCTTCGTTCCTAGCGGCTTCTACCCATCTGTTGGACTCTTCTGAACCGTCAACCTCTCGGATCTCTATCTTCATTATTTTGTTACCCACTCTAACATAGGAGGCCATCTAAATCAAATACTTTATACACATATATATATATATTCTTCGACTTTCTTCTCTAACTCTTTATAAAATATAACTCTCCTAATTAAGTCTAACATCCCTTTTATTTCCTACAACGTATGATTCTCCTACTACGTCTATCATCACGTTATTCCTTTCCAAATTATGATTCTCCTACTATGTCTATCATCAATTTATTCCTTTCTAAATTATGATTCTCCTACTATGTCTATCATCAATTTATTCCTTTCTAAATTATGATTCTCCTACTATGTCTATCATCAATTTATTCCTTTCTAAATCTTCGTATATTTCTCATTTCTCTCTAAGGCCTTAAGCTTCTACACCTTACTTGCTTCAGGTGCCTTGTAAAGGTTCCTTCTTGTCCTTCAATCTTTACTTCTACTTTTTTCTTTCCTATATTTTTGCTTATTACCCCCTTCCCCCATTTAATAGGCCCATCAAACAACAATACCCACACCAAACTTCCTACTGGAAATCTTTCACTCTCTGCTTGTTCTCTCCTTATCACTTTTTCCTTTAAAAAATCTAATTCTGATCTCGTCTTTCTTCCTAAAAATATTTCCGCTGGTGACTTTCCTTTTGCTGTTTCCGTACTGTTGTATGCTAACAATGATAACCACCATTGCCCTTCTCCATATTTTGCCTTTTTCAACCAACTCTTTACTAAAGCTACCATTCGTTCAGCTTGTCCATTGCTTCTTGGGTAATAAGGTGGTGATAATAAATGTCTAATATTCCACCTATCACAAAATTTATCAAATGCTCTACCTTTAAACGCTGGACCTCCATCTGATACTATCGTCTTCATTAAACCATATTTGCCTACAAAATCCTTTATCTTGTCTAAAGCTACTCTTGTTGATAAACCTGAAACTTGCTGACAATCTATCCATTTTGAACCTGCATCTACCATGATAAAAAATCTTTTCTTCTCATATTCTAAAAAATCTACGTGTATTCTTTCGCATGGAATGTCTGTCTTTGGCCATTTATCTTCCTTATTCTTTGCTGGAACATTAGCCCACATGTTACAGGTTTCACAGCTCCTTGTTAACTCTTCTATTTCCTTATTCATCTTAGGCCACCACATATATTCTCTTGCTTTATTTTTCATTCTTTCTATGCCTTGATGACCTGAATGTATTACATCTAAGGTTTCCTTTCTTAATTTATTCGGTATCACTAATCTATATCCTCTCAATAAACAATTGTCTTCTATATTTAATTCACTCTTAACTTTTTTAAACGCTTTATCTTCATTTTTCCATTCTATATCTCCTTTTAAACAAGCTTTAATTCTTATTAATTCTTCATCTTTTTGGGATATCTTATCTACTATATCAAATGTTATAGGTTTTTCTCTTGTATCTATTCTCACCGCTCTTATAATATTACAATTTACATTTTCTTCTTCTTCTATATATTCTAAACTATTGATTACTGGTTCTATGTCTTCAATGTCTTTATTAAACAATCTTGATAAAATGTCCGGTAAGCAATTTTGTTTACCTTCTCTGAATTTTATTTCAAAATCGAAATTACCAACTAAAATTAGCCATTTTTGCAACCGGGGTGAAATCATAAGTTCCTTATTCTCTTTTTTAAATAAATCTACCAACGGTTTATGGTCCGTATACAATAAAAACCTTTTTCCTATCAGATATTCCTTACATTTCGTAAGCCCGAATTTTACTGCTAGAGCCTCTCTTTCTATCGTTGAGTAATTTTTCTCAGTGCTATTAAATCGTCTCGATAAAAATAAAACAGGTTTCTCCACATTATCTATCATCTGCAACAAAACTCCTCCTATACCTTCATTAGAAGCATCTACTGCTAAAATAATATTTAATTTCTCATTAAAACAACTTAAAATCGGCTTCTCTACCATCTTTATTTTCAACTTTTCGAAACTTTTCTCCTGTGCTTCTCCCCATTCAAACTTTTTATTTTTCTTTAATAAATCATACAACGGTGTAGCAATTTCTGCAAAATTTTGAACAAACCGATGATAATAATTTGTTGCTCCTAAAAACGCTTGTACCTCCGCTTTATTATTCGGGGCTCTCATATTTATGATCTTATCTATATTCTTTCCAATTGGCGTAATCTCATTTCCCTTTATAACATGTCCTAAATACTTTATTTCTTTTACTCCAAAAACGCTCTTCTTCAAATTAGCTTTTAAACCATTTTCTAATATAATATTTAACACTTTAACTAATCTCGAATTGTGTTCTTCTTCTGTTCTACCAGATATCAAAACATCATCTAAATAATACATTATTCCTTTTATTCCTTGAAATAACGCCGTCATCGTTCTTTGAAATATTGGCGCTGATATTTTCAAACCAAAAGGTAATCGACAGAATGCAAACAAACCTCTATGAGTTGTAATCGTTAGTATCTTACTTGTCTTTTCACTCACCTTAATTTGCAAATACGCATTCGAAAAATCAATCTTTGAAAACAGGGTGTCTCCTCTTAAATTCGCTAGCAGTTGTTCTATTCTAGGTAGTGGATACTTTTCATTTATTACGCACTTATTAACTGTTACTCTATAGTCTATACACAATCTTAAACTGTTATCTGGTTTTCTTATGGGCACTAAAGGTGTTGCCCATTCACTATGCACTATTGGTTTTATTATTCCGTCTTTTAACCATTTATCTAATTCTTTATCTATCTCTTCTATCCAAGAAAACGGTAATCTTCTTATGCCGCAAAACTTAGGCCTATAATTTTCTTCTAATCGTATATCTACTTCAAAATTTTTCAGAGTACCTAATTCTTCTTTAAAGACTTCCTTATACCTGTTCAAAATAATCTTTATTTCTTTGTCAAAAATATCTTCAACAACATTCTGGTCTACCATATTATTAATTTCTTGTTTAATTTCGACTGAATTTACCTCTATAGTCTTTATATCTCTTGTTTTCTTAATTTCTTCTAAGTTGCTTCTATATTTAATCAAAAATTCTGGTGTTCGATTTTTAAGTTCATCGAGAACTATCTCTTGATTGACTCTTAAACAAGGTAACTCAGTCTTCTCTTTAACCTCACTTCTTATTATCTCTTTAGTTGTTTTGTTGTTCTCTTGTATATTTTCGAATAAAGACCACCACTTATAATCCGGTCCTATCTTCTTAATGTCATTCCAACCTAAAATTGGTTCCGTATTTATTGTCGTTATCCATAACTTTATTTCCTTCTTTATATCTATCAATTTTATTATATAAAAACCAAGAATTTTAATCATGCTCCCATCTATCTGTCTCACCTTTATTTTCTTTGTGATGAATCTATCTTTTGAAAAATATTTATTAAATTCTTTTACACTCATTAAACTAATTTCGGCTCCTGTATCTAATAAAAAGCTAATTTCCATTTCACCTATATTTATTTTAATCCTAGGACATCTATTTTTCCTTATAATATTTTCCAACTCCATCTTGCATATGTTTTCTGTTTCGAAATTTTTTTTATCATTTATCTTATATTTATTCAAATATTCTAAATCATTTATATTATTATCATTTATTCCTAATTTACAATTAAATTTATAAAAATCAGATATACTATTACTATTATAATTTATATACTTATTCTCTCTTTTATATAGTCATCTGTTACATGTTTCCTGAACATGTCCTTTTAGTCCACATTTTAAACATATTAAACTATTATCTGCAAAACTTCTACAATTTGTTACTAAATGGCCTTTCCGTCCACATCTCGTGCAATTTAAATGTCCAGTTAAATCACATTGCCTCGAAATGTGTCCGAACTTTCCACAACTGTAACATTTAATTGTCCCTACATTATTTATTTGACTTATATTACTTTCTTTTCTTATAGCGTTCTTTATTCTTTCTAAATCTTTATTTTCCAATCTTATTACCGAAGTATTTCTACCTATTATTAATCCTATCGAGAAACTTAAAATTAATAACAAAATTATAATTATACCTATATATTCAAAAACTAAACTTAATAAATTAATCTGTGTAATATACATTATAAAGTACTCAATAACCACTTAATTAATAAAATTTTAAATAATTTAAAAAAATTGTATACATATAAAATTACTACTATCATAAATAAAAGTAATAATAATTTATATACCATAAAATAAATCTGTTTTTACCTTTTAATTCCTACGTGAATATCTAAAGGTCCCTGATTTACTTCGGTCCAAATTGTTATAATTCCGAACTTACTCAGGGTGTTTAATCAGTATTGGGAGAGCAATTTAAGAATTATAGGTTTGTTAAATCTTTCTTTTCTTTATTAACTCTTTCCTTTGGTTTTATTAATTTTATTTCCAAATATCGTTCGTTAAAAATAATAACATAAATTTCGCAGAATCCAAAATTATTCAAAACTAAACTTTTTTGAATTAACAATGTATATATATATATATATATATAAATTAAACAATTTTCGAAGAATTAAATATATAAAATTTGCATATTTGAATATATATATAAAATTTATAGAAAAATATTATGTTCAATTTAAGATTATTTACATAGACAAATTACCCCAAAAATATTATCTTCGTCTACCATTTATTTATGAATAATCACTTTTCAAAATTAACATTCGAATTTGCATATACAACAGATAAATTATAATTGTGTTTTATTTTTGTATGTATATATTCATTCTCAATAATATAATAATAGTTCAACTCAAATAATATACCTGAAGGAATTTTTCTTAATTAGCAGAAATATATTTAGGGTTTAAATATGTAATAAATTAGATAAGGAGTAGAGTAGGATTAGAAAGATATGGGATAGGGTTTGAGGTTAATTAAAGGTTTGAGAGATATATAGTAGGAATCTAGGAAAATAATTCCCCGGGAAAATAATCCCTGTTTATTAAGATATTAAAAATTACAAAATTTAATAAAATAGATGAAAAAAAAATTCCCTATAAATGTATCCATCTCAAATAAATTGTTTAAAAATTTTAAGAAAATCAATTCAAGGGAATTATTTACTAAGAATTATTATTGGGGATTTTTTTTCCCGGGAATTATTTTCTGCTTACCATTAGATAGAGTTAATTCAATTTTTTGTAACAAATCGGATAGATCATGTTATTATAAGCAGTCTAATATAAATTTTAATGAGGGGACAGCAGTCGATTTTGTTAAAGTAGCGCGCTACCTTTTTCAGTAGCCATTGCTTTAGCGCGCTACCTTAAAAAAACAGCGATAGCGGTAGCTCTCTACTAATTTAGAAAGTAGCTACTTTCATATAATAAATACATATAAAAATTAAAATATATTTATAATTAATCCTAAAATCATAATTTTAATTTAATTTTGAAATTTATATTTAAAAATCTGCATTATAAACCTAGTTTTCAAAAAATTTAAATTGTCGACAATATAGATTGAAGATAATTTTGCTATAGATATCAAACAAATTTGGTTCCCATTAAATCGCTAAAAATAAAAAAAACTGGAACCTTGCTTATATCTTATTTTAATCGAGTTTTTTAAAGAAATCGCTAAAAAGGGAAATATCAATATTCCCAAATGATGTTCGAATTATGGGAACAATGATAATTGTTTTCCATTTTAACTATTTTTTAAAAACTCATACAAGTGTTCTTCCTAGCATCTATTAATATTATTTTCTAGTCAAATCAAAAACGCCACCTACTTATAGATGATTTTTTTGAAATAATTAATTAATACTATTGAGAATGCTTTATAGACGCAATTTTTTAAATCTAAAAATACTCAAATGAATCTTTTTGATGATTTTTCTTATATAAAAAAAATACTTAATTTAATGCTGCTTTGCATGCTAGTGTTGAACGATTATTTAGTCATAGCTTATACTTTCTAATTGTTGCTCTAGGATTGGAAGACAGTATGGAAATGTTATTATTATTGAGATAAAATATTTAAAAAAAATTATATATAATTTGAAATTTTGTGGAAATAGAGATATAAAAAAACATTCCAAAGTAGTTTAAAAAGTAGTTTGCGCTACTTTTTTTAAAATAGCGGTAACAATAGCGTTCTACTTTTTAAAGTAATAGACGGCAATTTCATTGAGTTGTACCTAAATTTTTATTATAAAATTTTACAACATGACATCTGCATTCGGCATCATTTGCACACCTGGATATAAAAATTTTACAAAATACTTGTAAATTAATTACCTAGCCTAGGATGTATATTTATACAGATGAAATTTATATATAATATAAGAAATTTTAAAATAAATTTTTAGTATTGATTATCGGTTATTTCCAAGTAAAATACAATCAGTGTGTATTGCTAGTGGAGCTAAGCCCCCTCCCGCTAAATTTCCTTCATTTTAGCCCCATTTTCAAATTTTAAAAAAGAAGATGAACCCTTTAAATTGACTATGACTTCGTAGTCATTTATATTCACTGTAATAGCTATTGCTTAAGTGGTTGTTAGGTTTTTATTAAAACATATAGTCACCAAAATCATAATCATGAATGTTATAATTTGTCTTAATTCTTTCATGTTTTTATCAAGTAATTTTAAACAAATCTATCTTTTAACTTTATTTGATAATAGAAAAACTGCCTGTGTTTGATAATAAAGAATGTACACCGTTAATTGCGAAGCGTTAGAACTGAAAAAATTTATTTTTTATCACTTATTCGATTTTTCACAATTATAAGATTAAATATATTTATATGTTAATATAAACCAATTTTGTGTTATTATTGATAATGTAATTTCATATCTAAGTATTAAGCTATCAAATTTGGCATCTTTAATGCAGGGGCTTCGCTAGACTTTACCATCTCTGTGGGCTCAACTAAAATAATTCCCCCTAATTTGCCCGGCCTTTGGCCGGGTTTTATATTAATATATAATACATTTTTAAGATTTGCTAACTTGGAACAATTATTCTGAATTTCATATTTTGTCATTTATCATATTATGCATCAATGATATATATAACTATAGATTGGCGATTCATTCATTCAATGCATTATAAAAGTGTCCACACATTGTAATCAGCTGTAGCGCCATTTTGTAGTTTGGTTATCCATTATTTGTCAGCAAGAAATATTAATATATAGAAAACAAGTCTACTACGATAATTTAGTTTTAAAGGTTTCGATTTATGATATAATATTTTATAGTATCTTTTATTCTTAAATTTTCATAAGACTTTTTTTATGAAGGTGGACTAGGTGATTATATTTAAAAAATGAATCTAAGACTAACCCACCTTTTAATTTTTTAAAATATAAGATGGTTTAACTTATTTATATCATTGTTATGCATACAAAATAAACTAGCATATAAATATTTAAAATAATACAAGACATTTCTAAATATAATATTTTTAATACAAAATCTATTTATGACAGTATAAAATATTTTCACATGTATAAAAAAATTTTGCGTCTAAAGAATTACAAGTGATAAAAAGGAATACATACATATGCCTCAATTGATAATGGTTTTTAAAAAGCATATAAGGCAATATAATTCTTAGCAATTATATTGCCAAAGGTCATGAAACTAATATAACTATCTGTTACCATTTTACGCAATATAGAATGGACCAATAAGGAAAAATTTATAGGCCTAACCAAATTAATAATTCTTGAAGAAAATAATATAAACGACCAATCCAAATCATAAAATGTGGTAGTTAAAGTTTCCTCTTAGATGACATGATGGAAGCTAGATAAGTAATCGAGAAAATTATTGTGAGATATTATATTTCTAAAAGATTATCTTCCATTTTTAATGATATACCAACCACAAAACAGTTGATCATTATTGCTTATCTAAAATATGCTCCTTAAATTTCATAGCTAAACAAATAATATATGCTGGTTAATTTGCAGTCATAGCCATGATACCCACGATGTTAACAGATAAATTGATAAAACAAGAAAACTATAAATAAGAAGAAATTATGCATAAATATTGAAGCCTTGAGTTATTTACATGACAAGGTTGTCATAATAAAATGAAACATTTTGTAACTATAAAATAAGAGATAGAGTAATATGATGAAAACAATTAGGATTTTATATATTATTTTCGCAACACCTCTAGTTGGTATATTAAATCTTAAAATAATAGTAGTTTATAAATATCAAAAATATGTTCGTATACTCAAAACTGTTTATCAGAGAAAATAGCTTTCCTAAAAACACGTAAAATATGAGAAGAAAAGATATCTAATTTATTACATCCATTGTGGGATGAATAATAAGATGTTTAATTTAAAATTTTTTTAAATAAATAGATGGCGTTAAAGAATTGAATGCAAATATTCCTTATATTTATTATCATAAGCATTTAATAGTAAAACTTATTAAAATATTAATTGTAATATATTATATAACTGTTAAATACATCTGAAGTGGCATTTTACCTAATATATTATAATATATATAATAGATAATTTATAAGCTATATATCTATGTTGAACAGGGTTGCCAGGTCAAAATTTTCAAATTGCGGGAGAAATATGAAAATTGCGGTAGAAAGATAAAAATTGCTAAAAAAATTTATTTGTGGGCCGCCGGCCGGAATTTTGAATTGACTTAATTATCCGCCTATTATTTTTATAAATAGTTTATATTAATACAAAGTCGGTAACTATTTTTAAAAATAAATACGTCTTGATTTATTAGAATATATTAATTTATAAAAAAAAACCAACGATCTTTTTTAAATATAAAAGAATGTAAACAAGATAAAATTTTATTTAAAAAAAACGATTTTAATTTTACAATTAAAAATATATTCTATGTGAATGTCCCGCAAAACTACCGCAATTGTAAATCTACCGTGTGTGTGTATAACATTATAGGGATAGGCGTTTAATTATCATGTATCACGTTTAAATACATAAGAAGGTACTCCAAAAATAGGAAATAATACAGATGAAACTACAGTAGCGGCAATTTTAGTCACTTATCTTGTAGTGCAACATTCACAGAGATAGTTATCATCACAATGTTGGTAGAATCTTTTTCCCATAATATTTAACGACTCTAATATAAATGAAAACTATACTTGTAGAACAAAAATGAGCAAGGCTATCATCAATGTTTTAGGACCTAAATCCATGAGGTCAATTCTTGACGATTTGAAAGATGGGCATACATATGCAATTCTAACAGATGCATCTAATAAGGGAACCTTGATCCTCCGATATTTCAATAAAATTAAAGTCGCTTCAATAAAACTATTAAATTTTTTCCCCTCAAATAGTGAAAAATCCAAAGACATAGCTAACCATATAATGGTAAATATAGCAGATCCGAGATTATCAATAAATTGCATGTCAGCTTTCTAATCTAATAATGCCTCAGTGAATTTGGTAGAAACAGAGTGTATTTACAGAATTGAGTCAGCACAATGTTGGTTGCGATATGTTCCAAATACCCGTCATCGATAGAATTTTAAAATTTTATAAACCTTTAAAAATATATTTGTTAAATAAAGATTATAAAAGCTGTCCTAACATTTTGAAAATTTTTTTCAATAATGAATGGCAGAGGTATATTTAGGAATGATTTTACATATAGGAAATCTACTACATGCTGTTAATGTGTAGTTGCAATCAGAAGAATCTTAACAAAGATTCACAAAATTATGCTGCAGATGTGTTCATCTTTACAGTTAAAAATTGACAATAATTTTTTGGCGCCATTGCTAAAACTTAATTATATTTTATTTGAGGTTTAAATAATAGAACTAAATGTTTACCGTCGTTATTGTGATCTTTATAAAATTCCTGACATGACATATTATATATTTGTTTAACCATTAGCGGGCCTCTAATGTTGTTAAAGCAATCCGATTTCTCTCATTTTTCCAGGCAGTCCTCATCAGGCTAAAAATGCGCTAGGATGAGGCATTAGAATGAGGTAAGGAGCAGACATACTCGCATATTTTTTCCAAGCATGGAGATTTATCGTTATTACAAAAAAATTCTACCTATTTCTCCTCTGCTTTTAGACCATCTAACTTTAAGTATTTTGGCAAATCATAAAAAATAAAGAGAATTACAATCTCCTCAAACAAGGCATCAATGTATTTCAGTATTCTTAATATATTTATTAAATTATAAAAACCATCAATTGATGGTTTCTGTTCCAAGGTCATAATATTTATACATTTGTAAATAGAATTATTAAAATCAAATTATGATTGTAATAAAAATATCTGCTTCATTTAAAATATAATATTTTTAGCAATAGCGCCATAAAATATATTATCAATTTTTAACTGTAGAGATGAACAGAGCTGTAGCATGATTTTGTGAATCTTTTTTAATAAAGTATATTCTGATTGCCTGAATATTAACTGCATGAAGTAGATTTCCTACATGTTAAAAGAATCCCAAATATGCTTCTGCTATTTCATACTCGAAAAATTTTTAAAAATTTTAGGACAGCTTTTAAAATCTTTATTTAAAAAGTATTTTTTTAAGGGTTTGTAAAATTTTAAAATTCTATCTATGGCATGTATTAATGACAACTACCTGATAGGTATATATCACAACAACTCACACCATTCCAAGTCAGACCACTTCACCAACTCTTTTAATTCATTAACTCTTTTAGTTGATGAATTAAATTCGTTAAAACATTTCATCACAATTATTTCGACATCCACAGATAGTACATTCATTGCTTTCTTGCAAGAATTATTATATGGCATATACAGCCATTTATTGTTAATTCATTATTGTGCTGCCTCAATTCAGTAACTTTGGTATTTGCCAAAATTTACAGAGGCTTTATCAGCGCAGAAAGCTGACATGCAAATCATTGATAACCCAGAATCAGCTATATTTACCATTATGTGGCTAGCTACATCGTTGGATTTTTCACTATCCGAGGAAAAATTTTAACAGTTTTATTGAAATATTCTTATTCTTGTTGAAGTAGCGAAGGATCGAGTGAAATGCTTTAATATTTTCCTTATTAGATGCATCTGTTAGAATTGCATATGGATGCCCATCTTTCAAATCATCTAGAATTTACCTCTAGGATTCAGGTACTAAAACACTTGTGATGGCCTTGCTCATTTTTGTTCTGCCACAAGTAAGGTTTGCACTTATATTGGAGTCGTTAATTATCATGAGAAAAAGATTCGACCCACATTGTGATGATATAGCTCTGTGAATGTTAAACTACATGATAGATGTATATGATTTTCGCAAATGTAGTTGCATCTGTATTATTTATTATTTTTGAGAATATTTTTGTATTGCAATCGATGTTGATATACTCCCCTGTACTGACTTATATGAATGGAATGATGTTGATTTATTATTGGATAAAAATAAAACAGGTTAGGAAAAAATTTACAAACTAGACATGTTTTTCGAATAAATATTTAAAATTTATTTTAAAAATATAAAAATAATCAATTAATGTCTCTCAAATTCATTATTTTTATATTAAAAAAGTTAAAATACTTTAAAAAAATATTGCAGGAGAATTTAAAAAATTGCTGTATATTTTTGCGGGAGATTTCCAATTGTGGTAGTTTTGCGGGAGAGAGATGTCTGCTTGTAAACTAAAAAATTGCGGGAGTCTCCCGCTGTTGGGTGGAGACATGGCAACCCTGATGTTGAATAATAACTTTGACCTCTCCTCATTTTTAGTTTAAAATTTGTGTTTTTATAAAAAAAATACTTATTTGATAGATTTGACCTCACCTTATTTTACTATTAATTTGTTTTTATAAAAAAAGTATTTTTGATTTCTTTTTTATCTTGATTGTATATATAGTATAATTATTTTACGAATATATAGATATAATTTTTTGTAATGATTAAAATAAAATTTTTCTATTTTTAAATTTTGTGTGTAAACCTCGTGCAAGTTCTTTGCGTAAACTTACTTTTTATAAAGGACCTTGAAAATATTTTTAGGAAGAGGCAAGGTAATTTAATTTAAAAATGATTAATATAGTTGATTAGTGATTTTGAACTCAGCTAATTACAATATTAAGTTTGTTAATTTTTAATTAATAAATCATTATATTAATTTAATAAAAGTTATATAATAATTTAAATAATAAAAGTCAAAAGCTTCAACTGTTAATGCTAAATTAATATTTAGTGAGTCTGAGTGTTGATATTCTATTTTTATCACAGAATTTGATTGCAAGCTGACATAGTGAAAATATAATTTTTATGTATTAATCTAATCTAATAATTACATTTAATAAAAATTTAGATAATTATATTAATTTTTAAATAATAAAATTAAATCTATATATTACTTAATAGAATTATAAAAGAAATCATTCAGTGGGCAATCAAAAAATTTATTTTTAGTTCAAGGGGATTAAGGAGCTAATAAAAAAAAATTGCTTCAGGGGGCTATTCTAATTTTTCAGTGGGCTTAAGCCCCTGCGACCCCCCCCTTCCCCCCCAGTTACGCCACTGCTTTAATGTATACATATTGTGTTAAAATTCAAAATGATTAAAATATTTTTCCCATTTTGTATATAATCGGGATATTTGCATATTTTTTTTATATATTTTTTTTATAAAATTTGATATGTTTAAGATAATCCAAAATACACAAATCAAATGAAGATTTTCTTTAGGAAACATTTAATTAATATATAAGAAAGAAAGAAAAATATTTTTTGTGTTACCTCTCTACAAAGTTGTGAATATTTACATCTTTACAACTCTTAATAAAAAGTTTTAAATTAATTATTGTAAATAATTATAACGAAATTTGATATAGAGAGAATAGCAACTTATAAGTTATAACAAGAAATATCATATTTAAACCAATGATTTACACCTTACTTTAAAACATGCCAACTAAGATAATCCTTTAAATGAAAGTAGACCCTGCTAAATTCAGATCTATCAATGATGAATAAATTAAATCAGTGAATTGTATATAATCTAATTTCTTTCACTACTGAGAAATGCTTTTAATTTCTTATTTGTAATTTAATATTTAATTTATGAATTGGCGAATTAATAGGCACATGATTTTTTATTTTCCTTTTAAGATTATCCTTTTTATGTAAATTAAACCTGTTAAATAAATCATAATCAATCAATAATAAATAAATCAAATGAGTGAATAGTAGATAACCCAATTTTATTCACTGAGAAATGTTTTTAATTTTTTATTTGAAAACCTTTTAATATTAAATTTATGAATTGCAAAATTAAAATTACACAGGTGATATTTTATTTTCCTTTATTATATTAAATAAATAAACAGATAAATATTTTTTATAAAATTAAATGATTTGAAATTATTTGTAATTATATTTTAAAAAGGCCTTCTACAATGATTTCTAACCTTCTTCATGATTCTTGGTCCTTCAAGTTAGCATTTGCATACGATAAAGGTGTAACATCCATTCATTGCTTTGCTTTTGTTAGGTAAATAATAAGGTTTGGGTTATAACATCATTCAAGTAATCACTTTCTTTACTATCATGCCCTTCCATAAAATTAATAAATCAAAAAAATTTCGGATACCGGTGCTCCCTCTTACTTTGCAGATTGTGTGAAAATAATATTTTGTCCTTTTCTAAATCTCTTCAGCCACCTGGAATTATAAAAACTGTAGATATTTATAAAATTTAGAACTACCTCATCAAATGTGCTGTAAATTTTACCTTTTTCTAGCATAACAAGGCCATTCAGGTTGTAACTTGGGCCCTGTATCTGTAAAAGCCAAATTAATAATGCGACTCTTTTTTCGGAAAGCTAATTTTCTTAGTTGCTAATGATTTATTTATAAGGCATTGTGATAATTTCGATTCTATTCTATACAATGACATATTATATGTCATTGATTCTATATGTTAAATTTTCTAATGACAATTTAAGCATAAAATAATAATATGTTATACGTGATTATTAAGCGCCTAGTCTCAAATACGTTATTTTATAATTTATAGTGCTTATGCCTTCTGTCATTGAAAGTTCAACAGATCTAACTGGATTAAATTAAGTTGGATGAAAAATTAAAAATGATGAGCTCTCTACACGTTTGTGGGCATGCCACATACAGGGATGTGAACCCGAACCCGAATTCAATAATTTTAAATTTTATTAAATGAAAATCAGGAACTTAATCAAAACCGATTTCCTAAAAGGTGTCCGAACCTGCCCCAGGTCCATTTCACCTCGGGTTTAATGAGTTGTCCTAAAATCGGTCTCTGTTTGTTCTGTGGTTTCAAAATGTCCAACCAAACAATTTAAATTTCCTGAACCCTGGTTCGAGTTCACATCCCTGGCCACATGTACTTGACACAACAGTCCACATGTACTTGACACAACAGTCGGAGAAGTGTTATTTACTTCTATAGGCTAAGAAAAGAATATGGGCAAGATAAAAGCCTACACTCATGAACTTCCGTATAATTTATACTTTAAGAGTGGGAGGTGGCTGATTTTAAGTTTAAATTCCCTAGTGTAGTCTTAAATGACTACTATTGATTTTAAGAGATTTAATGTTCATATCAATTGGATTTTGATTTATCCTAAAGGAACAAAATTTAAAATATATTAATTTCTTGTGAAATAAGATGTTCAATTTTAATATTCTAATTAGATTAATATGGCTGAAAAAGTTCGGTAATAACTTTTTAATCTTGATATTCATTATCTTCATTTGTAGCATTAACCTGCACTGGAAAACCTAACCTAACCTCATTTCATATTATATTTTTTTATGATTTGATATTTTCGCTATCCTCAAAAGAAACCCATCAAATTGGGTGTCAAGTATTTAATGGATTGATGTAAATTCAAAAATATTTTCTTAATTAATTAGTGCTAAACTCCAATTCAAAAATCACTGCTTCGCAATTGTCCCATAATAATAGCGTTGTTAACATAAACTTAAAATTTTTCGTATTTAACCGATATTTCGCAATTAACCGATTTGTATTTGGAAAAATATTTTAACATTATACCATTGTAGATTTTAACAAAATGATTTTTTTCGCATTTAAAAATTTTACACTTTGGCGATATGCAATTAAGAGGTTTTTACTGTGTATATTTTAAAACAATAAATTACATTTCATTTCGACTGATCTTTACAACTTTTATCGAGTTTATATATAATATTTTTTTAATAGTTTAATCTAAATAAAATCATTTAAGTAAAATTATTTTTTGTATAAAACTAATATGAAAATTGTTTAATGTTATACAAAAAAATACAAATTTAAATACTTATAAATAAAATAAAAGTTATAAATCTTCAAACTATGCCTCGAAGGCCAAATAGAATAATTATAGATTAACTCGGTCATCTCAAATAAATCCATGATATACAAAACATCTATAAACTTTTCTGATCATCTGATTTCTTATTTTTATTTCAAAGTGTTTGGTAGCTAATCATTACACCTTATATGACTTCAACTAATATAATATTTTTTTAAAGTTACTGTTAAATGCAGTGGCCCCTACACTTTTTGAGCGAATGAAGCAGAATACGCCCATGAAAAGAACCTATCCCCCCCCCCCCTCTTTCGAAAAAATGATGATAATTATGACACCCATAAATTTCAAAAATAATTTTTATTGCATCAATTTTTAATATATAATATAAATAAAATGCAAAAAATATAACTTTATAAATATTATTTTTAAATTAATAATTTAGATAAATTAGGGTAAGAGAAAGCGAAAGAATTTATAATTTCATCAGTATTTAATTGTTTAAATAAAAAATTTTCCATTGATAATATGGTTAAATTATTGAGAAAAGAATCTTTCACGGTACTGCGCAGTCTTGTTTTAATTAATTTAATTTTACTCATGACTCTTTCGGCAGTACATGAGGTTGTGGGAATGGTTAATAAATATTTATATAAAATTCTTAAATTAGGGAAAGCAGAAAAATTTAAAAGTAAACGATAAGGTAAAATAAATGAATAGTTTTTCCAATCTGAATCGTAAGTCCCTGAATTATCATCATCATCAGAAGAAGCTAAATAATGTATTGGTAAAAATATTTTAATTAAATAAATTTACAATTCTCAGAATCTGACAAATCTTTAGATTCTTGAACCTCTAGGTCATGAGTAATAATTACATTCCCCATTTTGGCCATCTTATAAATATTTCTAAACTTCAACATTTCTTCGAAAATTTGACTTGAATTTAAATTGTAAAATTCACAGATATCCTCGATATCTTCTTTAATAATTGATTTTTCTGCCATTCCCTTTGGCGTAAAAAATGATGTTTGATGTAAAATTTCATTGAATCATCATTAAATCTTTCGTTAAACTGCATAATAATTAAATCGAGTGCAGCATAAAACACACCTATTTTAAAGCTAAAAATAATTTCTATATTTAATGATGAAAGTATATATACCTCTCCTTTTTGGATTGTAATGTTTGAAGTCTATAACTTTCAAAATCAAAAGGTAGATTTATCTCCTTCATAAAATCTTGTGCCTTTGAAAAATATCCAAAAATTCAGTGTTATTATCTATTAGATTAAAAAATATTTATATTATACTTCTCAAATTAATCAAGCAATCTTTTGCCAATTGAATTTGATTTATTGCATACCCTATATCCTTCGAAATGGTTTACAATTTTGTACAAGCCAAACTTGTTATCAACAATATTTTATCCAAAACACAAAGTGATAAGATAAAATCAAATTTTTCTATTCTAAAGACTATAACACTAGCCATAGTGGAAGTGGCAGGATCTTCAGAATCCTTTAAATTTGTTAAAGCTGCCCTCAAAGCATCATAAAGTTTAAAAAAATTTACAATAGCTTTATATGACGATAGCCAGCTTCTAAATAAAAAAAAACATTTAAAATTTAAATAAATAAGGAACTATTACCGAGTGGTATTCTTGACGCGTAGAAATCGTTGCGATTTTTTCAGATCATTACACTGAAATTTTTTGAGTACCTCATATCTTTTTACACCATTAAAATAGACATAAATCTCATCTAGTATTCCTAGAACATTTCGAAGTTTTTTAATTGATTGGCATAATTGAACAACGATTAAATTTAATCGATGACAATAACACCAAATAAAAGCTGCCTTTGGCGCCTCTGCTCTAATCAAGGCTTGCACACCATTGATTCTTCCACTCATGTTTGAGGCGCCATCATAACTTTGCCCAACTAGATACTCAAGGGGTAAATTCATCGAGCCAAGTTTGGATATTATATTATGCTTTATATCGAGACCTGTGGTATTTCCCTTACAATATATGTCAATAAGTCTTTCAACAGGCTTCGGCGTCTCACTATTTTCAACATATCTTACTATCAAAGCTATTGCTTCTGATTTCGAAACATCGTATGTGCCATCAACTATGATTGAAAAGCACCTGTTAAATGTAATCTCATTTTGAATTTTTTTTATAACCATATTTTTCATGGTTTCAATGAGAATGTTTATGTTATTATTATATGATAATAGGTTTGAATATAATTTCGTTTTTAATCATTTATTTTTTTTATCCTTTTTTCTTTCTTCATTTTGCTGTGTATACATTTTTAGTATAGGTTCAGAATCTGCAATAAGCTCAATAAGGGCCATCATATTGCCTTCTTGTTGTCTGTTCCCCCAGAAGGCTTGGTTACTAGATATTAAATAAAATTTACTAAACATCGACCAAAATTTCCGTCAATATATTAAATTAAATATTAAGTGGTGGGGGGGGGGGTCTTATTATTACATTTATAAAGCAAAAATCACATGATCATGATGGATGTAAAAAAAAAGTACCCCCACTCAAATTTACTGAAGCAGTTGCTTCGGACCCCCCCCCCCCCGTTGTAGGGGCCCCTGGTTAAATGAGTATAACTTAGCCATTCCATTATCCATCAATACTCAGCTCAAAGCGTTTTTTTTATTTGTCGTTTGACTTAGATGAAAAGATTTAACAGAGCACTTTTAAAATTTAATTGGACGTAGCCTAAAATTAGATGAATAATTTGCTAAAACATTTATTAGTAAAATAACATACCCAAAATGTAAATATAGCGTTTTTTTGAAAACATTTATAAGAAAATCTCATAATTAAATAATATAACTATCAAACACGTCTAAAAAAGCCAGTGCACCTATAAGATATAATTTTAATATTTGGTTATTTCAGAAAATTCTGCTAGAAAATTGACAAAATGTTTTAAACGTCAAAGTTGTCTGTCCAATATCATCACTTTTAAATCGATAATTTGTTGATTTATATTGTGAAAAGATTTTCCTTTTTTAAGTTCGTATCTGAGTTATGATGCATAGAAGTAGTAAGACTTTAATATATTTTCTGCCATATTATGTTTAATTTCTTTTTAAATCAAATAATCTATTTTTTAAATATTAACTTAAGATGAGATTATTTAGATTTAATCAAATACTATTTATTAACTGGCCATCTTGTAGAATAAAAGAGAAATGCCCTGACAGTGTCTCTTAAATTCATTGGAAGAGGGGCCAATTCCTTATCTGGTATTCTTGTATTGATCCATTGGTTTCCTCTAACCAAATTTCAACAATAAAAAATATGAATGATTTAATAATGACTATAAGTGAATTTTTTAGAATAAGAATGGTACCTATTTATTGACCTGAAAAATCAGAAAACCTTCTAATATTTACAGTTGATAGGCCAAAATCCCCACATAGGAAAATCTTGTCTACACTTATGAACTTTTTTATTTTTCATCAACCCACAATGTAAAGTTAATACTCAAGTTAATGTGAAGCACTTGTATGTGAATACTCTAGTGAAAAGATTTTTTGTGCAGTTTAAACTACATAGGGCCATTTCTACTAATTTATATAAATTTCATTAAATATATGCCCATTTAATTTTCTTGATTTAAAAAATTAAATACCTATCAATTTTCTTTAATATCAATTATGCAACCATGTATGAAACAAACAGTTGGGATATAAGACTCAAGACCAGCAGTTTATAGAGTCATTGCAACAAAAGATTCTAAATAAATGGAATTTTGTATCACAAAAAATATATTACCTAATTTTTAAGCCTGGCCCATCCTAAAATTTTTTTTAAAAAGTTTTGCCCAGCCTGGGCCGAATTTATTTAAATATAGAAATTGATTTTTATAATTACTCAAAATAACCGATGTATGTTATATGGTGTCTAGTTTCTATAGATAAAATCAAATATTTTTATTTTATATAAAAAATTCAACATAAAATTGATAAATTTAGATATTTTAAAAAACTTCTAAGGCCCAACCCAGGCCAAATTTTTTTTAAAAAATAGGTCCAGCCTGAGGCCCATTCAGGCTGGTAACGGGCCAAGCCTACTTTTGCAGATCTCTAATTTCAACACTGTTTTTCAAGAAATTAACCATTATACATATATTCTATAACTCTTTTAAGTAATTCAGGGTTGGGTATTTGACTGGGTTTTATGATAGTATTCACTTTATTATATGTAATAACAAATGTACAAAATATATTCATAAACAAATGCATGTTATTAATTTGATGATTCATTCTTGAAATATTGTTTTGTTATGAAAGAGTCGTTTTCTGGATATATTGAATAATAATTTTCTTTTATATTTTTAAATAAAATATGATAAACTTTAGCTAATTTTCCTGTAATAGAAGTTTTCAATTCATTTCGGTTCTTTAAATGAATATTACCTCAAACACACCTATTTCTTTATGAAGAATAAGTTGAACTTGGAAGAGTTAATAAGATATTTGCTTCCCATAAACTGCAAAGTGGAGTAAGTCAATTCCAACAGCTTGATGCCAAAATCTGATTAATGGCTATGAATTCTCTGGCGTTCCATATTATTTTGTTTATCAAAGATACCACTTTTACAGCAAATATTTATTATATCACTTAAGATAGCATGATTATCACCACCTTTCAGAATTCCTATTTCTGTTATCCTATTCATAACTTTCGTCAAATTCTCATGAGATGTTGTCCTTGATATTGGGGATTTAATAAATAGGTAGCATTGTGAGCAGTTGTATTTAGATCATTTTTTCTTATTTCAAACATTTATAAAATTTTTTTCTTCTGATGGAGAAAATGTTGAGTCTTGGCATGATTGAATAATATGCTGCACTAAAGCTAACATCTTATTCTTTACTTGGAACAAAGTTCATCTGTCCCCTTGAATTCTTGACAGTAACATATCTACCGGTTAAATATATATAAAAACTTTAAATTTTCTTTGTTTAACATGGTCAAACCAGTAAACATTTTCTTCAACGATAGACGCTTTTTAGCTCTTTAACAAATTTGTCTATTTTATAGAAGCGGCCCACCTCGTTAAACTAATTGTACTTAAAGTAGAAGATATGGCATGTTGATAGCTCTTGCAGGAAAATATTGCACTTAGTATATTTTTACATTTTAAAAAAAAATGGATATGTGAGAAATTAAATAACTACTCGATCAAGACTTAACATTATATGACTTGTCAAATACTTTCGATCAATGACCTTATTTGACTGGCCAATTGATCAGTTTGATAACCCTGGATTATACTATAAATGTATTAAAAAACCTTTAAAGAGATTAAATAATTAGATTTTGATAATAGTCAATAATGTTATTCGATAAACATGATCGTTTATATCTCACTTCAGTACCACTTTTACTTATTTGGGTGGGGGGGGGGGGGGTAACGACGATGCCCTATAACACTTTTCTATAAGGCACTATTAAATATGATTTTAGAAATATTATATTTGTTGAATATATTTTTAAAATATTTTAATAAAAGCTCCCAAACAAAGCCAGGATGAGCAATGACACTTTCCACTACATTAGTAAACACTCAACTAGATCAACACAAAAAAGGGAGATCTTGGAAGCTTATAGCGGTAGCTGGTGGCACTTTACTAGTAATCAAAGCAGTAGTCTTACCTTTTTTGACTCCCGCCTTACGCAAAATATGCATTCCCTATTTACCTGCCACACAGGGTCAGATCAAAAACTTCGCTCACTTGCTAAAACATTGTAAAGGTCCCCTAGTTGACTTGGGTAGTGGAGATGGAAGACTGGTTTTGCATGCAGCAAAAATGGGATTAGTGGCCCATGGTATAGAGCTTAATCCTTGGCTTATTTTATATTCAACGATTGTTAAGGTCTATCTCAAAACATTTATCCGACTTACCAGTCAAAAATCAGGTAATGTATTTACAGACATAAGGTTTTACCGTAAAAATTTATGGAACATGCCCTTGAGTCAATACAGAACTGTAGTCGTGTTTGGAGTAAAGGAGATGATGCCACGACTTAAGGATAAAATAATAAAAGAATTAGACCAGGGGAGTAAAGTTATAACATGCCGGTTTCCGTTGATAACCCGAGAAACGGATGCTAAAATTTTACCCTATAAGATTGATGACTTAAAATTGATTTTTAAAATTGAAGATGGAATCGATTCTATGTGGTTATATCAGAAAAGTTAATATATTATAATAAAAGTTATTTTTTAATGATATATTATTTGCGTTACTTATTGGTTATAACTTATGAACCTTAAGATAAATTAATAATTATCCTGTATATGTTCTTTTATGATAAGAATAATAAATTTATTTATAAATAAATGTATTAATTAGTTTTTGTAAAATTAAAACGCATTAATTATTTACAACTTTTTTTGTTAAAACGAATTCATAATTGCTTAATATGTTTTTATGATTGCCTATGATTTGTAAAGAAAGCTACGTCTCCACTTCCCATGTTCATCGCGTTTGTATTCGTAGAGTCCTAATCTTGAGTCAAAACCTCTGCTGGCCATCATCAAAGTAGGATTTGTCATCGTAGAACTGTCTTTAGATTCCGCTTTTGGTGAATTTCTACCAGCTCTGTTTTTCATATAGTCACTATCACTAACATTCGGGCTTTCTAGGTCTAAATTGATCTCTTCGTTACTTACAGGTCTAGAATGGAGTCCTTGATTTTTGTATTCAGTTGGTATATTCTGGTTCTGGGTATTCTCTTGGGAGTAATTAGTCTTATTTAAATCTAATGTTATGACATGAAACGGAAATTAATACAATAACTATAAATTATTCTCATGAATTAATGTAAAAATAATACCTTTATAAATGTTAAGCCATATAATTCAAATATGTTGTTGCAGTTTGGAACCTCCGGACCCGTATTTGGAACATTTTTCCCAATACAGTACCACATCTGGACCCAAATTTATTTAGGTTTATGACCCGATTAGAGTCCAAATTTGGTTCAGAAATTTTAGCCATTTTATGATTATTTTCTAACAAAAGTAATAACTGTTCGGTTCAGACTTGATTTATATGTTTTTTTACTCCTAATACATCTGTCCTAACCTGATTTCCATCCAAATTTTTTACCATCAAAACTTTCATAGCTATTTAAAAATTTTACAAAATAAACTAATTATCCGATCGACAGTTTGGGTAATTTATATTTAAACCCGAACTTAGCCAAGATGGAGTCAGATATCTATGTACATTAGAACTAATCCATTCAATCGACCGTGCTTAGGCTTATTGGTATTGTTTCAAAATATACATTAATTTTAATATATTTGGAAAAATCTCTTGATTATATTTTAAAGAATGAAATACTTCCTTGATCTTTCTCGGAAGATTATTTCCTAAAATTTTTCTTATATTAAATTCTGAAATCAATGACCGTAAGATACCTTAATATCTACTAAATAAAGTTGGGCCGGATATTTAATTTTTTAAATATTGCGAAATAATACTTTTAAATTGGTTAGAGATTTTTTATGCATAAACATCTTGGAATATCGATATAACATTAAAACTTGTTATAAAACAAAATCATTATAAGGAGGAATTAGAATCGGCAGGTCAAGAATTTATTTTGTATCGGATCAGCAAAAAATTGTTAAAACCCGATCTACAACATATGCTGACTATTCTTTAATATATTTTTGTTTGATAAATTATTTTAAAGTTTTATTAACATTCTAAGATGGCTATGCATTAAAAATTTACTGCTTATCTTCTGGCAATTCAGAGATATCCACATTTATAACCATATCATTTTAATATTGGCAAAAATATCAGCATAGCCCTAGTTAGAGTCAATGAATAACAAATCGCTTATTGATTTGGGCTTAGGAAATGCGACGGTTATTTTGTTTGCCTCTGTACAAGCCGAGGTTTGCGAGTCTCAAAATCATATAACTTTTATTTCGTCTATACAATCATATCGTAAATTTGATTAATATTACCTCTTATTTTTCTAAGTTATACTCTAATAACAATAGTATAAACGATTTTCATGATTTCTGCTAAATCATCATTTTTTAGAAAAATATTGAAAATCGAACATTTCTACCATTTGATTTTTATAATAATCCAAAGGAAAAAATTAATTAAGAACAATATAAGAGATTGATAATTTACTTTCAATCCTTCGGTAACTGTACAACAAGATCAAAAATGCAATTATCGTCAAAATAAACAAAATTGCGAAAACCCATACTAATATGGATTCTAAACGGGATACAACATATATAACTCGCGTTTGGGAAAGATTATCATTCGATGTGGATTTGAAAATATTTGTTAAACTAATTCGTGATTTTTGAAAGAATTTATGAGGGCCTTTATAATATAATATTTAAATAGTATCATGTTTTAAAATTTATAAATTACTTAGTGCTTTTATATATTTTTGATCAATAAGCTTAGGTTCCATTGAAAGATTCCCGAGTGTGTCACAGTACATGTCCCATCTTACGCACATATAGTCGCCTTCAAAATTTTTTCTCATTGTGGGTATATCCAATATCAATTCTTTTTCGGCGTACAACAAAATCTAGTAGAGTCTAAAACTTAAGCTTTTTAAAAATTATTATTACAAATCCATATCCCCGAATTTCTCCATGAAAAGAAAGATAGGGAATTGACTTATTATATTGTGTATAATGTAATGATACTAAAAGAGGTGCCATATTTTTGTAAGCATCAATATTCACTTTGGGCAAATCAAACCCTAGTAAATCTTCAAAATAACTTTTATCCCTATCCGATGTTATCGATTCTAAGGCTAATAAGACCCATTTAATATAAGTTTAATTATAAGCTAATTAATGTACTTTCATTTGTCATGTAGAAATCCGATTCTGAGTTTTTATCATTAACACCTATAATTCAAATTAATAATTGTAATTTCTAATTTTTTAAGACATAGAATATATCTCTATAGTATATTTGTTTACAGATCTAAGCAGTCATTTAAAAAAAATTTTTTGAATGCCATATTGGGATATAATTCTTTATGATTTGGAATCTCTCAATTTTAAATCATTTGCTAATGATGACTCTTAAACTTAAAAAATTTGAACAATCTGTGAATAATCTTAATTTACTCTCAATTTATATGAATTTCTAGATATTTTTCATAAAAATTAAAAATACCCAAGCAACTTTACCAAAATTGTCCAAAATTAAATCTACATGTGCTGGATAGAAATCATCTTCAGTAAATGATTTTAAATTTATATTCGGATTCCATATCCCAACCTAATCCTATATGTATACTTAAAATGTTAATAATTAAAAATATAATTTTATACGATTGAAATTACTAATATTTGATTTGATGCAATGCATATTATCCTCATGCATAATATAGTTTTTTCTAGCGCATAAACACCGCACATAACCAAATATTCCATTATTAGTTTCAATGCACACATCTTCACATCCACCATTGTCTTTTAGACAACTAGCTTGTATTTAATTGATATTATGCTACTATTAAATTTTAAGGGGGTTATAATTTACTTCTAGCTGGGCAAAATAATTCATCGCTTCCATCATTGCAATCATAAACACTATCGCATAGTTTTGCGATTGGTAAACATTTGTTTTCCATGCTAACAGGACAATTATATTGAAGGCGACTATTATTGCAAACTAAATAAATTGCAATTTCATCGATTATCAGATTAAAATTTTTTTTATAATACACAAAATATACGTTTATATAACGGACCCTTAAATTGTAAAATTTACTTTTTGATTTGTATATCCACATAACTACGCTAGGTCGCCAACGATCTCCCCAGTTTTTTAAATTAATAATTTTTGCTGCCCTCGTTTCGTTATTATTCATCGATTTTTCATAGCATCTGTTGTGTGGCAAGGGTGCTTCATATGCGCAAGATAATTTTTGCTCACTGTTTTCCTCAAATGTTACTAAATTTATGTATAAATTTTTGATAATTCGCTAAACTAACACACTCTCTTGATATTTAGATTCTAATCCGTATATTATTAATATAAAATTGCATACATAATAAATTGGCATTCAAAATTGTTTTATACTATAATAATTCTAGAAAGTTTAAATTTTGTAAAAAAAATAAAAAAAATAATTATAATAAAAATAAATGTAAATTATTAACAATTTAATAGGAAATATAAGAATATTAGAGTTCGGTGAAAGTATGACCGGGAACACTTAATCGATCTTATTTAATCAGTGTATTTAATTGCTTTTCGGGCTTTAGTTTATTTAAATTTTGTCTACTTATATTTGATTATTTTATTTTGCTCGTGCTAGGTCTGGCCTAATATTCAAAAAATATATTCTGACCCGGCTTAAATTTTGAAATATAATATGATTTAACATTGTGTTTTTATATATTTTTGTCAAGAAACAAGGTGCCATTGTATTTAATATTTAGATCCAAAAATAAATTTAAATTGTTTTAATTTTTTAATTTTATTAGCATTATAATGGATTTTTACTTATCAACATAAGGTTTATAAAGAAGAAATTAAAATATAATTGTTAATATTTTAATTATAATAAAATAAAATGTTCAAGTCTAAATATTAATTATGATAATGTTTTAATAAAAAAATATAAAATAATAATTATGGCGATTCTTAAAGTATTCCTAGTTTAAATGCCAAGCGATATTATCAACAAAACTTTACAATCAAAATACGGTACTTAAAATTGTTCATGCTCACCCGTCAGATATTAATGGGCTTGCCACAATCCAATCCGTTTATACATGAAAAAGGGCCACAGATATTATGATAGAACCCCTTCAAATTTACTCAGAAGTTGTAATTTTATACTAAAGGGTTAAATCACACATGTTATGGGATAAGTCAATCAAATGAACCTCAAGGAATTATAAAGCAAAGCATAATTATTCAAATCTTGAGAATTTACAAGATCTAGTTATTGGAGGGATTATTATTAAATATAATTATACTTTCATAAAAATTTAATATTATAATAGGTGATTGATCAAATTGTGATCCTCAGAAATATAGTACATGATAGAAATAGGATATAGACTTCCTCAAAGGGGTAGTTGTCGTCTATATTTCCACGTTATTAATTACATGTTTTGGTTATAATGGATAACCCTTCATATATTTTAAACTGAATAATTTACCGTTGTGATAATCGAATATATTGTTTATATAATTTATATGCTTGTTTTATTATTATTAACATTCCAATTTATACCAGTAATTATAAAAGTATTGTTATATTACTCGCAGAAGATCAGGAGAATTTTTTTTATAATTTTCTTAGGCAAATAAAATACGCGAATAATGTTGGAGATTTTTAACTCTTATTTTTTAATATTCACTTTTTATTTTTTTTACTTGTCGATTAGAATGATATTATTCTATATAGATATACTTTTTTTAACTTTACAGGAGAACAATTTAAAAATTTTTTATATGTGTTTTGAATATTAGATAAGCAATGCTCTCCTAATTTTTTTTTAATTTAAGTTCCTCATCACTTAATTATATAAAATACCAGGATTTCTCGAAGAATTTTTTTTATTATTATTCTAAAAATGGAGATAAAATAAATACCAAATTTATTTTTATTTATTATTCTATCTCCAAATAACTTTTCTTTATATTAAAAATATTATTGAATAATAATAATTATTAATGTAGACAAGGCACCGGACTAAAATTTTATTGTACAAATTTAAATATAATATTTTAATGGAATGGATATATGTATATTATAATTTTTTGTTTTTTGGATCAGTAATAACAGGATCGTTAAATAAAACCATACAATCAGTTAAAATAACTTTTAATTACAATTATGTAATACTTGAAACATAAAGAATCATATGCTGATTGGATTGATTAATTTTGGCAAATGGTAATGTAATTTAACAATTTGAAGAAATAGGATAGAATCTAATATATATAATCTCCATAATCATAACACGATCGTTTTCGTATCTCCCTAATGTATTTTAAATTTAAGGAGACTATATAGTGTGATGTTAATTTTTTGCTCAATCGAACTCGAGCCTCCCGTTTCAAAGGCATATCCTATACAGCATGCACCAACTTGAATACAAATATATTTATAATATTAATTTATATATATATTAAAGTTTCACGCATACAAACTTGAATATAATTAAATTTAATATTAATTATAAAGATGTTGAAGGGTAATTATTTAGTTTGTGTGTGTATGGTATTAAATATACTTTATTAATAAATTTTATATAAATATTAAAATTTAAGAGTAAAAGAGGTAAAATTGGTCCAATGTATACTGTGAGCATGTATTAGAAATATCAAAATTTAAAAATGTGATGGAAATTATTGGATAAAATTTAAAATAGAGGTGCTTTAAGATTTTTGAATTTTAAATATGGGTTATAGATTGGTCTGAAATTTTTTTTGCAGACATAGCCAGGCCTGATCAAATCATTAACACATTTTATAAATAATGGAAAATTTTAGAATAACCCTAAAATAAATATGAATTTTTAAATAAAACCTCATAAGATAGGAAAATTTTGTATATTTACTCATAACTTCATGATTGTAGAATGTATGTTTTTCATAACTTATAACATTTTTGATTAAATGTATAACCTTTTTGTTTTACTTATATATAATTTGACTATGATTGCCTCCTATTATTTGTTAACTTCGACATATCTTTTTATTTTTTCTATTGTAATTTAATAACAATTTCTTAAATTTAATTTTATATTTTGTAAATAAGTAATAAATCATTTGGTTTGTTTAAAATTTAAATTAAGATGAACATATTTTCAGAATGGTACTTTAATATGTATTCATGAATTTCATATAAATACCAGGAGCTCACCAGTAGAATCATAGTTAAATCAGATATTTACCCTTCACTTGATGATAATTTTGAAATTAGACAGATTTAATTCTTATAAACCCCTTACATCAGACCTATTTTTCTGGATCAAAATAAATTATTTGGGTTTTCCTGGGCTTGGGAAATATTTTTTACCATTAATATAGACTTGGACATAGCTTGAGAAACATTTTTCATAATTATTATAGTCTAAGATTCCTGTAAATTTTTTAATTTTAAATATGGGCTAGAAATTGGCCTTAAAATTTCTTTTGAAGACATGGCAAGGCCTGATCAACCAAGACCCATGCAACTTTCATATTCTGATTGTATTTTTAAATGCATTGTGACTTTTTATATATTTTATTTCAGTCCTCAA
Source organism: Gordionus sp. m RMFG-2023 (assembly GCF_954871325.1). Taxonomy (NCBI): domain Eukaryota; kingdom Metazoa; phylum Nematomorpha; class Gordioida; order Chordodea; family Parachordodidae; genus Gordionus; species Gordionus sp. m RMFG-2023. Next base: position 40,688,714 of record NC_088777.1, on the reverse strand, counting down.
CTATCAAAATTATTATGGTCTTTTGCGGGTTTGAGAAAACCAAGTGCGAGGACCTGGCTTGGGAATTTTTTTAATATTAGGCATAGGTGTAATATTTAACACATAATATTTATATGGCCCTCAGGTAAATTCTAATTTAAATATATTTTTATTCAAAAAAATAGTATTCATTCTAAGTCTTAATAGGTTGGCCTTGGTTGGGGTGAGCTGGGTTAAAATAGACTAAAAAATAGAAATGGTTTTTAGAGATTTACCTATCTCCAGGCTTGGAAAAAAAAATTTAAATTACTATCGGTTAGCCAGGTTTGAGAAAATTTTTTTATAAAATTATTATTGGTTGGGCTGGTCTGGGCTTGGAAAATATTTTCATAAATTATATTGGGCTGGGCTTGGGGAAAATTTTTCAAAATTATGAGCTTGGACGTAGTGTTGTTAAACGGCTCGATTTAAGCCGATTTTTAAAAACGGCTAACTCAATATTTTATCCAGAAAAATATTATGCGAGTCTAAAGATTTTGCTCATAAAGAGCATATAGGATTGAACATCTATTGGTGAAATCTCGAAGCTTAGGCAATATTTTCCTGGCTATAATGTTGAGTTAGCCGTTTTTAAAAATCGGCTCAAATCGAGCCGTTTAACAAAACTACTTGGACGCTTGAGAATTTTTTTATTATTAATTATAGGTCAGACATTGGCCCAAAACAAATTTTTTTGCAGGCCTGGGCTTGACCTGATCAAAAAACCAAGGCCTATGAAAATCTGAATTTTGATTGTATTTTTAAATTCATTATGATTATTTAAAATTTTATTTCAGTTCTTAACTACCAAAATTATTATGATCATGGCTTTGGACTTTGCCTGGGAATTTTTTTTAATATTAAATATTTGGTATAAGTAATCAGTAATATTTAACAAATAATATTGGTATTATCAAGTAAAAATTTATTTTTACTCAAACCATAGCACTTAGTTTTAATGGATTAAACCTGGCCTGAAGGAATGAGGGGGTAAGAAGAATAAAAATTGGATATTATTTCCAAATAACAAGTAACATGCATAAGTAAGAAGGATTCCCCGTCATTTTTGACGGGCTTTTTCCCATCTTATGAGGTTTTATTTAAAAATTTATATTTATTTTGGGGTTATTCTAAAATTTTCCATTAATTTTATAAAAGGTGTTAATGATTTGATCAGGCCTGGCTATGTCTGCAAAAAAAATTTCAGACCAATCTATAACCCACATTTAAAATTCAAAAATCTTAAAGCACCTCTATTTTAAATTTTATCCATTATGATTTCCATTACATTTTTAAATTTTGATATTTCTAATACATGCTCACAGTATACATTGGACCAATTTTACCTCTTTTACTCTTAAATTTTAATATTTATATAAAATCTATTAATAAAGTATATTTAATACAATACACACAAACTAAATAATTACCCTTCAACATCTTTATAATTAATATTAAATTTAATTATATTCAAATTTGTATGCGTGAAACTTTAATATATATATAATTAATATTTTAAATATATTTATATTCAAGTTGGTGCATGCAGTAAAGGATATGCCTTAGAAACGGGTGGCTCGAGTTCGATTCTCGAGAGAGCGAAAAATTAACATTACACTATATAGTCTCCTTAAATTTAAAATACATTAGGGAGATACGAAAACGATCGTGTTATGATTCTGGAGATTATATATATTAGATAGATTGTATATATTAGATTAATTTATTAATCGATAAAATAAATATTAATAAAATAATAATCAATCATTAAGTTATGCAAAACGAAATATGTTTTTTGTTTAAGATTAAATTTAACTTATAATAAAAAAATGTAAATTGTAACGATAAAATTTAATGATAATATAAACTGATTTTTTAAGGTAAGAAACAAAATCTTTTTTTGTTATTGGCGTTAGGTATAAAATAAATATCATTGAAATAAAACGAAAACTTAAAATGAATATATCTAACAATTGTTAAGCTAATATTGGTTATAATTTGGACTTAATTTACAAATATTATGGATTTTTTTAAAATAGAATTTAATAATTATAAAAAGCTGATTTATGTAAATAAGTTATTTTTGACAAAAGTGCATAAGGAATAGCCTTATTCTTAGGCAACGATTTTCAAAATTACCTTCTTTTTCAAAATTACATTTGTTAAAAAAAATTAAAATTTTGAGGAGGGCTTTTCAAATATTTTAGTAGGCTCAAGACCCTTTCTTTTCCCCCACTTGTGACCCTACAACCCTCACATAAATTAACATTTTTAGAATTTGTATAAGATCGGGTTTTTTATGAATTAAAAAGGTTTTTGTATAGTAAGATGTTCTGGAAAACTCGCACTATTATCTTTCAAAAGGCTCACAAATCTGTAAACTCACCGAAGAACATCGAGATTTCATAGCAATTCTAAAAGCCAATTACATTAACGAAAGATTCTTAATAAAAAATTTCTCTTTTCTATAATAAACAAATTTTTATTAAAAATACATAGTATAGTCAATGACATATATATGACATCGATTATATTATAGTTTAAAATTTATAAATTTTTAAAATTGCAGAGTGTATAATTAAATTTTTTATTTTATTTCTTGTTTTTAATAATAAATAACGATTGCAAATAAATAAATAATAAAGATTGTGTTAAATATAAAAATAAAATGAATAATATAACCTTTTAAATTTTATAACCTTAAAAAATTTACTTTCGTACTTTTCTTTATTATATGTAAAAACTTTAAATTAAATTCTTTTTCTTTAACCTTAAAATAAATCTTCTTAAATTTTATAAAATTCTTTTTTTGTATATATGTAAATAATTATAAAAAATAATATATAAGTTGTATTGCGTATCAAATCAACTGAAGATTCAACCCGACCCCCTTTGATTTTTTTAAAAAATTTGTATGATGGTAGTATATACACTAACTAGTAAAAATATAAAATTTTAATTCTCAACTCAGCTTACTTCATGAGATATGGCCATCTGTAGAAACACGGAAATTCCAAAATACACTATATTTAATTTTAAATATCTCAAAATGTAATTAAACTAAAGACATGATTTAAATTTTATTAAATAGCTCTAGAATAGTTCTTTAATATGACATAAAATTTATTTTATTGAAAAAAAGTCTATTACCAAAAATCGGAAGTAGAAAAGCGGAAATGGCTATAAAATAAAAATTGCTCTTTTTTTTTCTTTTAAATTTTTTTTACAGATAGACATTCTACTTCTTAATATTTGTATAAAATCCTAGATTGAGGACAAGTACTGGGCCAAAAGTTATTACACTTTAAATATAATAGCATGGCTTAAATCCTATATTATACCAAATATAGAGTAATTATTTTTTTAAAAAAGTGGGCATTATATGTGAATAAAAGCATTAAAACTAAAATCCTAAAAAATCTGATTATTTTGCATTTATTAAATGTTAAAAAACTCAAAACAACATTTACCAAATTGTATTGTATTATTTTAAATATAACGCATAAAACCATGTAGAATAATTCCGAATGACGTTGCAAATAGAGTAATAGAATTTTATAATTCTGATGAAAACAGCAGACTTATGCCAGGTATGAATAATTTTATATCAATGAAATTTAATGGAAAAAAGAACCAAGTGCAAGATTAGTTTTATGTAATATAAAAGAATTATTAACCAATTTTAAAGAAATAAACACTAATAATAGGTTTTAGCAAGCTTGCTAGCATGAGACCAAAAAACTGTATTTTAGCAGGCGGGTCTGGAACGCATACAATGTGCATCTGAACATTTCATTAAAATTTTAAGTTAATTATAATTGGTGGTAAATTAGATAAGTTAACTGCAAACCAGCATAACTTTCCATTTCCTCCCTTAAAGGATTATAAACACTACATTGCACAAAGCTATGTAATCCAGCCCAGCCTTGCTGTTACTTAAGGAAATGCCAAATGTGTGTGGAACTTAAAGAAAGACTACACTTATTGTTTGATAATAATGCCATATATTATATAACATTTAAACAATGGTTGGCGGCTGACCGTACTACACTCCAAACTTTAACAAAGTCCGCCAACGAATTTGTGGAGTATTTTATTGAAAAATTAAATATTTTAATTCCTCATACATTTATTTCTTCGAAACAATCTTCATTTTTTAAGTCATTAAAATCGAATTTGAAGGATGGGGAATATCTAATAATATCTGATTTTGCAGAGAACTACGCTTTTGTAGTTCAAGATCACGCTCAAGGTTTCCATTGGACTAATAATCAGGCAACACTTCATCCATTTATGATTTACTACCGCGAAGGCGATATCATCAATCATTTAAGTTACGTGATTATATCAGATTGTCTGAAACACAATACTTGTTCCTTTCATTTATTTCAAATAAAATTAATTCTATTCTTCAAAGAAAGATTTGATTTTCAATAATATTTTATTTTTCTGATGGAGCTGTTACCCAGTATGAAAACAAAAAAAACTTCGTAAACCTCTACAACCATTATAATGATTAATGTCTACTAGTGATCTGCATAGGGCCTAATTTTTCTAACACGGCCAGAAAGATTTATAAAAAAATATATCCGGCACGATACCAAACTAATTTTCTTTTTATTTGTTTCGTAAATTACTAAACATTTGGTATAATATAGGATTTAAGCCATATTACTTATATTTAAAGCGTAATAACTTTTGGCCCAGTACTCGTCCAATATAGGATTTTGTACAAATATTAAGAAGTAGAATGTCTATCTGTAAAAAAAATTAAAAAAAAATTTTTTTTTTATTTTATAGCCATTTCCGTTTCTATTTCCGGTTTTTGGTAATAGACTTTTTTTCAATAAAATAAATTTTATGTCATATTAAAGAGTTATTTTAGAGCTATTTAATAAAATTTAAATCATGTCTTTAGCTTAAATACTTTTGAGATATTTAAAATTAAATATAGTGTATTTTGGAATTTCCGCCTTTCTAAAGTTGGCCATATCTCATGAAGTAAAGCGATTTGAAAAGCAAAATTTATATTTTTATTAGTTAGTGTATACACTACCAACATGAAAATTTTTTAAAAAATCGAAGGGGGTCGGGTTGAGAATCGACTTTTTTTGGTTGATTTAATATGCAAATTGTAAAAGATAAATATATATAATTTAGATAAATAAAAAAGTAATTTAATTTATTGTTTTCTCACTGCCTTCCTTGTTTTATCATGATGGCAGCAAAGCTACTTCAGAGATTTTTTTAGATAATTTTCAAAGACAAATTTTAGATATGATTATAGATACTGGAACGGTCAAACTAGATGAAAGAGGATTCTGGAATGTTATTTTTATTAAATTCTAAAACACGTTTTATTTTTGGCTATGAAAGCAATGGCACCGAGATATGAAAGTTCAACTTATGAGGAAGCAATGTTTATATTAAAATGTTTATGTAATTATAAATCGGTAACGGAAGTAAAAGAAAATTATCCTAATAAAAATTTTCAATGTCAAAATTATAAAAATAATAATTATTATTATTATTATCGTGACACAGACAATTATTATAACAGAAATTAATATAATAAATTTAATAATAAAAATTATTATGAAAATAGAAAATTAGATAATAAATATTATAAAGAAACACATTAAAGGCATGATCATTATAATTATAAATCTCATACAGGCTTGTAAATCGATCCTTTTAATAAGATTGAATCCCGATCACGATCTTTTGAAAAAAAGAGGATCGAAATCCAGGATCGACCTTTTTTTAAAAAAAGGATGATCACAATCCATCCTTTTCTTATTTAAATTTCTGATCGATGCAAAATTAACTAATATAAAAATAAATCAAATATGGTATAAATTTATTGTAATTGAATAATATAATATAGTATAACAATTAGAATATATTTATTTATAATTAAAATTAGCCTTTAATAATAAAATTTTTTCTAAATCATCATTTAAATAACCACGTTTTTCATTAAGTACATGTTTAGCTTTACTAAACAAGCGCTACACAGAGCGCTTGATGGCAAGGGTGCGTTATATTCAATAAATATTTTTTTAAAATTAACATAATTATTAAAAATATTCACTGAATTATCACTAGAATAAAAAAAAATTATTAATTGAAAGAGCATTTTGTGACGAATTTTTCCCCAAAAAGGTATCGATTTCATCCATGCATTCATTTAAAGCATCTGCCTATGGCTGACCCTGTATATTTTCTAAATGATTAACCTTTCTTTTAGCAGCAGATTTAGTGACAGTTTAATATAAGGCCAATTTAGCTTAAATTTTGGGTGAATTATTGATGCCAATATATTACTGTCATCATATACATATAGTGAAGGAAATCTATATTAATAAATAATAATTAATTTATTATTAAATAAGTGTTCATTCATATTAATAGCAGTCCAAGATGATTTGGGCAAAAGATTTTGAGAAAATATTTTCCTATGATATGAATATAATGAGGCCTTTTTAGCATTTAAAAATTTATGAATAAAGGGTTCAACACAAATTTTGTTAAATATATTAAGTATATTATTTATATGTGGTTAAAAGGTTTTAAATATTAAAAATTAATTTCAACTCCCATTAAAAATACTAGTCTCTCTTCCATATCCATTCTAAGAATGGGCTAATATTAATAATACTATCAAAATTCCTGATTATTATAATTAAGATTAAAACATCAATAAATATTTTATTAATTGTAAATAATTCTTATTATATGGTTATGCTCTTCATAAATAATAAAAATTGTATTTTTAAAGAATTAATTACTTGTAAATAACTCTTTAGGTTTGAATTACTAATCTTTGAAGAAGATATTTTGTTTTTGCATAAAGAGCATTTTGCATAAAACATTGTATGGTTACTTCCATCCGTTTCACATAAAGTAAAATACTTACGTAAATTATGAAATGATAAAAGATTATCATTCTCACTTATATCTGCTGTCACATCAATAGTAGTAGATGTATTATATTCTAAATCTATAATGGAGGACATTATTAAAACCTAAAATTTATTTATTAAATAAATAAAAATTGTAGTTGTAGGCTCTAAATCTCGTACAAAAAATTTGGGAAATTGATGAAATATAAAATCTGGTGGAATGGTGGTTGATAAAATATGATGTAGATAGATATTTTTTTAAAAAATAATATTTTAATTTAATCTTCAAAATTTTTATTTTATTTATTGCTTTTTAAGTAAAAAAATAAATTTTTAAAAGGATCGGGATCGAATATTTAAAAAAATGATCTCGATCACGATCCTCAATTTAAGGTCAGGATTTTAAATCCGAGAAAATTGACAAATTTAGAATCGAATCTAGGATCAGTGATCTTTTGATTCGATCCTTTAACAACTCTCATCTCATAATAATAAAAACTTGAATAAAGAATCATGTAATTAGTACCAAATGTTAAAAACGAAATAGATTCTTATAAATTAAAAGAGATAAATTATATGATAAAATTTAAAGAAATAATTGTGATTAAAGAAAATAATGATATAAACATTAAAGAAAATAATAAAATAAAAACTTTTATGATTAATAAAAAATTTTAAAAAAGTTTGAAAATAAAGAAACTTAAAACAAATATTATAAAGAGAGGCAAGGTAAAAGTTAAATATCTTGATGTTAAAAAAGTTTTTAAGAATGTGATATGGAGATCATATGTTAAAAATGGAAGGCGAAAATTATTTTTTTTTATAAAGAACAATTTGAAGATAAATTATGATATGAAGAAATTGTTTAAATTGAAAAATAAAGGGGTAAATATACATTTTAAAAATAAAAATGATTGAAATTTAATTTGAAAAAATATTAAATAAAAGGCGACAATTCAAAATATTCTATGATTCAATATTCCAATTGATTATTATTCTTATTCTATGAATGATTCCGATAAATTATTTATTCCATTATCATTTCAATTATTCCAAAATTATTTTATGTGAGATAAATTGATCATAATATTAATTACAAACAATGATAACTAAATATAAATGATAATAAATAACGAGATGAACAAGCTAATGTGATGATGATGATCAAGCGAATGATTAGACGATCAGGATAACAAGCTACGAACAAACCAATGAAAAAGATATGACTGATGCTAAACAACGAACATAATATCAAATGAAAATTCTACAACAAAGCAGAAAAACTTTAGATAGGGAAGGAGTGAAGAAAGTGAGGATTAAGTTCAAGTTCAAAAATCACGAGTTCAAGTTCAAATTCACAAGTTCAAAATCAAGTACAAAATCGGAATTATGACTTACGATACGACCTAAAAAAATGATTGTTATAAATAAATAAATATTTTGATATATAAAAATTTAAAAGCGAATTGGGAATGGGGATGATCAAATACAAATACAGCAGTTCAACAAACGATGACTCAACGGACAAACAAACTCAAGCCTTACTAACAAATGACTAGAGCAATAGATAAGATGATCAACTGAGGACTGAAGTCACTTAAAAAAGGAGGGAAATGTTGAATATAAAAATAAAATGAATAATATAACCTTTAAAATTTTATAACCTTAAAAAATTTACTTTCGTACTTTTCTTTTTATATATGTAAAAACTTTAAATTAAATCTTTTTTCTTTAACCTTAAAATATATCTTCTTAAATTTTTTTAAATTCTTTTTTTGTATATATGTAAATAATTATAAAAAATAATATATAAATATAGAATGAAAATTGTAAAAATATATAACCCATAGGAGGTGAAAAGGCCATCGAAAAATTTTTAAACAAATCCCTTAACAATTTATCCATATTAAATACATTATTTAATTACCTCCCAACCGATCAATCTTTTTTTAATAAAAAATTATTTCAACATACCTAAAATCCTTTACGCCCTGAGATCCTCTTGCTCGTTTCTCATGAAACTCAAATTAAGGGTCTTCTTGAAAACATATTAAACCTTAAATTTTCCAATTTTTGGCTTCAGCCCACCCTTCATAGCAAGTCTGGTGGTATTGGTATTCATCCCTGAAAAAACTTTCTCTCTAAGCCTTAATCTCATCTCGTCTTGCTGAACAATCTATCATAGTTAATGAATCCACTCCTTCATTTACTGACCTCTTGCAGGCCTTCACCTTTTGGGATAGCAACTGCTCACCCACCCTTTGTCGTCCCGGTTCCAGCATTCAGAAAGACTGGGATGCTCCTCTGATCGCCCGTTCCGTTGAATACCTTATTTCGAACAAGCCCTTTGAGGACAATCCCAATAATTTAGTATTATATGCAAGATCAGGTTACAAATGGCTGGAAGTCATCCCCAGCTCCAATCTTGGCCTCCTCATGACTGGCGAACAGCTACGCATTTCCATAGCCCTCCGCCTTTGCTGTAATGCCGTGGTTCCCTCTATTTTCATCGACTGTGGCCATCCCGTCGAATCGAAAGCTTACCATCCCTTACATTGCAAGTTCTCCCATGGACCACAACCGCGTCATAAATCTATTAACAACATCGCTGCTCTTAAAAAAGTTAATATTCCCTCCCCTCTCGAACCAGTGGGCCTCTCAAACGAAAACGCCATACACCCCGATGGCATATCTCTCATTCCCTGGACTAATGGTCTTCCACTAGCTTGGGATTATACCTGTGTCAATTTTGCCGCAAGGGCGTCGCTAGCCTTTACAATCTCAGGGGGCTCAGCTAAAAAAATTTTAATGGGGGCTTCGCCCCCCATATTTTTCAATTTGCGAGCCTTGCAAACTCTAGACAAATATTCTGAATTTCATATTTTGTGGGAGATGATAGACTTACGCCAAATGGCGTATTAGCAAGAAATAAAAGTTATATTTTTTCTTATTTATACGCATTTTCCGAATCGATAAAAAAGTTATGAAAATTTAACGAATCATTTAAAATTTGTATTTATAATAAAATGGATGTATAAATAATATCGTGGACGAAATTTATTAAACTATAAAGCAATATAAAAATTTAAAATACATAAATCTTTATATATCAGATTTTAGAATGTCACCAAAAAGTACTACCATAGTAATACCTTTTTAAAATACATAAATCTTTATATATCAGATTTTAGAATGTCACCAAAAAGTACTACCATAGTAATACCTTTTTATACATAAATCTTTATATATCAGATTTTAAAATGTCACCAAAAAGTACTACCATAGTAATACCTTATTTATTTCCCAATATTTAGTAAACTATAAAGCAATATAAAAATTTAAAATACATAAATCTTTATATATCAGATTCAAAAAGTACTACCTAATATCTTTTTAAAATACATAAATATCTATATATCAGATTTTAGAATGTCACCAAAAAGTACTACCATAGTAATACCTTAAATATGAAAGAAGGAGATATATTTTTATCCTAAAAAGATTTACAAGATGCTATAAATCAATATGAAAATTTAAATTACATAAATCTTTATATATCAGATTCAAAAATTTTAAAATCACCTCTTTTTGAAAAATTTAGATATAAAAGCATAAAATTTCTTTGTATATTTGGTGGAAATTACAATACAAAATCCACAGGTCTACGCAATTACATGTCTATAAAACAAGGATGTCAATTCCATTTGCAAATTACATTCATGAAAAACAAATTATTTGTCAAGGATATGCATGAAAATCACAATCATCCCCATGGTAAAGGCACATAATCTTGAAATTATTAAGATAAATATATAATTTAACTTAGTGATATGGATACTGGATAGGCTTATAGGGTTAATTTATTAAATTTTGATAGAATATATATAAGATAAAAGTATGAAATAATGTTTTTAAAACAAATGAAAAATGCATTTTTTGATTAATTTTAGATGAAAATTTATACCAATCATTACCCAGACAAAGAAAGCTTAATGAAGCACAGTATAAATTTGTAGTTGAAGCTATAACTACAGGAGGAAATAAATCCAAAATAAAAAATAAACTATTTTCTGAAGGAAAGTTTATAACCCTAAGAGATTTGCATAATATAGACAAAAATACAAAAAAAACTTATGATAATGATTTAATTACAATGATAGATAAAGTTAAAGAAGATAATGATGCTAATATGGAATTATATACTGTAGATGGGAATCTAATTGGTATATATTATTAAAATCATCAAATGCAGTATATTTTTTCAAAATATCCTGAAGTAATATGTGTGGATGCAACATATCGATTAAATAATAGGCATATGCCTGTGTATATTTTAGTATCAATTGATGGAAATAATAGATCACATATTATATGTGTATGGAAGGTCAAATCGGAGTCATTTGATGTAGCTACACAAATGCTTCAAATTTAAAAAAAACTGAATTCAGCTTGGACAGATATAAAGGTCATTGTTAGTGATAAAGATTGTGCTGGGAGAAAAGCTTACATTGGGGCATTCCCTCATGTTCAATTGGAATTATGTAGGAAACATGTAACCAGAGCTTGGGATAGGGAAGTTACCCACAAAAAAAGGAATATTCCTAATGATATGATTAATAATGTGAAGCATCTGTTATATAGCATACTAGATGCACAGTCTTCTGACATATATTTTGAAAATTATCACAAATTAACTAATTTAAATTTAGAATCATTAAATAACTATTTTTCTGGCTGGCATCATATCAGATATGAATGGTCCGATGCTTGGAAAAGATATCATTTAAACTTTAAACAATATACAAATAACAGGGTAGAGAGCATTAACAAATATTTAAAAATTAACATAACCAATTACTCTACCCTTCCAAATAAGTTTACTGATTTAATTATGTCAATTAATATGTTAAGTGCTGAAAGGGAACATGATAATTTAATGGAAAAAATTAAAATCTCATTTATAAATGAGGAAGATCAAACATTGGCTAATTATAGAAAATTGTTAACAGAATATGCATACAAAGAGTTAAAATATGAATATAATGTTGGTGATAACTGCAATCTTGTTTGCCAATCAAATATGTTTTATTGTGATTGCCCCTTTTTTTAAATATGCAATTACCATGCAGACACGTATTTATGGAAAGGAAAAAAAATAATAGTGATCTTTACGATGAAAAATTATGTCATCATAGGTGGCACAAAAATTATTTTAAAAATCCATCGACATTTATCAATAATAATAATATAGATATATTAAATAACAAAAAGGGGATTAAATACAAAAAAAACCTTTTTAATGACCAAATTCCATCCTATAATTATTTTAAAAATCAAAATATGCTTTTTCACACCATATCATTATTACCACCTAATTTGAAACATGGGTTTGCTCAGGCTTTTGACAAACTACATGATTTTGCTATGAAAGGCATATTACCAATTATTTCCTCAAATAATTTCAATACAAGCTCAAATGAAAATAATGGTCAGATATTCTCCAATGATAGTATAGCAAATGTATTAAATGAGGATCTACACACTCAAACGTGGATCCTAATATACAGTAAAATAAAAATAATGTCCCAATTTATAGTCAAGAAAATGAATATATAAATAATATCATAAAATAAATTCAATTACCTAAGAAATTAAATAAAAGCGGAGACCATTAGGATTTACAATATTGGATTCACAAAAAAGTACAATGACTTTATTTATTGTTAATAGTATATTATATAGAAAAGGCATACAAATCCAAAGAAAATCATATAGATAAAAAGTTAAAATTTCAACGAGACCTTAATTCCCAAAACTTTGTTGACCCAAAAATAGTTGATACCAAAGGTAAATTGTTGATAAAGACAAATTTTTAAACTTTTTTAGATTATAAAAAATCTTCTTTACACCTTTTGAAGGATCTTCAAGTGGACTTAGTAGACTTTGTATACTCAGACTCAAAGTTCAAAAATTGTAATTTTATAATTATATACAGTTAATTGTAATTCTTAAATATCATGATTAATTTAATTTTTTTAAATATTTAAAGCCATAGATGACCCACTCGTTAAAATCATTCAACATACATTTAAACATTTTTATAATCCAACTACCAATATTTGGAGGAAATATCATGCTACTCGCTTAAATTTAGCGTCAGCAAAAAAGAAAGTCTCTCAAAATATAGGAAGGGTGCTAACTGCTCCATCACGATTGGAAACAATTGAGCTAGATGGGAATTGTTTTTACCGGTAATTTAAAAATTTAAAAATAATTTTGGTTGTATTTTTTTTACTAATATACATAGAATATGGTTTTGTTTCTTTCTTTACCTTAATTTTTAATGATTATATCCTATATTAATTCATAATATTATTTTTTTAAAACATTGATAGGTTTTTAGAAACAGTAACATAATTAAATTTTTTAAAAAATAATTAGATGTATATATGGAGATAACAGGAAAACAAGACTCCTATGGTTTGATTAGATCACATATGGTCTTGCTGATGCTGCAAAAAATAATGATAAAAAATATATTAGATTATACTCAAGGTCAAAATACGCGTGAAGATGACTTGCAACAGTATATAATAGAAAAGGCAAGTAAGAATGGTGAATGGGCAACGGATATTGAATTGCGAAGTGTTGCCACACTTCTCAATACCCCGATATTGGTGTATGCTAGGTATGGAGCTTCATTTTGCTGGCAAATGTATCCACCATTTAAATATGATGATGGAAATATAAAAAATTTGACCAAAACATTTATATTAACAATTCTGAATCCCATTTTGTAAATGTTATTGATTTTGAAGATTAATTACAAATGTTGATATTTTATATTTTTTACCAAAAGTATTTAAGTTGATTGTATTTGTCTTGTTTTTATGCATATTTTTTTTTATTTATCCTATTTTAACATATTATAAATAGATATATAGACTACAAAGATATCTTTTTTAATCATACCATTTTTATATACATTTCATTACAACACCAACACCATATAATCATCCCAATTATTATTTTACTTTGATTAATTTGTATTGCTAATACAATTTTTACATTCTAAAAATAAATTTGGAGATTTTTTTAAAATCTGAATTAATCCTCTTTTTTTAAATCATCAACTCAAAAATGACTATATAAAAAATTTAGTATATAACATGAATATCATTTTTTTAAATAAAAAAAATTGCCACCAAATAAGTTTTAATAAAGTGTTAACACTGTCGGGGGGGGGGGGGGGTATATTATTTTTATTTTTTTTATGGTTTTTTTTTAAATTTTTTATTTTTGCCTATAAATTTTTTATGGTAAAATATAGGAATTATTAATTGCGCATATTTAAGTTATATTTAGGAGAATTTTGCATACAAATTTAATTTTTTTTGTGGTAAAATATTTAAGTTATTTTTTGGAGAATTTTTCCTACAAATTTAATTTTTTTGTGGTAAAATATAGGAATTATTAATTCCGCATATTTTAGGTAAATTTTGCCTACAAATTTAATTTTTTTTGTGGTAAAATATTTAAGTTATTTTTAGGAGATTTTGCATACAAATTTAATTTTTTTTGTGATAAAATATTTAAGTTATTTTTAGGAGAATTTTGCCTACAAATTTAATTTTTTATTTAAATCTAATTTTTATTAATTTTGCATTAGGGATAAAATAGACCCACCTTTGAAGTTAAATGATTTTTAACATTTCTAGTGAAGGGTTAAATCGAAATGTAGTATTAAATGACGCAATTAAATATAGTATTATAATTTATACACGAAATATAGTATTAAATAAATTTTATTCATTAAATTGAAATATATTATTGAAGTTAATACAATCATTTATAAAATGATTTAAAATGTCCAATCATAAATTTTTAAAATTAAATTAATTTAGGTAAATTAATTAAGAACATTATGGGAGCTCATTAAGAAAAATTTATTTTTTAAACTCTATTTAAAAAAATAATATCAAAAGATATAATTTATAAATTTCAACAAATTCAATAAAAAAATTTATATAAAAAATGAGTAATTGTTTGTAAATTTGAAGCTTGCTAGTATTTGTTGTGTGTCAATTTTATAGAATAAGTCATCACAAGGTAAGATCTTTAGTGTTTCCAAGTAACCTTTAAAATAAAACATACATTATAATTTATAAATTTCAACATGAATTCAATAAAAAAAATTATATAAAAAATGAGCAATTGTTTGTAGATTTGAAGCTTGTTAGGGATTGTTGTGTGTCAATTTTATAGAATAAGTCATCACAAGGTAAGAACTTTAATGTTCCCAGGTAACCTTTAAAATAAGACATAAAAAATAATTTATAAATTTCAACATAAATTCAATAAAAAAATTTATATAAAAAATGAGTAATTGTTTGTTTATTTGAAGCACAAGTTTATTCTTTACTCAATCATTCTAAATTTCCTAATTCATAGCCATCTTAAGATTTATGTAATTTAAATTTTTATATTGCTTTATAGTTTACTAAATATTGGGAAATAAGTAAGGTAGGTAGTACTTTTTGGTGACATTCTAAAATCTGATATAAAGATTTATGTATTTTAAAAAGGTATTACTATGGTAGTACTTTTGGTGACATTCTAAAATCTGATATATAAAGATTTATGTATTTTAAATTTTTACATTGCTTTATAGTTTACTAAATATTGGGAAATAAGTAAGGTATTACTATGGTAGTACTTTTTGGTGACATTCTAAAATCTGATATATAAAGATTTATGTATTTTAAATTTTTATATTGATTTATAGTTTACTAAATTTCGTCCACGATATTATTTATACTCCATTTTATTATAAATACAAATTTTAAATGATTCGTTAAATTTTGTAACTTTTTTATCGATTCGGAAAATGCGTATAAATAAGAAAAAATATAACTTTTATTTCTTGCTAATACGCCATTTGGCGTAAGTCTATCATCTCCCATATTTTGTCATTTATAATATTTTGCATACAAAATAAACTAGCATATAAATAATTAAAACAATACAAGACATTTCTAAAAATAATACTTTTTAATACAAAATCTATTTATTACAGTATAAATATTTTCGATTGCTGATATAAAAAGATTTTGCGTAAAGAATTACAAATGATAAAAAGGTTAATTAATTCATACATATGCCTCTGATAATTATTTTTAAAAACCACATAAGGCTATATAATTCTAGCAAGTTACATTTACAAATGGCCATGAAACTAATATAACTCTCTGTTACCATTTTAGACAGTTTTACAAAATGGACCTAATAAGGAAAAATTTATAGGCCTAACCAAATCAACAATTCTTGAAGAAGAGAATATAAACGACCAATTTAAATCATAAAACTATAAAGTGGCTAGAGCTTCCTCTTAGATGACATTATGGAAGCTAGATAAGTAATCGAGAAAATTTTTGTAAGATATTAAATTTCTAAAAGATTATCTTTCATTTTTAATGATATATAAACGACTACACAGTTGACCATTATTGCTTATCTAAAATATGCAATCATATGCTCTCAGCAGCTAGTAATCTTAAATTACATAGCCACACAAATAATAGATGCTGTTAATTTGCCGTCATAGCCATGACACTACGATGGTAACCCATGTCAGAATTATTATGTTAGATAAATTGATAAAACTAAAACAGTAAAAATCTTTAGAAGATGCAAATATATTGAAGTTTTGAGTTATTTACACGGCAAGGAAGCTATATTAGAAATGATTTGAACTATAAAATAAGAACCAGAGTGATATGATGAAAATAATTAAAATTTTATATATTATTGTCGCACCACTTCTAGTTGGTGTATTATATCTTAAAATAATAAATATATTCGTATTAAAAATTTAACTCAAAACTGTTTTTCAAAGAAGAAAAAAATAGCTTTACTAAAAATGTCAACTTCTAATTAAAAATTTGATGTACAAGACCAAACTTTTAAGATAAATGTCTATCACTTTATTATTGGAGAAGTTTAGCTTATCCTATCTATAACTGATATGGATCAGCACAAAGGTTAATATAAATTTAATATTAGTGCAATTATTATTTAATTTTTTAATAATTTAGAAGAAAATACTCTCTCAATTGATAATTCAATTAAGAAGGGATCTTATATTGAAGCAAGGGATGGCGATCATTGGTATATTTAAATTTGATTCTATAAATTTGATTATATAATTTGAATATAAATCATATCTTCAATTAGGTATATTGCCAAAGTTATTGATTACAAAAAGGAGGCCAGAAAAATTCTTATTCATTTCAAAGGGTGGAATAATAAATATGATGAATGGTTATCATTAGATAATGAAAGAATCAGACCAATATCTAACAAAATAAAAAATGGGTTTTTTCAGATTACAAAAGTAAATATATATCTAATTTTTTATAAAGCAGTATCGAAATTAATAATTTAAATAATTATTTTAGGAATTAGAATTGGGAGATAGAGTTTTAGCAAGATGGTCTGTAAAGTTTCAATATACTCCTGGAAAAATAACAAGCATAAATCCAGATGGGAAAATAGGTGAAAAGAATTGTTATTATTAATCTTATAAATATTTATATGATTATATAAGTGAGAAAATTGAATATTTATTTTTTGATCTTAAAAAGTTTTATCTAATTAAATCATGTATTATAATATTTATTTGGTAAAGATTTTTCACGTAGTATTAATTTTTTTTAAATATTTGATTAGACAGTAGATAGGTTTTTAAAATTAATATTTTATATCCAACCACTTATTGAAGCTAAAAAAAATATATAATAGCAATAATAGGTTTTAAATAAACTATTTATATTTATTTTCATTAATGATGTTTGACTAATTATAAATCCTTGCTAATTAGCAAACAAATAGATTGTAAAAATGTTTAAAATTGGAATCATATCTAGGATTGATTATCTAGAAAATGCAATCATAATTTAACAGTTATAAAAATGAAAAGGTAAGTTTGAAAAAAATCAATTTTTTATTAACTACTGATACTTGTTAATAAAAAATGTATTACATCTGACAATTAAATATTATTTAAAAAATGCAAATATAAAGTTAAAAAAATGAAAAAATTCTCAAAAAATCTAAAATTATTATTTTTGAATAAACTATGAACACTCCCAAAATTCCAAAAAATATAAATATGTTTGTCATGTAAACTTTATCTAGAAAATGCACAGTAAAAATTTCAAGATGATTCATTAAAAATATCTCATCTTTTTTGTCCAAATAAATTAATATTGTATTCAGAATATGTTTTTTCTTTTATAAACCCATAAATTTTTTAGATCTGATATTTGCCAATCAAAATTGATCCAATAATAAATATTTATCCAATATTTACAGTGACATAAAAAGATAAATAACTTGAATGATTTGAATTTATTTTATTTTTCAAAAAATCACCATACATAAAATGTGGGCAATGATTATAGCTAAATGTATTGTTAAACAATTCAATTTAGCCTAGTGTTGTTAAACACCTCATTTTGAGCCGATTTTTAAAAATAGTTAACTCAATATTTTATTAGTAAATTTATTATGCAAGCCTTAAGATTTTGCTCATAGGTGGCACAAAGGTTTGAACATCTCTTAACAAAATCTTGAGGCTTAGACAATATAATTCTGGCTAAAATATTGAGTTGGGTGTTTAAATTGACTCAAATTGAGCCGTTTAACAACACTAATTTAGCCAATTTTTGGAAATAGCTAAATCAAAATGTTGACCAAAATATTATCACCTAAGCCAAGCCTCTATAAGTCCACACCTCTCATCTATGGGTAAAATTTTCAAGCTTGAACAATTACTTCTGGCTAACATATTCAGTTAACCATTTTTAAATTGGCTAAATTGAGCCTTTCACCAACACTAGAATAAGACAAATTAAATTTTGTTTCTTTTTATTAATATTATATAATTTAATTTTTATATACAATCAAAAATTAAACCAAAACAAAAAAAATATAAAATGGATTTGGTTTTTAAATTAATTTGATTTATTCTCAAAGGAGAAATCATTACAGAATTTGAATCAACAATATAAATTTATACTTACTCTAGTTTTACATTACAACAAATATCTATTCTATCCTTTTATCTTAGTTTTAAGCTTTTAAAAATCAATGATGCATGTGTGACCATTAAAATTTAGCCATTAGTAATTTATTCACTTTTTTTATAAATAAAATATTTATTTTTATTTAAAATAATCTAATTGATAAATCTGAAAAACGGTATTTATTTTATTAAATTATGATAAATCTACCAATTTAAATCACAATTTGTTTTAATCAATTAGACGTGGTCTAATTTCAATGTGGTCTAATTTAAATTCTGGCCATAATTTTTTTCGATTTTTAAACCTGGCTTTTTTTTATAGATTTAATTCCTGAACATATTAAATTTTGGTTATTCTATCACCCTGTCCACACTTTTAAAATTTTGTTATTTTGAATTATTTTGGCTATATTTTATAATTTGCTATAATTTTGAAAATATGGGCAGTAAATGTGTGTTGAAAGATCCATTTATATGATGTTCCAACTGATTAATTGATATACAGTACATTTTTATATTGGGCTCTTGATAATTCTGACAACTCCCTAATAATATGATCAAAATTTTAAATCCCAATAATCAATTTCCCTATTAACTATCATTAGAAAGTAAAACAAGATGGCAGTCTAACTTTGTACTTTAATGCTGGGTTAATTATTAAAAAATGGTAACTAGCTTGCAAAACAGATAATATTTGGACTAAATTCAGTTAAAATAGGCCGTAAATGATAAACACCTTTTTTCACCTGTTTGTAAGGCGACAAAAGGTATAAACATAATCCTAATTCGATACTACGGGACGATAGGCATACTAGTGGTCTACACTAAAAACCCGCCCACTCGTTGTTTGGGAATTTTTTTAACCCGCCCTCCGCTCTATAATATTTTTTAAATATCCAATTTTGTTTAACCCGCCTGCCAGCCTAATCTTTAGAAATTATTTTAAGGCTGGTTTGGTTTATTCATTTATTTTAATGTATTTTTAATTAAATAAAACTAGTATTTTTAATAACTTAAGTCTGTTCTGCTCATTTTCCTTAAAAAATATTTAAATTCACCCGCCCACGACCGCCATTACTTATTTTTTAAGCCCGCTACCCGCCCAATGTTGAAAATATTTCCAAAAACTTGAACGCTCCCGTCTGAAGTATCGGCTGGCAGGGGGTTAAAACCCCCCCTCAATGCAGACCTCTTACCTATACCACTTTTTGGAGGCCGATCTAATATTGCTGATATTAAATTGATAATGGCCGATTATCGATCCGATATTTAGAATCTGATTTTTTGACTATATCATTTTATATTTATTCAATTATACTATACTCATCTCACCAATGTAAAAGTATATAAATATTGATCATTTATTTATATAGTAAAATCGTTGTAATTTTTTTGATCCATCTTTCTATTTTAATCCCAACTAGTTTATTTATAGCTAATGTAATGTAATTGTTGAGATTTTTTAAAATTTTTTATAAATATATTTTCTTAATTATTAATAAATTTAAAATTTCAATTAAAAGGTCATTTTATCGGACCATATCGGCAAATTTAATAATATCGGTTATTTTATCGGACCATATCGGTAAATTTAATAATATCGGCTGATACCGATATTTCAAAAGGCAAAAAATTACCCGATCTCATACGTTAAAAATACCGGTACACCCCTAATGCTACTTCGGAAATATATAAATCAAAATTTGTGGGTAAATAACCCCAACTTGCGAAATAATATTATCCATTTTATATAATTTTTTTATATCACAAAATATTGAAACAATCATTTATATAATATATTAAAATTTAATGTTTAATTTACATTATTTAATTATTGAATTAATCCAGTATAAATTATTTTATTTAACTGACCTCATATTATAAATGATATTTTTAAAGAAATTAATATTATTATCGGTTTTTGTAGTGCTATAATTATTTTCAAAAAAAACGATATGGTTCGCTGACCATCGTTTATTAGTATAAAATTGAATCCGTTTGCGTTTAAAATGTATTTGCAAAAAAGAGGAACGCGTTCGAATTCATGATCGCGTTCATTCATATCTATAATATATTTTTTAAAATACGTGTAATATAAAAAAAATAATAAATGCATAATATAATAACATCAAGCAGCTCGTAAATCAAGATTTATTGCATAATCTTCAAGATTTTACGAATAGTTGCCTAAGTTTTTCTGCTATTTATGACCTTAATCTCCTGGCTTGCCGATTTTTTTTGACTAAAATCTTGGGTTAGTTGTTTTTGAAATCGTTTAAATCGAGCTATGTTCAATACTATATACCTTTTGGATTTAATATTTGTATTAAAACATATTTTAAAATAAAAATTTTCACTTTTTTAATTAAATGAACGTTAAAAAGAACGTATTTTTTAAAAAAAAAGAAGAATGAAATACGTTCACGTTCAAAATTTTTATTTAAAATAAAAGGAAGGCTTACAAAATATTATACTATAGAAAAATGTCAAGATGATTTATGATTGGATAATAAAAGATATAATTATGTTATTATAAACTTTATTAATTATAAGGAATGTGTTGATAATCATGTATAATAAAATATTAAAATATAAAGGTAATTTAATATGAGGATTATAATAATGGCGACATTTGTTTTTTGTATTCTTATATAGTTAAAGTTTAATCTTCTATAATGACTTATAATTTATTAGTATTCTTCAAGTTTATAAAATAAATAAATTTTCCACTCAAAGCATTCGTAGTTTTCCTACCGAAACAATGGAAAACCCGGAAAAAAATCGACAAAAATAAATGTCAGAAAATTAAACTTAAGGTAATATATAAGGTTAATTCGTAAGTACGTATGAATCAATAGTAAAAACTATAGTAACTACTCAAGGGATCGAAGTAATACGGTCAACACAACGAGATGGTCAAAATGAAGAGGGGACCACATTTGAAGTTTTTACCATTTGTTTACAGCAGACTTTATTTGTTGCCAGTTGTACATCTACCCATATTTCTTATGAATCGTAGGTTCAAATAATAAAAAAAATTGCTGGTAACATTACCCAAAACCCGCTTTGAAAAACATTCTGCCTGGATATGGCCTTAGCATGATTTTATTTTTGTTTTGCTACCAATTAATTTGATTTTCGAATATTTACGTTTCCATATTCTAGAACATGTTTTCCTTATTTTTCTCTTACTAATTAACGAATATTGGGTAGATTCGCGGTTTAATAGAATTTTTACAAAATATTTTTTTTATAACATTTATCTATACATTTTTTTAATACTACTTTTGCATTTCCCAGATTACCCTGATGCTAAATATGCCATTTTTTAATTATTTGTTAATTCGATGATTTATAGTGTATGAGGATACTTAGTTTAGTCAAATCTTTAATAATTTGTCTTCTAAAATATTTTTCAGTTTAAAAAATAAATACACATATATATATGCTATTATTAGCGTCAATATTTTTTTCAGCTTTAAATCGTTTATTGAACTCGTTTTTTTAAATTTTAAAAGTCTGATTTTACCATAAATATATTCCCGCATGTGTAAAATGATCTACCATATAAATTTCCGATAATTTTTTCATATTAACATTTGAGTCATAAATATATGGAAATGTAGATTAAAATTAATTCAAAAGTTCATAGCTAAATTTTCTAAAATTATAGAGTAGGCTATCGAAAAATTAATTGGCTTTGTTAAATGGTTCTATTTATTCGTTTTAAAAAAAACATATAATGCAAAATTTTAGCCCAAAATATTACCCAAGGCTCATGGATGGCAGAAAGGTTTGCACATCTATCCCCGAAATTTCGAGCTTAGATAATATTATTTTGGCTAAAATCTTGATGTGGCCGTCTTTAAAAGTGGTTAAATCGAGCAGTTTATCACTAAAAATAACACATTGATCTATTTATAATACACACTAATTTATAAATAAACTACTTTCATTTTATACTCTCATTTAATTTAAAGGTTATTGTGAAGTTAGCTTTGTGGATAAAACCAAAAAAATTTTGCGCTCCAACTCTGTGAAACCCTTAGATTCCAGATTTGATTTAAAAGTATTATTTATTAGCTTTAATTATATTAACTTGATGACAATTAAGATTAACGATAACCAAATATGAAAAGAATAAAACAATTTTTATTTTAGAATTAGAGAAAAAATTGGAAAAATATATAAAGAACTGGAAAGCTGAGACTGGAAACACAGATTGCTTTAAATCTTATTTTTTATAAATTTGAAACCATTTAGAAAATGTAATCAAAATTATTTAAATATTAAATTTAAAACGGGCTGGACCGTAAAATGATTATAAAAATCCGGGTCACGGATTGGACCCAAAATAATTTGACATCCTATATTTCTCGGCTGACAACCAGAGAAATTTTTATATTTTATTAACTTTTCTAATATTTATTTTATAATTAAAGGGTTATTTGGAATCCTTAAATTTCTCACTACCCACTGAACCCACGATCGAAGAGAGTATCCAAAAATCTGCCGATAATGATTTGCTTAACAAAGAACAGGTCAAAGAAAATAATGAAAACAAAACGAAAGAGGATAGCGAAATCAACATGAAAGAAGAGAGTGGCAATGCTAAAGAAGATAGGATAAGGTTTGGAACAGTTTACCTACCTTTCACTGACATTGAAATGATCACGGAATTCAAGGAGCTCTGCCAAAAATGGGAAGATAGAAATATCGTCATCACTAATATATCATTCGAAGATCACGACAATGATCTCACCCCTACAACACTTGAAATAGATCACGGTTCTTTTTTTTAAAAATTTTTAGCCCTTTCATATTTTTGTGGGTGCGATAATTTATTTTTACATAAGTTAATGTTATATAATAGGACCATTTTTTTTATAACATCTAGTGACATCACAAAAAAAGTGTGAATCACTCCTAATTTCAATTGGAACATGTGCATGCCTAAATCATCTTTTACATAATGTTTATTTGAATCTATATAATATCAGTTTTTTTACAAATATAGCTGATAAGTCGGCACCAACAACTTCTGATGTTAAACATAGGGTTAAACGAAAATATAGAAAGAAAATTTTACCGAATAAAGTAATTATTCTTAAACATTTTATAGTATATAAATTTATCAAATATTTTATCTTCAAATTTTGTATGCAACTTTATTTATATCAGAGACCTGCAGGCCCGGCCCTAAGCCCGGCCCGGACCTGGCCGGGCCGTATTTTAAATTTTTTAAATATACCCGGGCCGGGCTGGGCCTAAAAAAATTTTTTTAAATCCGGGCCGTGCCTAAAAAATTTTTTTTAAAAATATATCCGGGCCGGGCCTTAATATTTTTTATAAAAATTTTTACATTATGAGTTAATGGTTATAAGATTATATTATATTATAGTTATGATTAATATAATATTGGGTGATGGTTAACACTACCTAACACCCACAGATCGATCTAATTATTAATTTCCTGCAAATTTATTCAAAGTATTAATATATTTTTTTATAATTCATATCTAAATTTTTAGAATATATTTTACCAAAACAATCAAATAAAGGAATATCACTTCTTGAAGTTCGCTATAACTTTCAAAGCGAAAAAGGAGAAATAAAATTGATTTTACTTAATATAAAGCATTTTTTAATTGAAAAATTTGTTTTACACAAGTATCATTTTATTTCTCTTTTTCTCTGTCCCAAATTCAAGCAATTACGTATATAGTCAGGGACAGATCGCAAGATGACGGAAAACTATATAAAAGATTATATTAAATTTCAGGAAGTAAATGAAATACCATCGACCAGTCAAATTACGACTGTTGTTAAACAAACTGAATCGTTTTATGACAAATGAGGCGATGGTAATTCTGGTAATATGTCAATACCCGATGATGAATATTATAATTACATAAATAAAAAAATAGATGAAACATTTAAGGTGGATAATTTGTTAGAGTGGTAGGCGGCTCATCAAAGCGAATTTCCAATTTTAGCAAAATTGGCAATTCCTGCTTCAAGTGCAAGCTGTGAGCGTTTTCCACTACGAGAATTCTTGAAGAAAGAAAAAGTAATCTTATCCTGAAAAGGTAGATATGCTTCTCTTTCTTCATGATAATTTGTGAATTTTTAATATCTTTCTTGAGTATAGGGTTTGTCAATCATGCTGGTTTTTTACTTTGCAAACTGTCAAATATTTATTGCATTTATTATATTTACCTTGAGTCATGAAAGTTTTTAATCCAACATTTTTCATTATTTTTTTTTACAATATTATATAATATAATTATCTTCGTTTGTTAAAAATTTAATAAAATAAATTATATTAATATTGTGCAATTAATTATATTTTCAAAATACTATTTATTATACATGAATTTTTTAAATAGCGATTTATTTTTATTTTATAAATTAAATAGTAAATTAAATACAATATATTATATTCTCAAAATATTTTCCAATTTTATAAGTTAAATATTAATTTTATTATTTTTAAATGCAATATAAAATATAGTATATGCTCAAAATATTATTACCATTTTTATGAATATTAGTTTTATTTTTATAAATGCAATATAAAATATAGTATATGCTCAAAATATCCATTTTTATAACTAACAGTTTTATAATTTTTATAAATTCAATATAATATTCTCAAAATATTCGCTTTTTACATGTATTTTTTAAATAATAAGCGATTACTCACTGAAAAATATGGTAAAATACCTCATAGGTGAATTTTTGTATATACCAGGTCGAATATAATTTTAAAAAATTCCGAAAAATTTTTTAAAAAATATCCGGAACGGCCGGGCCTTAAATTTTTAAATCCGGGCCGGGCCTAAAAAATTTAAAACCGGGCCGGGTTTGGCCGTGCAAATGGTACCTCTGCAGGTCTCTGATTTATATACATTTTATTCCTTCCTTCCTATCATATCATCTATAAGTATACCTTAAAGGATATGTTGTAGAAGGATGTATTTTTTTTTCATTTGACACATTTAAACAGTTTAAAAAAACTACCTTAGGATAATTTTAAATATTTTTTTAATAAGGCATCCCATTTATATATCAGTAGCACGCTAACTTTTTTGGTAGCTATAGCTAATAGCGGCTACTTTTTTTGTAATTATTTAATTTTTTAGTTCGCTACTTTATTTGAAAGTTGCTAAGTAGCCGCTACTTTGCTACTTTAAAAAAAATATAATGAAGGTAAGTTTAAACATGAAAATTTAAATATAATATCATAATTATGATTTATTATTTAATTTTGAAATTATATTTTAATTTTAATTTCAATTTGTAATTTATATTTTCATTTGTATTATAAACCTAAATCACGTGTTAATAATTTAAAATGTCATCGCCTATGGATATCCAAATCGTTTGAAAGTGATTCAGACAATGATATTAATGAAATGGAAGATACCAGGGAAGAAAATGTTCTTAATAGCTATAATACAAATTTCCCATTCCCTAGATTTGAAATTTTTTTTAAATAAATATATAACCAAAACTGGTTTCAAATTTATTTGTTTAAAATGTAAAAAAAAATATTTCCTCAAATCAATCCAGTAGCTATAACCTCAAGAAGCACCTAAAGGTAAATTGTCACTTTTACTTTCTAATAATATTTATTTTATAAGACTGTTCATGAGTTTTAAGGAAATGGAGAAACATCTAAATAATTTTGGTATAGGCGACTTTACATCCAAAAAGACTAATTCAATTCAAACCATATAAATTAATAATGCAAATGTCAATATTTCTCAGAAATTGGCTGATAAAGTTATTGTTGATTTTATAATTTATACAGTTCAGCCAATGTCCTTAGTTGATAATCCATCATTTACCATGATGATTAAAACTCTATTTCCTGGTACAACAATTTTATGCCGCCAGACACTAATGAATAAAATAGCAGATAACTTTAAAATGATAAAAGATGCTCTAATAGTAAAGTTATCAGAGATATATATATGTACCACGGGAGATAGTTGAACACATAATAGAAGGTAAAAACTTATTTATATTTATAAATTGATCTGATTAAATATTTTTGAGCTCGTTTGGGAATCATAGGCCATTGGCTAGACCCTAGAACTTTAAAAAGAAGATCTGTGGCATTAGCCCTCAAAATGATAATAGGATGCCAGACATACGATGTACTTGCAAATAAAATTATTGATAATCTATCTTTTATTAAAAATATGTTTATAAGATTAAATACGCCCTTACCCTCAAGTGCTAGTGTCGAGAGATTATTTAATAAGGTAAAACTTATATCTTCTGATCGTCGCTCTAGACTTGGGGATGATAATATTGAAATGATTTTATTATTAAAATGCAGCAAATTACCATAAATATTTATTTTTATTACATAATTTTTTTTATAATCAAAACTAACTATATTTTGATATTTATAAATGTTGATTTTTAATATATTTAGATTTACTATACAATAACATTATAAGCAAAAAATAAAAAATTTGTTTGTAAATTTTTTTTATAAAAAGTAGCTTAAAAAGTAGCTAAAGCTACTTTTAAAAAATAGGAGCTAATAGTGAGCTACTTTTTTTGACAAATAGCGATAGGGGTAGCGCGCTACTTTTAAAAGTGCGTTTAACAACTCTGATATATTGCCATAAATAGTGTTGCGTAATCGGCTAAAAACTACGCCTAAGCCTAATAAGGCTAAGCCTAATTAGGTAAGCCTAAAAATCGGCTAAAACTAAAAATCGGCTAAGCCTAATTAGGTTAAGCCTAAAAATCGGCTAAGCCTAAAAATCGGCTAAGCCTATATAAATCTGCTAAAAATTAGTCAAAATTCTGTCTAGATGCTTAGTATTAATTATTATTTATTTATTTTAGTAAAATAATTTATTTTATTTATATTTAATGTAAATATTTTATTATTATCAACAAATAAACATGATATGATTTAATATTTTTTATTTATATTATTATATTTTCAAATGAAAATAAATTTATTTATTTGATGTTATTAATAAAAAAAATAATATGCTTCTATATTGTAAAATTGTAATATTCTTTTTAATATAATTTATTAGTGATTTTCACAATCTTCTTTATAAATACATCTTTTATTGAGGAATTATATTGTAAATTTTATTAGATAAATAAACAATCTTTTAGGTGAAATCTTTTATAATTTTTTTAAAATTATCTTTTTTATTAAATGAGGTGGATTTTATGAAACTTTTTTGATGATTTTATATGATCTTTTTAAGGATAATATTTTAATGTGACAATTGTCATAATCGTTATTTTATAAGTTTTTTGAATTTTTTTGAAGAAAATAGGTTAAAATAAGTATTAATAACATGTGTAAATATAAATTTAGTGAAGATGTACCAAAGAAAAGTGACAATTGTCATAATCGTTATTTTATACGTTTTTTGAATTTTTTTGAAGAAAATATGTTAAAATAAGTATTAATAACATGTGTAAATATAAATTTAGTGAAGATGTACCAATGAAAAGTGACATTTGTCATAATCGTTATTTTATAAGTTTTTTGAATTTTTTTGAAGAAAATAGGTTAAAATAAGTATTAATAACATGTGTAAATATAAATTTAGTGAAGATGTACCAATGAAAAGTGACATTTGTCATAATCGTTATTTTTAAAGTTTTTTGAATGTTTTTGAAGAAAATATGTTAAAATAAGTAGTAAAAACATGTTTAAATAAAAACTTAGTGAAGATGTACCATAGAAAAGTGACAATTGTCATAATCGTTATTTTATAAGTTTTTTGAATTTTTTTGAAGAAAATATGTTAAAATAAGTATTGATAACATGTTTAAATAAAATTTAGTGAAGATGTACCATAGAAAATTGACAATTGTCATAATGGTTAATTTTAAAGTTTTTTGAATTTTTTTGACGAAAATATGTTAAAATAAGTATTAATAACATGTGTAAATATAAATTTAGTGAAGACAATGAAAAGTGACAATTGTCATATTCGTTATTTTTTAAATTTTTTTGACGAAAATATGTTAAAATAAGTATTAATAACATGTGTAAATATAAATTTAGTGAAGATGTACCAATGAAAAGTGACAATTGTCATAATCGTTATTCTTAAAGTTTTTTGAATTTTTTTGACGAAAATATTTTAAAATATGTATATATAACATGTTTAAATAAAAATTTAATGAAGATGTACTCTAGATAAGCGACAATTGTCATAATCATTATTTTTCAAGTTTTTTGATTTTTGTTGACGAAAATATGTTAAAATGAGTAATAATAACATGTTTAAATAAAAATTTAGTGAAGATGTACTATAGAAAAGTGACAATTGTCATAATCGTTATTTTTAAAATTTCTTTGATGTAAATGGGTAAAAATATAGATTGTAAAATTAAAATTGCCTGAGTATATGCCAGAGAAAAACATATGGTAATAATAGATTCTTTCCCAAAAACAGGAGCAAATTGGCATTTTATTACATTTGTTCATCGGGTCAGAAATTAATATGCAAAATTTATATCATAATATCTAATCCTAAGTTAGAAATTATTATTTTTTTACCAATTTTCACCAGACAATCTTGTTTAAAATTTGGGTAAACTTTTTTTTCTATTTTAAAATCAATATCGATGCAAGTTAACTATTTTCGTCAAAAAAAATCAAAAAACTTTAAAAATTACGATTAAGACAATTGTCGCTTATCTAGAGTACAACTTCACTAAATTTTTATTTAAACATGTTATCAATACTTATTTTAAAATATCTTTGTCAATAAAATTCAAAAACTTTAAAAATAACGATTATGACAATTGTCACTTTTCATTGGTACATCTTCACTAAATTTATATTTACACATGTTATTAACACTTATTTTAACATATTTTCGTCAAAAAATTAAAAATAACGATTATGACAATTGTCACTTTTCTATGGCACATCTTCACTAAATTTTAATTTAAACATGTTTTTAATATTTATTTTAACATATTTTCTTCAAAAAAATTCAAAAAACTTTAAAAATAACTATTATGACAAATGTCACTTTTCATTGGTACTTCTTCACTAAATTTATATTTACACATGTTATTAATACTTATTTTAACATATTTTCTTCAAAAAAATTCAAAAAACTTTAAAATTAACGATTATGACAAATGTCACTTTTCATTGGTACATCTTCACTAAATCTATATTTACACATGTTATTAATACTTATTTTAACATATTTTCGTCAAAAAAATTTAAAAATTAAAAATAGCGATTATGACAATTGTCAGTTTTCTATGGTACATCTTCACTAAATTTATATTTACACATGTTATTAATACTTATTTTAACATATTTTCCTCAAAAAAATTCAAAAAACTTTAAAAATAACGATTATGACAATTGTCACTTTTCTATGGTACATCTTCACTAAATTTATATTTACACATGTTATTAATACTTATTTTAACATATTTTCGTCAAAAAAATTCAAAAAACTTTAAAAATAGCGATTATGACAATTGTCACTTTTCATTGGTACATCTTCACTAAATTTATATTTACACATGTTATTAATACTTATTTTAACATATTTTCGTCAAAAAAATTCAAAAAACTTTAAAAATAACGATTATGACAATTGTCACTTTTCTATAGTACATCTTCACTAAATTTATATTTACACATGTTATTAATACTTATTTTAACAAATTTTCGTCAAAAAAATTCAAAAAACTTTAAAATTAACCATTATGACAATTGTCACTTTTCATTGGTACATCTTCACTAAATTTATATTTACACATGTTATTAATTCTTATTTTAACATATTTTCGTCAAAAAAATTCGAAAAACTTTAAAAATAACGATTATGACAATTGTCACTTTTCATTGGTACATCTTCACTAAATTTGTATTTACACATGTTATTAATACTTATTTTAACATACTTCCTTCAAAAAAATTCAAAAAACTTATAAAAGAACGATTATGACAATTGTCACATTAAAATATTATCCTTAAAAAGATCATATAAAATAACATCAAAAAAGTTTCATAAAATCCACCTTATTTAATAATAAATAGATAATTTTAAAAAAATGATAAAAGATTTCACCTAAAAGATTGTTTATTTATCTAATAAAATTTACAATATAATTCCTCAATAAAAGATGTATTTACAAAGAAGATTGTGAAAATCACTAATAAATTATATTATAAAGAATATTACATTTAAACAATATAGTAGCATATTATTTTTTTTATTAAAAAAACATCAAATAAATAAATTTATTTTCATTTCAAAATATAATAATATAAATAAAAAATATTAAATCATATCATGTTTATTTGTTGATAATAATAAAATATTTACATTAAATATAAATAAAATAAATTATTTTACTAAAATAAATAAATAATAATTAATGCTAAGCATCGATGCAGAATTTTGACTAATTTATTTTAGCCAATTTTTAGGCTTAGCCCATTTTTAGGCTTAGCCGATTTTTAGGCTTAGCCGATTTTTAGGCTTAGCCAATTTTTAGGCTTAGCCGATTTTTAGGCTTAGCCTAATTAGGTTTAGCCGATTTTTAGGCTTAGCTAATTAGCCGATTTTTAGGCTTAGCCTAATTAGATTTAGCCGATTTTTAGGCTTAGCCTAATTAGGCTTAGCCGATTTTTAGGCTATACCTAATTAGGCTTAGCCGATTTTTCCACCTAAAATCTCGGCTAAGCCGTTTTTAGTCGGCTAAAATTAGCCGATTACGCAACACTAGCCATAAATATTGCAAGTAATTTAGAAAAAATATTTCGAAATTTAACATTTTTTTTACACATTTTTGCATAGGCGAAAATGTCGTCATTTCCTATCAATCTTCCAGACTCCCATAATTTAAATCTTCCAATGGAACGTAATTCGGTTATTCAAGATATAATCAAAGATCTATCCATTTATGATACCAATAATGGGAACGATAATATTATGAACTTGGAAGGAATATATTCGGTCAGAGCCTATGATTCAGACATTGATGTGGCTGTACCAGGATTACATTTCTATGATCATAATTATTTAATAGGTTTTTTAAAATAAATTAAATAATATATTTTTTTAAATTTACTTGAATTCAAAATTATTTATTAGATATTAGGGACCTGCAGCTCGGTCCTTGAGTTATAAATAATATGTTTTGAGAACCCTGGCTAGATTTAAATGAAAATTATATAATGGATTTTTTATCATTCAGCTTGATTTGAAGTGAATTTCAAAATGAAGCCAAGATTATTTAAAGTCTAAATTTTGAAAATTGGGGCGAGGGCTTAAAATGGTCAAATTTTAAAAGACCCAGGCTAGGCTTAAAAATAAAAAAAACCGGGTAGGGGTTTAAGAAAATTTAAGCTGGGCAGAGCTCAAAAATTGGCCCTCTAAAGGTCTTTTATTATATTTATTAGCAAGCTTCGGAGAATAATAAACATTCTCGTGATATGGACTCCAAAATTTTTGATTTACTTTTAAATTTCTATATAGGCAAATATTTATTATATTATTATTTTCAAAAATTGAATATTTTTAAAAGTCAAAACTTAATAAATTTATTAAATTTGTTTACATTTTATTCATTATTTTTTTAAATTGTTTATTATTTAATAAACCATAATTTTTTCATCTTTTAAACAGGAAAGGCCGCTCAATCCGAATATTTACCTGCAAGCAGTTCATCATGCTTTAGAATAAAACCTTCAGTAAGTGTTGATTAATATAATTTTTTTTAATATATGTTTAGTAGTGTAAATTATGCTTTCTAAAAATGAATACCTTCTTTTTACTTTCATAGCGATCTCCTGCGGTTTAGGATTTTGATAGTTCTCAGAAATTTTATAATTTGCAATGTTTATTGGGTTTAAGTTCTCTCACTATTAATTTTTTTGAATATTTGGCCTCTAATGCATTTATCGATTGTAAAAGATCATTATTTTAAAATTATATATAAGACTGCTGCCATGCAATCACAACAGATTCCACAACAATCACTTAAAAACACAGGCAGTTTTTTAAATATATATTATATTTTTATATTATTTTAGCCAATAAATATATTATATCATATTTGAAAAGTACCCCATATACTTGTATCTTTAATACATAATCCTTTAGCATCTTATGCTTTGTATCTTTTTAAGATTTTTAATAAGATACTTAAATCAAATCTAGATATTCTATTTAAAAAGATTCTTAGTATATATTTTGCCAGAAAACAGTTTTCTATCCACTGATTATAAAAAATTAACTTCTAGTATTTTTTCTTTTAGCAAAATATATTTTTCTTAATAATTTAAAAAAAATTTGCAAAAACGTTCATTAAAGTTTTATCCATATTATAAAAGTTATTGGAAGTATATAGCTAGAAAAATCAAGCTATAATTATTTATATAACATATATATAATCAAGGGGTAAAACCTTCTTATAGATATCTAAGACGTATGAACAACGATATTTTCAATTTATTCTGCTGACAGCGTCTACATGTGCCAAGGGGGTGGGGTTAGTTTCAGTTTGCTTCCAATTTTTTAAGAGGGGTGTGGTAAATTTATTGGGGTGTTATCAATTAAATTTTTAGATAAAATAGGCAAAACATATTGCTGTAAAAATTTATTTAATACTTTTATTATAGACCTATTATATTATACACATATTGCTTTGCATCGATCAAATCTATAAATTGCATTCAATCATAGTCATTATTTTTTAAATATTATATAATATATTTTTAAATATAATTTAAAGGGGTTAGATATTCTATCAACAAACTCATACTCATTCCAAACAATACATTATAATAATGCATTCATCATAAATGAGGGAAATTAATTTAATTCATATTCTAAAAAATAATTCATTAAACGTATTATTTATTGAATTTGAGCTGTTGATTTTCTATCCGAACCTGAACAATGCTTTTAACATGGTTAAACCTCATAAAATCATGTTAAAATTACTAGTTTTTTCCTAAAATTCAAATTTATATCCGAATTGTTTTAAAGATTAATATAATTTAACTTCTTATATTTAAATTTAAAAAAACGCTTGTTAATGCCTAGGAGATAAATTAAGTCTAATATTTAAATTATTTACCTGTAGTCTAAATGTAATATTGAAGATTGTGATTAAAATGTGGTATAACTTTAAATTAAATTTTTATAAGACTGAAAATTCTAGTGAAAATGAATCAGCATAAATGAATTCATTTTCACCTGAAGGTGATTTCGATAGTTTTCTTTTTTAAAAAAAGAATGACATAAACAAAATCTATTAAAACGATTAGGAAAAATTAAAATATTTTAGTTAATTACTAAATTTTAGACTATTAGCAAAATCAGAGTAATCGGTACTCTGATTTTTATAATTAGCCTTATGTTATACAGTGTCGGCTACACAAGTTAGTTTACAAGATGTTTTTTAACAATAAATATTTATACTTTCTCTATATTAATCTAATTGACTGATGAGAATCTAGAACATTTTAATTGTTATGGCTCAACACTATTTTTTTAAGCACATAATGTTCATTACAGTTTATAAAGGTTGTTTTATTTGTTATAATTTATAGATTACATATTTTTTATATTGTACAATAATAATGAAATAAATTTTTTATATGTGTTTTTAATGATGAAATATAAAAAAACATACTTCATATATAATTAGCTTTGTATATGTTAACATCAAAGTGTTTTTTCCGGCAATGTGTTATTTTTTCAATTTTAAATCATATTTTGAGCGCGTTTTTTTAAATTTAAAAATCTGTTTACCGGAAATATATTCCAGCTTGCTAAGAAACCTATCTTATGAAATGTAGACAATTTTACCGTTTACTTTTGAGTCGTTTATAATTTATATAAAAAAATTATGAAAAAATGAATATAAATTATATTAAGTTCAAAGGTTTATAGCTAAATTGCCTGAAATTCTTAGGGTAGATATTCCAAACATGATGCAATACATTTCCGATAAAATCGGATTTTTAAATTTAAAAAAACGGGCTTAAAAAAATGTTGAAAATTACACATTGTCGGAAAAAACGCATTGTCGCTCACATATTGCAAAATAGTTCAAACCTGTTTTTAGAGGTTCGAATTGAACCGATATTAATATTTTTTTAAGGGACAAACCTGAACCCTGAACAGTTATTTTTACCTGAACCCGAACTTTTATTTGTTTTATTTCGGATTCCTGTTAATAAGCTATTAAATTAAAAAATAAAATTTATACCACAAAATCTGGAAATAGTTAAAATCTCTAAATTCTATAAAAAGAATTATTAGCTTTTAATGTTGTACGAAGTTCGTTTTTTTTAAAAAAATAATGAACGACGTTCTTTTTATTTTTAACGTTAACGCGTTTTTTTTGACGAGCGCGTTCGTTTTTTACGTTCGTTCATTTTTAAATGATCTTCTCATTATTTTGAAAAAAATAATTAATATTAATCTAATTTTTTTTTTAAAAAAGGGTTATTTTTTAATCAGCTGTTTTATTTATCACATTTGTTTTTTTAACCAGCAACTATTTCTGTTATATAGCATAGTTTCTTAATTTGAATATTATTATTTATATTTTACAGATTAGCATAAGCATGAATGTTATTACTAAATTCAGAATCAGTTGAATTAACATTATCATATCCCAAATATAATAAATATTAGTAACATCAGATATTCAATAACTAATTCTATCCTTACCAAATGTAAAATATGTCCAAAATGTATATTAGTTTTAAAATCTTCAAGTTCTAATTTAAAAAGATATTTATTATTTTATATAATATAACTATAAGTATCCTGTTAATAATTTATTTTAGATTCTTGTATTTTATAGGCTTATTATTATTATGATTATTATTATAGATACATAAAGTAAAAATCATTATATATTATATACATTAAAATAGTTAATATCTTTTAGAATTTATTTATTTTGAGTGTGATTATCTGAAATTTCGTTATTATTTTTAAGTTTTTTATCAAGAGTTTTATATTTTAAAAATTAAATTTTATATGATATTTAATTATATATTAAAAATTAATGAGAATTTTTTTTTATAAGATAAAAATTTTTTATTCACCTGAAACTATTAATTTTCATTTAAAAATATAAGGTATTTATTTATATTATATGAAATTTAAAAAAAATTTATTCACAAAGTTTTGAATGAACGTGAACGAGTTTTTTTTGAAGTTGAACGTGAGCGCTTTCGAATTTTGCCAATGAATGTTTTTTTAGAAATGTTTACAGCACTAGTTTTTTTAAACTGGGCAGAGCCTGTAAATATTTTTGACTGACCTGTAAATAATATTTGTACAAGTTGTTCGGCCCGACATATAATAATTTGTTAAGAAAAACGGCATAAATTTTCCCAAGCTTTAAAAACATTTTCAAAATCTTAGCCCAAACCGTAAAATTATCTTCCACAATTTATCCCACCTGGTGCGAAAATCATTTGCCCGGCCTGCAAGCTGGGCTGCACCAACCTCTGATTGTGACAATATGTTGTATAATAAAAATAATGATACAATTATTAATTAAATCAATAATAATATATCGTTATTTAATTCTAGACACATCAATGCCCAAAAAATATAACAAGCAAAATAGATGCTATAGAAAGAGGTACTCGACACATATGGCAGATTATTTTGACACTTCGAAAGCGACAATCAAATATTCCTGTGATCAGAAAGGGTGTACTAAGGAATTTCGGAATTCGTATTTGTTAGAATCTCATCTGCTACACTTTCATGGAATCAAAACAAGTTTTTCCAAATTATAATTTGTTTGTAATCATTACTTTTTATCTTGATAAACTTCGGTTTAAAATAGTTTATTTATAACATACCGGGGTGTCGTTAGTAATGGTGGCCCCATGAAACTTTTAATACCCTCTAAAAAATTTGAAAATTGTTTGATTTTATTTTTCCTACTTTATTTTTTAGAGATGATATTTATGTTAGCCTTTTTTAAAATCAGATATTTTAATTTTTTTTAAAACTGATCCCCTTTCAGTTATATAATGCTAGTGATCACACTGAGAATAACTTATTTAATGTAGAAATGGTCATTTGGCACCCATGATACCCAAATAATTTTTATAAAATTATCCGATTTTTTGTCAAATTTTTATTTTTCCCTATAACCTTAATCCCTTTATTCTAAAGCAAAATCAGACGCGACACTGCTAGACAGACTCGATCATATCAACTATAAAACCGGAAACAGGGTCGATAATTTAAAAATGGAGACAGACGATGATAGAATATCTTATCTCTCCTCTAGCGCATCTTCATATGAAGGTGAGCAAGAGCTAGACCCCGAAATTAAACTTTTGAGGCGAATGAGGGAACGCAGAAAGCACAAATTTTCTAGACTTTTATCAGTTAATTCTACTGTAGCAAGTTATAGTGCCCATGGTATTACAAATACTGTCAGTTACGATAAGCAATGCATGTCGCCAAGGCAAAGTATTCCTAAGGATACCGAAAGTTCTAACATGGGTTTACTAATAATAATAATAAATTTAATTTTAAGCATTATTAGATCTATATGCTATTGATTCGCGCCCCCGCCGATAATTTTCCTAACACCAAAAAGCCACGATTGAGCCGATCCTTGCTGATAGATTCGACACCGATTTTTAATATGGCAGTGGGGCTGAGATTTTAAAATAATATTTAATTAATATATCATATTTATACATTTAAATAGTTTATTAATTACATCATTCTTTATAAAATATTATTTGTACATTTGAATATTAAATTTATAAAATGAAATTATTCTACTTTGCTATAATAAACTAATGAAACCACCCTGTTTATAACTTATAAAATTACAACTCTCTTTGATTTTTATGAAAGCACTCATGTTGGAGATACTTCTGTAAATTAACTTTGAAAAAAAGGAAAATATGAAAAGCATCATAATTCATGATTGTATTTTTTTGTTGACCTCTTAAAATTGGCGAAAAAAATGACGAAGAATCTGATAAACATAAATTATTTTAATTTTATAAAACAGCATTTCAATTTAGCTTCTACAACATATTAAAACGATCTCGAAATGCGGGAAAAGAGATCCATATTGTAGATAAGATTCGAACATCAAGCTTAGATATTGTATAAAGTTCACAATCTTAGATAAAAATTCGAATATCACTAGCAATTTGAAACAGGAATGTTATATTTTACTTGGTCAACCTTACATGTTTAAGCAAGACACTATCCTTTTAGAAAAAAGCAACCGAAAAACCAGAAACTAGCCATTTTAGAGAAGTTCTTAAGTACCTGCAACAAGTACACCTAGCGGAAGAATCTTTTCTATTGAAATCAATACTTATTGACAAAAGAACATCTTTATGTCCTATATTTATTCATCCATTATTGAGCTAAATTTGATTTTTAATTTATTTATATTTATTACCTAAGTATTTTTTTTAAAATTTATATCTTACTATTATAAAATAGTGTTTATATAAAATCTGTATAATATTATAATAAATCGATAAAATATTATTGTTGTATGTGACTTAGTAGAAAGGTAAATTTTTAAAATATTTTATAAATATATTTAGGAGAATGAATAAAAATGAGAAAATTTGTATGGGGTTGGACACCTAAAAGATTTCAGTTCTAATAACAATTATGAAACTAAGAGCCCAAATAAATTCAATAAAAATGCATATAATTATTAATTTTCATCTATTAAAATTTTAAAATACACCCACGCAGCCAATTCGGCGCACCGAAAACCGCCGATGAAACAGTAGCCACCATCGTCGATTTTTATCTAGTGGCATAGATCTATGTATAATATAACATGTTTTTTCAAATAGTGGTTTATACAATAAATTCATTTTAAAATTACGATTCAATTTATTATATTAAATAAAATAACATATAATTGTTCATCTTTTGAGTCGACTAGATACAGGGTTTCCCATCCAAAAAAGAAAAAGTCCCAATCAAGAGAAGGAAAATGTGAATCAAAAAAGGAAAAAGTCCGATTAAAAAAGGAAAAGGTCCAATCAAAAAATGTAGTGTTAATCAAGGCAAAATCAAATATTTTTTATTAATATTTTTTCATATCAAATTATTTCATTACAATTGCTGAATTAAATTAATCGTTTGGCAATGATGTACCTTTTTAAATTAAATATATTTGAACTATAATACCTAATTATAAGTAAATTTTCAAAATAAAATCATATATTCTTATTTTTGAAAATTAATATTTATGCAAGTATTTAATACTAATAATTTTTAGCAAGTATGTTTTTTTTATATATTGTTGCCTGAGAATTAAATTATTCCCTATCCTTTTTTTGTAATTTTACGGGAGTACAATTTTTAAAATTACGTTTCTATTGTTTTTCAATAGGATGATTAATCTTATATTGCCTATAAATTTACCTATTTTATAAATATTTCTAATTTTTTATGTAAATACAATAGTATAATTATAATTGATTTATATAAA
Organism: Gordionus sp. m RMFG-2023; assembly: GCF_954871325.1. Lineage (NCBI taxonomy): Eukaryota > Metazoa > Nematomorpha > Gordioida > Chordodea > Parachordodidae > Gordionus > Gordionus sp. m RMFG-2023. The sequence continues at coordinate 40,649,189 of NC_088777.1, read as the reverse complement.
AAAGTCATTACTGACAAAAAAATGGATATGGAATAACCTAATTTGATTTATAAATGAATGAGGTAAATCTTATCATTTAAAAATATTTGTCATTCATTCTATTTGATTAGTATATCTTTTAAAAAGAAATTTTCTTTGTTTTAAAAAATAAAATCATGAAGATATGGTAGTAACAAGGAAAAAAAACATTGATAGTGCAACAAAAGCTCTAATAATTGACGCGTTAAAAAAGGATAGTATCAAAAATATAGCATCATGTTTTAAAGTAAGTTATAAAACTGTAACAAATATAAAATACTCCTATCTCAAAAATGGAATAAAATATAGTTTACCCAAAGGAGGCTCACGTGCACGCAAGAAACTAAACCAAGAACAGGAAGAATATACATTAAATTGTATAAATTTGGATTCCACCATATCCTTAAAAAAGTTATGTGAAATGATTAAAGAGAGGTATGATGTAGAAATATCAAAAAGTACAGCATCAAGGTTACTATCTGGATTTAGGTATAGGGTCACTACTTTCAGTTAGAGAAAATATTAAATAATAACGAGATTTGCAAAAAATGCACGAATTAGTTTATGAATGGTGCCTATATGAGAGAAAAATTTATTTTTATCGATGAGAACGGGTTTCCAATATCAATGAGACGGTTATATGGATATGCACAATAAAAAAAGATTATTAAAAATGTCTAACTACAATGAATTATACTAGTTGCTTTCACGATTGCGGGAATATTCTGATTCGAGGTTCTTGATGGCCCCTGTAACACTATACACTTTGAAAATTTTGTAAATTATATATTAAATCATTTTGAAGAAAGCAATATGATGATTTTTGCAATATTCAATTTAATCATAACCATACATACAATTAGAAAATCGATAGAAAGGCGAGGGCATGCAATAAAATATTTGCCGCCATTTCCCATAATCCTATTGAAAATATGTTTTCTCAATAGAAGGATTTAGTCAGAATTCAAAGTTATAATAATGAGGAGGAATTTATTGGTATTACAGAGCATGAAGAGAGGGGAATAATTGAGAAGAATGCACAAAACTATTTTAGAAATATGGAGACCTATGTTCCAAAATGTAGAAGGAAAATTATTAATGATTAATATAATATTTTGTTTTGTACTATACATCGCAATTGTAATGAAATAATCGATATACAAGTATTAATAAAAAAGTTTGATTGCCAAAGAGAAATATTAGTGAAATTCAAATAAGGAGAAAAAAATCATAAAGAGTTAAAAAAAATTATTATTTAAGATGAAAAAGAGGAAAAATATTGATTAAGAATGACAAAAAAATATAGAATTGTAGAAAAATGACAAGAAAAATAAAGAAATTATTATTAAAAAGACAAAAAAAATAATTAAAAATGAGGAAAAGAAAAAAAAATAAGAAAGAAAATGAAAAATAACTAAAAATTTAAGAAAAATCATATTTCAAAATTATTAAACTTAATTGATAATAAATAAAATTATTTGTTAAAATATACAAAAAATAACGATTTTCCTTTTTTGATTGAACTTTTCCTCGTTACCTTTTGTTCGGTCTTTGTGGTACCTTTCCTTTTTTTTGATTGGATTTTTCATTTTTTAATTGACACTTTTCCTTTTGTTGATACCTTTCTTTTTTTTGATCGGATCCTTTACTTTTTTTTTGCTTTTTCCGTGTTTGATGAGACTTCCTTTTTGATCTAACCTTCTTTTTTTTAACTGACTTTTTTCCTTTTTAGGATGGGAAATCCCATAAAAACAATATTAAAATAAAGTGTGTCTAAAACTCCATTGTTGATATTTGTTATACATGCTGTGAGAGTAATATTATTAAATTATATTTCTTCAATTTTTATTTATCCATAATGATTTAGAAAACTAATTTTGTTACCTGTACATTAATTGCTATTAAGTTTCAACTTTATTATGGTTATTTTAGTGTGAATGTAAAATTAAAAGGATGAGGATTAATAGATGCATGTTTAATTTGTTTCCATTATGATTATGATAGATATTACACACTTGTGACATTTTGTTTTAATTACCTAACAAAAGGGACATATAGTAGCCAGATTTGGTGGTACATATATATAATTATTTATGATAAGATAAATATGAAATAAATTTGGTTCATAATTAATAAGATCTTATCTTATTTTAGAATTATAATCTATTTAATGCCAAAATTTTTCTTAAATTTAAACACAATTATGGCAGATAGAACTATTGTTAGATTTTTAAATGTTTACATCAAGAAATTATTAAAGATAAAAAAGAGGACACAATATTTAAACAATCTACCAATAATGACCCTGATTTTGCTAAACCCAAAAAACGAATTGCTGCAAATAGAATCAAAAAGGCCAAACTCACTTTTAATACTAGCGCATTTTTTATGCCTAAAAAGAAAGATTCTTCGAATTCACAAAAAATCATTCATGAAACCTCTATCGATCTGGATGATCAAGAGAAAGGAACCGATACTATCATAGGTTCATAGTGTTTGTTATTTTGAATTGTATTTATTTATTTACAATGAATGATTTTTTTCTTCTTTTTATAATTATAAATATTTTTTTACTGTTATATTCATTTATATACAGAATTTTTAGTCTACCCTTTTATATTTTTTTATATCGTGCAAATGAAAATATTTTATTGCCAAATTATTATTTAAAATGTGTAGCCGTTTTTATAATGATCAATATCAATCTTACTAATATCTTAGAACCAGAAGCTGGGATCCAATCCAGCCCCATACTCTCACCAGCTTTTCAAATGCAAGAAATTCATGAAGAAAATGATCCAAAAACAATAGGCTCTCCCATTGCCTTGCCTAGAATAATTGACGAAGAATTCGAGTCCATCTTTAACGTTAGCCAAGGCAAAGAAAGCATCAAAATGATGCCAGAAAAAATTGTTACGAATGACATTGTAGAAAAGAAGGTGACGAAATTGAGAGGGAAAAAGAATTATAGAGATAAAGGTATTGAATTTTCTCCTAAAAAAAAGACCATACAACTTGAAACTGCTGAACCTTCTATAAGTATTAATGTAGAAGATATGGAAATCATACATTGCACTTGTGGGTCCGTTCAGGAGAATGGCCTCATGCTACAAGTATATATTATTTTGCTTATATAAATATTGATATAATGCACTAAAATATACTCTTATTAAATAATAATTTATAGTCGTAACATAACACCATAGACCTATGCATAACTCATCATATTGATGGCTAAAATATTTTGTTGTAATGGTTAACGATTATTGTTCGGCCACCTTAATTTTTTTTACTAACTTAAAATTTAAAATAAAATCTATATTAAACAATTCTATTTTCTTCAATTTTTATATATTTTTTGAATATGAGCATATTATTAATAATATAATTAATAAAAAAAATTAATTAAATATTGATAATAATTATCAGAAAATTATATAAAATAAGGTTGCTAACCGTAATTGATATTAAATTATTATGACGCTAAAAAATTCTTAATAATTGACCATTTTTTAAAAAAATTGAATTGCTTCGCATTTAGATTTACCAATGAACAGATATTCTTTTTGGCATGGAATTAGGTTTTAACGTTAGTTGATAAATATGGAATACCAAGCATATTTTTTTTCATGTAAGAATCTTAGATTCTCGGACATTGAACTCTTGGTTTCATTAATTATACCCCATATGTTTTCATTAGGGTTTTGTCAGGAAAAGTAAATGTTGTTATAATTGGTCAATATAGATGTGACATGAGTATCCCCCCTGAAACACAACTGTCAGAGATTTATATTTCATGGCATTTAAGGTCCCATCTCCTGTACCTTTTGTGAAAATTTTTGTTTTTTTGAAGACAACGTGGATGAAAAACAACGACTAATTTTACCAAATTTTTCTTCCAGATAATCTTTTCAGATGATGCTGAGCAATATGAGGGGTTGAATTTTATCAGATGTAGCTTTTCCTGTATCTATTGTAATAAAAAATAAAGTAGTTATATTTCATTCATTCATTTGCACGTTTGTCTACCACCTGTCCTTTAAGAACTACGTGAATCTTGCTTGGCGCATACTTGCATAATCTCGCCAGATTTTTTTTTCCAAGTAAGCCGCTAAAACCTTTTAAACCTATCCAGATAAAAATAATATGGGGGTGGGGTACTAAATTCCTTCCTAGTTGTTTAATTATATATACATTAAATATTATATAAAATGTAATAAAATAATTTTTTTTTATCTAAAATGGAATATTTTAGAAATGACATGAGGAATGTTTTTTTGCAATTATTCCTAATAACATTGTCTTACCTAAAATTAAAAATATTTTTAGAAATAATTTATTCCTGTTTATTGATATGCCCAAATGTCTAAATTTCTTCTATAGTAAAGACGATTTTTATTTTTTTAAATTTTTTTTAACCTTTTGAAAAACAGACGATATTTCATAGTTATGTTTAAGAATATGGCTTAAGTAAAAAGGTAGACTATCATATAATTTACAAAAACATGAAAAAATTGAAAATGGCAGTTTGACGCAGGCAGTTTTGGTAGTCAAGCATTTTTTAAGCGTTACACATATTCAAAATGTCAACTTATTACTCCAGATTATCAAAATTTATTAAATTTTGAAGTTATATATATAAATACATATTTTCTATTTTGAAAATTTCCGCATGAGATAAAATATGAGTGGCCGAGCATTAATGACGTTGAATAGTAATGGCTGGTAATGTTTAAAGAAAAAATCTAAATAGAATTATTAGTTTTGTTAATCAATCTATATCTCATTTATATTGGCAAGAAAGAGAGTAATTACATTATTACCTTCTTTTTTAAAAAAATGATTTTAATATCAAAGTGCGATATCTGCTATTGCTGGCAACATTTCGTTTGCTTGGGGCTTGAAACAGAAGATAAAATTCCCGAAAAATACATTTGCTTCTACTGCCTAAATCCACCAAGTATTGTTTTTTATATATACTAAACTTGCTTATAACCTTTCTGTTTAATAATAAGTATTCCCGTTTATTAATTAGTTTTCCAGCTCTTTGAAATTTGGTTTCTGGTTCCTCCAGAATTATAATTTGATTTACAACTTCTCGAGTTTAGTCTCTCCCCTTTTCTTTCGGGAAATATGGGTTATAACTATCAGCTGTTCATTTCCTTTCTTCCCTCTATGTATACAATTAAAATAGTCATAAACCTGCCCCTTTTTATCTTAAAACTCATTTTTGGAGCTGACTATTTAAAGCAGAGTATAAAATTCAAATATGGAATTAGAATTCTCGTATTTACTGGACTGAAAACCTAATCGAGATCAATAATTTTTATTTTATATTAGCTCTTTATTGGCTAATAATCAGAATAATTTAACATATCTTCTCTGTTGTGATGAATTACCTTTCTGCTAAATTAAATTTCATATAAGATTGCAATGAATCCCGTCTTCGTGATTACTTGCACTCCCAATGGACTTGCGATGAAGGCCATTTGGCTAGACTTTTACCAGGAACCGGTTCTTCTGATGATGTCATCGATGCTGCTTTAAATTATGAGGCGATATACTCGCGTTGCGTCAGTCTGGAAAGGCGGACACTACAAATGGAATGCGCTATTCGAGGCTCCCGGATTCGATTGATAGCAAGCGATAAATATCAGAATAATGATGATAACAAGTCTAATTTTATATAATCAAATTCAATACTTTTAAATAGAGTTCGATGCTCTTCAAAATAAAACATCTTCTATGATTTTAATTTAAAATTTTTCTGTGAATGCTCAAAGTTTTTTTGATCCAATTTTACCAAATACAATTTTTTTTGTAAAAATTATATGCAAGTGAATCCTTGTGATTTTTTGCATAAAAATCTGAACCACCATTAAAACATAATTTTAGTTTTTAATAAAATCTTAAATTTTATGACTCAAGATTTTTTGGACAAAAATTTTCAAGCAATCTTCCAAGATATTTTTCAAGCTTTGTTTATAAAATAGGTTATTTAAAAAATGAGTCTATAATAGAAGTGGGCCCCGGCCTAATTTTTTATTCACGATCATGACCCGCCCACTCATGGTGGCAATAAAAAAAATTCACGCCCTTTCATGCTTACTACTAAAAAATTTTGGCCCTTATCCGCCCGCTCACGAAAGACAATATTTTGATCACGCCCAAAAATTCACGGTGTTTCTAAATTTTTCAAAACTTTATTGCTATACATTTACACTTTTTTGAATTTAATCTATCAAAGTTTTTATTTCTCTTATTCCATATTAATAACACAAAATAATTACAATTTATAATTCAAAATAATTACAATTTATAATTCAAAATTTTTATTTAGAAAAAGAATAATGTCCATGTTTTTTTTATTTTAACTGTGTTCGCCTTTTCTCTATTAAGCAATTGACTATAGAAAATAACCTCTAAATGCCACTTGACTAGCCCGCCCTGACAGGCGACAATTTTACTAACTAATTTTCTCAAAAAAGGAAAGCTTCCTGCTTCCAAAATTTCAAAATATTGTCATTGATATTTGTTTTATGAGACAATAATCTTTTAAGACGGTTTTTTTACGTATACAGGATGAACTAGAAAGGCTATAAATGATAGTTAGCATTGACTTATGCATATCATTTAATTTTATATCATTTCACATTTTTAAAATTGTTTTATATATCTTCCTTTTCTTCTTCTATTAAAAAATTAAGACTTTTGAAATTCGGATTTATAATTAAGCCTACCTTATGTTGTTGCTGCGTATTAAATATTGCCTTTAAAAAATGTCCTGTTTTTTAAGGGTTTTTGATTATTATTGTATCACCTTCAGAAGGTTGGCAAAATTTTACTAATTTTTGTTTTAAACTCATTTATTGTGTAACAAGAATCTGCGCTCAGAATATCCTAGCATTTGAATATTGATAAAATTTTTAGTAAAGATAAATGAAAATAAAGTGCATTCGATCTAAATTTATTTATTACCAAATTTCCATTGCTGAACGAGAGTTGAGAGTTGAAAGATTTATTATTTTTCATTCATATAAGACGGAAAAAATTATTGTTTATAAAATGCAGAAGTTTTTTTTCCAAAAATTATTCATTTTTAAAAGAACTAAATTAAATTATAAAATTGCAAATTTATATTCATAAAATAACAATTTTAAAAATTATTTCCGTGATTCGCAGGAAATTTATTTTCACGCCCAATCACGCCAGGCAGATATTTTGGCAAGGCACGTCACACCCAGTCACGCCTAATAATTTAAATTTTATTTACATTCACACGCATAATTTCACGACCCGCGCCCACCTCTAGTTTGTATTAATTTTTTTAAGGGATATGTGAACATTTTATACTTGATTACATATTATTCTTGCCTATGAATTTAGATGTAACCCCATTTTATCTCCTTTCACAATGCCTGCTTCAAGCGACAAAACCTTATCTTTTATTGATTACGAAGCCCAGCAATCTATTTTACCAAAAGATGGTGTTAATAAAATTGAGAAATCTGATAAATTTATTAAAAATCTTGAAAATACCCCCGAAATAATTCCTTATAACATTGATAAATCAAATACTGACAACTATGATTTCAAATGTGATAATAATTTGCCTGTTAATGATAAAACCCTAAACGGTGTCTATAGTGATTTGACAAGTACCGAATCTTTAGTCATCAACACCGAAACGAATATCGAAATGATTGAAAATAACGACGAAAATACTAACCAAGTTGAAAAGACACCATTTAGAATGGATGTCTCAAAGAATAGCGTTCACGATACAGTCGAAGATATGTTCTCAAATGAAAAAATAGCAAACGAAAAATTTCCTGATACAATAACTTTGAAAGTAGAGTTATTATTTTACTCTTATATTTTTTTTTATTTTTTGTATAAATTGAGTATTTTTCATGCATACAATTAAAGGCTCCTAAATCTATGCTTATATGTTAATAAAGCAAGTATTTCATCAAATTTAAGCTTTAAAAAAAGTATGAATACTTTTAATTTTGCTTATTTTTTACAATATATTTACAAAAAAGCCTGAATATGATGAACAAAATCTGTCCGCAAATATTTTATTTCCCGATGCCATTAAAAATGAATTAGCTATACCTCGTGAACCAATCATACTCAACACAGATCTGACCGGCATCAACCATTTAAGCAATCCCTTGAATCAAATAGCTTGTGAACAATGTTTATTCGAATCAAATCTTGATCAAATCGAAGAACAATTGGCCGGTTTAAAAAAAAGATTAATTTATCTGAAACGAAATTGGAAGCCACTTTAATTGATTTCAACCTATTTTAAACAATACAGTTTAAAACTGATTTTAAAAAACATATATCATTGAGTTGGCATCTCAGATTATATATTATAAATTAATCTTATTATCTTACAAGGGAATTAATCTTTTTAAAATTTCTTCGAGATGATTTTTATAGGGTTTTAACTCAATTTGGTCTAAATCCAGCTCACTAAAATTTCTATCATTAGGGGGTCCCCATTCACACTTTTTAAAAAAAACATAAAAATTAATTCTAAACGTTTTTTTTTAAAATGCAATCTAGTTCATACATCCCTTCTAGTTTACTAAAATTAGCCACAAACTTTCTCGCTCAATTTAGGAATTGACGCTATCAAATAGTGATGTAAAATCACCCCATTTAAACCGATTTTTAAATATGTCTAGCTCTATATTTTAGCCAGAAAAATATTGCGCCAAGCCCAAACCTTTGTGCCATCTATGAGCAAAATCTTCAGGCTTGCATAATATTTTTCTGGATAAAATACTGATTTAGCCATTTTTTGAAATTGGCTCAAATGGAGCGATTTTACATCACTACTATCAAATTTACATGTTGAAGTGAAGATGCATTACTAAAATTAGTAACCAATTTGCATAAGATAACATTAATTCATAAATTCAGCGATAAAATTGGTTGAGTTAAAAACGATATGATGATAAACCAGATGGCAATGATATTTTTTCAAATCGCTCTTCTGTATAATTGATCTTTTTTTTATCATTTTTTAAAATAATTAAAAAGAACTAGAAAATAATCCGTACTTCATGTTCGATAATCCCAACGACAATGCTTCTTTAGTAAACAACGCTAATCAGCATTCGAACACGTATTCATTTCCTCACCTCGAACATTACTCCAATCCTTACATTTTAAATACTTATAACCCTATCATGGGAGTCAATACCAAACCCATACATTTCCGAGACTTATATAGCACAAGATTAAATCTTCGGACTATCTTAAAACAATTGCAGACTATACAAGATGGAGTGGGAAAATGATATTTTTTAAAGTTGATAAAAATAAACAAAACTTTATTTCCTACTTTATTATTCACTTTATTTAAAATATTTTGACTAATATTCATTGAAGTTTGAAAAAGAAAATTGATAAATAAAGTATGCTGAAAGTGTCCACAATCCTTAATTTTAAATGATCGGATTCAAAAATTTTCCCTTTTTTAAACCCGACAAGGTTAATTTTTAATGTAAATATAAATAAAAGAGTGACTTAAAAAAATCTATTTTTAATTATGTATTATAAGTCTAAACAAAAGAAGGGAAGTAAAGAAAAAACTAATTTAAAATAAAGAGAAACCATATTTAACATAATTAAAAATTATTTTAATTATTTATCAAAATACGAATAGAAAATCATAATTTTTAATATTTACAAATTTGATGAAACTTCTGGCCTCCTAAATCAACACACCCACATAGTTTTGCGACCCCATTCACACAATCTCCATCAACTATTCTAACAGTAAATACAGATAAAATCCCCCAGCGAGTATTTGAAAACTGACCCAATTTTATGGGCGGAGATCCTCTTCCCAATCATTACCAGAGTCTGGAAAGAGGGAATTTGTTGAAGTGATTGGCTTACGGGTATCCTTACCAATTTCCCTAAAACAAAGTGCCCTAAATATCTCGAAGATTGGAGGGGGATCTCACTAAATTCGATTATAAGATATTCGTCAACACTATCTTAAATAGACTCAGACCGTTAGTGGAACATGATTTCGTAGACTCATTAGTATCGTTCAGAAAGGTGCATAACACACTCGAAGCCATTCTTGCGTTAAAAATTCAAAATAAGAGATCTATTAAACGGAAAAGACAATTGATTATCATCGCTCTTGATTTTAGAAATGCATTTGATTCTATTATAAACACTAGTTTGTGGAAGGCCTTGGAGGATGTAGGCACGCCAAATGATAAAAATATTTATAAAAACTACTCGGTCCACCTAATCCACACAGGTCAAAAATCCCCATAAAAATTGGATTGAAATAGGATGTGTTTTATCACCCCTTTTATTTAACTTTATTACAAACTATATTATAAAGAAAGTCATAACATCTTGCTCGGAACAGATGTGCGTTGAGAATCTTAATATTCTTGCATTTGCAGATGATCTTTGTCTGATGGGAGAATTATTATTGTCTGTGAAACTGAATTCTTTGGGTTAGAAATAAACAGTAATAAAACTAAGATGATGACCTCATGATCACCCCATCGCGCTTGAATATAACGATACAAGGGAAGTCGATTGTGGAAGTACATTTAAAATATTTAGGAGTAATATTAGAAAGAAGAGGAAATACTAAACAAGATTTAATAGTCAAATTATATAACGCTAGAGTTAAATATAGGTTATTAATGAAAATATCGTCATCAAACCAAATATAAATTCCATTAAAGTTCCGTCTCAAAGTTCTAATACTTACTTCCTTATACTATTTGAAACTTGGAGCGATGCAAAGCAGAAAATAAAAAGTTGCAAACATTTGTTAATAAATTTCTTAGATATATATCCAGAACCTTCTACCCGCACAATATAACTAACTATATTTTTTGATCCATCCAAACGCGACGCACTGCCAATATATAGAAATACAGAAAAATAGAACTAGTAGGACATATCATTAGACATGCTCCTAACAATTTAATATATCGAGCACTCTTTAAAATATCCTGAGGAGTCAACCATCAAACCCTTCCTAACCTATAAGAATAGTTGGTTCGGCAATAACTCGATCATGGGAATTCATTAAGCGAGCTTTTTCTGATAGGAAAACTTGCAAAACCATTCTAAAACTTATCTATGAGCTTCTGACAAATGACTGCTGAGTTTTTAGAAAGGTAATCATATAACTATTTTTTTTAAAAAAAAGAAAGAAGATCTTTAATTCTTTATCGATCGTCAGTATCTAATATGATATTTTTAAGATATTTTAAGAAAGCCCTCCAATATTCTTTAACTGTTAGTATTCGATAAATGATATCCAGCACCTATATAATTAATGACACTTAAAGGAAGTTACTTTAAGAAATATTGCTTCTTTATAAATGAGAACTGATTGAGAGGAAGCTATTTTAAGTAAACATATTAAAATATTCTATTAGCGATTAGTTTCAAAATAGATATTATCTAGTAATAATATATAAAAAGGTTATTTTAAAATTCATTCGCTGCATAAAAGTATAATTCATCATGACTAGGATATATAGACTCATATAGAGGTAAATCAAGGGATCTTTATAGGCCCTAATAAAGGAAGATTCCAATTATATAACGAAATTTAATATAAAGTTAGATATCCCATTATACTATTAGAAAACTCCAGTACTAAGTAAGATAACTTATATGCCATGTAAGGTTTATAGGAAAATTATGTAATAATTATTAAATACACTTAAACAAAAAATTAACTAGGTTTTGATAATGTTCTTAATTACATAATATGTACTAAGTTTATAAAATTTCTCAATATAGGAAATTATTAGATAATTATTAAATACTAGTTATAAATACCAGTGACGAACTTCAAGTTTACTACTAGGGAAGCAATCAAAAAAAATTTTTTATTTTTATTTATTAGTCAAACCATAAAAAAAATTAAGATTTATAAATAAGTTGAATTCATCTTTATTTGAGTAAAATGATCAAGTACTGAATAAAAAAAAAATATTACTAGATTTTAAATTTTTTAATAATTTATTTTCAATCGAAATCAAAGATAGATTCGATAATCGATTTTAACAAATCCTGTTTCTGTAATAAGATTTGATTCTTTTTAGATGAAAAACCCCGTTCTGCACTTGCTGTTGTTGAAGCCAAAGTTAAGATAAATTTGCATAATTTAAAAACTCTAAAACTTTTCATCAAATTGGTACATATTAAAAATTCAAGTATTTAATTAACATCTTTTTCTTTCTAAATTCATAGTCCGAAACACTACTTTTAATTCAGTTTCCAGCTTGTGTTGAGCGAAAAATTTAGAATAATTGTCATTTTAATTGTCTAATAAATATTTGATTAAATATTTGAAATTTACTAATATCTAACAATTCGACGAATTTGATATTTTTTAATGTATCGAACCGAAAATCAATTTCATTGATTATATTATCTGTTATTTTAATTATCAAATTTTTATAAAATTCTTTTGTATTGAGCAATCCTGGGATCTATTACGTTTTTTATTTAAATTGTTTTCAATCTTTTCTTTTACCTTTAAATTTCTCAAATAAACATCAAAATTTTTTTGGTTTGATCTAACAAATTTAGTCAATCTTTAATACTTTTAAGACAATAAGATATATCGTTAATTTTAGTTTTATGTATATCAAATAATAAATCAGATTCTGACAAAATTTCTTGAAAAAAATATAATAAAATTAGAAAATTTGCTTCATTTAATATTTTTAAATAGCCACGAGATATTATTAGAACATTATTCCAAACAATATCAGATTCTCCATCAATCATACTTTAAAAAAATCGACTAGATTCTTCAAATGAAAACTGTTTGAACCAGCCGACCATTGAAATCCCATCTCGCTGGGGCTACTCGAAATAATCTTTTTTTTATTTATCAAATTCCGTTGTTCACTTAGATGATGTACTAAAAAAACTGGCTAAACCAGATAAAGTTGTAAAAAACACCTTACATTTTTAATTTTGCTGCAAGATTTTGATAATATAAGATTTAACTTATGGGCAAAGCAATAAGTATAAAGCGCTGAAGGATTGACGTCTCTTATTCGCTTGTAGTCCACGTGAAACGCCTGACATAACAGCAGCGCCATCGTAACTTTGACCTATTAATTTTTTATAATTATTTTATCATTCAAGAATTTAATGACAAATTTAAAGAATTCAATAAAACTTTCATACAATGTCCCGTTATTTAAAACATCGAAGAACAACAGCTAGTTGAGATTTATTATTTATATCAGTTGTTTCATCTAATATTATTATTATAAATTCCGTTTCTTCCAATTCATTTAATATTTTTTGGTGTAAGATTTATGAAATAGAATTTATTAAATCATTTTGAATATCGCATGATATTCCAATAAAAATTGTACTATTTTCTAAATGATGTTTCAATAGTAAATTTTCTTCTGCGAGCAAATAAATTATTTCAATATAATTTCCTCTCTGAATTAGATGATTCATCATGAATTCCAAGAAAACATAGAGTTGATCAATATTTTCAATATTTCCCTATTTGATTTTTGAATTATCCTGTTCGATTGATATTTTACGCATCGAATCTATAATATTTTCAATACGATTTTCGCCAAATGTTTTTAATTGAATCATCGACTGCAAATGAGCGGTTGATTCTTCATGCCGTTTAACTGCCTTTGAAAAATTATTCATTTCCGAAAATCCTTTATCATTCAAGACATATTTTTCTTTTGAGAATAATAGGCATGGCCAACAATATAGAGAATTTGAAAATTCACATCCAGTGAGCCACTCATATTTTTCATATTTATCAATAGAAAAATTATGAATGCAAGTTTTGATTCTTTTTTTAAGTTTTGTAAAATTGGTTATGGTCTTCCTTTTCAATAATTTTTTTTCGCATCAAAATTTTTGAGCTAAATGATAATATTAATAAAATTTCAGTAATACAATTATAATAATTAAGCATTTTAAAAAAGAAAAAAATTTTTAATTTAAAAAAAGTAAGGAAAAATATTTTTTCTCTTTTATTTATTAAGGAAAATAAGTATTTTTTTTATTTACTTCCCCAATGCTTATACTCGTAAAATTAAACAATAACCATAGCATGATTTTCTCTTTATTTTTTAAAAAAAAATAAGCAATATTAATTTTGCTTCCACATGTATATATTTTTTAACATATAAAAAAATTACACCAAAAATATATCGTATGAAACATGATTTTTTAAATATTTATTTTTAAAAAATAAGTAATATTAAATTTGCTTCCATCATGTATATTTTTTTTAACTTAGTAAAAAATAATAGTAAATTTTTTAACGTAGTAAATATAATAGTAAATTTTTTAACGTAGTAAAAATAATAGTAAATTTCTTAACGTAGTAAAAATAATATTAATCTTTTTAACGTTTTAAAAGTTTTATTAATTTTTTTTAACGAAGTCTATTTAGATTTTTTATATAGTATAAAGATTATATTAAGTTTATTTAAGAATTTTATTAGATTATAACGCATTTAGACTGATTACATAATATGTACAAAATTTATAAAATTTCTCAATATCTAAACGAAAACCCTAACTAATTAAATAATAACGATTTTGTATTTGAAAGAAATAGTTTTCTTTTTCACTCTTTTTCTTCTTATATTTTCTCCTATACACTCATAACTATACTGTAATCTAATTGGATAGGGCGTAGTTCCACTCATTATGATAAAACACATCGGAGTTGTAAGGTTTGTTGGTACCCTTGAAAAAAAAATCGGTCTAATTATATGGAGGGCGGGCCACTATGTAATTCACGTTCGCTCACTTTGGGCAGGTCTATGACCAACGTGCTTGATATGATATGACATAATGATAGAAAAATAAAAACGGTTGATGAAGATATTCCCAATGAAATTTTTTTAAAATTGCTTAACTAAGGGCACTTTATCCCGTATAATGCTTAGTGTGCAAAGGGCTTTCATCTTATAAATTTGATCAAGGCAGATAATCGAGCTATTTTTAGAATAAATAATTTGTCATCGAAATATTTCAAAGGAATCATCGCTGGGTGGTGAAATCTATTCGAAATAACATACAGCTCAAAGAAAGCGGAGTAATGAAAATCTTTTTAATTAGATATCAGTAGTATTAGTGTCAAATTTCTGACATTATTTTTAAAATATAATATTAATAAAAAATTTGATTTCATGTCAGGGATATGACCCCTTCAATTAAAAAATGGTTCGGGTTCAGAGATAATTTTATTTAAAGGGTTCGGATTTGGAGAGCATAAAAAACTAATGGCTCAATATTAATAAAATAGCACCATTTATTTATTTTTTAATTTATTAACAAAAAATGAATTTTAGTTTTAAATGTTTTATTAAATCCAACAATCATAACATGTTTCAAATTCACTTTGAGATTTTAGCGCAAATCTGACTATAAGTATTCAAGGAACAATTATTCGTATTTTAAATTGAATATCTTGAAAAATTTTACTTTCTTGATTGTATATTAATGTCCCAATATTTTACCTAGATAAAAACAAGATAAGCTGTTCCTATATAGCA
The DNA here is from genome assembly GCF_954871325.1 of Gordionus sp. m RMFG-2023. NCBI lineage: Eukaryota > Metazoa > Nematomorpha > Gordioida > Chordodea > Parachordodidae > Gordionus > Gordionus sp. m RMFG-2023. The sequence goes on along the minus strand of NC_088777.1, from coordinate 40,633,590 downwards.
TATTACATTATCATATCATCTATATGTCATTGTCTATAATCTATTATAATAATCCTCAAAAAATGTCAATCAAATTTAACCAATAGTGTTCTTTTAAAAAATATTTGTCCAATGATAATCATCATAGCAATTTAAAGCCAATTGTATTTCCCATGTGATTTGTTGGCGAATTTCTTCAATCTATTGCTTGATTTAGCTGATAGCAATTACAAATTTAAATATATAGATGTGATGATGGCACTTTCAGACATAGTAGTTTATATCTAAGTAAATTTTTAATCTAGGCTTGTTATTAACAACGAATAACTCAGAATAGCCATAGACCTTCGCTTAGGATGTGAAATATAACATCTACATCATGCGTCCTATGTGAAACCCACATCGAAAGTCTTGGAAACCACCCCCTTCACTGTCGTTTCTCAAAAGGAAGATTACCCAGAAACCATGCTATCTAATCAATCATCAACAGAACATTGAAATCCTCAAATATTCCCTCCACCCTGGAACCATCCGGCCTCAGCCCCGACAATCAAACCAGACCAGATGGTATGACGCTAGTCCCTTGGAACCAAGGTCTACCTCTTGCCTGGGATTATACTTGCGTGGATCGTTTTGCCAGATCTTTTTCTTCCAACTCTATCACGAAAGCCGAAAACACAAAAATAAACAAATATAGCAACCTTGATAATGTTTTGTTTGTTCCGGTAGTCTCAGATAACTGTGTCATTTAGACCCCAAGCCCTAAAATTATTCAAAACAATAGGGCATACGCTTAATCACAGGTGATCCAAAAGAAGGCTTCTACCTTCGACAGAGAATATCAACTGAAATCTGCCGTTCTAACTGCATATCCATACATGAGTCTATAAGCCCCGTTGATCATACCTAGTTAAATGCTTAATTATTATTTCATTTAATATAGTTTTTATATAAATTTTATTTTACAAATAGTTTACATGTTATTTTAATTATTTATAATTTTTAAAAAATAAAAGAAATGAGCCCATAAATAATTTTTAATTATTTTAGAGTTAGAAAATCAAACATTTCAGATTGTACAAGAATATTTTGAGAAACATAGATTTCCAAACTGCCTTAGCTCATTAGATGGTAAGCACATAAAAATCAAAAATCCTGAAAAAATCTGCCATTTTTTTCAATTATAGATCTTTTAAATCTATTGCTTGGTTTAGCTGATAGCAATTACAAATAATTTATATATATAGATGTGATGGTGGCACTTTCAGAAATAGTAGTTTATAAAAGTGAATTAATATTAATAAATAATTTTTAATATTAATAATAAATAATTTGTAATATTAATAAATAATTTTTAATATTAATAAATAATTTTTAATATTAATAAATAATTTTTAATTACTTTAGAGTTAGAAAATCCAACATTTTATATTTTGAGAAACAGAGAAACATGGATTTTCAAACTGCATTGGCTCATTAGATGAAGCACATAAAAATAAATAGTCCTGCAAAATTAGATCTTTTAAATCAATTGATATCTTTTAATTAGGTAATTTTTATGCATAAGTAAATATTTGCATCTCTCTTATATTTTCTGAAAATTTGGCCTTTCTACATGCATTCCATAATGTTGTATATATTCTCATAACTTCATAATTGTAGAATGCATGTTATTCATAACTTATTTAACATTTTTTTTCTATTATTTGTTAACTTTTATACAACTATATATCTTTTAATTAGTACATATAAATATTTGCATCTCTATTATCTTTTCTGAAAATTTGGGATTTCTACATGCATTCCATAGTGTTGTATATTTTCTCATAACTTCATAATTGTAGAATGTATGTTATTCATAACTTATTATAACATTATTGATTATATGTATAACCTTTTCGTTTTACTTATATATAATTTGACTATGATTGAAGTTAACCTCCTATTATTTGTTAACTTAGAAAAACTTTTTATTTTTTTTATTGTAATTTAATAACAATGTCTTAAATTTAATTTTATATTTTGAAACTAAATAATAAATAGTTTGGAAGGGTGGAGTTTGTTTAAAATTTAAATTAGGATAAGCATATTTTCAGCATGGTACTTTAATATGTATTCATGAATTTCATATAAATACCAGGAGCTAACCATTAGAATGATAGGTAAATCAGATATTTCCCCTTCATTTATTGATAATTTTGAAAAATTTTCCCAATAATATAAAATGGCAAAAAAAATGTACATATATATTAGAAAGATTTAATTCTTTTAAACCCCTTATATCAGGCCTATTTTTCTTGATCCAAGGTAAAAAAATAAATTATTCTGGGTTTTCCTGGGCTTGGAAAATATTTTTCACAATTAATTTGGACTTGGACATAGCTTGAGAAACTTTTTCAAAATTAATATAAATCTTAGTTTCCTGAAAAATTTTAAATTTTAAATATGGGCTAGAAATTGGCCTGTAGGCCTGATCAAAAACCCAGGACCATGCAACTTTCATATTTATATTTTTAAATGCATTGTGACTTTTTATATATTTTATTTCAGTTCTCCACTATCAAAATTATTATGGTCTTTAGTGGGTTTGATAAAATTTTCTCAAATGCGTGGACCTTTGGGAATTTTTTTAATATTAAGCATAGATGTAATATTTAACACAGAATATTTATATGGCCCTCAGGTAAAAGCTAATTTAAATATATTTTTATTCAAAAACACAGTATTCACTCTTAGTCTTAATGGGTTGGCCTTGAATATAGTAGTGAGCTGGGTTAAAATAGAATAAAAAATAGATATGGTTTTTAGAGATTTACCTTCTAGGTTTGGGAAAAAATTTTGAAAATTACTATGAGCTTGGACGCTTGAAAATTTTTTATTATTAACTATGGGTCAGACATTGGCCTAAAACAAATTTTTTTGCAGGCCTGGGCTCGGCCTGATCAAAAAACTGTTGGAAGATTCAAATGAGTTAAAGAAAAATGAATAAAAATAAGATGTATTATTCAGATTGGATAAAGTTCAAGATTATTTAAGTTTGTTGTTTAAACAACAGATCAATAGTATAGAAATGTATATATAATCGGGAATATTTTAATTGTAAAATAATTATTATTATAAATTAGCGAACATAATTTTTAATCTTTTAATTTTCCTTATATTAATTTATTTTTTTATTTTAGTTATGATTATTTACAATTTATATTAATTAATAAGGTATTAGTAGTTAATTTATTTATACTATTTTATTGGTATTCTCTAAATTCTCAACTACAAAAATAACTAAGGCCCATGAAAATCTGATTTTGATTGTATTTTTAAATTCATTATGATTATTTAAAATTTTTATTTCAATCTCAACTACCAAAATTATTATGATCTTTCATTGGGCTTGTAAGAATTTTTTATAATTATTATGGCTTTGTACTTTGCCTGGGATTTTTTTTAATATTTAATATTAGGTATAAGTGATCAGTAATATTTAGCAAATAATATTGGTATTATCAAGTAAAAGCTTTAAATTTATTTTTACTCAAACCATAGTATTTACACTTAGTTTTAATGGATTGAACCCGGCCTGAAGGGGGAGGGGGTAAAAAGAATAAAAATTGGATATTATTTTCAAATAACAGGTAACAACTTCATAAAAGTAAGAAGAAAATTCTCATTCCCCGTCATTTTTGACGGGCTATCTACTAGTAATATTTATACTTATAAAATGGATTAAAAAAACTAAATTTTGAAATATGAGGAATGATTCCAAGAAAACAAAAATCATCTTTAATTTTTTATTGCCTCAATGAACCCTTAACCTTTACGAGTTCAGGTTCAGAAAAAATATGAGGGTTAGTGTTCGTATCCCGATTTTGTAAAATTTATTTTTTGAATATATAAAATTATAATTTTCACTGAGGCTTAAATTCTGAAACCCATGCTGATATAGTGTCTACTTTATAAATGGTTTATAAATATATTTTATATTAATTTTATGAAGAAGAGGAAGGCGAAGAGTGGTGAGGAAATTTTTAATAGCTACAAATTTAAATAAGGTGGTTCCACTACAAGCTAAATAAAATAAGTTATTAATTTTTGAAGTTAGACCTTATAAATAAAAGTCAAATAAAACTTACGAAAGTTTAGTTAAAATATTTTTTATAGATAAGTTGTGACAACACTGAATGACAGTTGATCACGTATTTTTTTTATAATAGATTCGACATATCAAAGAGTATCTGGTAGCTCAATTTATTAATTTTTTGAATTTAATGAGAATTTTTTAAAAATTAAATGTCTTTTATCTATTAATCCTACAACCTCATATTTATTATTTTGGTTGCATAATTTAGAGAAGGTCAAATCTCTATGCATTCTATATGAGAGTTTATTTTTTACATTTAAGTCATTAATAGGTGATAAAAACATTTCCTGTTATTGTATAGACTAAATTATGAATTTTTATCTATCATTTAAGTAGATGTTTTTTTATTAAAAATGATAAAGAAATCTGTATACTTGTCATTCTATGTTTAATATATAAAATTTCAGTTTTTTGATATTTATTTTTATATTGTTCAATGTCTAAAATAAAATTTTATTTGCAAATAGCATATTAATCAAAATATTAACTTATTCAATAAATATATTAAAATTTTATTCCATAAATTTTGCCTATTAATAATATGTAATATCAGAGATTTGTGAAGCTCTGCTTGATTTTTTATGTATGAATTGTCCAACCCGAAAATTTTTTATTTAAATATTACCTAGCCTATTATAAGCTTGGGTTGGGTTTTGCATATCTTATTCAAATAATAAAATATATAATATTGAGGAGGAGTAGACTATAATCATATGGTTAATATGAGATTGAGTTTATGGCAATTTTTTAATTGTATATACACTTCATGGAGATATTAAAATTGGATTTAAAAATTCAACTAATTCATCTCTGGAAATAGAGAAATATTAAATAAACCTGCAAAATAAAATTTTTAACCCAAACTTACCCATGGTTCAATGACAAGAAATATTTATATCTAGACCCAGTCTGTTTCAGCAAGGGGCCTGGATTGAACTGTAATGAACAGTTAAACCATTATAAACTGTTATAAATATCAGAACCTTAACCTTAATTGAATCAATATAATAATTTTTTGAAGGAGTAAAAAGAACCTTTATAAAAAAAGGTTAAACCACTTCAAACTGGTTTGGTTTTTATATTTTAGGAATCAAAAAAATTTGAATATCCAGAATTATATAAACTTGCTCTTATAGTACTGGCGGTTCTCGCAACATAAGTTTCGGTAAAAAGGGCCTTTTTGGGGCTAAAATTTGTGTACAACAAACAAATATGAATACATTTATATAAGGAAATATATTACTTATAATAATATATTTAAAAATGAGTTATTTTGAATCTTATATATATTTTTATATATAATTCATAGATGCTTATAATAAAAATAAATTAGACAAAGATTTGCTTCAATAAAAAAAATTTTTATAACTGTAATGAACCATTATAAACCTTTATAATTAGCTGAACTGAACCTTTGTAAATTTTTTCTTAAGAACCGTAACCAAAATGTAACCATTATAATTTTTTACATACTGAATCATAACCAAACTGAACCATTGTAAATAACGGTTTGGGTCCCTGGTTTCAGCCTATATTTTAATGCAATTACTTTGACAATATAATATTTTTCAAATTTATTCTATTTATTACAAAACATAATATGAAAATCAATAGTAAATATTTGCCAACTGCTAATTTTTTTAAAAAACTTTTCTTATTATTTCATTTCATTTTATAAATGTGACATTCAGTCAGGCAAAAAAGGAAGAATATGACTACTATTTTATGGCTGGGCCTCAGGCCAAACAGGTTGGTGACTAGTGATGATGTGTTTACATTTTCTCTCTAGTATTCTGTTCTCTAAACTCCCAACTTATCTAGTATTCTGTTCTTTAAGCTCCCAACTTATATAATTATAGCTGACCTGACCAATATTTTATAGTATTTTCTATTAGGGTTCTCCTACCAGTAGAACTATTTCAGACTATTACCTTTTCTGCTAGTTCCCACTCATATAATGAGAGATTTCCCAAATTAGGATTATCAATAATGAACAGCTGTACCACCCTTTTTTGTTCTATTAATCTTTTGAGCATATAATAGGTAGAATCCCAACGGGTCAACACGTCCTGGATTAATTTATGCCTTGCTAGGCTTAATCAAATTTGTATTTCTTTTAGACTATTTTGTACAATAGAAGAATGTTTAAAGTGGCCTACTATTTTTCTAACCCGGGCAAGCATGTCAATAATAGATCTCTGTGATAAAATTTCTTCCTGTGCAACCAATTGCAAACTATGTGCAAAACACGGAATGCTATTTCCCGTTTTTCATGGCCAAAGCTATATTGGGTGCATTATCTCTAATGATTAGGTGTATTTCTTTTTATATCCCAATAATTAATCATTTCATCTAAAAATTTGAGCAATATTTATTGCTGTATGCGACTCATTAAATGTTTTAGCATTTAGAACTCTATTAATTTGTTTAAAATTTTGGTTTATATAGTGGCATGTTAATGAGATGTGAGAATCGCCACTTGAATTTCTATTCCATATATCTAGCGTAAAGGAGAAATAAGAATCGTCAAACAAAATTTCTTTACGTATTTTTTTGGAGAGTTTTTCATATATATCTGGAATAACACTTTCTATTGGGAATTTTGTAATTTGGACAAAATAATGTAAAACCTTTTAGCCGATATCCGCCAAGATAGAAATCTGCTGGTTGCACGCTATCATTTCCCCTATAAATTTAGAAATTATTATGGATTTAGGATCAGAATATTTCCAATTATTAGTTATATTAATAATAGCTGATATTGTTGGCTGACTTTCAGGGCTTTTTTAAAAAAATTTGATTTGTTTTTTCTAATGTTTCTCGTTCTTTTTTTTATTAGCTCTTCGAATTCCGTTTGATGGAATCGCTTTAAATTTTTCCGAATATTTTTTGTATTAAATGAATTTTTCAGTATTCCTTCCCGTGAAATTAGAATTCTGCAGATAACGCATTTTGCAAAATTCTCTTTTATCTTTTTTAAAATATTTTCTTAATTCAGAAACCATATTTAAATGATTCTTTTATTTAAAGTATAAATAATAAAATTGGTGTTATTTTTTAAAAAAATTAAAAATAAATAAAACTTTGGGTGTTCTTTTCTATTTTTATAAAAAATCTTTTAAAATCTATTTAAAAAAATAAATAACATTTCCATTGTTTAAAAATTTTTTTTAGAAAATATTATTAATGTAAAATAAATCACTGAAACTCGGAAAAATTTATTAATTTTTTAAATATTATTTTTTTTTAAAAAAATAATAAATATGATGTAATAATAATTCAAAGTTTCAATACTCAAAAGTTTTAAGAATTGTATTTTTAGTAAAAAGATCGGATCGGGGTTTTTACAAGTATCGGCTCGATCCGATATTTTTGGAAAACGCTAAATATCGGTACCGATTTTATATTTAATATTGGCACAGCCCTATTTTTATGCATAGAGGACCTTATTTGAAAACATAAATCTAGGACCTTATTTGATAACATAAATCTAACTATTTTAATTTGTATTAATATAAATTCAATCCCTCCCCTCTACTGTAAAATAGTCTTTCTGTATAATTATTTATATATATCTTACTTATTGGCATATAGCTGGCACCAACGCATAGATTTATATGGCTGAGAACACATGCGCTAACCTGGGTGTTTGGCATAATCAAATAATTATTCAAAAATTTTTGTTTATACTTACTGATACTATCAATCAAAATTGGTTATTAATATTTTTTAGAGGTTCGATTCATGTAATAAAATTTATAATAGTTCAGGTTCTGTAAATTATAACGGTTTAAAGTTTCGGTTTGGAACCCTGCTAAAAAATGTTTTTTGAGGCTTGACATTGGCAAGGATTAGCTAATAAGATGGCCAGTTAGAATAGTTATTTTATAAAAAATGCTTGATTAATAAATTTATTCTTATATTAAGGATCACATGGAAACCGGAAACGGTCTTCAAAATATTGAAAAATTAGGAGATACAATTATAACAAGTCGTAAATGCGCCATTTTATTAGATAAAAAACGGAATAAATGCCGAGAAGCTCTTACGTAAATTTTTTTAACTTATTTTATTTCAAGTTTTATATTTAAAGGGCTATAAAGCATAACGAAAAAGATCATTGGATGAATTTTGGAAATGTATTCATAAAAATGGCAGCTGAAAATATAAGAAGTAGCATTAAACAAGGTTATATTTTTTATTTTTAAATATTGGAATATTTAATTTCATTTATAATATATTCATAATTTTTAGACACTTTTTCTGTTTACTAAAAATCGGATCGTTTGATAATATAATGAAAAGTTTAAAAAGCTGTATTTTGATGCATCCTTATTTTTTCAGGGTGTCAAATGGTTTATTATAATTGTTCGGGTCCATTCCGATTCTTTAAAAAAAAATTATGGTTTAATTACTCTATTCCGTTTTTTGAATGAATTTATATTAGTTTATTCTTATTATTTATAGTGGTTTAGTTTTGACCTTTTGATTTTATAATAACACCTTCGTTTTGGCTTGAATTATAAGGGCTTAATTCCGTTTCTCAGTTCGATTCAACACGATGTTTTTATACAATGTTCATTTAATATTATATATTTGATTAAATTTTCTTTAAAGAGCAAACAAACACTGATCAACGCATAAACGAACTCTACGAAAGCATATCTGTAAATACAAATTTATTACAAAAATGCACTGAAGAAAATATTCAATCAATACAAAATACAATAAAATTAGGCTAAATATTTTTTTTATAAATTTGGCTATATAAAAATATAATAAAAATTGAAATAAAAAATGCAATAATATAAGCATTATTGATGGTATATAATATGTATAAATGGACTAGAAATTATCACATGATTCATAAATATGTGTTGACTAAAAAAATGTTTATGAATGAGATAATGATTTGTGAAGTAAGTTGACCACTTTGTAACCATTATCACCAATTAACATGGTCTCGTGGTCACCCTCTGTATATTTGATATCTATTTTTCCAGTGCATACCGAAGAAAGTCCATAATCGTCTCCAAGAATTTCGTCTGCATCTTTGACTCGAATTAGTGTTATATCTCCTTTGTAATCACCCTTGGGCAAATATTTATCACAAATCCTGAGTTTTTGGCAAAAATATTGGGCGCAAAACTCTAGGTCGGTCTGGTCGGGAAATAGATTCGTAACCATGAGCCTGCAATTGTTTTAAAAAAATAACATTACAAAATACTAGAACTGTTAACGATACTTTTAAAATGTATTGAAACTGATACATTCCTCAAATCTATTCGATAAGGTACATAAAAATCAGCGTTCACATTTTGGAATTTTTCTTATTAACAATTAAATATAACTATATTAAAAATAGTATATAAAATGTTTACAATTTAACATCAATACTAAATATTATTTATCAATATCATTTATCACAACCTATCAAAAACATTTTTAGATGAATAAACTTTTAACTGGTGAGCTGGAAGGAATTATTGCATTTTAAATTAGTTAAAATGGCAATCCAATTTTTGTTTTATAAATTATTTTCATTACTTAATTTTTAATATTTATTTAAGATAAAATGTAAAATAACTTGTAATTAATATAATCAAACAATAATTAAATATATTTTTATATCTTAATTTTTGTATTAAAATAGAGAATATGCTATAATTTAAGATAAGATAAAATAATTAGGATTTAAATTAATCAATTAAATATTATTTAAATTTATAGGTTTTACTTGAAAAATAGAAAATTAATTACTAAGATACCTTGCAATTTCAAAAGCATCGAGGGGATTAGTTTAATGCAAAAATGCCTTGGATATAAGTATCACAATACGTTTAATTTAAATATTTTAGCCGAAAATGTCGTTCAACTCAGCAGAGCGTTTAGAATTTTCAAGGCTATTAAATTATTTGTTTTTTAAAAAATTTGATTTCATTTTGAAAGATTTTTAATGCATGAAAATGACAAATAATTAGCATTTTTCGGATTTGATAAAAATCTCTCTAAATTTCTTTCAAACTATGATTAAAACAATAAAAATAACGAAAATATATTCATTTTAGTATAAAATACCTATTTATGGCCACTCGTTGTATATCTTCAGCCGTGGTTAATAATGAAAATTTTTCTTTTAGTTTTATATAATCGCTCCCTACGAACAGCAAAACAAATGCAACCATTATTTCCGCATATTTTTCTATGTCTGACCCGTGTGTCAATTTGGATAAATGATACTACAATATTAAGTATTATATAACTTTACCTTATAAGTTTATTAGGATTTACCTGAGTGTGAGATGTGACAAATGAATGTGATCCATCTAAAAATATTAAATCTTTTATTTTGATTCCTTTAACTTGAAGCTGTAATGCAATCTCAAAAGCTATTGTGGCGCCAAAAGAATATGCACAAATTATGTAGGGGCCATCCTTTTTTATTTCTAGCATTTTCTAATATAAAATATATTAATAATTGAAAGATAAAAAAAAATAATATTTACTCTGATATAAAATTCTGCCATTTCTTCAACACTATCCTGACAAACTTCTTTTGAACATTGGAAGCCGATAACAGGTTGATTTAATAATTTTATGATATTGCTTAAAGAAACAAGGCTTCCTTCGATTGGATGAATAAAAAAAATGGGGACTTTATTGATATCGGTATTGAAATAAACAACAGTTTCCTTGGGAACTAATTCGTTTATGTTATAGCGTCGCATAATGAGCCTAATTTAATTATAAAAAATTGATTTTTTTTTAATTTTAAAATTTTACTCTAATCCTATGGTAGGAGATAAAATTTCCGATGGTGGTGGTTGATTGTTTAAGTTTACATTCAAATTGAGATCATCATTAGAAGAATTTAACATCAAATTTTTCATTTTATTAAATGTGAGTTGTCTAATTTCCTTAATTGATAAGACAATTTCGTATTCCCTTTCTAAAGTTTGTTTAATCTCCACGCCCATTAAAGAGTCTAAGCCTAAATCGGCCAGAGATGTTTCTTGGTTAACAGAACCTATATCCTTAATACCTAAATAATACAAAGGATATTAAGAAAAAGATTGAATTATGATACCTAATATATGAGCGATTGCATCAATAACATTAATTTTGGATTGTGTTTGAGATGTATTTCCCCCCTTTTCCGCTAATACATAACTCGATATTATAGGATGTGAACTAGATAAAAGTAGATCTAACGTGTCCAAGCATGAATTAATTCTCTGGGGCAAGGTTCCACCTACTACAGTTTCATTTCCATTCATCGTTTCCATTATAAGACCCACATCGCCTATGGCTCCCCATTCAATGGCTAAACCTAAACATGAAATAAGTAAGGTTATTTAATTCAATATTGCACCAGAATATCCATCTTTTCTACGACATTCACATATGCGTTCCATTACAGAGTTTGCATACCCGTAATTGGTTTGACCCATATTTCCACGTCCACAACTAATGGATGAAAACACAACAAAGTATGACATCGTAGGAAACAACGAACGTGTAATATTATCCAGATTTAGGACGCCTAGCGCTTTGGGCGTACTAACGTCAATAAAATTGTTGATTGATTGATTTTCGAAAAGAGCATCTCGTAGTACCTTGATAAATTATATATAAATGAGGGAGGAGGAAGATAATATTAAATTTTTTTTCTTATCTCTAGTGAATATAAAATTACAAATACTTTTTGATCCTTTTTTTAAAAAAAACTTGTATATAAACATAAAAAAGCATAACAGTGAAAACAGAAACTCGATGTTTTTAATTTCAGAATCCTAATTTTTATAATAAATATTTGTATTTTAAAAAGTACTTTGGTTAGGGTTAGATTAATATTCATTACATTAACAAACATAATCTTAAAATTGATATAATTTAAATAAGTTGAAAAATAAACTATAAAGGCCTGATTTGGCCAAGGGAATAAAATATGTAATTCTTAAGTCTAACATTAATCTTTAACTTTTATATAAATCCAATTTTAGCTAACTATTATTTTGAACTGTTAATTTTTTCTATGAAATTTTAAAAAACATTAAAATCTTATTACAAAGCTCAATATAACGAATAATAATTAATCTCTTTTTTGCTTTTTATGTAACATTTGCTATATTTTAAAGGAATTGGAAATAATTTAATTTTCTTTGAAATAATAAATAATGATGTGTATAAAATAATAAATTACTGCAGCTAAATGAAATATTCCGTCTAATTTCCCCAAAATTTGTATTTTTTTCATGAGTAAATCGACATCATGTGCTATACTTATATTGAGTTTTGAGATCAAAATTTTGGCGCCCAGACTTTCCCAGTATCGTATTCTCGATGATTGATACCCATTTGTAACCCCAGATCTGGACGTCAAAACTATTTTTCTGGCCCCTTTTTGGATAATCCATTCAGTCATTTCAAGACCGAATCCTCCCAAACCACCAGTGATCAAATAAACATCGTTTGAATTAAATTGATTTTTAGGCAATGCCTTAAATGATATATGCCTAAATCAAAGTATTATTTTGAAAAAAAGAGCATTCAAAATTCTTACTCGTTGAGTTTTTCATTTTCGCGTATTTTAATCAGAACTTTTCCAGTGTGTTTGCCCTTTGCCATATAACGAAATGCCTCCTCAATCTTATCAGGTGTAAATATCATGCTATCAAGAGGCTTAACGACACCAGTCTTAATTCCTTTATCCACCATATCATGTACTAATTTCCAATCGTCATTATCGCTTTCGAATAAAGAATCCAACAATATGCCATGAAATGATACATTTTTCAAGAATATTGCCATACCTAAAAAAGTAATAATAAATAAAATCATCTATTTAAGAAACCTAAAGAAGAATTGTTTGACAAGTCGAATTTCCCAATTTCCAGAAAACGACCATGCTTAGCCAATAAGCGAACACTCGCTTGCAATTTTTCGTCGGATAATGAATTAAGAATCACGTCAACTCCTAAATATAAAATGTTTTAAAAAAATTTGACAAATTATCACTACATTTAAAAAAAATTTACCTTGCCCTTTGGTCATTTTGCACACGTGATCTTCAAAAGATAAATCACGCGAATTACAAAAATTGTCGTCCTTCAATTGCGGAAATCGGGTTTTTAAATTGGTGCGTTTAATTAAAGACCCAACAGAAGTATACACTGTGCAATTCAGGCTGAGCGCGATAGAGATGGCGGCCTGTCCAACGCCTCCACTACCCGAGTGAATCAAAACAGATTCGCCTTTCTTTAAACCTCCTCTTACGATTAAGGAATAATAGGCGGTAGCGTAAACAACCTAAAGTTTAAATAATTATGTATATTAGAAAATATGATTTATTAAAATACCGGAATCGTTGCCGCATCTCTAAGGGACCATGACTTAGGAAGGTCCCATGTAAATTTCGGGTCGACATCCACGATAGTAGCTAATCCCTTAGCCGGAAGTATTCCCATTATTTGTTGACCTTTCGAGTTTAATCCTGAAAACTCCATTCCAAGCAAACAATCCTGGGGTGAAAAATTACCAGGTATGGCATTTGGAGAAAGCTTACCGGTGGCTAACATTATATCCCTAAAATTCAAAGCTGAATAAAAGACCGTGCACAATTCCTTTTGAGATGGCGGATAATTTACAGGGTTTAAGTCAGATTTCATCCATACCAAACTCGTCAAATCTCCTTTTTTCAAGCAATTCACAAAAGCATATTCGCAATCTATCATCATATTATCGTTATTTAAAATAATGTGCCTATAAGAGCCCCATTTTCCATTTAGCCAGACATTTGTAAATAAATCTGTGTTTGTTAATTGCATAAACTTGGGGGACTTAACATTAAGGCTTGATGCATCCAAGGCCTTGTTATAATCCACAATCAACCTTATTATACTACCAACAGGTTCTTGCTTAAGGCAGTTCACAAAACCTACCAACCCAGTATTCGGGGATGACGTGTAAAGCCAAATCCTGTTTTCCTCCGAAACATTTTCCGTATTTTTGTACATCGCGTCTCGTACAGTGTCCACCCAATTATAACCAGGGGTTTCGTTTACAGTGATAATCTTGTGCTTGAGTGGAACCATTGACTTCTTGCGAATCAAATATAAGCTGGACATGCAATTATCAGAAACACTAGAAATCAGATTAAAGCCAAATTTAGAAAACAATTCTATCCAGTCCTTTTTTTCGTAGTAAAAGCCTAATTTCCTTCTTTTCGATTCAAAAACCTCAGTTGGTGTTGGCATTTCCTCCACTAAAACGTCGAGGGTAAAATTGATGATAAAATTGTCTGTGGTTTCGTGGACGAGGCAAAACCCACCGGGTTTTAAAAGGCTATATATCTGTTTTAACGTTTTCTCGAGATCGACGCATTTGTGCAAAACGTTATTGGCCAAAACCAAATCATAATCGGTGGCCAATAGTTCGGGAGGCATATTTTCAAAATTTGGATTCTTTATAATGTCGTATTCGAATGATTTAATAGCGTTTTTATTGGTTCTGTCGTTCAAAATAATTTGCAAATCTTCGCCGTTAGGTCCAAAGGCACAAAAATTGAGTTTGGTCTGAGGTTGTCTATTCATAGAGGTGTAAGCCGTAACTATGAGAGGGTCACTTGGAGCATTAAATTCAATCGCTTTTAGTTTATTGTTGAAACAATTTTCGATGACTAGATCCAAAAATGGTTTAAGATAAGATTCGTCCAGAAGCAACGATACTAGTTTATCCTTGAAAAGGTTAACCTAAAAAAAATATCAGTGTCTTAAATGAAAAAACAAGGAATAAAATACCTTTGCAGATGTGTAAATTTTTAAAACATTCTGATGTAATTGATTGGTCAAGGGTAAATTAAATAGCTCGGTAATATAATTGAGTATAAATTGATCATTTCCATCTATCGATAACAATTTTTGGTCAGGTTTTAAAAGGTCGGCGGGCGGAATGTTATTTAAAATAGTATTATATTTGTCTCGATTTGGTAGGGAGTCAGGCGAAGATATAAACTTTCTTAAACCTTATAAAAATAGAAAAAGATATTTATTTATTTAATATAATAATAACCTTTCCCGATTAATTGTTCGCATGCTTCTTTGTATTGCACCATTTTCATAGTCACATTTTTGGGCACTCCGTCGCTGGAATAAGGAACAAATTCATATTTTTCAATGATTGGTGTCGAATGATGTTGTCTCCTCGATATCGCTGAGGTATGGAGCCCAAACATTTCAACACCTCCGGCATAGGTTTTGTTTAATATTTCATCGTAAAAGCAATCAACTAAAGTAGAATATATATATAACCTTTATCAATACTAATAATTTACTTATGTTATCCTTGGACCTTTGTGAGTGAAGGTGTGGATTTATTTTCATCAATTTAATCCTATTGGGTACATAAAGACTTCTATCATTTGTGTTCAATATCTGACTTTGTAAGATTGTGTCCAAAAAGGTTATCCAGTTACCTGTCCATGATAACCTGGATTTTCCTAGACATAATTGATTTATGTATAAAGTGCATAGTATGATATAAAAAATACCCAAATAATTAAATTCTTTAACTCCCCGGAATTCATCAAAATATTCGTAACCCCTTAAACTCAATTCCTTGTAGATATCATTGGTTTCTAGAGAGAAATCATCTTTAAATTTAACAGAATCGACTTTTTTGATCTAATGTTTTAAGTTAAAATATTTAGTATTTTGCATACAACTAAATACTTCCAATTCATCAGTAGAGGATTGTATGATCCCAGAAGCTACAATAGCACCATTTTCGATTATTTCAAAATTATTTGAATACGGCAGTATATTGACTTCAAATCTTGTATTGGCTAAGAAAAAATATGGATATATTTTAAAAATAAGGATATATTTTAAATAAGTAAGTATATCGTACTGGTTTTGGTTAAAATGGTGGCACGATGAATTTGAAAATTTTCAATAATAATAGGCAAGTCTAAAAAATCTTTCTTCATTTTTTTAGCCAGTGCCCTCCAAGCCAACTCAATATAGCCAGTCGCGGGATATAAAGTTCTACCATCAATATTATGACCAAACAAAAATTCATCCACTTTGGTTGTGGCATCAAACTTGTACACCAGGGAACTGCCTCCACCCGATTCACTAACCAATACAGCATCAAAATGTTTATAGGTGGGGACATCCCAAGAATCGGAATGGTTCCAAATCAAATGGGGTGAAATCATTGGTGTACCCTTAGGTACAGGATATGTAATTGGGGGATACAGTTTTCTTATATCAAGGTCGCATCCAAATGAGTATAATCTAAATTATAATTAATATTTTTAAACTATGTAAAATGAGGTTCACCTTCCTAAATTTTCTAAAAAATACATAACATTATCTTCATGCCCCTTCTTCATTAAACTAACAAAACTACAATCTTGAGATAAAGATCGCTTCAAAATGGATTGCAGAAGACAATGAGGGGCTATTTCGACTGTTACAGCATTACTTGGAATGTGTTTTAAGGCTTCCTATAATGTAAACTATTATAATTTATATATTCATTGAATATGTACTTGAAACAATACTGGATTGCACAAATTGTTTGCATGATAATCAGACGAACAAAATTTGGCTAAATCAGAGTTCCACGAGTCTTCAGGAATAGATGTACTAATCCATTTACTTGAGCGTAATTTAGGTTGTTTTATAACCTTATCTAAAGCGCTCTTCAATATAGGTCCAATAGGCTTCATGAAATAAGAATGAAACGCAACCCCTGCACTGTTAACTTCTTTGGCAAATATTCCCTCTTTCTTTAAAATTAATTTAAAAAAAATAATTATAAAATAAGACACCTACTTTCATGTTATCGACAAATTTTTCAACATCCAGTTTAGGACCAGATATTGTAACGGTGTCTTCAGCATTATGGCATGCAGGTACAATCCCAGGAGGGCACATTTCTTTAGCTTCCTTCCAAGTTAAGCCTATAAAATTTTATATAAATTTTGAAATTAAAAATGGTAATATTCATACCAACAGCGGCCATACCACCAGGAGCGAGCTTTGCATCTTGTATACATTTGCCTCTCCAATAAGCTGCTAATACCATTTCTTCTGCAGTAAAGCCTCCATCAGCATATCCACATCCAAGTTCACCAACTGAATGACCAATCAAACCATCCGGTTTTAAGCCCATTTCATTTAATAAATCAACCAAACCT
Source organism: Gordionus sp. m RMFG-2023 (assembly GCF_954871325.1). Classification (NCBI taxonomy): domain Eukaryota; kingdom Metazoa; phylum Nematomorpha; class Gordioida; order Chordodea; family Parachordodidae; genus Gordionus; species Gordionus sp. m RMFG-2023. The sequence continues at coordinate 40,616,269 of NC_088777.1, read as the reverse complement.
ACCTAAGTTTTATTTGTGTGAAGTATGATAATAATAATAGATAAACGTTTATATAATTATCATAGATATATCAAATAATATAGTGCTTTTGACTCATTTATTCCAAATTAAGTAATCATTATTATACAATGTATAAAATGATTTTTTGAAATAAACTTATATAAGCACGTGATATGAAATGATGTGTCTTAAATACTTGTATGGCAGCTACAGAAACAAAAGAATTTAGAGTATTCTCCAATATTTCAGAATCATTTGTTGATAAAATTGAAATTAAATCGATTTCAAATTGCTTTAAAATGTTGGCCGATTTAAATATTGAGTTTGAAAATGTATTGAAGGCCATCATGGCCTTCCCCATAGCGACCCATTGTGTTCCCATTCCAGAAAATATATACCAAAGTGGACGTTTATTTGGCATTTGTTTCTAACATAATTTTTTTAAATTTTATTTCATAATTATAAATTTACTTTAATCTCTTGATGTGACTCAGTCCCTAAAATATTAAAACCCCTAAAAGGATGACTAGAAGGATTTGTATCTGATAATTCTTCTACCATATTATATAAATAATGATCATTAGGATGAGAATTCATGAAAGATAACATTTTCCCAACAGCTTCTTCTGTCCGACCTTTATACGAATATATTTTGCTATAAACAAAATAGTTATAAAAAACCTGACGTTATAAATAATTTTGGTAAATTTGATATATAGTTTTGTGTAGGATTGTGAGATTGATTAGAATGAAAAATTGCATGGACATTTGATCCCCCAAAACCAAAATTATTCAATGCTATGTATCCTCCACTCCAGGGAGTCATTTCAGTAACTACCTATAATGAAGATGCATAAAACAATCAAAGTATTTTCTAAAACTTTAAGTTGTCCGGCAACCAGGGCTGGTATATTAGGATTAGGTTCGTTGTAATGTAAATTTGGAGGAATTATTCCTTCTTCCATTGATATAATTATCTTAAGTAATGAAGCGAGTCCTATATATAGTGCCAAAATAAATCACGATAAAAAAAATAAATGATCTTTACCAGATGCAGGCTCTGGGTGCCCCATATTTGATTTGACAGAACCAATAAGTAATGGTAACTTGCGATTTTTACAGAAAAAATCAGCCAATGAATTACATTCTTGTGGGTCACCTGCTTGAGTACCTGTACCATGAGCTTCGATATATGACACCAATAAAGGATCAACATGTGCTTCCAGATAAACTTCGCGTATCAACAATTTCTGCATTTCTCCATTTGGAAAAGTGATTCCTTAGTAAAAATATATTTCAATAAAAATCGTTAAAGTGAAAATAATAAATTAATTAATAGAGTCCGCACCGATATTAAAATATACTAAATTTTCAAAAAAAAAGTTTCGATACCGATTTTTCAATTGTTTTTTTTCTGAGTTTGAAAAAAAAATTTTAAATTTCTTTAAATATATTTTCTTGAAGAAGAGATATTAAATTTTACCTGAAGATGAAAAATCATTTGTAATTTTCATGCATAAAAAATCTGACGAAATCAAAAAATCCTTAATTTTTTTTAAACTGATTTTTTAAAATTAATTTACATTTAAAATTTCTGGTTTTATAATTCATTTTTTTAACATTTTTATTTCCCAAATGTTCCTGAAAAGTATCTAATTTTATTTCTACATATCGACAAATTTTTACTCATTAATCTTAACTAGATATCAATTATTATATCTAAGCATTAATATATTCTAAAAGATAATCATTTATATTTTGGGGGGTACCATAAATTTGGAGTATCGAAAAACATTCTCCATTTAATAGTAACAGTGGCAATAAAATTATCAATTAAAATTTAAAACTATTTTACAAGAGACCGCCATTTTTTTATAAAAAATCGCTTCCCACCCCGGTTGATTTTATTTTTGAGTGGAGGAGAAATTTTTCTTAAATTTTGTTTTTTCATAAAAATTACCCAAATAAATAAATATTGAATGGATTTTTATTCAAAGTTATCAATTTCGATTATTTTTTTTAGATTTTGGACAACCTAAAAGAAAATTGAAAGTATAAAAAGCGAATGAATGTTTAGAAAATCTCTTATGTACCTTTTTACAACTAATTGATAAACATTTTTTTTAAATTGGGTTCGGTTTTTATGTACCGAGTACCTGAGGGTTTATATAAGACGGGATTCAGGTTTCCGCTTATTTAAAATATTTCGTCTATATAGATTTTCGTACTTGTTTTTTTACAGTAATGTTATGTTAGCAAACAATAGGAATTTAAAGAAAAATAAAATGGAATATTCATGAAGAATTACAAATATAATATTTACACAATAAACTGTACGTAATAAATAAAAAAAAATTTTTTCAAACGTCCCTGAACTATCCCGGTCATATCTATCCTAACGTTCAAAGTTATTATATCAATTATTATCTTTGTAAGATAATTTCCTAAATTAGAAATTACTTTTTATTAAATACAAAATTTTAAATACGTAACATTCTCCTGCAGAACGTTTGCCTAGTCTATAATTATATTTAAGAGAAAAATTGGAGTACCTTTAGACCTCGCTTGTCGCGTAAGCAATGCATAATTCATGGCTAAATGATAGCATAGCTTTATTCAGTGCATTTATTTCTTTAAAATGTGTAAAGATTTTGCATAATAAAAAATTATATTAAAAATGATAGGTTAAATAAATTATTTATAAAGTAACTGGTAACTTTTAAAAATTAATTATAACCATTCAAACGTAAATTTTAACAACACTAATAACACTGTATTTTTATAGCCTTTTATATATAATATCTGGAAAAATAATAGTAAATTCTGGAGTATTTTATTTTAAAGGTAGCTAACGATGTTACTCTTTTACAAAGTAAAGGATAAAGGTTCATTTTTTTGGACAATAATATAAAAGGGCGCTACATTTTTAAGTAATGTAACTTTATGGCATTGTGATAATTAAATTAATTACGTTTATAAGGAAAATTATTTATAAAATAAATTTCAATATTATCAGGAAGGAGATTCAGTGTTCGTATTCTTATCCATTTTATCATTCATCTAAAAAGTAAAAAAATATTTAGACAGTGGCATCATAAAAAATTAAAAGTATATACGCCAATACTTTTGCAATGCCTATCAAATTATGTACTTTACACATAGTAGTACATTAATTTTGAGATAACTTTTACATAGAAAAATATTTCTTTTATATAAAATATAACGAATAATTTTTTTTAGATTTAAAACTATATTTTTTTATGATGGAAAAATTTATTTTAAAATTTAATTTGAAATAAAAATTATTGGAAAATTTTATCTTATCCAGCCGTTTTAACCCTTCATAGTTTACCCCAATTAAATGTTTTACCCGCGTCTAATGTAGAGAGAAGATGGGTGGCACAGGCAAAAGAAAACATGAAAACTATCTAAAATTTAAATAAAATATGCAGCAATCATAAGCTTTTAAATTTATATTTGGGTAAATGGTAAATATATTTACTAAATATATTATACAAAAAGGTTAAAAAAATTAAAAACCATATTTTTAAAATAAATCTAAAACCAAAATAAAAAAGTACAAGACTATGAATTTTTAGAAGCATAGGTTAGCAAAAATAACATCTGGTATAATTAATGTGGTAAGATTATTTTTTTAAAAAAAATTGTATTCCCATTTACGTTTAGTTTGGGTGTATTTTTATAATTTGAAAATTATTATAAACCTTGACCTAAGCTAAATATGGGATAAAATTGGAACCTGATATTGACTTATATAATAAATAATTTAAAAAAATCATTTAACAGTCATCGTCAGTAATTAGAGTTTGGCGGTACCCCCTTCCCCATGGAAAATATTAGGGGCGTATCTATTAGTGATAAGCAAGGCCCGCCCGACCCCCCTCCACCGGGGTTCGAAAATATTTTGGCCTTAGGTGAGCCTAATTTTTTAAAATAATTTTATTTCTGAAAAAAAAATTTTTTAATTTTGGGCCAGGCTTTCAATAGTAGAGATACCATCTTTTGCAGGTCTATTGCTGATATTAATTTTTCACTAATATTTTGTTCGTTATACATATTTAATGTATTTTAATTTATTATACAATAACATAGGTCATTTAAAAATTATATTATCAAATTTTATTATCCTTTAGGACTATTTATTCAATATAAATCATTATCTTTATTGTTTTATAAGATATGGATATTTTATTAATTCGAATCAAATCATGTCATAATAATTTATAATTATATATGTTAGCGTCAATGTGTTATTTTTTTAACTTTTAAATCATTTTTTGAGTGAGTTTTTTTTAACAACCGGAAATGTATTTCAACATGTTTAGAATACCTATCTTGTGAATTATAGAAAATTTTAAGTCATTTGTAATTTATATAAAAAAAACTATGAAAAAATTAATATAAATTATATTTAGTTCAAAGTTCGTAGAAAAATTGTCAGAAACTAATATAACACATTGCCAGAAAAATATAACCATATACATAAAAAATTTGAAAAAAAATATATTTAAAAAGAATTAATGAGACTTCCAATGAAGTATTTATAAATCATTGTAATATTTTTTGTTCCAAAAGTTTTGCAATCGTATAGAAATTAGAATCTAATAAGTCTATTCATGATCAATATAAATTGCTATAATTTTTTAAAAAATTATGTATATTCTTTTAGAAACAAATTATGCATTTTTATTTTATTAACATTTTCAATTATATATACTCTTAATTTGCATAAATATATTTTCTTAAATATTAATAAATTTATAAAAATTAAAACTTAATAATATCGGCCGATAACCTGTACATTTTAGAAGAAAAAATCGACCCGATCTGATCTGACAACAAATATCGGTACATTCCTAAAAGGCTAAATTTTGTTTTGAATTTATAAAACCCCTCACTATATATTAACGGAAAACAAATATTTAGTGCTTAGTTATATCACCCATTATGACTTGATGCCAGTTTTTTCCCCTCTATAATAACATAAACAATAAGAATTAAAGCATTAAAATGTGATAATCATCACTTAGGTTTGGTATTAAGTTAAGAAATAGTATTTCCAAAATTTTGACTGAGTACCCCCTACCCTTCCATCGCACCCAGGGTGTCGAATCAAACAGAAATAAAACGTTATAGTCTTTTAACCCATTTTAAAATTGGTTTTTACATTCAAGTTCTAAATTTCATTTATTTTCTTAAATTTTTATTATATTATTCGGAGGGGTAAAAAATAAAATATTATAATTAATTCTAAAAATCCCCAGAATGTCATGATATAAATGTGTTCATAACCGGAATAGTCGTTTTAAAATTTCAAAGAACTGAATTGTGAAGTTATAATAATTAAGGGTTCGACGCCCTGATGTAACCCCTATGTATGTTCAAAATGTGAGACTAATTTTAAAAATAATTATATTTTATTTTAGGTGTAAACAAAATATGGGCCAAGGCCAGGCTGATGTGTGGTGAGGTTAGAGATAAAATAATTCAAAGAAATGGTATTAAATTTACATGGACTAGAGGGCTAAAACATATTTTATGAAAGGACAAAAAATAAAATTTTTATGCAAATTTATAAAAAATATGTCAATTTTTGAGGTGATTTTTTTCAAAATTTGATATAAAAAATTGAGGTTAAAATAAATGATGCCCATTAATATTAAATATATTAATATAAATTTATTTTCAAACATATATTTTTTTTAAAAAATATGTAAAAAACATATCTAAAAAAATTGTTCAATAAAAGTGCATGAAGCTTTGCAGAAATATGCTAGGGTCTTTATTTGATATTATTGAGCTATATTTTTAAGAGTAATTTACATATATTTTTTATAGGGCTGTGCCGATAATAAACATTGGATCGGACCGATATCCAAAAATATTGGATCGGGCCGATACCTGTAAAAGCCGATCCGATCTTTTATTTATTTTACATTATTATAATATTTTCTAAATAATCTTTTTTAAAACAATGCAAATAGACCCTCTAAATTTTATTTCTTTTTTAAAATAGATTTATAGTATTTTAAAAGTTTTTTTTTATAAAAATAGAAAGGAACATCCAAAGTTTTATTTATTTTAAATCTTTTAAAATAATAACGCCATATTATTTATACTTTAAATAAAAGTTTTTTTAAATATGGTATCTGAATTATGGAAATATTTTATAAAAGACAAAGATAATTTTGCAAAATGCGTTATCTGCGAAATCATCTGAGTCTGCCTTCAGTACGGCAGGGGATATAGATAGTCCATATCGTAGAAGCTTATTGCCATCTAAATGTTCTCATTATTTAAAAAATCGATTATATCATAATTTTATTATATTTTTTTAATTATAGTCTTAATTGTAGAAATAAAAAAATTAAATTAAATGCATAATTCGATTTTTCGCATAAAAAATATTGATTTCTTAATTACATTTGGTTCAAAGGAGGGTGGTGAAAAATCAATATAAATATCAGATCGGTTTTGACGCAATACCGTAAAATATAGGATCGGATCGGTGAAAATATGTGGATCGGCACTGCCTTAATTTTTTACCAGACTGGAAAAATAAAAAAAATCTTATTTTATCAAAAAATAATCTGTGATAACGATAAAGCAATTGGTGACTTTTCATTCCATTTTTTTGGGCCAAAAATAAAAATTTGGGTTTAGGCATAAAATTTTAAAAATATTTCAAGACAGGCGTGCTCAAAATGTTAGAAACAAGCTAAGACCAAAAAATTTCTTTGAATTTTGCAAAAGGTAAAACTTATATGAGAAAGAAAAAAAATTAGCAAGTTCCTTTAACACCCCCTTATGAATCAACATATGATTTTATATTCTTTTACGTGTAAGGTATATAAAGATAAGTATCGTTTATATAATAAAACAAAATAAACATGGTCTGGTCACCAATTTTTTTTACTATTTAAGATCTTATTTAGGTGGCTGATCCACAAATTTATTACCAATCTAATATTCAAATAAAAACAATCAGATACTCAATATTTATTTTCATTTTAATTTATCATTTATTTTCAATGTGATAAAAAATTATTTCTACACAAGAAATATGGGAGAAACAAACATTTTGAAATTTCCAAACCAATATACTATTTGGTATCTAATCACAAATAATAGTGTATTTTGTTTTTTTTTCCAAATTAAACATCTTACTTAAAATATGTATTGTTTCCTGAATGTGATTTGTATTACATTTTTTAATCCTTTCCTTATAAATAATATAAAAAAATAATATGTTTTTAGTAGAGCTGTACCAATCCTAATTTTTCATTAATTCGATCTGATATTACTATAAACCAATCCGATAACCAATTATACCTATAAATATAGGAATCGAATCATATATTTGCATTATTCATATTCAATTTTTACTTTCAAATCAAATAATTGTATTACTTCATGTTTAGACAAATCGAATAATTATAATACGAATAATAAAAACATTATTTGATCCAAAGATTAAATCCAATAAAAATATTTTCAAAATTATTAAAATTTTAAAAAAGTAATTTATATGTGGAAAAATGAAAATAGTTATGTTAATCATATTTATAAAATATAAATTGAATAAAATAAAATCATATTGAATAATATAATTACAATACCGATCTGATCTAATATTTATATCAGTTATTATTTATTAACTACCTTTGAACCAATGTCATAATTACTTTCTAATTTAATTAAGTGTATTCTGTATTTTTTATTCTCCAAAAGTTAATCATCTCATTTAAAATAGGTAATGTTTTAGCTGAATGTAGTGTTGCTAAACGGCTTGATTTCACTGATTTTTAAAATGGCTAAATTAAGAGCCAAAATATAACTTAATCTATCTGTAAGCAAAATCTCCTAGCTTGGGCAATATTATTTTGATTAAAATCTTGAGTAAGCTATTTTCAAAAATCAGTAAAATCAAACTATTTAATACTAGCTGAATGTGGCTTGTTAGTATGTAATCGGCTTAGTCTAGCCAGTTTTTTGGCTAAGCCTGTGCTAATTTTTTAGATAAGTCAAAGCCTGTGCCGATTTATTTTGGCCAAGGCTGAGCTTAAGATGATTTTTTGGCAAACATTCTGTCTTATTGTAAATTTAATAATTTAGTTAAGAAGGGTTACAATCAACATATTCGACCTTTTGAAACCAATGTTTTTTTTAATGAAATTAGGTAAAAATGAATATTTAAAATCTGTTTTAATGGAAATTCAATACAGTTTTCATTTTCAATAAAAAACACATTCAATGTTTTTAGTGTAAATAGATAATAATGAACATTTTAAATTGGTTTTAGTGAAATTCAATAATAATGTAATTCAGAAGGGTGACAATAGTCATTTCTATATTTTAAAGATTTCATAGCCAAAATAACTTGGAATCTTAACCTTAGGTAGGGATATATTGATATTTTTATACGGCCTGATATTTCGTCTCTTTTCAAATATCGGTTATCGGCCGAACGTATAAAATTTTCCGATACGATAAAATGAAGTCTTAATTTTAAAAAAAATCATTTCCAATTTTACTACTTATTATGTAAATAAGTTAATGTTATTATATAAAGCGATTTAACAATAAAAATATGTTATATGGATTCATGAATATAAACTATAACTGCATTACAATATATTTAAATGACTTATGTTGTTTGTGTAAGGTATGTCGTTCCCTTTGAGCCGATTTTTAAAAAAGTTAACTCACTATTTTAGCCAAAAAAATATTGCCTATGTCTAGAGATTTCGCTAATAGATATCGAAACTTTTGTGTCATCTATAAGCAAAATCTCTTGCATAATTATTTTTCTAAATAAAATGCTGAGTTAGTCTTTTTTTTAAATCGTCTAAAATGGAGAGCTTTTACACTAGATGTATGCATTACAAATTAAAACGATTAGTATTTTAGAGAATGCGAAATCACGGTCGATATCAATTTAATCCTTTCGCGCCAATGGATAACTTTTGAATCATAATTTTTCAATAATATTTTTTATGCATTAAAAATGGCCACTAATAACTTTTGTAATCATATTTTTAATTTTTAATATTTGCTGTATCACTAACTCGCTTTGTATCATATGTTATTATATCATATTATAGTTATAAAAAATCAATTTTTTCGTATCATTTTCGCGCCAAAATTTTAACTCATATTTCATGTTATCAAATCTTTCTAAAAATATAAGTAATAATTTTATTATGAATATATATATATGTATATTAATATTTTTATTTAAAAATTATTATCTTTTTAATCATTTTAAGTGCTGGAAATTGAGCATAATGCCATTTGGCATCAATGGTCATTTCTTATGCACCAAAATATTAATTTATCAATGGAAATTTTAGGCAAATTATTTCGGATATTTAGTTTTAGGGTTATGAAAACTGGATTGGGTAGGGGGGTAATTAAAATTTCGTAATTATTACCTGTATTAATTATCTAATATCTATAAGTGGATTTCTTGGATATAGAGAGGTTCTAATAAATATTTTTTTATAAATAACATGTAATATGAGATGCTTTTTATATCAATATGCATTTAGATATATGACTACACTTATCCCCGAGGGTGATATATCTGAGACTGATATAGAGAGCTCAGACGAAGAAGATAATTATTATCCTTTGCTGGGAGATGATTTGCAGACATCATCTTCTATTACGAATGAACTAGATCTTCAATTGGAGGATATAGTAGAAGATACAACTATAACTAAAATAAAAGATAACCCGATTTTGTCTAAGAAAGACATCGGACAAATTAATACAGAATTTAATCCCTATTTTGGAAATTCCTTAACAGGATTCAACTCCCTCCTCTAATATATTTTCGTAAATTTTTGGACCATCAGATAATTAGTAATTTCGTATCGGAAACAAATATATTCCTTCCAATATTGTGGTAAATCTATAAATACAGATAGCGATGAAATTAAAAGATTTATTGGGATACATTTATATACTAGCTTAGTTAAGATGCCTTCTATAAGACAATATTAGTCTGTTGAAACATCTATTCCACAAGTAGCGGAACCTATGTCCCGAAATCGTTTATATTAATAATAACAAAGATATGGTAAATAGGGAAGATGAAGGATACAATAAATTATTCAAAATTCAACCCTTTATATGCCAAATAAGAAAAAATTTTAAAAAAAAATCAACTTGAAGAGAAGCTAGCTGTAGACGAATTCTTAATTCCCTTCAAGGGACGTTCTAAATTACGACAATACATTAAATCGAAGCCCCATAAATGGGGGATAAAAGTGTTTGCCCTATGTGGCTCTTCCGGGTTCATGTATGATTTTGAAATATACCAGGGAAAGTCTACTAATATCATAAAATCATGTTTAGGTATCAGTGGGGATATTGTTCTACGCCTGTCAGAAATAATACCTTCAAATAAAAACCACAAATTATATATGGATAATTTTTTCTCTTCATACTAATTATATTTAATTCTTAAAAAAAGTATCCGGAATGGTAAAATCAAATTGTTTATCAGGGTGCACACTTAATAATGATACGGCTTTAAAAAAAGAAGGAAGAGGTGCTATAGATTATAAAAGCGAAAAGAATGGTATTATTATCTGCAAGTGGCAGGACAACAAAGCTGTTACTACTATATCTAACTTTATAGGTGTTTTACCTACAACCAAAGTTAAGCGATGGTCTGTTTCGGATAAAGTCTTTATAAATGTAGAAATGCCCGCAATAATTAAAAACTATAATGAGGGAATGGGTGGAGTAGATCTTCACGATATGCTGGTGGAGTTATATCGGATAGATATTAAATGGAAAAGATATTATATGCGAATGGTTTTTCATTTATTGGATTCTTGCGTAGTAAATGCCTGGCTCCTCTATAGACGTCATATGAAAGCATTAAATAATATAAAATTTATGACACTACTGGTATTTAAATCTCAGATAGCAAAAGGGTTGATGCTAGCGGGAAAGGAGAATACTAAGAAGACCGGAAGACCTTCAAGTGTAGTTGTAAAAAGAAGAAAAGCTACCAATATTGCCCCCATATTGGATATAAGATATGACCAAGTAGGTAATTTTCCAAAGCCCGTAACTATTAAGCAAAGGTGCAAGTATTGCAAAGCTTATTCAAGAATGTGCCAAAAATGTAATATATATTTATGTTTAAATAATAAACAAAACTGTTATTTATCATTTCATATGAAATAAAATATTTTTTAAATGAACTTGCATTTTGCCCATTGATGACAATTGGAATCATTGAATATCTTTTGATAGAAATACTTGAATTAAGTTTTTTTGATGAAAATGTGTTTTTTAGGTTTATAATTATCTCTTAAAAAAAATTTTTCATCGAAGGAAAAAAAGTCGGGCGCGAAAGGGTTATCGGATCGACCACCAAAAAACTGACTCATTAGCCAAAAAATCGGCTATTACACAACTAGACTCGTTAGATGTTTTTAAACCCTTTTCTTTTGGCAGCAAAAAATCATATCAAATTTTTGCATTATCTTTTAAAATAAAAAATATTATATAATTAAATACACAATTATAAGATAATGCAAATATTGGCCATGATCCAATATTTAATATCAATACAGCCCTAGTTTTTAGATATTCTTTTTTTAAAATATTGATTTATTTAAACTATTAAAATTGTTGGTTTGTCTAGTAAATTATATAAAAATCATAAAATAACCCAAAAAATCTGTTTAAATTTGATTTTTGAAGCAGCACTTTTACAAATATCACTATTTTTTAAAAACCTATATTCCATTCTTATATAAAATAAGTAATAAGATGTTATCAGTCCCACTTTTAATAATTTTTTATGAAAGAAGATAAAAGAAATTTGTTTAATTTTCAGCTTTAAAACATTTTAGTTCGTAAAAATATTTTGTAAAATTTGTTTAAACAAAAAATATGGGCAAGTCAGCAACAATTTCTACAGTGCAATCAGTGTTATTAAAATTTCCTAAGCACGCTACTTTTTTCAGTAGTGGTAGCTTTATGTAGCGTATTACAGCTACTTCAATTTTCTATAATAAATGCACATAAAAACCATTAAAATATATTTATAATTAATTCTAAAAATATTTTTATTTAATTTAATTATGAAATTTATATTTAAAAATCTGCATTATAAATCTCGTTTTAAAAATAATTTAAAATGTTGATGTATGGATGATATTATAGATAATTTTCATACAGATCATATCTAAAAGTAATTTCCCTGGAAAATGATAATTGGAATTTCGTTTTCACAGGGTATATTTTTTATTGAAAGATGTACCGGAAGGTTTTATGATCAAACAAGACTAGTAGATTCAATGAAGAAACATTTAAAAGCAATTTATCAAACAAATTTAATATCAATGTGTAGTGTCATAAAAATATTATTTAAGAATTATATTATAAATTGTATAAATAATTAATATCAGAGACCTGCAGAGGTACCATTTGCATGGCCAGGCCTAGATTCTTTTAATAAAAATTTTAGGCTTGGCCCAGGTTTTATATTTTCAGGCTTGACCCAACTTTTTAAAAAAAATTTTCAGGCCCAGCCTGGTTATTTTAAAAAATTCAGACCAGGCCAGGTTTTAAAAAAATTAAAATATCACCTGGGTACACAGGCCAGCTTAAGACTGATCCTGTAAGTCTCTGATTAATATAACCATTTCATTTTATCATTAGATAGATAAGTCTGATTAAAATGAAATTTTATCATCAGACTTATCTATCTAATGATAATATTTTGTAAGTATTTATCTGGATGTTAAAAATGATTAAAAATAACCACTCATCTAATTAATATATTTTATCACAGCATGCTAAAAAAATACTTATTTCAATTTTTTCTCATTTCAACCAATTCTAGAGAATTGGTTTAGAATTGGTTTAATAGATAAAAAGATAAAGAGTGGTGGCTTGGCCAGTCCAAACATGGTCATTTATCCCATATTATTTTTATTTTATTACTGTTATAATTTTAGACTAACCCTAGTCATATCAGAAACACCATCTACTATGGATATTTTTTTGAAATAAATAATACAATTAAAAATTATTTAGACACATTTTTTTTAAATCTAAAAACACTCAAATAAATATTTTCGTTTATTTTTCTTATATAAAAACATATGTATATTAAATTTAATATTGTATTGTGTGCTAATGTTGAACGATTATTTAGTCAAAGCTTATACTTATTGTCACTCACTAATGACAATATGGAAATATTATTATTGAGATGCAATTTTAATTTGCGGAAATAGAGATAAAAATTTTTTAAAAAATTATAAAGTAGCGTAAAGAGCATCTAATAGGGTCCTACTTTTTTGAAAATGGGAGCGTTAGCCTGCTACTTTATTTTAAAAATAATGGTAACAAGTACTACTATTAAAAGTAGCTTTTAACAACACTGAGTGAAACTCTATAAATAGGGTTCAGAAATAAAATAATTTCAAAAACAAGAAAAAAAAACAGACATAATTATTTTTATGTAAGATCAATCCAACTAAAAATATTTATTACCATCATTTTTGAATCCATCTGAATTGCTTTTAGCATGTAATGCATAGCAATAAATTCTACGAGCATCTTTGAGTTTTTGTAAAAAAACTGCTACAACAGCTTCACTTCTACAATATCCATTCCCTTTGAATTAAAATTTTTTAAATTAAGATTAACACTAAATAAGATGTACCAGTTGCATCAAATGATTTACAAGTCCCATCAGGTGATAACATATTCAACCTTTGAAACTGTAAAGCTATCGTAGGTTTTACACATATGGAAACTCCACCAACAATGGCTGCATCACATTGCCCTGTTCTTATAGCAGAGAGAGCATTTTCAAAGGCTAATAGACTTGAGGAGCAAGCTGTATCTACAGAATAACTTGGACCTATAATAAAAATGAGAACTTATATAAATTTTTATAAAACCCTTCAAGTCTAATGCAAAAGAAATTCGGTTGGCAAACATAGATCCAGTACATCCTGTCATGCTATACCCTATAACTTTTTCAGCTTCTAATCCCCAAGCTTCATGGGCCTCAGAAGCACTTCCACCAATATATACACCTGTCTTTGTTCCTCTCAACCTCTGAGGATTAATTCCTAAAATAAATGTGAAAAATATTATATAATATCATTAAACCTACCAGCATCAATAATGGCTTCATATGACACCTCTAATAGCAATCTTAATTTAGGATCCATAACATGTGCTTGCTTTGGATTCACCCCAAAAAAATTTGCGTCAAATTTTGATAAGTCCTTGATTTTCCCACTTCTTTCAGGGAGTCCATATAAATCTGAAATGGCAAAATATATTGAAAGTATTATATTCTATTACTTTTAGGCCATCTTGTTTCTTCACTATTTACCATGTCTATTTTGTTCATTAAATTATCTCTGAATTCCATAACATTGTCAGCTTCTGGTAGTCGACCAGAAATTCCAGAAACAACTATATCATCAACAATCCTAGGCATTTCAACATAATTTAATATTTCATTCTCTCGAATATTAGCAGGCATATTTTATTTTATTAATTTTATGAAAATATTTATAAATGTGCAAAAAATATTTGATAATCGGGTGATATTATGAATATAACGCGATTTATATGACGTATTTCAGGATATGATTAGTTTGCAATATTTGGATAGAATATAACTCGATTTTTCATAAAATAAATGATTGACATCTTCAAACATAACATATGACATCTTAGAATTTTAATTAGGCCATTTCCAGACAGAATGTTTTTACAAAGCGGTTTTTTAAGGTTTAAACGATTGAATGGGGTATGAAATACCTTCTTATAATTAATTCATTGCATTTGGGCTCTCCCAAGTGAATTCTTTTTTTAGCGATATGGACATATCTTTGAAAATTTAAAACGCATTCTTCCTTATCTTTCGGCTCACAAGGCCTTTTTTTTAATTCAAAATTTCTTCAACATCCCTAAAATCCTTTATGCCCTACGATCGATCCCATTATTTTTAGAGAGGGAGCATTTATTGAGATTCGAAACCAGAATAAAAGTCATCTTTAGCGACTGCTTAAATATCTAATTATAGCTTGGCATCAAGCCATACTTCCTTCCAAACATGGTGGCCTATAAGACCCCCATTGTCGATCTCAATATGTGCGTTCATTGCTAGCCACCTTCAGGCACATATATTAATTGATCAACATCTGTCGGTTCACGATCCTTTTTTGAATACAGCTAAGATAGAATGGGCAAAATCCGTCACAACCTCAACCCTACTTCTGATCTCTGTAAAGCAGAAGAATTGGGATTTACCACTTGTGAAAAACTCCCTTGATTACCTTATTTCGAGTTTCTCACCAATGGCTAGATCCACATTTATTGAACTTATCAAAGATCGGGGATATGAATTTTTAGTTGTTATTCCATCTACCAATCTCAAACTCGAATTGGACAACAATGAGCTCAGCTATGCTCTATGTATCAGGCTCAACATTCCCTTTTCATTACCATATAAATGCAAATGTCATACTGATGCTAACAATATGGCGCTACATCCATTACATTGCAATTGTAATCCCGGTGTAATATGATATTTTAACTTAAATTTAAATGAACTCCCTTTAGTAATACTGATATTTATGATTGACGTTATAATAAAATAACATTATAAAATTTAGTGTGATATTTTAACTTAATTTAAATTAACTCCCTTTAGTAATACTGACATTTATGATTGACGTTATAATAATATTTTATTAAAATATCATTATATAATTTAGTAATACTGACATTTATGACTGACATGTAATGTTAAAAGTTTTTATTATTTAGTAATACTGACATTTATGACTGACATGATATGTTAAAAGTTTCTATTATTTAGTAATACTGACATTTATGACTGACAGGATATGTTAAAAGTTTCTATTATTTAGTAATACTGACATTTATGACTGACATAATATGTTAAAAGTTTCTATTATTTAGTAATACTGACATTTATGACTGACATGATGTGTTAAAAGTTTCAATTATTTAGTAATACTGACATTTATGACTGACATGATATGTTAAAAGTTTCTATTATTTAGTAATACTGACATTTATGATTATTTAGTAATACTGACATTTATGACTGACACATAATGTTAAAAATTTCTATTATTTAATGATATTGACATTAATGACTGACATGTAATGTTAAAAAGATTCTATTATTTAGTAATACTGACATTTATGAATTTATATTGCAATATTAACACTTATGACTGACAGGTGATGCTTAAAGTTTATATGTTTAGCATATTGACTCTTATGAGCAGTGGCGTAGCTACGGGGGTGGTTTTCGGGTTTGGACCCCTCCCAGAGCAAAAATTTATTTTTAGATTATACGTTCAAAAGACTTATAAGTGGTGACTTTATATCAAATAAATATCAATAATATTTATATTTTTCTGGTTTTGATGTTTGTGGAAGGATATTATATTACTATTGAAATTATTCTGGATAGTATTATTATAAAATCATTGAGAATAATCTACTAAATTATAAAACAAATTATTGATGCATTTAAAAATATATTTATTATATATTATCGAAGATATGGTTATGATTTGTAGGATATACCCGGCCGAAGGCCGGGCAAAAGAGCCGAAGGCCCGTTAAAGGGGGTCTGGGGGCGAAGCCCCCAGGCTTTTATATGTATGGACCCCCTCTAAGGAAAATTTCTAGCTACGCCACTGCTTATGAGTGATAAATAATTAAAATTTTCTAATATTAAAATTTATGAGATAGATAATATTTTAATTTCTGATACAGTCAAAACCGTTTAATTGCATATCGCTTAAGTGCAAAAACTTTTAAATGCGAAAAAACCCCGCGATTTTGATAATAACTACTATGGTATAATGTTAAATTACATTTATAATTGCGAATCGGTTAATTGCGAAATATCGGATAATTGCAAAATTTTTCAGGTCCCATTTATAAAACAATAACGTTAATTTAATTGGATAAGTGAAAAAATAAAAAAAATTTATCGAAAAAAATTATTCATCATTTTTTTTATTTAACCTTTTTCCATTCATTCATTCATTCATTACCACGCCAGAAATTAATATAAAAATGGTAAAAAAATCATTCCAAACATTAACCCTGAAGCATAAAAAAGAAATAATTGATAAATTAAACACTACATCAAAAACACAATTAGAATCAAATTACAATTGCCACGTCTCGACAATCTACCGTTTAATAGCGAATAAAGAAAATCTATGCTCACAATTTCTAAGGAATAAACCTCCTACAACTAAAAGAGTTAGAATGAGTTGTTACCCAAAGACAGAAGCAGCTTTATTGGTTTGGTTTACACAAATGCGAAGTAAAAATTGCAGTCTAAATGGGCTAGTGATGTTAGAAAAAGCTATGTTTTTTAGCCAAACATTCAATGAAGGTAATTATAAGTTTTTATATTATATATATATAAATTATAGGAATTCCTACTAGCAGATGGTTGCAGAGATTTAGGAAAAGACAGAATATAAATTTTCATAATGTTTGCAATGAAAAGGGGAGTGCAGATATTATTAATGCAAATGAATGGAGCAGAAATACACTCCCATCTCTGATTAAAGATTATCAAAGGAGTAATATTTACAATTGTGATGAGGACTATACTACCGAGCATTACCAAAGGGCACAATGGAATTTAGTGGAACTCAACCACTGGGCTTCAAACCAGACAAGGAAAAGGTCACAGTTCTATTTATCATAAATGGGGATGGATCTGATAAAAAGTTATGTTGTAGGGAAATTTAAAAACCCTAGGTGCTTTAAAAATAAAAAATTACCAGTTAAATACTACTCCAATAAAAGCAGCTGGATGACAACCTCAACTTTTGAAGATATTCTTAAAGAATGGGATTTCCTCATTAAAGAAGAAAATTTTATTGTTTTGTGACAATGCATCTTGTCACAAAACAAAATTAACATTTAACAATATAAAATTAATTTTTTTACCAGCAAATACAACATCATTAATTCAACCATTGGTCATGGGTGCAATTAGATCCTTTAAATGTCATTATAGAAAGGGTATCATGAGAAAAATGATAACATTGATGGAAGGAAATGACACCATTTCTTTTTATAAAAGATTTACACTATATGATAGCCTCTATCTTATAAAATTTGCATGGGGTGAGGTGACAAGTACCACAAGTGTTTTATTGAAGCTAAATTTTTTGATAAGTCTATGGCATTTGATTGGGAATCGGAGGATGAAATAGCATTAACTGACAACGAAGAAGATGAATTTGATCCCATATTTGAAGAATATGTGTTACACGATGATGATGCTAGCTGCCATGGAATTTTAGATGATCAGGATATTTGTAATCAGATAAGATTAGAGTTGGAAGGTTTAATTACTTAAAATTTTAATTAATCTTATTTTTTATAGAAGGTTATGAAAGCTCCGAGAATGACGAAGGGAACCTAGAGATATCTGATCATTTAATTACAAAAAATCAGGCTCTTAATGGTTATTATACTTTTCTTGAATATGCTCATGAACATCTAAGGGATCAAGATTCACTAAGAAAGCTAGAGAATATAGTGGAAAAAGAATTATTTACTCCAGAGTCTAGCCAAACTCTTATCACAAAATATTTTTATTAAATCTTATATTACTTTATAATAATTGTGATACATGTATAATAAAATTAGTTCAAATAAAATCTTATGTTATAAAGCATTAATAAACTTTCATTCCAGCATGGTCTGTTAATACATTTACATTTATAATATTAGAATTTATAAGATTTGAATAGGCATAGGATTTTAAATCAAATATCATGTGAATGAAAACAAAACACTTAATAAACTTAAATTCTTTTATATTAATCTTATTGTTTCCAGTTTTTTAGGCAAAATATTTTAAAATTTGGCTTTAATAATAAATTAGAATTTAAAAAGTGATAATATATTTGTGTAAAATTATATTTCAGTAAATTTAATGAAGGTAAAATGACAAAAGTAGTTAAAATTAATGGAAATAAATATTAGGGTATTGTAAAGGAAAAAATGTTATTATCTTTCATAAAAGCTTTTTTTTGCTTTAATTCTTACATATCTTAAATAAAAAATGAGATAAAATCAAGTAAACAAATTTAATTATAATTTTATTAAATAAAAAATAATTTATCAACAACTATAATGCTAATACATAAATAATTACAATCTTTTTATAATTAAGTCTTGTTTTCTTTGTTCCTTTCTGTCTATAATCATGTCTAGATCTAGAGAAAGTATATATATCAAAATATATCACATTACTTTCAAGTGCTTCAGATATTTTAATATTATTTGATTGATCTAAATTAATTGAATACTTTTTATAAAATAATAACTTGATGAATTGACGATAAAAATATAGGATTATTGGTGGGAAGAAAAAAAAAGCTATGATTCAATAAATAAGATAAATTTTTAAAATTTAGTTTTTTTATTCGTTACATAACTTATTCAAATTAAAATATATAGTTGGTTACATTAATTAAAAATTGTATTTATTGCAAAGTTTGATGGCTTATTTGATTAAAATATATATAGATGATAAATATCTTTATAAAAAACACAAACTGATTTTTAATAAATAAATTGTTGAATTTTAATCGTATAATTGCGAAATTTTTAAATATTTCGGTCCCAAGCTTTCGCAATTAAACGGTTTTGACTGTATACCTATAAATAATTTAACTTCGAAAACGTCATAGCTTAATTTTTAAAAAGTTTGATTGAAATCTATATACACATGGTAGGTTAATTTATTCATATTTAAACATAAATTACATATCATTGATCAAATGATTCAATATCGTACTTTTTATAAAAATATCTATTAATAAAAAATATAAAAAGCTATATAATATAAATTAGCAATTGAATAGGACTTAACTCATCAAAAAAAACTATTAATAAAAAATATAATGCAATAAATATATTGTATAAATTCGCAATTGAATAACATTTAAGAAAAATATGAAGTATTAAAAAATATATATAATGCAATAAATATAATTTAAATTTGCAATTGAATAGATTTCAACTTATAAAAACGATGTCAAACTATTGTACTATAAAAATAACTATTAATAAAAATATAGAGTACAATGACATTTAACAAAAAGATACTTACCAATTATCAACTTTCAACTAAATTGGAATTAATATAAAAAAATATAAAATGCAATAAATATAATTTAAATTTGCAATTGAATAGAATTAAACTTATAAAAAGGATGTCAAACTATTGTACTTTTTATAAAATATACAATTAATAAAAATATGAGTACAATAAAATTTAACAAAAAGATACTTACCGATTATCATCTTTCAACTAAATTGCAATAAATATAATGGAATAAAAATATTAGAACAGATAATCACATTGATATAATTCTAACAAAATGATTGTTATTTACATTGCATAAATAAATATTTTCTTTAAATATTTTAATATTATTAAAAAATTTCATGGGCGAATAATAAGCCCATTTATATTGGGTATAGATTAATATATTTGTCTGTAACAATGTGGCCATAGATAATATTTCTACCTCTGTTGCCCAGACACCGTTTCCCATAACATTTCTGTTAACTAGGTATTCCTCTACAGGATATCCTATAAATTTTCCCATTTCCAATTTGAAATCTTCGCTCCTCATAAAAAGAATGCATTCCTCCCTAAGGTAATTATAATTTTCCTGGCTATTTGATATCTCTTGACTTATACACCTATAAATAGGTAAATAATTTAAATATTATATATAGATTCTAACCTAAAAAAAACAGTTCCCATCACCCACAATATGATCGGTTGTGAAAATCTCTTTTAATATACCACATTTTATCTTGGGATAACGTCCAATTACTTTGAAATTGAACCGTTTAGAGTGATATACCTTCGAGTTCCTTGTTGTGGGCAGAAAAAGTTCACCAATTTTCTTTGGTATTATTGCTTCCACAATAATTTGGTCATCTAAATTTGATAATTAAATAATAACATATTTTTAAAAAATATCACTACCCTGATGTTGTACACCTATATATCCTTCCTCTCTCACTATACTTTTAATAGCTATTATTGGATCTTCACCAAAAGTATCTATATCCAAAAAAATATATTAAATAATTTTATATATTATACCCTTTCTCTTGACACGTTTTATTTTAGTATCCTCCTTTCTAAATTCCAACCCTAGAATTTTAGATTTATCAAAAATATAATTATTCCAATTTTTAAAAAATAAAACTTTCTCCTGAAACTTTTATTCCACAGGACATTTCTTCAAATAGTGCTTCTTCTAATGAAAATATAATAATTAAAAATATATTTTCCTTTTTCCCAAATGCATTTGTTTACCTTCTCCTTCTCCAACTAAAGTTTTAAGAAGCCTACAAACTTAATTATTTGTTCAATATTATTTTATGAATAAACTGATATTACCTTGATCTTGAACACCCTCTATAGTTTCACAATGTGCAATATTTTTGACTGTATCTTTACCATTAAAAAAAGTTATATTCATATATTTAAAAAATAATACCTTTGTTACCCTCTATATAGTGCTTTAAATTACTTATATTAGCCTTAGTATGTAAAATTTTTCCTATTGAAGAGGATAATTCTACATTGCCTAAATATGTATAAATATTTTGTTAAAAATAATAAATTTACTATTAACAATTTTAACAATTGTATAAGGACCTACCCAAGGCTGCAACATTTTCCCTCCTTTCCTCTCAGCCCGACGATTATTCCATACAAGCACTTTATCATTTATGTGATAAAGTGCATTCTTAGCAGCATTACGAGTTTTATAATCTCGTTGCTGCTTAAGCTGAGCCTTTATAATATTTTTTGTTGCAGTCTTGAATATGCCTTTCATATTGTCTGCCCTTCTTTGGAAATTGCAGTCATAATCTGTATCAGAAAGATCGTCAAGATCTGTTTCTGGTTCTCTATCATCCTTAAATAATAAAAATTTATTACGTATAATAATTTTATACAAATAATGATATATATATCATACCTCACAGGGCAGTAAAGCTTTCCTGCCATACATCATCTCATATGGCGTAAATTTTGAGGATTCATGCCTTGATGTATTGTAGGCAAATACAATACCAGGTAGAACTCCAGGCCAATCTTTCTGATTGCCTTTTGTACACTTCAAAATGGAATTTTGAAGAGTACGATTGGCTCGCTCTACCATGCCATTAGCCTGAGGATGGTAAGATTATGTTAAAGTACATTTTAAAAGTGTTACAAGCTTTTTGGGTGATATCAGACTAAATTTTAGCAATATTTTAAAACAATATTCTATTAATTGAAAGAGAATTTTAAATTGAGTACTGTATCCTAGCTTATAAGAGCAATATTTACCTGATTATATTAAAGTACATTTTAAAAGTATTGCAAGCTTTTTGAGTGATATCAGGCTAAATTTAAGCAATATTTTAAAACAATATTCTATTAATTGAAAGAGAATTTTAAATTGAGTACTGTATCCTAGCTTATAAGAGCAATATTTACCTGATTATGTTAAAGTACATTTTAAAAGTGTTGCAAGCTTTTTGGGTGATATCAGGCTAAATTTAAGCAATATTTTAAAACAATATTCTATTAATTGAAAGAGAATTTTAAATTTAGTACTGTATCCTAGCTTATAAGAGCAATATTTACCTGATTATGTTAAAGTACATTTTAAAAGTTTTGCAAGCTTTTTGGGTGATATCAGGCTAAATTTAAGCAATATTCTATTAATTGAAAGAGAATTTTAAATTGAGTACTGTATCCTAGCTTATAAGAGCAATATTTACCTGATTATATTAAAGTATATTTTAAAAGTGTTGCAAGCTTTTTGGGTGATATCAGGCTAAATTTAAGAAATATTTTAAAACAATATTCTATTAATTGAAAGAGAATTTTAAATTGAGTACTGTATCCTAGCTTATAAGAGCAATATTTACCTGATTATGTTAAAGTACATTTTAAAAGTTTTGCAAGCTTTTTGGGTGATATCAGGCTAAATTTAAGCAATATTCTATTAATTGAAAGAAAATTTTAAATTGAGTACTGTATCCTAGCTTATAAGAGCAATATTTACCTGATTATATTAAAGTATATTTTAAAAGTGTTGCAAGCTTTTTGGGTGATATCAGGCTAAATTTAAGCAATATTTTAAAACAATATTCTGTTAATTGAAAGAGAATTTTAAATTGAGTAGTAAATATACCTTTTAACTAGTTTATCATATGTCTTTTTGATTCCAAAGTGACCTGTTAATGACATTTCTGTCTCACATCCTCCATGGAATGATACTAAAAATTTTTGTTTTTCGCTATAGAGTGAGATAACTTGAGCATTATGAAGGTTATGGTATAATTTGTCATTCTCTAAGAAAAACTTGGCACATTTGACACTAAGGTTTCTTTTTAAGCCATGATCGCCGACATAGGAGTTTGGGTAAATTTTGCATTTTAGGTAATTATAAATATCATTGATAACATCGTGATTCACTATTTAATATTTTTATATTAAAATAATAAAATATTTTACTTTTTACGTGAACAAGTTACCTTTTAAAAAGGATGTTTAATTTCACCAAGTAGATAAAAAAAATTATAATTCGATTCAAAATTTAAATTCGAAAATCAAATTTACAAGAATTTCAGCAATATTAAAAAAAACTGCATGATCATATAACTCTCCCTATCAATTTACATTGTAAATAATATCTTTGTTACTAATTAACTCCCTCCTTAACACTATTTATCAAAGGGGGAGTTAATCTATCATAGTTATTACTTAACTCAGAGTTATGTGATAAGGGGAGTTAATTAATCACGCTACAGTCTGGACACTAACTCCCCTTTAATTTTAACAAGGACGCTCTGAACAGAGCTCAAAATTTTAAGATCGACAAATACAGCGCTGATTCCTCAAATTACATATTCTTACCCATCATTTGCTCCACCTTAACTACATATGTTTGGCTAAAAACTTTTTTCGGCCGCCAAATCAGAAAAATTTCTGGGGAGATTCGCGAAGGTTTTTACTTAGGGCAGAGGATCGCAATAGCCATTCTTAAGGTTAATTATGTTTGTTTTATTAATTCGATCTCTCCTGATGATTAGGTGAAGAAGGTTTTGAATAATTTTGCTGCTTTCGCTTTTATTTATTTTGTTACATTATTTTATGATCTATGCCTCAATATTGTCTTTTGTTATTATGATTTTTTTTTCGTAATCGTTTACTAATTATATATTTTTCATTTTATAAGAGATTCTTCATAGATTGACATTAATATCACCTAAATTATAATACGTCTATTTTATAATTTTTATGTATATAAAATCTCAATAATTATCCATAATTTGGAAATAAAAAAAATGGCAGAAGAAAACATGCCACAAAAATTGCTTTGAAAAAACGTTCTCTCTTTTTCTATGTTTTTCCATTATTTTTTTAAGATAGAAGATATTTTTTAGAATTTTATAATAAATTCAATTATTTAGCCTTCTAAATTGTTTTCATTTATATACATACTTTATAATAAACAAGCTAAGAATACATTGATGTACTCATGGTTGGGGGGGGGGGGGTCCACTCTAAATTTTTCCTGTTCTTGTGTATTATTTTAAACTCAAAAAATTTTCTCTTACATTTGAAACGATAATTTGTAAAAAAATAAGTAAAATGTAATAATTTTTTAAAATAATGACAATTTCATTAAAAAAAGTTATTGAAACTATTATTTAATTAATTTTTTAGACAAAGTAATACGTGATCTCAAAGGTCTTCAATAATTTATTAGGAACCTCATCAAAAACTACCCCCCCCCCTTCCCCAGGACCGCCATAATAAAAAAACTGGATTTTAAATAAGGTCCTCCCTCCCCAACACTTTATATTATAATATTCGACTAACTAATTAGTAATTAATTAAAATTAAAAAAATTTAATTGTAAAAAATTATTTTATTTTTTTAAATCAATGATAGCATGTGTTTTATTCTTTATATGAATATCGAAATTTATATTTAGAAAAAAAATCATAATTCTTTATAAATTCATACAATGACTCAATTCAAAAATTAGTTATTCTTCATTTCTATTTACATATATTAAAACAATTACCAAGAACTAAATTCTAAAATGCAATGATTCAAAATCAAGTTAGCAATATTTATGATGCTTTTGTGCATTTTCACAAAAGACTTAAAGTAGTGCACAGAAGTCCATTTGCGGTTTCTCTGGAGTTGATATTTAATACATTCGTGTTTGAAAAAATATTTTGATGCCAACTTAGCTCTATGTAAACCAGTGACGAAGCGTCAAGTTTACTACTAGAGAAGCAATCATTTTTTTTATTATTTCGTTAAACCATATAAAAATTAAAAAATATATAAATAAGTAGAATTCATCTTAGTTTTTGTGTAAAATGATCAAGTACCGAATTATAAAAGTTATTGATAGATTTAAATTTTTTAATAAATTTTTTCAATCGAAATCAAAAATAGATTTAAAATTTAAAAAAAAAATTTACATTAAACTTATAATTTGTTCAATTTGCTTAAAATAATTTTGAGCAACTATGGTATTGTTATCATTAATGGGCGTCATAGCTAAGCAAGGATTTATAAATTCCTTTGCATGATAAAAATATCCTTCACAATCTTGTAGATATAAATTTAGAAAAAAATAATATTTATATCTTTTCTGATATATATGTTTTAATATTATATATATTAGTCTTAATATTGTTATAATATATATATATTTATTTAAATTATATGCTTATATATATATGAGATAAAATACTTAAATATTTTTATTCTTTAGATAAAAAAAAGCGTTAAATAAAAGTATATCAAAATGTATCTCAAAAGTATCTATAAGAAGATACAGATACCTCTGAATAGTATATAGATATAGGTATATACTATTTCATGCAACTCCGATAATCTTAATTAATTAATTTTCAATAATATAATTACAATTATTAAACATTAATTATTACTTTTAAAAAAGAAAAATATTTTAAGGCTGTGTCCAAAATCGAAAAAATCTAAATAAATAAAATAATAATTTTGAAGAAAAAAAAATAACATACGCTATTTTTAATGAATGCTGAATATAAAGCAATTCTGTTGAAAATACTAAAAGAAAATAGTAATGGAAAACTAATAACATCAACATGTGGAACTATACTGAAACCTTTAGGATCAAAAAACCTAATCAAGTCAAAAGAGCCAAAGCGGAAAGAACAAAACCAATAAGACCATAGATTTATTTGTTTTTATTATAAATATTTAATTGCCAACACTAAATAATTTTCCCTATATTTATAAAAAATAAAACAAAATAGTGTCCTATTTCATTTTTCGGTATTTATAAAAATATATTTTTTTTAAAAATAATAAAAAAAAATAAATTCGGATAAAAATTTGTTCAAAATTTATTAATTTGTGAAATTTTTATAAAAAAATTAGTAAGTAAAATTTTTAATCCTGTTAATTTTTATAAATTTACTAACCCAAACGATTATAGCCTTTTTATATTTATATTTTTTAGTGTCAGAATATAATTTAATGGAAAGCATAAGAGTGCACAGGAACCTCTAGTGCAAAAATGACTTAAAATTAGATATTCTGTAGAATATGAAAATTTGGGAGGAAATAGGAAAAACATAACTTGAATTATGATCAAGTGAAAAGAAATTTTTATCTGTAAAGGCTAAATTTAATAAATTATATTCTTTCATTCAACAAAATCGGTAAAAATATAAAATTATATTATAATTAATTTCTAAAGATAGAAAATAAGGATTTAATATATGTTGAACAATATATATGGTTAAAAGAAAATATTGATGATATTACCAAATATTCTGAGGCAAGTTTTAAATTGACACAGACAAATGTAAAATATTAAAAGACAAAAATATAAAATAGTTTTTTATTTTAGGAATCTGAAAATTGACATCTGGGAACAGTATTATTTTATATTTGTATATATAATTGATATATTTTAATAGGCTACATCAAACCTTAATGAAATTGCTAACCCCTTAATGATATAAATAATGGGTAAAAAATGTCTATTGATTCTTTTGATGATACTATAATTTCTGTACATTATAATTAATAATATTGATATTTATTATCGAATAATAGCTAGATAAAGATAATGCCAACAAAGAAAATGAAAACCCTATAGTTATTTAGATAAATTGATAAAATAAAACACTAAAAATCTTTAGAAGAAATAATTATGCAAATATATTGAAACCATGAGTTATTTATACGGTAAGGATGCCATGTTAGAAATGAATCTTTAGTGACTAGAAAATTAGGACCAGAGTGATATGATGAAAGCAATTAAGATATATATTATTCTCGCACCACCTCTAGTTGGTATAATATGTTTTAAAATACTAGTAGGTTGTAATAATATTAAAAATATACTCGTATTATTAGTCAAAAAAAGTGAAGGAAAAAAAGATATCTAATAAAGATTACATTCATTGTTTGATCAATAATATGATGAATAATTTTTAATATTTTTTTATTCAAAATAAATAGATGGGTTAAAGATTTATGCAAATTGTTGCTTATATTAATTATCAAAAGCATTGATTAGTAAAGTTTATTAAAATATTAACTGTAATATATTCAATATGGTCAAATATGTCTGTAAAAGTGGCATCTTACCTAATATTTTGTAATCAATTCTTTATAATTGTTAAATAATGGAATTTATTTTTTATATTTAAATTTGTATTGATGTATTATTTGAATATAACCTTATTTAATATGTTGATGAAAACTTACGATTATTTTTAGGTAACCTTGCTTTTGTTTAAAATATTTTTGTAATATATTTTGTTACTTTTTATTTTTGTTTAATCAAATTTGTATTTAATATGAAAGACATATATACCTTATTTTTTGATAATAGTTTTTATTTTTTTTTAGATTTATGTACAAATATAATAAACTCAATAAACGAAATACTTTTTTTTGTTAACATTTTGGCACCATATTAACATGGTACCTTGGGTGATGATTGGAAAACCATATTTGGAGAGAAAAAATTTCTCAGGTCATCTTTACCTGGGAAAAAAAATTCTTAAATTTAAATTAGAGATAAATTAATAAAACATATGGTCAATATAGATAATGTTGATATGATTTTAAAAGTAATTCTACTCCATTTATTAAATAAAATTTAAATAAGTAACAATATGATGACCAATATGTAACTATGTGATGACCAATAACCAATATGTAACTCAATGTGATGACCAAGAACCAATATGGAAATTAGGCAATAGGCTATGAATTCTATGTAGTGAAACCAATTATGATTTACAAAATATTCTATATCCACCAAGCTTATATGACAAAATCATGATTGAAGAAGGCAACTTACGATATGAATATAAAGCTAACGATGTGGATAAACCAACATTAGAAATCAAATGTGATGCAGACGAGCCAACGATTACATTGACTTATGCAACACTTGAACAACCAAAATAACTAACCATTTAAACAACAAGCTCTCACATCTCAGAAGAGGGAGAATGTTAAATAATGGAATTAATTTTTTATATTTAAATTTGTATTAACTTTAATTGGCATTATTTGAATATAACCTTATATAATATGTTGATGAAAACTTACGATTATTTTAGCTTGTAACTTTGCTTTTTTTAAAAATATTTTTGTAAATTTTGATACTTTTTATTTTTGTGTAATCAAATTTGTATTTAATATAAGATATATATATATACCTTATTTCTTGATAATATTTTTTAGTTTTTTTAGATTACTGTAAAAATATAATAAACGAAATTTCTTACTTTTCTTTTGTTAACTTTTTGGCACCATATTAACAATAATAGAGGATTATCAACTATATGTGTACTTACTTTTTATAAAGAAATTTCTTATACTTGTTTGGACGTTGGAAATATTTTTAGGAAGAGGCATGGTAATTAAATTTAAAAATGAATAATATAGTTGATTAGTGATTAAATTTGTTAATTTTCAATTAATAAATTTTTTTATTTAATTAGGTTATAAAATAACAAAAATCAATAAAGCTTCAACTGTTAATGCTAAATTGATATTTAGACATTATGATTGATATTGATATTCCATTTTAAACACAGAATTTGATTGCAAGCTGAAATAGTGAAAATATAATTAATATGTATTAATCTAATCTAATAATTAAAATAGCATTCATTTAATAAAATTTTAGATAGCTTTATTAATTTTTAAATAATAAAATCAAATCTAAATATAATATTAATAGAATTATAAAAGAAGTTGTTCAAGGGCTATCAAAAAATATTTTATAAAAATTTTTTTTGCTTCAGGGGGATATTTTACCAGGGGCTTGAGCCCCTGCGCCCCTATCCTAGCGGCGCCTCTGAATCTATCAATTATTATTTATAATTTAATGATATATTTTGTATACTGATAAGATATCAATAAAAAAAATTTAAGCTTGCTTCAAAATTGAATTTTTACAAGTGTATTTTAATTAGGCATTATGCACAATTAAAATAAAAATATGTCTTGGGAATTGTTTGTGTACCTAAATCAAATTTTTCTAGTTATAGATACATTTTAGACGGTGTATCGGCATTTATATATATTTTATATCTTTATCTAGATATACATTTGAAAAGTATCCTTTAATACTTCTAATATTATAGTATTTCTTATAATCTATATTCTTAGATCAACCCTAACATAGATTACGCCTTAGACCGTGTAGCGATTGCCCAATGTTCATGAATATTAAAATTAAATCATTCGAATATGAATATAGAGTTCAAATTATTCCAATATGAATATAAAGATCAGATAACAAAAATAATCAAATAGTCCTTAGGAGCTTTGCATAATAACATTCTCCGTAATCCATTATGACATTAGTAAAATATGATTTGTGTTGTCTCCTCCATAATTCATATAAATACTATTAAGATTCCCTCTTTAAATAAATACTTTTCAAGTATAGATCAGAATATAGTATAAAGAGGAATCGATCACTGGTAGTACCATATTTTATTAAGTGTATTGCAGATCGGTTTCTATAAATTATGTAAATAGATCATACGAATTCCATGTAATAAATATGTGGTATATAACTTTGTTTGGTCACTTATTTTATACTTTGCATGTGATTAGCTAAATTAAGTTTAGAAAAATCAAATCTTGTCACACAAATTTAGAAATTTTGTGTTAAAAATTTTGTGACAAAGAGAATATCTGCGAAGAATTTTTTCATATATTCTACATATATATTTTTGTATAAACACTAAATGGAAGATCAGTGAAAATATTATGAAATTTAATAGGAACCTACACTTTTTAATGAAGTTTCAATTAAAATTATTAGTTATTATAGAACATAATATTACTATTAAAATGTTGCATAATTTCTTTTGTTCATCGAAATAGGATAAATATCATATCAAAACACATGGTATATTAATTACTTAAAAGAAAAATGTTATTGCTACATTTAAAAAAAAAATCTAAATAAATAATTTAACATCCATTCGCTTCACAGATTTTTAATTTCCGTTTGAAATCATTTATAAAATGCAATGGCCAAAATGATTAATGACTTTTAAAAATCCCAAGTAGGCCGTAAAGTAATTAAATATTTAGAGCTCGAACCTAAAAATTGGATTTCTGCAGGTTACTGATTTATATATTTTTTTCAGAGATTCAATAATCTATCAATTAGTGTATTTGGCCTGCGCAATGATAACAATATCATAAGTGCGGTCAAATTGTGAGATCTGAGCACACTGCCTCAATTTCATGCATGGTCGAAATAAAAAAATTTCATTTTGGTATACTGATTAAAATTTAGTTGCCAGT
The DNA here is from genome assembly GCF_954871325.1 of Gordionus sp. m RMFG-2023. NCBI lineage: Eukaryota > Metazoa > Nematomorpha > Gordioida > Chordodea > Parachordodidae > Gordionus > Gordionus sp. m RMFG-2023. The sequence continues at coordinate 40,585,272 of NC_088777.1, read as the reverse complement.
AAAAAAAAAGAGTTAATTTCCCGTGTCATTGATAGACAGGTATCCTCTAGGAGAGTCTCAGGATTGCTAAAAAAAATACCAACTGCTTAACAGAGAGTGTTTTTTTTAAATTCTAATATAATTATAATAATTGATACATAAATTGAAAAATTTTAGAGAGGAAAATGCATGGTTCCCATTAGAAGTTTTACTAGGCCTGGTATCACTCATGAATGGCTAAATCGGACGTTGGCGTTGATTGAATGACTTCTTAGAAGAATTTAAAATATTTTTCGATTGATATTTTTATTTTGTCAAATATAAAAAAAAAATATGGATACCAAATTTTATATCACCATTTTTATCTATTAGGCAAAACTGAATATAGGTTATTATTTTTTCAAAAAAAAATTTCATTATTTGAAAATAGCCTGAATTTGTAGAATTTTTTTAAAAAAAAATTGAAATACAATTCGTAAATATATTTTTTAAAAAAGTGTTTTAAAAATAAAAAGAGTCTTCTCCTTATAAATATTTAGATTTTATGTTTATATATCGGTTTAGGTGTGAATTTTTTATTCTTTTAACAAATTTTGTCCGTTAATTAAAAAAAATGATGAAGATTTTATTAAATATTGCGTATCTTATAATACATTTCAATCTTTTCCATTGCACACATTTTCGCGGGGGAATAATAAGCTGGAGTCCATCTAGGCATCCTAATGAAGTAACTAAAAAAAGAATTCTTATCAAATATTTACTAATCCTTTCAAACATAAAATTTCCTTCGAATTTTTTAGACTCTTATATTATAATCAGTATAAATGACTGACACGGTTCAAAAATTTTGGAACAAAAAATACAGAAATTTAAAGCGCTAAAAACTGGGAGGAACATTATCTTAAATTATTAAATTTATGGGACTAGAAATAAAAGCGGAATAAAACATTATAAAACGGGAACGCTATATTTGAGCTAATTTTTTTTATAAAAGGGTTAACCTCTTTCAAATAACCATATTTTAAACTCTCAACCTAAATCCCTCCATCATAAATCCTTCTAACAAGAAAAAAAAGAGACAATAAATCCCCCAGACAAATATTCTTTGAAATCGATGGGATAAGCTGTACCTATCATAAAAATTAACAGATATTCGATTTGATCCTAAATTTACCAATATGAAATAAAAAAAATTTAACGAATATACATTTAAATTATTCGCAAATTTTTGAAAATCGTAAATTTTAGTAAATATCTAAATTATTAATTAATTTTAGAATTCGTAAATATTCGTAATTAATATTTTTTTAAATTAAAGGCCATGTAATCAAATACTTTATATTTTTAAATATGATTACAAAAAATCATTTTTGTAATAGTGTAAACGGCTATTCGGGTCGATTTTTAAAAACGGTTCGATTAAGATTTTAACCAAAATTTATTATGTGACCTGAAGATTTTGCTCATAGATGGCAGAAAGGTTTGGACCTTATATACCATATCTCAGGCTTACATAATATTATTTTGGCTAAAAACTTAATTGGGTCCTTTTTAAAAATCGTCTGAAGGAGATTTATGCCGGAAATAACAATTAAAATATATTTTAAAGTTATTTTTATCCACGATGCAATAAAATGTTTGAATTTTTTATGTCTATATGCTATATCTGAAAAAGTTAAAAATCAAATTATATTCGACAATTATTCGATTGTATGAATAGGAATACGTATATTAAAAATATACGATTGAAAATTTACTAATCGAATGCGAATATTTTATTATTTGATTCGATTCAATATTCTGGATAGAATAAACTCACAAAATTCTAAATTTTTTTAATGTTAATATAGGCACTCTGGCACATTTTTTCCAAAAAGTAAATACGATTTTTTTAAAAGTTCGTTCAGAAGGTAATTAAAATATTTTTACAGCACAAACATTTTTCTAATGGCAAAGGGGGGGAGGTGGCAGATATTCTATTGGCCCAGATAATAGTGGTTTACATTTGCGGAGGGTGATATGCCTAATGTATTACTTAGGCGTATCCGAGATTTTCAGAAATAATCGACTTTTAAATTTTATTAAGATAATTTTAGGGCCTTTGTGATTTATAATATTTATTTAGAGGGGGAGGGGCGGGGAAAGTGTTGGCAAAATTCACGCCAATAATTGGATATATGAGTTGAGGATAAATGTTGCTAATTACTTCGTTAATGATTTTGTGTGTATGGCGGGGTCAAATTGATTATTAAGATAGTATGTACCTTTTAATGCTGTGCAACAGCTCAATTTAAGCAAATTTTTAAAAATGATCGAATCAATATTTTATCCAAAAAAAATACCTCAAGCTTGAAGATTTTGGGCATAGATGGAGCAAGGTTTGGACATCTATTAACCAAATCTAGAGGTTAGGTAATATTTTCCTGGTTAAAATATTGAACTAACCGTTTTTAAGAATCACTCCAATTGAGTTTTTTAACAACACTTATGTCTTTGTTGTCTAAGGGTTTCTGCAAAGAAAAGAAATAGTTGGATGTGGAGAATAAAATCACTTCCGATTTAATGTTCTTAAGCTAATCTAAAGTATATCTAAACTAGAGTTATATAAACATCTTTCTAATTTTATATTTGATTTAATACATTTTCGGTTATGTTCTATTTTATAACATTTAGTTTTAAATGATTTTATCAGTGTCGTAAAATTAACCATCTCAAATTTTAGACCGGATTCGATTCGGGTTCGATTTAAGGAAAAGTTTAAAAGGGGTTCGGGATTTTTTTTTTTGAAATCAGGGTTCAGGTGGTTCGGGAATATATGAATAAAATAAATAAAAAAAATTTTAAATTAAATTAAAGCCTTTACATGAACCTAGAATTTTTTTTTACTTTACCTAAAATAGTATACGAGTAAAAATATAGAAAATATGTTGGGGTTTATTTTTTATGTTTATATAAAATTAAGCCCTGATAAAAGGATTACTTTATTTTTTGAAATTCAGAGTTCACAATAATTGATAAAGAACGACCATTTAAAGTAATAAGTCACATGATAGAACTCAAAAATCACTAGGTGTCATATTTAGATTTATGTCCACACTTTTTTTTGGTAAGAAACTTTGAAATATCTAATTTGGACCTATTTAATTTCTTTCAATATAATCTAAATAAAATATTAATTAAATATGTGTCAAACAATTAACAAATTTCAAAATGGCCATATATATATGCTAAATACTGATAAATTTCATTCAAATAAATAATTAATATTTGTATTTCCGAATATAGAATTTTAATGTAAAGTAAAAAGTTTTTAAAAACACGGGTTTGATTTACAGCCCTAAATTTTGCAGCCCCGGTTTTAATTGTTTCGGCTAAGTTTAGCCCATGTATGGAGATAAATTCTCCTCTCCCATTAATGCAATGCTGTATATAATTTCAATATTGATAATCTATAAAATTTTAAATTTTGAAGTATGATACTTGGTTTTGATTCATTATTTAATTCTTCCCGTAGTTAGGATTCTACTAACCAATGTTTTCGGTAGATTTTTTTAGTGAGAATTTGCTTTACTTACTAAAAATGACTCGCCCGCCTTCATTAAAAACAAATCATTAAATCCTTTATACAAGTTTGAGTACTCTTTTGAATTTTTTTTTCAAATAATTTTAACAGGGTGTTAAATTATGACTATAACTGAAGTTAGGGACTTGCAAGTCAATATAAAAAAGTTTTTGGCCATGTAATCGTTAAAATCCTATAAATATTATTAAATTTCTATTGAGCGCGCCAGGCATTTCTACTTTTTGCAGGCCCGACCGAGCCCGTTAACTCTTTTTGCCTAGCCTGGCCCAAATAAAATAATTCTATACGTTACTTGACCAAAGATATCTAACATAGTGTTGTAAATCCTTCATTCAAATTGAACAGGCTTCTTAAATAAAATTTCTCCCTTTAAACGAATTTTGAACATGGTCCTTATTAACATTGTTTTGACAAATGCATTCTTTGTTTTTACATTCATTCAATTTTAAAAAAAATTTAAACTAAACTAATTTTTTTTATGGATGTAAGTTAATTTGGCATTTTATTTACATTAAATATATTATTTTAAAATATAATATTTGTCAAATTGTGAATAAATGGATTTACGAAATTAAATGGGTTCTTTTTTTTTGTAAATTAACTTTAAAAGGACACAGTGCTTCAATTTTTGCTAATGAACGAGAGGCTGAATTCTTTTTTTTTGAAATGTTTCACCATAAATATTACTTATTATATTTAACTAATCACATTTTAAAAATAACAAAGTTTTCTTTTTTTCATGACTTTCTTTTTAAGCTTAGATAAATTGGGAGTTTTTGAAGGGTCCGCCAAATTCATATCCGCTCTGAACCGCCAAAAGTCTCCTTATGGCAGTGCGTTTACTCAAATAACATTTTTTTATTATAAAAATTAGCTAATCATTTTATAATTTTTCATGATAGTTATATATATGATATGAATCGATTTAAAAAAATAATATACAATATAAATCATATAAAACTAATATAGACAGACTCTACTCTAGTAAAAAAAATATATATGAAATCTCTAATTGACCTATATTTATTTCTCTAATTGCAAAAATTAGAATATTAGGTCATTAAAAAGCTTATTAAAAAATAAGTTTCTTGTATAATGTAATGTAATACGCTACATGAATATTTAATAAATAAAAATTGGATATTGTATCGTCGGATATAATTTTTTAAAAATAATTTTGAATATACAAGTTCATTGGATTTATACAAAATTTCAAGGTGATAGAGATCCATCTAGATTCCCTTAGGCAAATTCCCGGATGACTAAAATATAAAATAATTCGATTATAAAATGAATACTGACTAGACATCTTGACTAAAATATAACATCTAAAATTTAATGGCGCAATTACGTAATGCCTTCTTCCCCTCCATATAAGAAAGCCCCTTAGATAATGGGTTTTTTAAAATTGCATTTCATATTTTGGGAATAATTAATTATATCATTATATGTCGTAACGGGATATAAAATCTCTCAGAATTCCCAATCCTAGTGCTTTTATCTGAATCTGTTAAAAAACTCATGAGGATTTGTAATGTTTATAAACGGGGGGTTTTAGACCGCTCAGTCGTTAGCAGGGTTGGCAAATTTTCAAAAAAAAGTAAATATTTTAATATATACAAATACGTTTGAAGAAAAGTATTATTAATACAAATATGTTTGAAAAAAAAAGTATAATAAATATAAATATAATCCCTACAAAATGTTTAAAAGAGTATTTAAATAGAAATATTTTGACAAATATTTTAAGATTTTTATAGTCCCAATAAATTTTTTATTTAAGGTTATTTATTAAATTCTGAATTATATAAATAAAATAATAATATAGAATTTGAAGTTATTTTTATTTTATAATTATTAACAATAATATATTATTTAATATAATAATCAAACATATGAAACAATTCCAAATAATTCATTGTGCTTTTACTTTGTTATTAATTTACATTTTGGAAATATTTTGCAGGACCTTCAGAGTCTCTTCCAGATACTCTGCTAAAAATATTTTATAAAATCATATTATCTCAACTTGGTAAAAATGGAATCTTATATCTTCTAGTTTTTTATCATTTTCTTCAAAATATTCAGTTCTATTTTCAGCATAAATGTTGCTTATTTTATTATAATAGGGAAGTCAGATAAGATCTTGATTCTTATCCTTAACTCGGATCACAAAATTAATTCTTAAAAAAATAAATTGTGGATTTTACATTTATAATATAATATAAAAAACTAAAAGTATATAAACATACTTTTTAATATTTAAAATACAAACACTAAAAATATTGTCTAATTATTCAAATAAAATAGTAAATATGAATATAAAAAAGTATTTGTATTTAATATTCTAAATACAAGTATGAGCAATCATAATTTTTTTATAATCATAAAATTATAGATTTTTGATAAAAAAAAATAAATAACCTTTAAGGGAATGCGTCCTAGCTAATCTTTTTTTAAAAGAAATTATAAAATAGTTGTCTGAATGGTTAAGACTCAGCACTGTAATACTAGGAAAAACGTCTAAGGTTCGTAAGAACCCCATGCTCATTATAACCCTGATTTCTCTTACACTATTTTTATTTTTAAAGCTTAGGTCTGTAGTGATTATATTTTGATAAGCAGAAAATAGACTTATTTACTTTTTCATATCTTTTAAGATCGATGCCAATTATTTTGAGCTTATAATTTATTAACATTAATGATTGGTGCTAATGTTAAAAAAATACAAATTAAAAAACAAATGTTTTTGCTAATAAAAAAAAATCATTATAGGTCTCTGACTAAAATTTGAAATAGTTTTCAAACAAGTTTGTTTCTATGTCGAATTTATATTCACATATATTTTGATTATTTAAATTAAATAAAATACTAAATTTTAAATATTTAATGAATTTAAGATCAATATATGCTACCGAATCGCATGGAGAAGAACTTACAGTTTGGCTACTTTTTGCAACGAAACTACCATATCTAATAAAAGACTAATTGGTGCACACGGAAATTTAACGTGCGTTCATGGTTGTACAGGAATCGTGGGACCATTATACTTTGAATGCACAGATTATAGCAAGACTAACGACTGGACATCGGGAACATATTGCTACCCTTATCGTTTTTCGTCTCAAACAACAAATTTTGCGATAGCGTAAATATTCATAATTGCTACATCAATCGAATGTTGTTAAACGGCCCAATTTGGGTTAATTTAAAAAATGGCGAGATTACGGCTTTAGCCAATATAATATTATGTAAGCCTGGATCATAGTGGTAGAAAAGCTTAAAACTCTATATCCAGAGGCTCATATTATTTTGGCTAAAATATCAATCGGGCTGAATTTAATAATCAATCCAACTCTATATCAATCATCATAGCATAAAAATAGAATCCTTTGATAATTCAAATTCTTAAAATTAATCAAGAAAAGGTGCACATATTAACACAGCCTAATTTGCTTTATTTAAACCAAAAAAACAAATTGATACGACTATTAAATAATAATAAGTATTATTTAAAATAAAACAGGTTTAGATCGTGTTGTTGGATACCCTTGCTAGCAGGGAGCGGAAATTGGAGCATGCTGATGACTGGAGATTTGCGACCACGTAGAGACACCGGAACAAGAAATCATGCACCAACCTCAGGGGTACCGCCAATAGTTAGGTTTCAAATGGGGTGCAATTCTACATACACAATACCAGGTTCAAATTTATAAAAAAATATATTGAACTAAACTAGTAATAACTTGGTCATATTCATGACTAAACTTTTGGATATATTTGTCACATTTTGTTCCTTACTTGGATATAAACTGTGCTTGTTTGTTAGATTTAGGTTTATCATTAACCGCTATAACAAAAATTTCATCAACTTTATTTAATTTTTATATCCCAATTGAACTGATATCCTTATTGTTTTGACAATAAATCCGTCGTCAATTCTATATTTATTTAATAAAATTTCAGAGGGATAAATTATCAGTTTTTGCAAATTTCATCACATTCTGTTCACAGGGTCCAAAGTTATGCACATTCAAATTTGGAAAAATAAAATTCTAATTTTCCAACATAAAAAGATAAAATTTTTTTTTTATAAACTGCATACTTTACTTACTAAAAATTATGACTTCATCATAATAATATTATTTTCATTTAAGCAGACGATGATAAAATAAATGGGTTTCAGTAAAGATGACTTGAGTTGTTTAAAATAAAATAAAAACATTAGGGTCGAAAAGTTTTTGAAGTCTATCGCAGCCTTGAATAGATTAATAGAAAAAATTGATGTTCCTGGATAAGCAGAAAAACGGTATGATGATGGTAGAGGAAGCATAGCTAATACTATGGAAAATGATAATTTTGTTGAAACGCTCTTATTGAGCCAAGAAGACCGACCTAGTACCATAGAACAATTCGTTAAGTATCCCGATAAATTAATATTTCAAGTTCAATGAATCGGATTATCCATAAAAGATTGTCCGTCTGGTATGTTCCAAACAACTTCTACAAAGATACCCTTAAAGTTAGCTCATTTTATTTAGTTCACGGCTGAAAAGCTGTGTACGGCTACCGGTAAATCTGCAAAATGATAGGATGTTAGTTGCAGTTTAAATGGGAAAAAGCAGGTTGCAGCTTATCGATTGCTTCCTACTCGTTCAAATTCCTCTAAATCCGTCATGGTTTTAACTGTGGGTATTAAGTATTTGCTGCACAGAGCTCATCTTTATCGATCCAAGGGTCAAAATTAATGGTTCCTACTATCAACGTTTTATTTGGTGAGCACTATAGTTGGGTAATGGCTAAATGTCGGCTAATTCACCTTAATCTACAGACGCGTGCCGGATAAAATACGTTAAAATTAAAGCGTTTTAATGTATTTTAGTTTCTTTCAAATTTGAGCTGCTGTATTTTTAAGAAAAACCCCGAGGCCAAAATGATTTGGATAAAAATTTAGTTGAGTCAATTTTTTAGCCAGCTAAAAATATAACAATTACCCAACTTTACCCATTGCTTGCTAAAAGAATTGTTGGGCAGTAATTTTTCATATTCCAGCAGGACCTGGATAACTGAGGATCTGATTTCAAGAGAAACTCCAGATTTTATTCAACAAACTTTTGTCTTTCCCTCAATAGCCATAATTTTAATCCGGTCGACAACAAGATATGAAATGTTTTTCAAGATGTTTATCGGAATGGAATCTTGATCAAGCAATTGTTGATTATGCAATGAATGAATGATGAGATCGCCTTAGAGATGTATTTTAGCGTCGGACATTTTGAAAAACCTTTAAAGAACAACATTTGACAAATTGTTTTAAATGTTCACATTTTTATGTTTTGTTCGAATTGTAAGGTTTAATAAAAAAAGAAAAAAGAAATTTTACATGTTGGGAAGTTAGAATTTTGTTTTTCCAACTTTGAATGTGCATAACTTTGGAACATTTTATAGAATTTAATAAAATTTACAGAAAACATTGATAATGTATCCTTCGCTCAATTTATATAATTTTATTGAAATATTTATGGAATTGACAAATATATTGCAAAACTTAGGAGATAGTATATACGCCAATCAATTTTTTAAAAAAACATAATTTTATAAAATCGTTTTTAAGGTAAACAGTTAGGCGGGAAACAATTTATATAAAAATGTACAAGTATTAGCAAATCTATATTATAATATTATTTTAGAATTATCATTAAATCACATTTATAAACTTTTAAAATATATTGGCTAAAACGGATAGAACATTTTCTAAAAGTCAAAATTTTATCTATTTCTTTCTTTTCTTATAACATTGAATAAGGGTCGTTTCTTTACTTTTGTCAGGTGGAGGATTTTTTTTAAATTTAAATCAACAGTAACTTTTATTTGGTGGGGTATTAAATTTATACTATATACCCACATATCTCAAAACTACATATAATATAGCAACAAAGTAATATACAATTAAGGATTGATAATTAAATTTTATGAGGTTGTTAAAAATTTTAAAAATTTTATTTGTCCAGTTAAAAAATAATACCTTTTATCTAACCTATTCTGCATAAATTATAAATTAAAAAAGTCTTTTTTTCCATATTTGCAAACAGTTTTCGATGATGATAACGATCGTATAAAATGTCGTTTCGCAACAAATGCTAATGAATGTGGCGGAGTTTGTAATTCCTTCTATAACACACGAATAAATGAAGTATAAAATATCAATAAATTTAAGCAATAAAAAAAATGTCTTATTTTAAAAAAAAATGATAATAGAAAACATGTACAATTTATTACGAGCCCACAAGTCATACCGAGCACGAGGGATTTTACCCAGTAACAATTGTAATAGAAGATTTTCCTTTGACTGGTGGAAGAGAACCGTTGAGTCAAGTGCCTCTTCAATTTTTAGCCTACATATTCTATTCTGATCTACCGTGTTATGCGTCTCCATATTTTGTAGACACTTTTACCCCGCTGGAAAACACTTGTATATCAACACCACTTAACCTTACTTACCATGGACAAATCGTTATCGATGCTAGAGATAGAGGATTGCGGTAATTAAATTATTTCGTTTACATTTAATTCGGTAATTCTATATTATTAAAATTTTTAGCATTAGAGACATTGACACCGTCTCCCCACCGGGACTCATTAAAAGACCACTAAGACACAGTTTAGGATCAACATGGGTGATGAATTACGAATGGCTTCCCAGTTTGAGACAAAAGGGGAAGAATATATTTTGTTTCACTGCCATTAATAATGCAGGGTAAATTGGTGTATATTATTTATATTTTATAAATTCGTTTTAAAAAAATAAATATATATATATTGTATATATATACAATATATATACAATATATATACAATATATATACAATATATATACAATATATATACAATATATATACAATATATATACAATATATATACAATATATATACAATATATATACAATATATATACAATATATATACAATATATATACAATATATATACAATATATATACAATATATATACAATATATATACAATATATATACAATATATATACAATATATATACAATATATATACAATATATATACAATATATATACAATATATATACAATATATATACAATATATATACAATATATATACAATATATATACAATATATATACAATATATATACAATATATATACAATATATATACAATATATATACAATATATATACAATATATATACAATATATATACAATATATATACAATATATATACATATATATACAATATATACAGCCAAAGAAGTGAACAAAGATGTATAATCTTTTACGCGGGAGAAAATTGTCCTAACGATTTTTTGCGTAATGGTAACAATGTAGCTCAGATAGAGGGAGCTCTTAGCGGTAAATAAATTTATGTTGCATATAATTTTATATTCTTATGTTGCATATAATTTTATATTTGGCTATCTCTATTAATCTAAAAATTATGTCATGATTATAATTCTAGAGGCCTGCAAAGATACCCATGTACATGGCTGGCCCGGATTAGCTTTAAAAAAAAATACTTTAGGACCTATAAAAATATATTTATTTGGCTCAGTTGGGGTTTTAAAACATTAAATTTGGCTCAGGTCTTAATAAATATCTACAATAAATATTTTAATTTTATGGAAAAAAATATATAATTAGTTACTTGCCTAAATGACGGAATTGAGGCATTTGCTAATGTGGACCCCGATTGGATCGGAGCGATGTATATTAAAAATGATTATAAATCACAAAGATGCCGAGTTTTTGGCATTGAAAATAAGGAAAGGCCTGTACCCTTACGAGCAAAATTTGATCAATGCACATTCACTGAAGACACAGTAAATGATTTGTTCATTTTTTTTTGCAAATCATCTTTTTATTTAGAAATAAGCAATAAAATATTTTGTATTTATAAATTTTAAAGTTATGCATTACATATAAATGTCAAATAACATGTAGGACTTGAATATCTGTGAGCCAAGAAACATTAAAATATTACATAATTATAAATAAATGAAATAATAAAATCAAGCATAATGGTGTTTACAGCGCAATAGTGGTAATTCAACCAAATATGAAGATAGTCACAGATATGGCAAGAGCTTATCAAGTAAAATGCATATATGGCAAAGATTTTGATGATAGTCGAACTGTGACAGCTGAACTTGACGTTGAGTAAATAAACTTAATTTGCATTTATATTATTTGGGGTTGACTTAAATACATATCAAGATCTTACTTATAATTGTTCCAATAATAATTGAAGATGCGGAAATTTTTCTTTAACATCCTTTAGCATGATACAAACGACTACAATGATAACTGTAGGCGGGGAAGAAGCCCACGTTTCAATGATTATATTGGACGAATATGACAACATAATCAGAACTGCTCATATAGGACAATCTCTCAAATTAAGAATCATCATTAATCCGAAAGGTTACTACTTTTATTAATAACTTATATTATAAGAATTTTAATATAGCTGTCTATGGTATATTTGCTTACAATTGTCTGACTCAGAGTAACGTGGAGGATTGGGTACACGAAATTATTGATAGTGCTGGGTATTAACTAATCATCATGTATAAAAAATATTTTTTTATTATAAGTTGTGCAATCGAAGAAAAAATATTTGGAAATTTCAAACTTAATCGCGACACCAAAGCACTCACATCCTTCTTTACGGCCTTTAAATTTCCTCTTTCATCTTACGTTAAATTTCAATGCGAAGTTAAGATTTGTGTGGGATTTTGTGAAGAGGTATACATATATCCACATGATATATATAAACTAAATATATAACTCACATATTTATATTTTTTTCGAATTAAGGTGGAATGCGCAAATTCTCCTTCTTTTGGTAAAAGGAAAAAAAGAAGTTTAAATTCCCCAAAATATATAACTCACAAAAAGGTATCCTTTGTTCTTTCCATGGAATAGTCATCATTCTAAATAATGCATAGATTTAAATCTTTATAATAATGTATACAGGCTGGTGTCGCCTAATTTTGTATAAAATTATTTAATATCTTAACAAAGCAATAATTCCACACCGTTATAAAATCATAGAATATCTAATCGATGAAATGGGTTATTTAAAATAAATTTTAGAAAAAAATACATTTTCTTGTCTAGAGAACATTTATTAATTATATTTACATATCTTAGGATGAATACCAATAAAATATTTATATCATTATGATGATATTTTCATTACATTATATTATATGTTTTATTTACTATTCTGAAATTTATTATGAAACATTTTTCTTTAATTTTAATCAAATTATTTAATTTAGAATATAACAATTTTTTTAATTAAAAACCAAAGATTAGAATACAATTGTTTTTATAATATTTGCTTAATTCATTTCTAACTAAGCTTTATTTATGAATTTCATTATATAATATTTAAGAATATTTCGTAAATCATCGATAATATTTTAAACTAGCCCCTTTAGAAAAGTGAACAATTTTAAATTGAAACCAATTTTTTTTTATTAGTTATTTAAGCTAATGAATTTTATTAAGATATTATACATGCCAATAATAAAATGTAAAATTATAAAGGAGATAAATTATGGGGTTTTAAAATTGGCTGAGCATAGATCCGTGAATGGAAATGTAACTGACAGGGGCGTCGCTAGCCTTTACAATTCAGGGGGCTCAACTAAAAAAATTTTATGGGGGCTTCGCCCCCCATACCCCCCAATTTTCGGCCGGGTTTTATATTAATATATTATACTTTTTTAAAATTTACTAATTCTAAATAATCATGCAAAATAAACTAGCATATAAAAAAAATAAAGTATATCATTGAATACAAGACATTTCTAAAAATAATATTTTTTAATAGAAAATCTATTTATTACAGTATAAAATATTTTCGATTGTTGATATAAAATGATTTTGCGTCTAAAGAATAATAAATGATAAAAAAGGTTAATTAATCCATATATGCCTCAATTGAATAGTTTTTGAAAACTACATAATATAATATAATTCTTAGCAACTTACATTGACAAAAGGTCATGAAACTAATATAACTCCCTATTACCATTTTAGACAATGTTTTATAGAATGGACTAATAAGAAAAAATTTATAGACCATACCAAATCTACAATTCTTGAAGAAGAGAATATAAACGACCAATCCAAATCATAAAACTATATGATGTATGAGCTTCCTCTTAGATGACATGATGGAATCTAGATAAGTAATCGAGAAAATTATTGTATGATATTAAATTTCTAAAAGATTATCTACCATTTTCAATGTTATATAAACGACTACACAGTTGACCTATTGCTTACTGAAGTGTTTTATTAGATAAGTAAAATAGGTAAAGTAAGTAAAAATATTTAATACAAAATATCACGTATATATATATAATGAATTCAATCCTTCAGGTTATGTAATTTACAAACGAAACGTTAATATTATATTCAATTTAAATTCAATTTACAATTACATTTATATTACAGTTCTTCCCACTATAAATTGAATTCATCGTGATAACGTAGTGGGGGTTTCAACTATTTTTTCAAGAGTTGTATTCTCATGTTCTGCCTTTTCCACTTCTTCGGTCAACGTAACGGGTATTTCCTTCTCTTGTGTATGTGCATCCCTCAATTGACCTGCATGCTTGTTTTTAACGATCCCCTCTGATTCCACATCGTACAATATTGCGCTTTTTCGTTGTAACACTTTCCCTTCATGCCACCCTGCTGTCCTTTCGTTTGCTATCCAAACTTTTTGCTGCTCTTTAAACTCCCGAGGTTCAACACTTCTATCTTTGTAGTACTTTTGTTTCCATAGAGCGTTTTCCTTCCTTTCTCTCGTTGATAATTTCCACTGATCTAATGTCGTCCTAAGCGACCTTCCAAACATCCTCTCGGCAGGAGATTTACCAGTAGTTGCATTGGGAGTATTACGGTGAGTAATTAAAACATTCGCTAAATTTAACTGGTCCGGAGTCCCACACCTCCTTCCAGCATAGAAACGCGTCTTATCCGTATATATCGTTCAGCCAAACCATTCGATTTGGGGCTATAAGGGGCCGATCTAAAATGTTTTATATTGTTTTTAAAAAGAAACGTTTTGAATTCAGATCCAGTAAACTGAGTATCGTTATCTGAGACAATGTAGCGAGGTAACCCAAATCTAGCGAAATAATTACGCAGATTATTTATTACACTCGCCGAATTAATATGTGTTAAAATTGCAACTTCAACCCATTTGGTAAAAGCGTCTACGCAAATTAACCAATATTTTCCAGTTACGGGGCCTGTCAAATCAATGTGTAATCGTTCTCAAGGTCGGGTAGGAATGTTCCAATTGTATAATGGCACTTCTTTAGCTCCCGGCCTTCCTTCTTGACAACTCTTACAACATTTAACAAAGTATTCAACATCAGTATCGAGATTTGTCCAAAAAACGTAATATCTACACAATGATTTCATCCCTACTATCCCAGGATGTCCTCGATGAATCACATATAAAACCTCCTTTTTTAAAATATCTGGAATAATAATTCTATCATTATAAAATAATAATCCTTCTTCGAACGGAATATTATCTTTATCGAAATATATTTTTTTACAATCTTCGAATAATTATTTATATTATCAATATACCAATGATTTTTTATTAATTTAATAATCTCTTTTAGGTTTATATCATTGCTCGTTTCACTTACGACTTTACTGCGAGTGAAAGATAAATCTTCTATTAAATTAATTTTTAATCCTCTGATTTCTTCTTCGAATTTTTTTGTAACATCATTGGTTTTCGCTTTCTCTACCCCCAAACGGGACAGAGCATCGGCACATTTGTTATGATTACCTGGTCTATATATTATCTCATAATCATAATTTAATAGCTTAGTCGCCCACCGTATTAAACGGTTATTTGTTATTTTGTTAAGATCTCTTTTATCACCTAAAATATATTGTAATGGTTTATGATCAGTAATCAAGATAAAATGTCTTCCAAAAATATATTGATGAAGCTTCTCGATAGCGAACATGATCGTCGAAGCCTCCTGATCAATTGTGGCATAATTCTTTTCAGCCGCCGAAAGTGTCCTCGATGCGTAAGCAATCGGTTTCTCCTGGCCAGTAAGAAATCGGTGTGCAATAACAGCTCCTAGACCATCTTCGGAAGCGTCACAAGAAATCACGACAGGGATATCGGCTGAATAAGGGATTATTGTATCTTCTTTTGACAATATATTTTTAACTTTAGTAAATATTTCATTTTCTTTAGCTGACCAAAACCAATCAACATTTTTACTCGTTAGTCGGTGTAAAGGCGCACAAATAGAATGCAAATTTTTAATAAATGCCTCATGATAATTCACTATTCCAAGAAATGAACGTAGTTATTTAACATTGGAAGGTGTTTTAAAATTTTTTATAGCGCTAATCTTATCTTCTGTAGGGTGAATTCCGAAACTGTCAATAACATGACCTAAATAAGTGACTGACTTTTCTCCGATTTTAATTTTATCGGTCGTCGTGGTCAGTCCAAATCTTCTTAATACTTCTTCCAAATTAACTATGTGATCGGAATTATTCTTACCTGCAATAATTATGTCGTCTAAAAATACACTAACCATAGGAATTCCCTTTAATAGGTTTTTCATAAAGCGTTGGAATATTATCGGAGCGCTAGTCAAACCAAATGGAATTCTTTGGTATCGGTAATAACCGACATGTGTCGAAATTACTAAAAGGTCCCTACATTCTGGACTAACTCCGAATTGTAAAAATGCATCTCTTAAATCTATTGTTGAAAATATTTTACCACCCGCGATCTTATTTGTTAGGTCGACGAAAGTTGGTAGTAAATCGTTATCAATCGCTAGATATTTGTTGATTGTTAAACGAAAATCTCCGCATATCCGTACGGCACCGGATTTCTTTAAGATATTAACCGTTGGCGTAGCCCAAGTGATTGTAGTTATTGTTGGATCCACCTTCTCGATAATGCCTTAGTCTAAAAGTCTGTCCAACTCAGCTTCAATGGTTCGATGCGACGGAAAAGGAACTCTTCTTGCTGGTAATGCAATCGGTAACGTGTTCGGTTCTATTCGGATGACTGCCTTTTGCAGTTTGATTTCACCTAATTTTTTTTTAAAAACTTGAGGTAATCTTGAACATTCATATTTATTTTATTAATACGAACTTCTTCCGGTAGTTTTATATCAAATTCTCTAATGAAAGGCATCCCAAAAATAAGGGAATTCTCCCCTTTAACTACCCAAATAAGTAAAAATTTCGAAATATTTTTTACTTTGACTTCTACGGTACATTTACCTAGTACTTCGATTTGGATATGA
Organism: Gordionus sp. m RMFG-2023; assembly: GCF_954871325.1. NCBI lineage: Eukaryota > Metazoa > Nematomorpha > Gordioida > Chordodea > Parachordodidae > Gordionus > Gordionus sp. m RMFG-2023. The sequence continues at coordinate 40,568,356 of NC_088777.1, read as the reverse complement.
TTATATCCCACTAATTTATAAGCCGGTGATAGTTGTGGTCTGCCAATACGATTCCAGGTGACCTCATCAATCACACTACACGCGGCGCCGGTATCAAACTCCATAGCTAGCTGCAACCCATTTATCTTCGCATCGATGGTTGCTTTATTTGAAAATGACAGGCGAGGTGTCCGTGGCAGAATCATTTTATGGCATGGGTTCTACAATCTTTCGCTATGTGGTTTGCCTTACCGCAACTAAAGCATATCTTTCTTTTGAATAGAGTTAGGTTTGATACTAGGTCTATAATTATTATTAGGAATATAATTGTTACTAAAGTGTTTATTATTATTGAATCTATTGAAGTTTGTATAATTATTATTTCTAAAATAATTATTTTTCAAACCCTGTGTTGGCTTATTTTTAATTATTTTATTAACTTCAGTCTGGGTTTCATTTTCCAACGAAGACAGCGCGATCGCTAAACGCACGGTCTCTTCAAAAGTAATATTGCCTTCGATATACTTTGACCGAAGTTCTTTGTCCAACTCAGGTAAGCTTACTCCTAGGATAAATATATCTCTTAAAAGTTCATCAAAAGGCGGTTTAAAATTACAAAGAGAACAGACAGTTTTAACCCTAATTGAAAAGTCAATAATCGTCTCACTGCATCTTTTTAACGTAAAAATTTTTTTCCTATTTACGAAAATGCTCGAACTATCCTTGAACACCAAATTTAAGCTTTTTATTAAAGTATCATAATTTATCATCTCTAAATTTATTGGAAAGTGAAAGTTCTTAATTTTGATAAGATTGTCTGTTCCGATATAGGCTAAAAGCAGGTCTTTTTTTGTATTTAAATCTATATATAAATTAACTCCAAGTTAAATAAGTAGTCCTGAATATTTACTTTTTCTTTGACGAATTCTGGAATATGGAATTTAATAGGAATTACTTCCATTGAGTCTTTAACTTTAATAGGAACTACTTCCATTGTATCTTCAACTTTAATAGGAGCTACTTCCATTAAGTCTTTTACTTTAAATTTAATAAATCAAATAAATCTTCTCTAAAAAAATCGTCGCCAATGAAGTGTTTTATTAAATAAGTAAAATAGGTAAAGTAAGTAAAAGTATTTAATACAAAATATCACGTATATATATATAATGAATTCAATCCTTCAGGTTATGTAATTTACAAACGAAACGTTAATATTATATTCAATTTAAATTCAATTTACAATTACATTTATATTACACTTACCTAAAATGTGCGATCATACGCTCTCAGCAGCTGTAGTTCAATTACATAGCCACACAAATAATAGATGCTGGTTAATTTGCAGTCCTATCCATGACACTCACGATGGTAACCCATCACAATTTATTCTGTTAGATAAATTGATAAAACAAAAATATTAAAACCTTTAGAAGAAATTATGCAAATATATTGAAGCCTTGAGTTATTTACACGGCAAGGATGCCATATTAGAAATAAAACATTTTGTAACTACAAAATAAGAACCAGAGTGATATCATGAAAGCAATTAAGATATTTTATATTATTGTCGCACCATCTCTAGTTGGTATATTATATATTAAAATAATATTAGTTTCTAGTTTGTAATAATATCAAAAATATATTTGTATTAAAGATTTAACTCAAATCTATTTTTCGAAGAAGAAAAATATAGCTTTTCTAAAAACACGTAAAAAAAGAGAAGAAAACATATCTAATTTATTACATCTATTGTGGGATGAATAATAATACGTTTTATTTTAATTATATTTTAAATAAATAGATGGCGTTAAATATTTGTAAGCAAATTGTTATTTATATTTATTATCAAAAGCATTTATTAGTAAAATTTTAAAAATATTAACTGTAATATATTATATAACTCAGATACGTCTGTAAAAGTGGCATTTTACCTAATATTTTATAAAAAGATATATATAATAGAGGATTATAAACTATATGTCTACTTACTTTTTATAAATAAATATCGTGTATTTGGTTAACTGATAATGACATATTAACCAAATAAGAAATCCTTCTCTTATATTTTTCACAATTTCTTAACACCACACTATAGTAACGATGAAGAATTACAATATTGTCAATTTGGCTGAGGTTCAAGTAATTCTAAAATATTATGATTTGTAATTTGTTTTTCTTTAAAAAATAAATTATTTTTACGAATATACGGGCCAAGAAAATTAAAATTTTTTAAACAGTATATTTAATGATTGGATCCTCTTGGCTTTCCGGTCCAGGCTCCGCAATCATCCTCAAAGACTGATTTTTCGCCAATATTTTTTAATATATTAAATTGATTATTAATTACACTTTGTTATTTTTTACCCCATTGGGTATTAAATTCAATACTTTTATAGGATGTAAAAATTAAGACATTATTTCATCAGTTTAGAAATATTTACCAAAATTATTAAAACCATCTTCTGTCATAGAACTTTCTTGTAGCTTTAATGTCTAAAGCTATTTTAGACTGATAAAGTGCTATAGATGTCGAAGGCTGATTGGACAGAGAAAGTGGTATATATAAATTTTCGGCAAAATTTTTAGATATAGCTTCGATTGGATTTTTTAACTCTCCATACACAAAATTAGTAGGAGAAAATACACTAGAGGGAGAAGATGTTCTAGAGAGAGGAAATACTCTAGATGGAGAAGGTGTTCTACAAAGTGGATATACTCTAGATGGAGAAGGTGTTCTAGAACGTTTTTTCATTTTATGTTTATATGAGTAAGTTTACACAAAATGAGTCAAAAAAATAAAACATTTTTAAAATCCTGAAAATCTAAATATTTTTGACTAAACTGATAATTGACACCCTAACTCAAAAAATAATGACGGAAACTTAAATTTTTTTTCATTTTATGTTTATATGAGTAAGTTTACACAAAATGAGTCATAAAAATAAAACATTTTTAAAATCCTAAAAATCTAAATATTTTTGACTAAACTGAGAATTGACATCATAACTCAAAAAATAATGATGGAAACTTAAATTTTTTTTCATTTTATGTTTATATGAGTAAGTTTACACAAAATGAGTCAAAAAAATAAAACATTTTTAAAATCCCAAAAATCTAAATATTTTTGACTAAACTGAGAATTGACATCATAACTCAAAAAATAATGACGGAAATTTAAATTTTTTTTCATTTTATGTTTATATGAGAAAGTTTACACAAAATGAGTCATAAAAATAAAACATTTTTAAAATCCTAAAAATCTAAATATTTTTGACTAAACTGAGAATTCACATCATAACTCAAAAAATAATGATGGAAACTTAAATTTTTTTTCATTTTATGTTTATATGAGTAAGTTTACACAAAATGAGTCAAAAAATAAAACATTTTTAAAATCCCAAAAATCTAAATATTTTTGACTAAACTGAGAATTGACATCATAACTCAAAAAATAATGACGGAAACTTAAATTTTATTACATTTTATGTTTATATGAGTAAGTTTACACAAAATGAGTCAAAAAATAAAACATTTTTAAAATCCCAAAAATCTAAATATTTTTGACTAAACTGAGAATTGACATCATAACTCAAAAAATAATGATGAAAACTTAAATTTTTTTTTCATTTTATGATTATATAGCTTGTACCAAATAAATTAATCCAAAGTAAAGAATTATGCTCCTATTATTCATATTTTTTTTTAATTAAGAACTAAATTTTTAATATATAACGCCATCTAATGGAAATATATTTATGATTTTATAAATTTATTATGGATGTTATATTATCTATGTAACATATCTGTTCTATACATATTATAAATTTATGGACTACAATTTCCTCAATATTCTATTTTATTTATTTAGATAAAATTAATTTGGATAAATTTGATTTACAAAATAAAAACGTTTATTTTATTTTTATAAAATAAAATTGATTGGCTATAAAATAAACATATATTTTGCCTGTCCATTCGCAGTTTACCTGTCAATTCTCAGTTTAGTTACACCGTAAATTAATAAAGGAATTTATCTATGGTATATTCATTTCGCACAATCATAAATGAAGCCCAAAATTTGTATTAAAACTACTAGCAAATTGGTTTATTTATTTTATTTAAAAATATATTTAATTATAATTTTATAGCTGTACAAAAAAGTTCTGAATAAAAAAATTAAACAAAGTAATAAGTTTATTCAAAGTCCAGTTGTAGCAAATGAAAAGGTTATTATCTATTAAGGAACAGTTTTTAAAAAAATTATGTTTTATAAAGTAGGATTCTAAAATCACTTATTTAGAGAGCACCTTTAAAATTGATGACAAATTTGTAAATCATTTATTTTTGTTTTTATACATTTTCATTTTATAGTACAATAAAATCAATAAAAATATTAGAAAATCAAAGTTGAATAAACATGGATATATGAAGAATAAAGGCAAACATTTGGTGTGGGGGTAAATAAAATTAATTAATAAAAATTATTTTTAAGATTTGAGCCCAAACGAAAATCAGAATGTAAAAGTGCCATGTAAACAATTAAAGTTTCTTCATTGATTCTGGGCAAATTAAAAGGAGGGGTGATGAAGGGTAAATCTCCATGATGGCCTGATTTATTTTTTCAAGAAGGCATTAAAAATGCAAATTGGATTTTTTTTAAAAAAAAATAAATGATTATTTTAATTTGTTTAGATTTCAATTTTTTAAAATATATTAAATCATATTCTTTTCTTGTATGTTTATATTATTCATGTAATTCAATGCTCAACAGCTAATATTAACAATAGGGGTTTTTTTTATTTGGCCTAACTCATTCAAAAATTAAAAAACACATCCTATTATTGGTTCTAAAAAATTCAATAGAAAAAGGGCAAGGATGCCATTTTTATTATAGTTTAGTTAAATTGAATTTGTTTTCTATTTCTTTCAATGTCTTAAATATTATAATAATTTTTATTATATTAACATAGTATTTTAGATATTATTATTATTATGATATATGTATGTTCTTTTTATTGTTTTAAAATAAAAATATATAGCATTTTTAATTTGGATATATTTATTCATTACTAAATTTTATAATTTTCTGTTGTTTTTTTTTCAACTAGTAAATCATTTTACGAAATAATACTAAAGATTTTTAAGAAGTTAGATTTAAGTGTTTAATGTATATTATATGTTTTAAAATAGATATTTAAAATAATGACTTTAAAAATATAAATAAAAAAATGTATAAAATATTTTTTTAAAAAATAGCTTTAATCCAAAATCAGACATAAATAATAAGAGTATTTACATATAAAATAATAAATTAAGCTGCTTAAAAAGTGTAATAAAAACAAAAGATTTTTATGAAAGTTTGCATGTTTCCATGGGAAAGATGATTGGTAAGAAAATAAGCATGTTTGTAAATGTTTAAACCAGCAGATGCATTGATCAGAAAATAATTTTGAATTGGGATATGCTCTGAGCAATTAGTATGGGTGGAAATAAAAAATGGAATACATTACAATAGAAAATTTAGGAAAAAAATTATGTAAAATGAGCATTTTTAATAGGGCAGTGGTCATCATGACCAACTGAGTGAAAGGGTTGTATAGGTATAAGAAAAAAATATTGAGAAATTATTTAGGGTTGTCTTTTAATCCATAAAGAGATAAATTGGAAAAAGAAGGCGATAAATTGTTGGATATCATGACTGTTAAGTTTTATGACATCACTCATTAGAGTATGGGGGAGGGAACGAAGGTGGTCATAAGATTTGATGTGTTGGGTAGCTCTGAATTAGGATTAGTAGATATAGCTTTGACCATTGTCAATAGATGGAAGAATCCCTAAAAGTAGTAATATTAAAAAAATAAACGATGTGACACATGTCATAGAATCTACCTTTCTTTTAAAGTAATCGGGGATAGATGAGCCTTAAGGACTGGTGAGGTTAAGAATCCAAAATAAAAAGGCACACATTGAAATACACATGTCATCTCAATGTAAGCCAAAGGTATATCATATTACTATACAATAGTAAACATCGTCTAGGTTAATCAAACTTACAAATTATTATAAAAGATTAAATCCAAAAAAATTATTCTTTAATAATTAAAGTTAACGTAATGAAGTGGTAAGTAAAAAAACATTATCCACAAATAATCCTATCGTTTTGTAGGTTTTTTAAAAATCATTTATGCAAATATTAGCCAATAATAAGATCGAAAACAAGGCGGCATCATTACGTGTCCTTTTTCATAAACTAATCCGATGTCTTAAAATTGGCATAAACCCCTTAGCTATATACAAATATATAAAATAACCGCCTTTGGACAAAATGAAAGTGGTTACAGTTGCTCAGTGCCGAGACTTTTGGCGGCCGAGAGCAAAAAATAATTAGGTGGCGCCTTAAAAAAACAATCAACTAAGTTAATTTTAGAATTTTTCGCAATGAGAATTATTATATATTGCATCTCTCTTTACCGAGTAAACTAGCCGACACGATAGACTAATTGATTTTTGAAATGTTCTAGCATATAGAATGGCGCAGTCTACCATTGGTTTAATGGGAAATTATAATTCTCGATTTGTTGAGGACTCTTTCCTACTAAAAAAGATTCGCAAATTATCAGTTATCCACAATGACCATTCACCAATATCGTCCTGCTTTAGAAATTTGCACATCCCTGCCTCTAATATATTATTAAATACTTTCCAATGATATAACTAATTATTATAATGATTGGTCTGTTATAAATTTATTATCATAGCAATATAAATTTGTTGATAATCAGTAAATTTTAAGAGGAAATAGAATTACTCATCTTACTTTTGAGAATTATAGAGAATTTTCAAATCTATTTTTATAAATATATTATAATGATCGAGGCATTTGATCAAAAGCTATAAAATGTTGCTACAGCTGATTTCAATGTGAGGACGTTTTTTATGAATGATCGTCAATTTATAGTTATATATGTCATTGTTACTTTCACTTTTATTAAAACCGATTCCTCAAATTTAACAATGTGCCCTAGTTCCTCTAAATTTTAATAGACTGGTTCTGGTTTCTAGATTTGCCCTGTTCTATGTTCTGGTTCAAAATTCAGGAAAAACCCTGTATTTATTTTTTATAAAGAGAAATTATATTATAAAAAGGAAAAAAAATTACGCTGACGACAAAAATTTTCTTTCTTTTTAAAAGTAGTTCATATATCAAAAATCTTGTTTTTATTTCTAGCTATTTTTTACAGTTAATTTTGTTTTTCTTCAAAATAAGAAATTCTGGCAAATTAAATTTTATGTTTTTTTAATAGCATAAGATTTCTGATAAAATCTTGATACACTCCATTTTTCTACCAATTGGCTACCCTATCTATAACTTTAATATAGTTTTAATTATTTTTCTTTCAATATTTTTTGAGTAGAAGAGAAATAAATTTAAATATTTAGCAAGAAAGATTTCGGAGGAAGGAATTGCTCCATTCACCCACTTTTAAATACATCTATGGTAGACCTAACATAAGCATAAGTTATATAACCCCCGGTCATTTCATTTATCAAATGAACAATAAATTATTGAATTGTTTTTTTAGGTCTTGCTTAAAAATAAAGCTAAATCTGGAATATGATTTTTAGATAAAATGCCCTCTATGTCCAAGGGGTTTTAAATCATTAGAGAAAATGAAATTAATCTTTTTTTAACTGTAAGGTGTTCATGGGAAATTTTTTTAGAGGCTTATTAGAACTTGAAAATATTTTAAAAGAAATATCTTCAATTTTTTTCTTTTAAAAAAATATTATATTTTACCAAAAATTTTATATATTTTTAGATCTTCCTTATTTTAAAAAATAATTGATCGTTTTCATGAATTTTTTATATATTATAAAATATTTTTAATATCGAATTGAAAGATTTTATCTTGGGTTTCTCACAATTACCCTCAAAATTGGAGATTTAGATTTATATCCATGAAATCATAGGCCATTGAATTGGATGTAACATAGTTACCACATATATGCATAAAATGCAAAGTTGATTCCAAAGGGAGACATAATTTTAATTGTTTTATCGTCAAGGCAGACATGCAGCGATTAATTCAGTTATTAACCGTTCTCTTACGAGGACTTGAGTACCAAACAACCTGGAGCATGCTAATTTATCATAGATGATGGCCTAAGGCAGATAATTTAACTTCTGTACCCTTGGTCTTTGGATAAATCCTTAATTTGGGACATCACACGCGTCTCTTCATTTCCAAAAATGTAAATTCTGACCCGGTTGATATAGCCGAGAAAAAAAAATAATATTCAAAATTAACAAATTATGCTTTATTACCAATCGTTATCTTCTTCCCTTGGATATATGCCAAACAAAACTTTAAAATTTTTTAAATTATAGGCGGTAAAATAAGAGCCCTTACATCAGAACCCATAGAATATTATTTTTTAAAACAAAATATACAAATCACATTTTAAGATAGGGGAGACTGGGGTTACTCAAACCAATTTTTACAAAATTGGGTAGAGTTCCTAGTTTTTTTAGATAATATAAAAAACAATATAAGAATAGATACCTAAAACCATATTCTATAAAGGTGCTTTATAAAAATTTTTGAGAATATAACATTTTTTGAAATTTTATTTGTTTTATAAGTGAAAATTTTTTCCAAGCCCCAATAGCGGGGTTAGGCAAACCACCTCAAGAGGCTTCCTAAGCCATTGGTCTTTTTAGGCCATAATAAATTTAAATGCATTTTTATTTATTAATAATGATATGTCTAGAATAATTTTATTGTTCAAAATATCATAATACTTGTAAATTGAAACTAATTATATATAAAAATGGAAACTTAATTCACATTTGCCATATACCATGTGCTCATCCTTGGCACATTCTGCATTGGTATCTCTTAGCCGTTATGTTTAATATATTCCAGCTTACAACAAATACAAATATCTTGACGAATATATTTTTTTTCCTAATTTCTTTTTCCATCAATTTATTTTCTGTCTAGACTAATTTCATTTTATAGGGAGATGTTGTGAATATCTCGATCCCTCTTTTCACTTTATTTTTTGGGATTGGGATTAGGTGAGGATATTGATAAATTGCTGGATGGACTAGGAATATCATCTAAACGAACATGATGGAGCATCATTAAATATATCTAAGATTCTAATAATATTAATACCAAAGAAACTGAGCTTGATTCTAATATTGGTTTTTGGAAACTTATAGCACCTCAGTTTTTATAGAATGAGTTTTTATTATATTATAGTTTTATTAGAATAAGGTTATATACATTATAAATTAATATAATTATATCTTTAAATAAATATTTTCACTATTAAAATAAATAACAATTGATTTAATTAATTTTATTTAAAAGTATATCCCTCCTTTAGTATACTATATAGAAAAACATATTATATTATAATAATGTGTTATGCCCTTTAATTAATTAGTTATAGAATAACCAATTGATGGATATCAACAACTTAATAAAATTTTTTTTAAAATTATTTTAAATTTTATACCAAACCAAATCCCTTAATTTTTATTCATAATACTATATATTTTTAAATTTCATTAAGATTTAATGTAAAAATAAAAATAAATACAACAATGGACCAGAATAAAAAAATGTACAAGCTTAAAAGGTTTAGAAATTCAAATAACTTAGACCAGCTGTGCGCCAATTTAAGTATAAATCCAAATACTACTAATAGAAATTTTCAAAGAATGGACATGAAGGTGATATTGTTTAAATAATTTTATTGTTATAATACATTATATTAATATCATAATTTTTAAGCTCCCAAAGTTAAACAAAACACAAAATTTAATTAAAAGTTTCCGAAACGCCACAAGAGGCCTGAAAAACAAGTAAAATTTTGTTATATATAATAATTTAATGTTTTAAATAATATTAAACTATTTATAATTATCATGATGACCCTTCATCTGCTAAATATGGAGCCAAAATTTGGGATCAACCTACGTATATGGTTCCATGCAATAAGACTCTTCACGAACCAATAATGTTTGAACCTCCGAAAATGGAAGTCTTCTTAAATGCTAAAAAATACTACGAGATGACTGCTCGTTTATTCAAAATGTTTAATTTTGGAGATGAAGAAAATCAGAAAATATTCACATCCTTATACATATATTATACAAATTTATTAAAAAGCTTGAAAAAATGATATCATATCAAAGATTTATAAATTTTTAGCTTTGTATAGTTAGGAGTAGAAGATACTTTAGATATATATATTATATAGAATTGTTCAATTATTATGAATTAACTAATAAAAGTAGTAATTAATAGACTGACGCTAAATTTATTGAATTAAAATCTTGTGGTTTAATTTCTTATTAAAAAAAATAGCAAATTAAATAATTATATAGTAAATACTTTCTAAAACTTATCATTTTAATTAAAAATATATTAGTTTTTTTGTATTTTGATTATTTTAGTATAATGAGTCCAAATAATTAGATACCTGCAAACCCGGGAATGGCAAAAAAGTTATTATTTTAAAAATTAAAAATCCAGCTGGGGCAATTAATTTAAATTATATATATATATATTAATTAGATGAAAAATCATATAACGGAACATTTAATACATTTACCTAAATTTTAAAAATATTGAGACGGGCCTTATAATAATCAAAAATATAAATCCTAGTGGGTGTAAAAGGTTCCTAAAAAATTGATTGGGCTAAATAGTTTTTTTAAAAAAATTCTGGACTTTTGATGGTTTCTAATTGTTGTAAAATTCATAAGAGTGATATTAAGATGAATTGATAGTTATATTAAATAGGCTAAAGATTTATAAATAGGTATATATTTTTTAAGCTCAGGAGGGGGACATGAGCCTTCTAAATTAAAAAAAAAATTGATTTTCTTTACCAAATATTTTATATAAGGGGGCACGGCATACTTCTTCTAAAAAATTTGAATTTTTCCATATTGGTATTTTAGCATATTGTAATTTTTTTATCATGAAATAAATATTATAAAAAATCTTAACAATGTGTAATATATTAATGCAATTGTATTATCATTTATAATTCCAAAAACGAAAAACAGAGAATTTAATAGAAATTTGGAAATCATATTATATTAGTTTTAGTTAGCTAAGTTTATAACAACGATGAAAATAAACATTTTTTTAGCCAGATATGGTTAAATTGTTAAATTTTTACCTTATCTTATATTTCTGAGTTTTTCATATTATTTTCTTTTTAAAAATAGCATTAAAATTAAAATACAAATAAATACCAAAACTCAATTAATAAAACCATACATAATGCTTTTAATAAGGCTAAAATTCCCAACATCCTTGAACCTACCAACCTCTCATTACAAGACGGCCTTAGACCCGACGGCTTAACCTCTACCCCCTGGTCCAATGGGAAATTCCTTATTTGGGATGCAACCTGCTTATCATCTTTTCCTTCATCAATTAACACAAACCCTCTTACTTGTGGGGAAAATAAAAAAATTAATAAATATTCATAATTAAATAACTTTATATTTCAGCCAATAGTCATTTCAACTAACGGCAACTTTTCACAGTCTACATATATTTTTTGAAAAACTTTATCTCGAAAATTTTTTAGCATAACAAACGAAACCCGCGAATCTTTATTTCTTAAACAAAAACTTCAATTAGAAATTTTTAAACACAATTATACTTGCTTTTTAGGTACATTTTCATTATAAAAGCTCTTTTTAGAGCCTTCGATACTTTTAATATATATTTTTATTTAGTCATTTTATAAATTTTTACATTTTTATATAGTTGTTTTAATATTTTAGTGTTTTATCATTTCTTTTTAAAATTATATCGATATCAATTTTAATAAAATAAAATATTTCCTTTTACAACAAATAAAAAAAAACATATTAAATTTTATAAAGCATATAAGGTGGAAGAATGATTTTTTTAAAAAGAGAAAGAAATCTCTCATTGAGATCCGATGATACAAGATAGATTTGAAACACTGCAATTTTGATTGAATACAATATTTTAAAAGAAGATTTTTCACTAAAATTTAAAAAAAATAATACCCCAGGATGCCTAAGACCAATTGGTAGAAATAACTAGGAATAAACTATAAATATGAAAAGTCATAGATTTTATGGCAGACATAGGTCGCCGCTTAATCTATACCTGGTGGTCACCCTTATCTCCTCATCTAATGGCTTTTTTTTCGATATACTTTTAATACCCCTACCCCATCTCAATAATTTTACTTTTTTTTTGTTATATTTTAACTATATTTTAATTTTTCTATATATTACAATATAATGCGTAAACATACTAAATAATTCCCTTGCTTCTCTTAGGATTATACTTTTTTAGGTAGGGATTCAATACTAACAAATCTTAGACGACATAAATTGGATTCGTTTCCCGTAGCACATTTTTAGAACATTATGAGCCGTCCCAAGACAATAAATCCATTTTCTTGACTTATAATTATTGTCGACGCATTTCATGGTCCCTTTTTTATAATAAAAATCTGGAATCGAATTCGAACAAAGTGAAAATATAAATTAATCAAAATTTTTTAAAAACAGTGACAAGCACACGAAATGATGTAGTAAAAATGATTAAAATACAGAAAAGTTAAGAAAAACTACGTATTTTTATATTAAATTGTTTAAAATGTGAGGGAATAAATATATAGATGGATATTAGAATTTATTTAAAAAATAAAAATAATAAATGGTTTTTTAAAAAAAAAATTCAGAGAGACTGGGATGCTAGTCTGATCGCCCGTTCCGTTGAATACCTCATTTCGAACAGGCCCTTTGAGGACAATCCCAATAATTTAGTATTATATGCAAGCTCAGGTTACGAATGGTTTGAAGCCACCCCCAGTTCCAATCTTGGCCTCCTCTTGACTGGAGAACAGCTACGCATTTCCTTATCCGCCTTGGCTGTAACGCCGTGGTTCCCTCCATTTGCATCGACTGTGACCATCCTATCGAATCGAAATCTTACCATCCTTTGCACTGCAAGTTCTCTCATGGACGACAACCGCGTCATAAATCTGTCAACAATATCCTCCTAGCTGCTCTTAAAAAAGTGAATATTCCATCCACTCTCGAACCAGTGGGCCTCTCAAATGAAAACGTTATACGCCCCGATGGCATATCTCTCATTCCCTGGACTAATAGTCTCCCCCTAGCTTGGGACTATACCTGTGTCGATTTTGCTGCCAAGTCCAACCTCTCATTTTCTGCCATCGAAAAGACCGAAATCCTAAAAAAAAACAAATATGCTTGCCTCACTAATACCGTGTTTATCCCAATTATTACCAATACTCTTGGCATGTTCGGAAGTGATGCTCTCAATTTCATCAAAACTATAGGAAAAAAATGAGGCAGATCTCAGGGGACCCTAATGAAGGATTTTACCTTCGCCAGCTATTTCCCTGGAAATCTGCCGGTCCAATTTTTTAAGCATTCACTCTTCTCTAGGGTGATTTGTACCCTTTTTTTAAAAAAATTTTATTATTATTTTTTTATCTCATTTCTCTTTTATACATACATATTTTTTTAAATTCATTTTTAATATATTATTAGTTTTTATATATATATTTTAATTATAATTCGTAATTGTTAAATGTTAATCTATTTTTTTAAAAAAGAAAAGACCAAAGACAAAAATGAGAAAATCGGGTTAATTTTTATCTAAATAATAAAATACCTAAAAAATGAGTGGAAAAATATAAATTAACAAATTAAAAATAATTCATAAAATCATATTTAAAAAAAAATATTAGCTAAACCTCGAGGTAATTTGTTTAGTTTGGATATTAACTATTTAATTAACTCCTGTAGCTAGTTGTAAACTAGTTAAGCTACTAGCTAGTTTAACTAAATTGATAACTAGTGTGTAAACTAGCTAAACCTCTGTTATATATGAATAACGGTGGTGTTGTATGGACAAGAAAAAATGTTTTATTTATTATAAATTTTATCTAAAACTAAAAATGATACTAAAAATAAATATAAAATAAGGTATATATATATATGTATTATAAAAAACAATTTAAACGAAATACATAGTTAAAGGCTAACATGTTAATTTAAGTTAAACAAATTTAAAAAGTCAATCTCGATTAACATTCCCCTTCTTCTGAGAAGCCTGCCCTAATCTATCTGAGCTGTCATAGAAAGCTTGTTGTCCAAATGATTTATCATTTTGATTGTCAAGTTGTTGCATAAGTCGTCTTAATCGTTGGCTTGTTTAAATCGCAAGTTTCATATCTCACTGGTTATTATTATCAATTTTTTAAAATTGTTATTAACATTATTATTATCAAATAGGATTTTGGAATATATGAATTATTAGAGAATTGATCAAATTTGGATGTTAGAATAATAAAAGGATGATAAATCAACAAGATTGTTAGATAATATTTTTAGCGTTTTTATTTTTTATATGATATTTTTAACGTTTTTATTTTTATTTTGCGTTTTAGTATTTAATTTAATTTTTCGTGTTCTAGTAATTAATTTATTTTTAAATATTTTAAGTTATATAATCTTTTAGATAAACAGGTTTTTGTCTACTTCGTATCGGTTTAGGAGTCGGTGTTACAATATTTTTATCATTAGTTTTAATATTTTTGTCCACACTTCCGTCCTTCTTAGGAGAGTCGTGGTATGCAAATGTGTTATAGGATTCTCTCTTTCTTAATTGGTCCAGGTGTTTCCTTGTAATAACTTTTTCTGTATAAACCTGGAACATAGTGTCACTTTCCTTCAAGTTGATTGTCCCTTTGTCCCATTTGTCATTCCCTTGTACTTTATACCAAACAAAATCTCCTACGTTAAAGGTTCTATTTTGTGGTAAAGTAACGTTTATTTTGTTCTCCTTCTCCTCCAACGGTTTCAATAAGTCCCATTTAGCTCTAATATCACGATTGAACATTCTCTTAGAAGGTGTTGCTTCAATTTTATCATGGTTATGAATCCCCTTGGCGTCAATATCATGACCCAGGAACCTCACTTTGTTTTAAAAAAATTAACTTTTGGCGAAGTTAGGTACTAACCCGTACGATAATATTCTCTCAAACACCTTTTTGATGTTGTTTAAATGTGCTTCATCGTTATTTCCAATCTTTCATTTCACCGAAAATCTGATCCATGATTTGTTGGAATATAGCAGATGAAGTTTTCAACCCAAAAGGAAGTCTGGTAAATTGGTAGTATCCCTTATGTGTGGATATAGTCAAAAATTTTCTGCTATTTTTATCGATCGGAACTTGTAGAAAAGCATTTTTGAAATCGATTTTGGTAAATTTTTTTCTTTCTGAAAGTTTAGCTATAAGATCATTTATACGTGGAAGTGGATATCTAAAGTCTTCGTGAGCTGGGTTTATAGTGTCTTTAAAATCTGCGCAAAGCCTGATGCTCCCATCATCTTTGTATACAGCTGTTATAGGACTCGCCCATCGCACATCATTTACAGGCTCAATAATTTTTTCGTGTATCCATCTATTCAGTTCTTTGCCCACAAGATCAATCTTTGAATACGGTATACGTCTTGGTGGTATTATTTTAGGTTGGGCGTCACATCTTAAACGTAATTTGACATTTACTTTGTTAATTGGTTCGCTAGTCAATTTGGATTCACAATCTTTAATAAGTTTATTGATTTCGTCTTCATAATTGGTGTTGACATTTCCTATGAATTTATTTAAAATATTTTTAAACGCATTGATCCAGATTCTTCCTAATAACGCGTTCTTTCTCGACTCTACAACTACTGCTAGTAAATATTTAGTGATTCCTTCATAACTTACTTTAACTTGAGTTGTCCCGATGATTTTAATCAAGTTTCCGTCGTAGGCTGTTAGCCGCAAACTGGATTTTTTCATTTCTCTTATACCAATTTTTTTAGCCATATTATGAGGTATGATGGTATACTTTGATCCAGTGTCAACCTGCATAGTGTAACATTATTTAATTTCAAAGTAGTCATAAGAGCACTGTCATCACCTTTGTCTGTATTTTCAGCCAGGTTGTTGACATTGAAATCATTCTCATTATTGTCTTTGGCAGTGCCAACTTTATTTTCCCCAACTTCTTCAACGTTCATATTACAATTATTCGTATAAGTTTTTATCATACTGGATTTGTTTTCTTTGATTAAAATCCTTCCACCGATTACGATCATTATATTCGATTTGTTTTCTTTGGTTATCATTATTATGCCACCTGTTGTTTCCTTCATAATTATTTGAATTGTTGTTATAAGATCGGTAATTATTATGATATTGATCGTCGCATTGAATCTGCCTCCTCTGATTATAATTAAACCAGGCGTTGTTCCTACCATAGTTGTTGTTATAAGATTGATGATTATTATTATGAAAGTTTCTGTTGCTATTGTTATAACGATAATTGTAATTTTGATAGTTACTATCATTATACTGATTATTTCTATAGTTGTTATTATTATAATTGTTATTGTTTTTAACGTTACTAAAATTCCTATTCCTGTTGTCGTTAACATTACTAAAATTGTTATCACCATAATTTCTATTCCTACTGTCAAAATTTTGCCTCGAATAATGATTAGGTCTATTATAGTTACTATTAATCTCATTCCTATTAGAAGTACTTTGGATATCTAAATTCTTATCATTATTTCTATTATTGTCATTATTTTTATTAAATTTTTTATCCCTACTAAAAACATAATTAACATTGTCACTTTCTGATTTAATGTTAATACTATCTAATTTTTTCCTATTTCAATCATTTGGTCTAATGTGTAGTTAATATTTTTATTTAATTTATTTTTTATATTGTCATTTAAACTAGATGTTCTGAATTTTTCTTTTATGCGATCATCATTAATAAAATTACATTGTCTACTTAATTTAGACAGTCTAAAAAACCAATCCAAAAAAAATTTATTAACACCTTGTGAAGCAAGGTTAAACTTCTCAGTCAATATCCAAACATTAAAAATTTTAATTTTTTAATAATAATTTTATAATCTTTGATATCTTCCTTAGTACATAATGACTTAATTTTATCGTATAGGTCATCAGATAAATTGCTCATCAATGTTTCAATTTTTACTGAGTCGGATAAAATTGCATGAGAAATAATCGTCAAGTCTCTCCAAATATATGTCCGTCAAGCATGTCTCCAACTTTGGGAACTTAACTTCCATGTTGAAGGATATGCTAATTTTATCATCCATAATGCAGATTTTTATTTTAAAAATTTTATTTAAATTAGCAAAGATAAATATTGTCACTATTATGTATTCAATTTTTTTTTTATCCAAATTGCAAATTTTTATTTTAAGGCTTTATTTAAATTATCATAAAGATATATATTTTCACTATAAAGTCATATAATTATGTAACTTTTTTTTTATCCAAATTGAAAATTTTTATTTAAAACTTTATTTAAATTAACGTAAAGATATATATTGTCGTTGTAAATTCATATAAAAAAAATTTTTTTTTTACTTTGTGTGTGTCCTTTATATCGAATAATTTTTATAATTTATTACATAATTCCAAAAATTTTTTTTTATTTTTTATATTTATCGGCATATGCACAATATATATGAGATTTTTTTATATATCATTGCGCGTGAGTTACCATACAAAGCGGGGCACCATGTTAATATCAATAACGGTGGTGTTGTATGGACAAGAAAAAATGTTTTATTTATTATAAATTTTATCTAAAACTAAAAATGATACTAAAAATAAATATAAAATAAGGTGTATATATATATATATGTATTATAAAAAAAACAATTTAAACGAAATACATAGTTAAAAGCTAACATGTTTAAAATAAAAACAATTTAAGTTAAACAAATTTAAAAAGTCAATCTCTATTAACAACCTCTAACAGCTTGTAGACTAGCTAAGTTAACATATTAGCAGCAGAGTTGGCCAGTAACGCGAATACTTGTATTTAAAATACTAAATACATTTGTTTATTTGTATTTAGTATTTATTTGGATATTTTATAAAGTAATTAGTATTTGTATTTTTAATATTAAAAAATAAAAAGTATTTTGTATTAATACGATTTTCAGATGAATACAAATACTTTTTTATTTTAAATTGAATTATAAAATATAAAACCGACTTTATTTATTTTAATATTAAATTTCTGACCCGAATCAAAAATTAATTTTTTATATCCTATTTTATCTTAAAAATGAATATTACCCGAAATTAAAAACGAAATACATGTTTTTTCAAGGAAAGGATTATATGATAATTGAAGAAAAAGAGTTTCTATATTAAGCAGAGACCTGCATAAGTACCATTTGCGCGACCTGGGTCGGATTTTTTAAAAAAATCTCGGTCCGGACCGGGTTTTATATTTATAGGCCCAGCCCGGGTTTTGTATTTTCAGACCCGGCCCAGGTTTTATATTATCAGGCCCGGCCTGGATTTAAAAAAAAATATTATTATAATTATTTTTAATTTTTATAGCTAATAATGGCGATATAAATTTTTTGATTTAAAATTATACAGCCCGGCCGGGCTTTATTTAAAAAAATTAAAAAGACCTGCAAGTCTCTGATATTAAACGAATATTTTATAAGATATTTTTGCAGGGATTCTGTGGCAACGTTAACACTATTCTCTAAAAGTTATTTGCAAATTTTGGATGGAAATTTTTTCAAAATATCATAAAAATTTAATAATAAAGAGAAAGCTAAATATAATATTTGCTCAACTACAAATAAAACCAAAATCCTAAATGGAGAGATTGTATCCTCCAGCAATTAATTATTATGTTCTCTAAAACTGTGATATCAATTATTTATGTAATTATTACATAATTTATGTGATATGCAATTGCTGCATGCAACATTAAATTTATTCATAATGTTTGTATTACCACAGATATTCGATAATTTTAGAGAATAGTTAATAATAAAAATATTGTTTAAGTAAAAAAAAATGATAGTATTGCTAAAATCGACTTGCAAAAAGTATTCCCCAAAGTATTTATTTGTGCAAAAAGTTTTCATCAAGGTATTTGCACTTAATTTGTAGGTATTTAGTATTTAAAATACATCCTTTTAAAAAGTATTATATATATATTAAAATACTTCATATTTAGTATTTAAAATACATCTTTTTAAAAAGTCTTTTTATATATATTAAAATACTTTATTTCAAAATGTATTTGTATTTATGTTCAAATACATCTTTTAAAAAATTTGGCTAACCCAGATTAGCGATAACATATATGAATATAATTTACCTTCCCCTATCATGTAGATGCTGCCTTCAGGTCTAACCATAAGCTGACCCGGGTGAGTTGTCCGCACTTCATTAAAACCTGTTTCTCAAGATTTTACAAGGTTTCGGGATCGAATAAATTTTAAAAGTGGGTTCTAGTTCCTAGATTAGTCCCAAGTTAGGTTTTAAACTCGAGAAGGCATATAGAATTTTTTTTATAAAAAGACAGAAATTAAAATTTAATAAAAAAGGAGAGAGTTTTCTTCAAAACGAGAAATCGTAAATCAAGTTAATTTTCATAAACGTTTTGAATTGTTAGTATAGAACTCTAGCAATATCTTGATATTCTTCACTTTTCTACTAATTCATGTATATCTGTAGCGCATACAGAATTTTTTGCTTGAGAGGTGTAAATAATCTTTGTTATTTTTCTTTATTTTTTTTGAGTATAAAAGGAGATAAAAATAAAATTATTCCCTCCATCTCCTTACAAACATACATATTGTCAGTATAAAAAAAATATCCCCTGGCCTAAAGAAGTTATCGAATTGTTTTTTTTATTATGCAATAAATAATAAACGTCAATTGATTTAAAGAAATATATTTTAGATTGTCCCTCTCTTCTCTTGGCATACTTTATGGAAATAAAACCCATTATATTATAATGGTGTGTTATGGCCCTAGAATTAATTTGTAAAAGAATAATCAATTGATGGATATAAACAACTTCATTTATTTTTTAAATAAATAATTAAATTATTTTAATTTTTATACCAAGAAGATCCTTTATATTTTTATCATTATATTAAATATTTTAAAATTTGTTAAAATTAAATTTAAAATTAAATAAATAATGATGAAAAACCAGAATAAAAAAATGTACAAACTTAAAAGATTCAGAAAATCAGATAACCTAGACCAACTGTGCGCCAATTTAAGTATAAATCCAAATACTTCTAATATCCGAAATTTTCAAAGAATGGACATGAAGGTGATATAATTTAAATTTTATTGTTATAATACATTATATGCATATCATAATTTTTAGGCTCCCACAGTTAAAGAAAACACAAAACTTAATAAAAATTTTATTCCGAAACCCCAAAAGAGCCCTGAAAAAGAAGTAAAATTTAATTACAATAAATAATAATTTCATGTTTAATATTAGACAACTTATGATTCTCATGACGACCTTTCGTATGCTAAGTATGGAGCCAAGTTTTGGAATAAACCGACGTATATGGTTCCATATTGTTCTTGTTGCAATAAGCCTCTCCCCGAACCACTCATGTTTGAACCTCCGAAAATGGAAGTCTTTTTAAATGCTAAAAAATACTACCACATGGTTGCTCCTATGTTTAGAATGAATAACTTAGGAGATGAAGAAAATCAGAAAACATTTACATCATTATACATATATTATACAAATTTATTAGAAAGCTTGAAAAAATGATTTCATGTAAACAATTTATGATTTGTTAGCTTTGTTCATTTAAGAGTATAATATATTTTAGATAATATATATATATAGAATTGTTCAAATATTATTATTATTATACTAATAAAAGTAGTAATTAATAAACTGAGAATAAATTTATTGATTTAAAAATTTGTGGTTTAATTTCTTATAAAAGCATAACAAAAAATAACTATATAGTTTATACTTTTCTTAAACTTAGAATTTTTCACAATTTTCAAGCATTTCGATTATTTTCGCATGAGTTTAAATAATTATTTTAGAGACCTGCAAGTTAATAAAAATCCGACCGCGATTAATAAATTTATTGTTATATCAATTGGATATAAAATTATATAATGAGCATTTATTCTCTGACTGCTCATTTTTTTATATTCCCTTTGAAACAATTAACAAAATACAGCCAAGTTTTTTTAAATTCCAGGCCAGTTGTTAAATAGTTGAAAATATAAATCTAGGCTCCCCGTCACTAATAATCATATATATAAAAACATAAACCTATTAAACTCGGAAATAATCTTGTTTTTATTATCTGAAACACCGGAGCCGATATACTAAACCTAGGAAATCGTACATAATTTTTTTTGAAGTCCTAATGTTAATAATTTGTTTGTTTGAACACTTACCACAGTTGTAAGCACGTGTTAGAAGAAGCATATATACCCCCTTTCAAAATAGCTAACATCACTCCATTACCCATGGATTAAAAGTCTAAAATCCAGTCATAAGCGCTACCTCTCCTTTCTAGTTTATTACTGGGACCAGAAAAAAGCCCATTCACCAGAATCTACTGGATTCGTTAACCCAACAATTTCTTATCTACCTCATCTCGCCATTTAAACGGTACTCTTCTCACGGGGGAAATCTCAGTCTAAAATCCTTTTTTAATCTTATTTTACTTCAATATTTGAAACGTCCTAATTATTTATGAAACTTTTTTCGTATTTCCCTTGCATTTCAGTTTTGTTTACCTTTATTCCTATACTATTGTCAATCTTATATTTATATAATAAACTCCACTCAATTCCTTTTATTTTACCGAAGCAGGACAAACAAGCTCATCCCACTACTTTCCTCTCAACTATCTTTTTTCTATCGAGATCTTCCTTCATAATCCTCTTTTGAATTACAAGATACAGATGATCTCTTGTCTACTTGGAGGTGTGACATCTTATTCCTTTTCCTCCATTTTCATCTATTTACTTATATTCTCCTTTGAATCTTTATTATGAGTTCTTGTAAAGATTTTTACCAAATATTTCTAATTCTTGTAGCGAATCTCTATATTTCACCCAAATTCTTCCTTTAATTGTGATTCTATCATTTTGATGTATGTAGATTTTTTTCTCATGCCATAGTCATTTAATTCAGCCATGTTTATGATTCTAACCATGCCTCTGGTATCTAATAATATTTTTATTATTTTTACATCCAAATTGATAGTTATTTATGGTTATTTTTTATTTAATATCGTCATCAATTTGATAGTGTATTATATTTGTTATGTATTTTTGACTGAGAATTCCTTGATCAAAGCTTAGCCACTCCCATCCTCCTACCTTTCTTCCATCCTCTTCCCTATGATCATATCCTTTAAATACATTTGGAATTTTTGGAAAAATGTCCTAACTGCAGACATAGCAACTTACACTATCGTTACTCCTATAAATTTATGAGTCTTCATTTACCTCCTAATAAAGTTTAACACCAAAAATGAGTGAATCAATGCTAGAAAAATAAAATTTGCTGGATAAATAAATAATTTTTTTAGAATTATTATAGGAGTCATTTAAGAATTTTTTAAGCCTCCGAAATTAATTAGGAACAGTGACTATAAATATTGGCATTTGGTGTATGAATGAATCACTATAAAATAATTGGATCGAAAAAGAACTTTGTAAAGAAATTTTAATTTTTTAGGCATTTAAAATTTGATACATCTTATTTAAATAATATTAAAAATGGGAAAAAATATAATTAAGATGCATATTATAAATTTATAATAAAAAATTCAATTTTCTTTGGGATTGAGCTAATTTTTCAATGATTTTAGTAGTGCCTGTTGTCAACTATTCATGTATACTAAAAAGGGTTAGCACCCATTCCATTTATTTTCAGATATAGTTTTCTGTAAGATATTTTGTATCTTGTGCTAAATAACATTTTGACATTTTTAATAAGATACTAGTATTTGTATACAAGATTCTTTATTATAAAAAAGAACCTTGTATTTTTTTATTTTCTCGGTAAAAGACATAGATACCGATACTTTTCAATATTTATTTAAAAAAAGTTAAATATCACAGAATATAATATAATTTCTTCGTGGAATCTTATGATTTAAGTCAATTTTTAAAAATAGTTAACTCAATTTTTTATCCAGAAATATTACACAGGCTTGAAAATTTTGCCTATAGATGGCACAAAGGTTTGGACATCTATTAATAAAACCTCGAGGTTTAAGCATTATTATTTTGGCTATAATAGTGAGTTAGCCGTTAAAAATCAATTCAAATCGAGCAACGACACACTTCTCAGGTGTGTTTTTACTCTTGTTAAAGATGAAAGTGTCTTACATTGATTGATATACTTATAGATAGATTTTCTAAAAATATGTAATAAATCTTATATCTTAGGGGAATAGTCTAAAATATGTTTGAAATTATGCGAAGAAACTATAAAATTTTGAACATATTCAACCATATTTAATCTTTTATACCAAAGTTTACATTGAGCTAAATGCATTATGGGAAACTTTACATTATCACAATAAAACCTACCATATTTAATTTATTTCTCTATCAAGATTTGAAATATATTAGGGAAGATTTTGCGGTAATATTTGAGATTTAACTGCCTAATTAATCATGAATCTTTCATTAATTTAAGTTGAAAAAGTTTAAAGATTTTATAGTATTTTTAGACTGACCCTATATTTATATTGGAAATATGGGCTTGCCTAGTTGTAGAGAAATATTAAATTCATGGAGTTCTGCATTTGACTCAATGACATATAATTTATGAAATTCATCGCTCTAATTTTCCTTAAGTTTCAAATGGATGTAATTTTTTTGAAATTTTTTAATTTTGGAGTGAGGTAAATGATTTGATGCGAAATTTTAAAATGGTAGATAAATCCTTTTGCCTCCTAATCCACATCTGATTAATTCTTTTAATTCCAATTTTCATATAACAATGGTCTTCCTCATTAATTTGATTTTTTAAAAAAATTAAGTTTTTAGAATTAAGAAAAAGTTTAGTCATTTTTTTTCTAATTTACGGATAGCAGATTGATTTTTTTCTAACCATTGATTTCATATATTACAAAATATTGGATTCATGTGTTAAGAGGATCGATTTTTGAAATCAACCATCCCAATATTTTAGCCAAAAAATTTAGGCAAGCCGAGAGATTTTGCTTAGATGGTAAAAAGATTTGGACATCTATTAACATCTCTAGGCTCGCGTAATATTATTTTATCTAAGATTTAAATCTAAAATCAAAATCGAGCCATTTAACAACACTATATTTGATAGAGGTCACTTTTCAAATTTAAATTTGTAATAAATGAAAGAGAAATATTTATATTTTTATTCATTCTGGGGGCTATCAAAGATGATTAGGGCAAGATAATTTGCTGTAAAAATTTATTTCAAAATTTTATTTCAGACCTATTATAATAAGATCAAATCTATATATTGAATCATAGTCATTATTTTTCAAATAAATTTCTGGATAATTTACAGCTAATATGCAATTTTAAAGAGTTATACATACTATCAGTAAACTCATATTCATGCCAAACAATATACTATAACATAAGCGTAGCCAGGATTTTCCTAAGGGGAGGGGGATTAATAAATTTCTAGTGGCTTCGCTCCCCCCCGCGGCCTCTTTTGGCTGGCCGAAAGCCTGATTTGCACCGTCTTTGTCCGCTTTTCTTTAGCTTATATAGCTAGAAATATAATTTTAATGAAAACAACTCATTATCATTATTTAAAATGTATGAATTAGTTACCAAGAGATGGTATCAAAAAATATACTTTGGAACTAATAGCGATTTATTTTTATTAGTTTGTATAAAATAAAATCCATATATACATTAATACCAAAACGTATCATTTATAATGTTAAATCTAATTTTCTTTTAGAATTTGATAATTCATTAATTATTTCAGTATTAACTGATGTTAATTCCTGATGAATATTTAAGAGCGTTAAACCATTTAAACTATTTTGCGAAATAGTATTTCGCAAATATGTTTTTAGCCTTCGTAAATTTGAGAATATTCTTTCATTATTAGTTTATGTCTTAATAGGGAGGCATACTAACATTTGGAAATTTTGTATTGTATGGAAAGTTTATTAATGTGTGTTTACAAACATTGAGTGCACTTAATGCATTCTGATGCTTAATGTCCATTCTTTTTAAAGCTCACAGGCCAATATTTAAATTCACCATTTACTTACAATTCGGTCCCTACCATTTCAACCTCATACGACATGTTCATTAATGAACAGTTTATGGTTCAATAAATGTTCCTTAATTTGGAATAAAAATCTATCCATAAGTGATATAAAAATCATAATTCTATAATACTCCTCAACTGATTGTGTGGAAATATTATTCCTATGAACCTCTGTTTGTTTATTATGATATGTATGAATTTACCTTTTTTTGAACCGTTTTTAAAATCTTGCTAAAATAGCTTAGCATTTTTTATGATTAGTAAAATAGCCTAATATGAATCTTCAGCTATAAATTCTTGAACCATATCTTAGTTCACCTTTTGCAAGGCTCTGCATAATAATATTACATGACAGAAGAAAGTAGGTTTAGACTTTATAAGTGTAGATGGTGTTCTTTAAAATAATTCAAACTTGAGAAAAGATCCTATATATAAACAAAAATTAGATTAGGTTTTTTTTAAATAACGCATATACCAGTTTAACTTCTGTTATAAAGATCTAAAAAATTTGATAAGGATCTGAATGAAGATACTTGTGATGATGATCTAATAAGTATTTTGAAAAAAAAGTTCTTAAAATATTTTTAATAAATTCCTCCTATCAAAATTTATATTTATTATATATATTACAACCCTCAGATCCTGCACTAGTTGAACATGTGTCTAGCAAAACGTAGACTGTGTTGAGCACCAAGCGCTCTTGTTTATCTGATTAAAATTTTGAGAACCAATTGTCATTAACAATAAATAAAAAATTATTATAAAAAAATATAATCTTACAGTATTATTTTCTTTGTATAATTTCATTTTTATTATCTATGGAAAAGAATGTTAATAAAAAGAAAATTTGTATTTAATATATAGTATTTTTAGTAACGAGTAATGCGTTTCTTCTAACTGTCGAAAATATGTATTGAAAGAAAAGAAGTTGTATAATTATAAAATAATTAATTTGAATATATATATTAGAAAGGTTAATAGAATATTTTTTCATATCTATATGTAAATTAGACGAATATATATAGCAGGTTTGTATATTATTTAATTTGTTAAAAAGTTTTTGTTTTATAATAAAATTTAATTGATTTTTTTGTAAATTGTGTTTTTATATATATAAAATAAATAAAAAAGTTAATTCTAATTATTTTTATAATAAAAGTCTTTAGATTCTTGGTTGGCAGCCCATGTCATATTATTAAAGTAAAGAGTAATGGTAAAGCATTTTTTTTCAAACTTTAATGCATTCAAATTCATAAACCCTATTTATTACTTAGATGGGCATAGAATAATATAATCCTTAAAAGAAATTAAAAATGTATAGAATAATTCAATATCATAGATCCAAGATCAATTTATTTTAGTATTATTATAGTTAGGATCGAGATTTGACTTAAAGTTATGCATTTGGCTTTAAATTCTTTATTTTTCTTTTAAATATGGATGAATAAGAAATAATTTTCATAGGATCATAAGATAGGCAAAAACATATTGAAATATGCATCTTTAAACCCCTTAAGCAGGGATTCGAACCGAACCCGAACCCGGAGAAGTGAACCCGGGTTTTTAGAAAAAAACTCTGAACCCGAACCGAACCTGAACCCCATTTATAAAATTTCCAAAACCCCGAACCGAACCCAAGAATTTTATTTGAACCCGGGTTCAATCGGGTTCAGTGTATTATTTAAAATCATATATTAATATATGTAAATACAAATATTATATTTTCAAATTTCCAATTAAATGAAGTCTTAATAAATTTTAAACAATTTAATTCATTTATGCCATTTTTAAATTTATTCTCGATTCCTATTGGAGTGTTAAAAAATTTTAAACAATTGAATTAATTTACGCCATTTATTTTTAAATTTTTATCTTATTATTCTTAAAGATTATTAATTAGAAGAAAATGGTTAACAAATCAAAGTAAAAATTATTATATTGTTAATTTAAAAAATTCTAAACATCTAACTTAAAAATTGTTAAATGTAGGGCAGTTTTTGTGAACTTATTAAAATGATTTTAAAATTTATATATGCTAATCATTTATTTTTGGTTCAGTTTAATTTTTACAAGATATTAATGAAGTGCATATTATAAATGAAATTAAATTTATAAATATCTCTTTTTTAATTCTGAAATCATTGCTATTTAAAAAAATTGTTCTCTTTTTATAGATTTAAGATTAAAGATAAAGTCATATTTGATAAGCATTTTACCCTTAATAAAATAGAAAAAAAAATCAATATGTTCATATTGCAAAGTAAAAATGTCTGGTAATCACTTGTCAAATTTAGAAAGACACCTGGAAAGAAATCACAACAATGAATATTTAAATTATTTAAATGAAAAAACCAAATATCAGGAATTGTTATTGGCAAAAAAACCTAAAATTAATATAGAAACCTTTTTTCCAAAAAAGCATATAAGTATAAATATATCATCTAATGATTTGATGAGTTCTATATTAGAACTTGTTACTGTAAATGGCCGGCCTTTATCAATTATTGAAGATTCGGGATTTCAAAGAATTATAAATCCACTCCTATCTGGGCTCAATTTAGTTATAAACAAAGAAAATTTATCCAGAACTATTAATAAAACAGCCCAATCAATTAGAGACAAAATATCGAGAGAGGTAGAAGGAAAATTAATAAGTTTAAAAGTTGATGCAGTTCAACGACTAGATAGGTCAATTCTTGGTGTAAATATTCAATTTATATCAAAGTCCATTATAAATTTGAGGCTCTTGGAATTGTAGAGCTGAAAGAGAGATGTACAGGAGAATATATAAAAGAGAATATATTAAAAACTTTACTAAAATTTAAAATTAATATTCAACAAATATACACAATTACTTCTGATAATGGTTGTAATTTTTTAAGAGCTATAAAGCTCCTGCAACCTGAAACTGATTATGATATAAGGAGTGAATCAGCAGATGAGGAAAATATGGATGTAAATGTATATAAATATGATATTGATGATATACAAAATACTTTTTTATCAACTATTATATCCTATCCGATTTATAGTGTACGGTGTGCACACACTTCAGCTGGCACTTCAAGATGCTATAAAATTATCACCTATTGTGGAAACCATTGCAAAAGCTAGGAGCCTAAATTTAAAATTAAGACATCCCACTACCAAAAGTTATTAAAAAATATGAAACTCCCTAAGCCTGTGTTAGATTGCCACAGATGGCATTCAACCCATGATATGTTAGAAAGGCTGATTTTACTAAAACCCAATATCGAAGATTTTTTTACAGAGCAATCTGATTATTTATTGACTGAAGATTGGAAAGAGATAATAACGATTGTTGAAATTTTAAAACCGCTAAAAATCGCAACCAAACAATTCCAATCTGAACAGTTAACACTGACAGATTTTTATGCAGCATGGTTAAGATGCTGCATCGAACTGGAAAAAAATCCAAACCATTTTGCTCAATTACTATATTCTTGTCTTAAAAACAGAGAAGAAAGGTTTATAAAGAACGAAATTCTCTTAGCTGCCATATACCTGGGCCCAAGATACAAGGTTAATTAAAAGCTTAGTAAATTAATTATTTTAGATTTATATTAAAATTGTTATTTTATGAAATATTTAAATATAAACAATATAAATCCTTAAATATTACAGGTATTACTTAGTGATGATGATAAGATTTGTGCGAAAAAACATCTTGTCAATTTATGGAGACGAATTAAAAGCTTAACAACGCCAATTTTATCTGATGATATTAGTTCCGATGAAGTTATTGAACAAGAAGATGATTTAGAGAAATTGATATAACTTAAAGAAAGGCAGGAGAAAATATTTAAAAGAGGGCCAACGATTGCTGAGAAAAGTATTGGAACAATAATTACTGGATTTAGCGATTATATAAGATTAGATAAGAAGGAAAATATTTTGCATTTTTGGGAGTCTGCTAAGCTGGAACACCCTGAATTATATATTTTATCTAAAATCTTATTTGCTGTTCCTGCAACCCAAGTTAATTTTTCATATTTTCACATATAAATACATTTAACATAGGTTAGCGTTGAAAGATCTTTTTCACATTTGAAATTCATTCTTTCACCACATAGATCGAGGATGAGTGAACAACTCTTGGAAGATATTATGCTAATACGTCTAAATAAAATTTTTAAAATTGATACATGACTATATGCTTTGTATTTTTAACTATATTGGCCTATAAATAAAATAAAAAATTTATTTTTTATATCAAATTTATGTCTAGTTTTTTATTATGATTTAAATATAGAATTTTTTTTATCAACTCAAAAATTCTTGAACCCGAACCGAACCCGAACCAAACCCGGGTTCAAAAATATTTCCCTGAACCGAACCCGAACCGAACCCGAACTTTTTTTTTATACCCCGAACCGAACCCGAACCGAACCCGGTCTAAAATTTTGTCGGGTTCGCATCCCTGCCCTTAAGAATTAAAAAGTTTCATGATACCCAGCCATTCAATTTCCCCATTCTTCTATGATTGGTAAAATCAAATTCTGACGAGCCACGGTATTCCCTCATGAATAATAAAAATTTAAATAAAAATAAAAATAATGAATACCTAGAAAAATCTATTATCTTAATTGTGTCATTCTCAACTTGAGGTGGCTCTCTTTTTGAAAAATTTCATAAATATAATTTTAACTAGTTTGCAAAAAACATTTTCAATATTATTTAATCAATTCTGTTCTTCAAAGTTTGAAATTTGAATGGGGCTAAGTCCCTGTGCATTCCCCCACCCCGATGACAATCTATCTAATAAAAAATTAGAAAATTAAAGAATTTTATGCCATGTATTATCAATATAATAGAATCAATATTAGGATACTTACTTGATAATAATCAGACACTTACAGGCCTAACCCTAAGGCCAACTCGAGCCTTATTTTAATTTTATTTAAAAATATATTAGGGCCGTATATTTTTAAACTAAATATTTTAAATATATTATATATCTAAAATACTATCGCCGGGGTAGCCTAATGGGTTATGATGTATGCTTGGAAACAGAAGGACGCAGAGGACGCTGGTTCAATCCTGGTAAGGAGCATAAAAACTTTCAGGTTTTTCTTCGATAACTGATATGTAAAATCCCTATGCTAAAATGAATTTCGGAGCTTATAGATGACACCCCGGTCACCGACAGACCTGAACAGCCAGGTGCTAAGATACTTGTCCAATAAACAAAATGAAGGGAACAAATGAAAATATCGCAGGGCAAAGAAGACAAGATTAGCAAGTTTGAATAATGGTACACTTAAAGGTAAAACGAGAGAATTGACATCAATGTTGAACAAGAGAAAAGTTGATATAGCGTGCATACAAGAGACGAAATGGAAAAGTCAGAAGACATTAATGATTAAAGATGGGTATAAATTGTAATATAATGGAATTCTTAGTAATAGGAACGGTTATCATCCTCAGTCAAGATCTAACCTCCTCAGTAGTGGAAGTCAACAGGATCTCTGATAGACTAATGAAGATAAAACTCTGCATTGGTCAATCAATACTACACATCCTTTCAGTATATGCTCCTCAAACGGGTGGCAAGGAAGAAAAGAAAGATGACTTTAGAGCTATCCTTGATAAAGCTGTAATGGAAATCTCTAAGGATGACCTAGTCATAATAAGTGGTGATTTAAATGCTCATGTGGGAAAAGCAAGAGATAGCTACAAAAGGCATCATGGTGGTTTTGGATATGGAGAAAGAAATGATGAAGGAGAGCATATACTGAAATTTGCGCAAGCCTTCGACCTTGCCTTAACCAACACCTACTATAGGAAAAAAGACAGTCATTTAATAACATATAAAGTGGTACAAGGAAAACACAGATAGATTACATGCTAATCTCTCGTATAAGATTAAAAGATGTAATAGACGCGCAACACAAGCTACTAGTCATGGATTTACACATCTCAAATAAATCCACTCAAAATAAGATGAAACTTGAACCATGCATCAAATGGGGTAAATTAAAAACAATGACAGATGTCTTTGTAATCAATGCAAACATTGAAACAATAGATTCCTCACAAGTCAGTGAAAAAATGTGGATAGACCTTTCATCCAGATTAATAGATACTACCAAATTGACACTAGGCTTGACAAGGGGAGGTAACAAATCATACAAAGAACTAGGTGGTGGAATGAAGAGGTAAACCACTATACAGAAGAAAAAAACTCTTTATAAAATTGGTAGAAATCCAAAAAACCCAGATGACAAGACAAGATACAAAAAATCCAAGAGATTAGCTACAAAGGCGGTGGCTAGGGCCAAATCTATGGCATACGATGACATGTATGAAGAACTACATACCAAAGAAGGGCAAAATAAAATATACAGATTAGCCAAACAGTGAGAAAAGAATTCTAGGGATATAAACGGAGCTCCGAAAGTAATCAAAAATAAAGATGGGAAATTGATGATAAAGGAAAAAGAAATAATGAATAGATGGAAAGAATATTTTCAGGAGCTTCTCAACTTTAATCCCCACATACTACATCTAGACAAACACTCCACATGTCAAAACCTTGTACAAACTATAACAGAACGAGAAATAATCACATGCCTCAAGCATATGAAAAACAACAAAGCTAGGGGTCCAGATGATATCCCAATAGAAAGCCTTAAAGCACTAGGAGATGATGGAATACATTTCCTCACAAATCTATACAATAAGATACTTGGAAATGAAGAGTTTCAATAAAAATGGAGGCAGAGCTATCTTGTTCCTATCTTCAAAAATAAAGGGGATCCACGCAATTGTCAAAAATTACAGGGGCATAAAACTAATGTCACATTGTCTAAAACTATATGAAAAAATAATAGAAAAAAGATTAAGAGACATAATCGAAATAGGAGAAACTCAGTTTGGCTTTATGCCTGGAAGATCAACAACTGATGCTATCCACGCAATTAGGCAAATGAGTGAAAAATACAGGGAAAAGAACAAAAAGTTACACATGGTCTTTCTCGATATAGAAAAGGCGTTCTATAGAATCCCAAGAAAACTTATCTGGTGGGCGCTACGCCACAAAAAGATTCCCGAAAAATATATAAGAATAATACAGGATATATATATGGGCCATACAACAATGGTCCGTAGCGCAACAGGCATCGTCTACATGACAGGATTTTTATTGGATGCAAACCCCCTTCAAAAACTTTTGCCTATTCCCCTAAAAAATCCCCACCGCCTTCGGCGGCGGTCTCTTTATTTTTATTTTGACCATATTTATATTGATACTCTTTTCAGAGAATTTATAAAGATAACTTAAATTAATCTATCTCTACCAACTAATTTTGTGATTATAAAGAATTTATTTTTTAGATAATAAATTCAATCAAAACCTCCATTATTTACAATGAATTAATTATTATGGCATTATGAGCTTGCTGATATATCTAAACCTTTTAAATGTAATTTAAAAGGATAGTAGAAAGTTTTATTTGGAAAACAATGTGTATGATTGTTTGCAATATATAGATTTGGTCGATAATTGTATTATAATAATTCTATAATAAAATATTAATTTTTACAGCAATAAATTTTGTCCTATTTCATATCAAAATATAATAGATAACCCCCCAAAAAATTTATCTTACCCCCATTAAAGCAGCTTACCCCCTACCCCCTCAAAAAAATAGGATGCAAACTGTTCCTACCCCTCCCGCTCATGTAGACGCTGGCAACAGGTATTTCAGCAGGCTTCGCAATAGCCGAAGGAGTTCATAAAGGGTCGGCTCTCAGCCCACTTCTCTTCATTACAGTTATAGATGTATTAGCACAGTCTTTACCTCAAACAGTACCGTGGAATATGATATTTGCAGATGATATTGTGATACTTGCCGAATCCAAGGATAAAATGAAAGAAAGATTAGTGAGTTGGATAAATATCCTAGAAAAGCACGAACTTAAAGTAAATAGATAAAAGACGGAGTATATGGTGATAGGAAGAGAGATATAAATGAATGGCAGATATCGGCAATTAAAAGCTTCAAATATTTGGGCTCCACTATATGAACAAACGGCAAAGAGTAAAATTAATCAAGGGTGGATAAAGTGGAGATCTTTATCTGGAGTGCTATTTAACAAAAGAATCCCACACAAATTAAAAGGAAAAATTTACAGTTCCATAGTACAACTAACTATTCTATATAGTTCGGAAAGATGGCCAATCAGAATCAGAGAGAAGTCTACAAATTATGGAGATGAGAATGCTGGCTGGGGTAACAAGAAAGGATAAAGTGCGCAGTACAAGAATACTAAGTAGTTTAAAGTTTTAGTGCCCATTAAAACTAAGTTAATGGTAAACAGACTTAGGTGGTATGAGAAGGCCTATGAACTACATAGGAAATAAGGTTGAGAATTTGGAAGCGATGGGCAAACGTAAAAGAGGAAGGCCAAAACTTCAATGGGGCCATAAAGTTAGAGCCAATATAAAGAAGTATAAATTAGATAAAAGAGATTGTATGAATAACATAAAGTGGAGAGAGATGTTGAAGGAGCTTACCACCAGCAGAAGAGGTGAAAGCTAAAGGGAAAAAATATATATATATATATTTAAAATACTGGCCAGGCCTGAAAATATAAAACACGGGCAGCACCGGGACAATTTTTTGAAAAAAAATCCTGGCCGGGTCGTGCAAATAATACCTTTGAAGGGCTTTAATAATAATAGTAATCATAATTTTTGCTAACACCCCCCCCCCCCCCTCCCACGAATAAATATTTAAGCTAATATTAGTTGATATATAAAATATGTAAATATTATACTACGGTTTTTATTATAATTCCAAGTAAAATTAAAGATATTTTTAATATATTTTCCAGCTGAACAATACCTTATTCATGTTTGGTCTAAAAAAAATTAAATTAAAATTTTTTGATTTTCAACTTAAATCATTATTTCACCAGGAATTAGGTGCCTCAGGTCTAAACTATTCTCCGTATGACTTTATAAATGAATGCTCGCCTCCGTTATTGAAACAATTAGCTCAAGTTAATTATATTAAAAATTCACTTCATTATTTAATGCAGAGAATTGAAACATTAGTTGCTATTGAATTTTCTTTAAAACATGTATGTTGGATCAAATTAAGTAAGAATCGTAAAATAGAACAATGGACACATGAAAACATTGACCTTAATTTAGCTCAAAGCCAAGATATATATGAAAATATACAAAAGGTTTTAAATTTTATTCTGATAAATACTTAAATTGAGTTTATTTTAATTAAAGATTAAGATTTATAAAAGATTACGATTTTTAATTTAATTACTAATGCTTTGAAAGGTCAGATCTTATATAACCTTTCCCTTTGCTAGTATAAAATTACATGATTTATAATGAATTGAATTCTATTAGTCCATATGATATGAGCATCATTTTATTTATAAATTTACTTACCATTTTGTCCAGTTCAATAGTAAGAACCAGTTCTAAGCTGGTTTCCCAGATTTAGTCAGGTTCCAAGTTAAATATTTAGACAACAATATTCCTTGTAAAATGTATATCAGGTACAGATGCAAATATTATATCGAAATACAAGATAATAATTAAATTTGGAGCACTCAATAATACTCAAAAAGATAACATTGTTATACAATCACAACTATAACATTATGACATTATTTTTTTTAAGAAATAGTAACGTTATGTTATTTTACCTTTTTTTAAAAAATGCTATATTATAACATTTTCATTCATTTATATCCTTGGGCTTTAAACTAATTATTTAAAAAAAAGGTAGGAATTGTCTATGTAATTTTAATTATATATTCATCAGCAGTATATATATATAATAAGATTTCTAGCCCATTATTTTTTCTAAAGATTATGAAAATACAATTATGAAAGTTTTATTAATTCAATTGCTCCTGATGATTAGGATTTTCCTTAATAAATACAAATCCTTTTTATTTCTTTCCAAATACTAAAAAAATCGTTGCTTGGAAGGGAATATTAAGCTATGGGTCATTCCATGTCAAATCGACCAAAAAAACGCGATTTTCCGACGACCATCTTTAAAATAAACGAAACTTGGCATGATACTTATTTATTTTGTATATTTTTGTAAATTCTAAATTTTAGAGTGCTAGCTCAACCAAATCCAAAGATATACGCCTTCAAAGTAGAGAATCGCATAATGCGTGATTTCTTAAATCTTGTTTTTCTTACAAATAATATATCATTTTATAGCCCTTAAAATTTTACATTGGAAAATATTAAAAAAAAATTAAAAAATTTTAAGTGTTTTTGTATTTCCGGTAAAAATAAAAAATTAACATTCCTGGGAAGGGATATTTTTTTGGTGTTGATACTCTCTAAAAATGTTTATTACCTTTATATTAAACTATTTAATGAAAAATCTCGATAGCCATTTTTGTTTTTTTAATTTTATTAAAATTATTTTTATAAATAAAAAAGGATAATATAGATGGCGTTATATTAATTTTAATAATAATATAAGGAATGACGTAACATAGGTGGAATTTTTTCTAAAAAAAAAATTAAAAATTCTTGAGAAGATTTTGTTATTGTTTCCAGATTGCTTCTATCAACAGACACCCACTGTTTAAAGGATATATGATCTATGTCATTTTGGGCAAATACAACATCTAATTGTTTTTTAATTGAGAATGTGCCTGGACAATAGTTACAATCTCCTAAATAACAAATAGGGAGTGCTGGATTGCATATTGTTTGAGCTAAAATATTTTTATAATTATGTAATGGATATTCTGGCATAGCTAATAGTTTTGCCAAATTAGCATCTACAAACATAAGCTTAAAATTTTGATGAATTACACAAACACACACACTGTGTGTTCCACTGGCTCCAGCCAGAATACAATTTTTTGGCCGTAAATCTGCAAATTTAGAAAATCCAACTTTAATTATCAGGTACCTCTCTTTAAATCGTTCATATAATTCTTTTAAATTGTTTAAAATTAATCTTTTTTGAGACTGCTCTCTTTTCCCCTTGATCATTATGGATTTATAGTTTTTTTTCCCGGGCATCGCGCGACTGACTTCATCAGAAGAGTAAAATTTTTCTATAATATTCACGGTTTCCAGATCAATTGTTCGCCCAGGTTTTATATTGGGAGATGACATAAATCCTTTTAATTCTATTAATTTTTTTGATTTTCTTACCAAGTAATTCGTGGCTTTGAACTCCATCTCAATTTTTTTAAAGGTCCAATAAGGGGGCAATATAGTAAGAAGTTGATATTTTTTTTCCTTAGAAATAATTGGATAATGATGTTTTAAATTTTGAAGAAGTTCGTCATTTTTATTATTTTATATATCAAACTCAGGAAGGCTGCTTCTTAATATGTTTTGACTAAATGCTTTTGTTATTTTTTTAAGTTTTTCTTGCGGATATTTATTTTCTCCTATTCTTTTCTTTTTTATTGGGGATTGGCCTATTTCTTCTAGCGATACATTTATTATATCCAAAGTTGAACTGGATGGGGCTAGTTCGGGCTCTTCATTTTCAGATATATCCTCAATGGATTCCATATTTATCAAATATAAGCGACATGAGTGACATAATGATTGGCCTATTTAAACCTTTGGATTTTTTAATCATCTTTGGTGTAACCTAATTTTATATATAATAAAAATAATCACGATATCAATCCAGAATCTAAAATTAAAAAGGATTTTATATATAATAAAAATAATCACGATATCAATCCAGAATCTAAAATTAAAAAGGTTTTAATCCATAATATAAATAAACTTACCTTTTGTAGATTTTTTGA
Organism: Gordionus sp. m RMFG-2023; assembly: GCF_954871325.1. Classification (NCBI taxonomy): domain Eukaryota; kingdom Metazoa; phylum Nematomorpha; class Gordioida; order Chordodea; family Parachordodidae; genus Gordionus; species Gordionus sp. m RMFG-2023. Next base: position 40,531,371 of record NC_088777.1, on the reverse strand, counting down.
AATAGACTTATGGCCTTCTCTAATGAATGGATTACTACACAGTGATTTCATATTATTACAATTTTTTAAATTTAAAAAAAAATTTTAAGTAAAAAAAGAAATATTTTTTTAATCCTTATGTTCTTTTCAATCATGATTGATAATTAAATTTCCTATTTATCGATATAAAAATTTAATAGAAAAAAAGGAATGAAAAATAAATAAGATGATAAAATCTTTAATTTCAAATAATAACGATAGTAGATCCAGAAGTGTGAAATATATACAAATTACGGCCTCAAGAATTCCTATTTAAGCGCAAAATGGATTGCAATAAATAGATATATTTTTATAATAGCTTGAATATAATTTTAAAGTATCTTTATATGGGCCGCTTCCTCATTTATTGCCCCAGGACATCATACTAGTTATACTTAATCGATTTCTTTTGATTTTAATACCGATATAAAATATATTATTATTAAATATAATATATTATTAATAAATTTAGTATAACGCCATCTATATTATCCTTTTTTATTTACAAAAATAATAAAAATTTTAATAAAATTAAAAAAACAAAAATGGCTATCGAGATTTTTCATTAAATAGTTTTATATAAAGGTAATAAACATTTTTAGAGAGTATCAACACCAAAAAAAAATCCCTTCCCAGGAATGTTAATTTTTTATTTTTACCGGAAATACAAAAACACTTAAATTTTTTTAACTTTTTTTCAATATTTTCCAATGTAAAATTTTAAGGGCTATAAAGTGATATATTATTTGTAATTCTATCTTAAGTATTTTTTAAGAAAAACAAGATATAAGAAATCACACATTACGCGATTCTCTACTTTGAAGGCGTATATCTTTGGATCTGGTTGAGCTGGGGCTCTAAAATTTGGATTTTATTATCATTTACAACATAAATAACTAACATGCCAAGTTTCATTCATTTTTGAGATGGTCGGCCGAATCACTGGTCGATTTGTCATGGAATTACCCCTATATAAGAACTAGATGTTTGCCCACAACTTGTCTCACTCTGTGCATTTCTATCATGCTCTTAAAGTTTTAAAGGTCTAATTAAAAATTGCAATGATGTTGAATTTGAATTTAAATAATCTGAAACAATTTTAAGATTTTGAAATCTGGGATCAAGTAGAATCATTAATATCTAATGCCTAAAATATAATTTTATTAATAAAAAAATAAAATAACTTAAGGTTCAGTAATGGGAAACCTATGGTCAAGCTTTTTTTTCATTTTTTCTTTTAAGCAAATAATATCTGAGCAATCAGATCTAATAATTTGTATATACGTTTCTATTTCACTGCGAAATAATAACCCTAAGTTTATTGTCGATCCTTTTTTGGAGATAAGAAAGATTACATTATTCATCTTAGTTATTAGATCTTAGTCAAAATCTTTTATTTCTGAAAATAGTTTTTTTTTCCACTCTATATTATTATCATGTTTGAGATATAAATTTAATTCAATATTTTATTCAATTCATATATTACATTTACATATAAACAATATATAATAAGAAATATATTCGTAATTACACTAATACATTAATATTGATTATATAAAATATTTAAATGGTAGTTCATAGTCATCCCAAATTTCTTGTTAAGTAGTATCTATTTAATTAAAATATTAAAAGTTGATCGTAATTTATTATATAATTAGATTACTTTAGTCAATTGGTAGTCTACGATAGCCCAGCTCCAAATAATAATTTGTCTTTCAATGTTTGATGTATCCTTTATTTTTCTCCCTCTTTGTTTAAGAGTGAATTCTTTTAAGGGACGGATCACCAATAATTTCTGGGAAAGTATCCCGTTTTATTTTATGAATCGAGACCTTCGACATATTAACAAATTTCCCTATGTCCTTAATCTTCATCTGTTCCTCCTCTGGCATAGCTAAAAATTTTATTACCATGTCAAACTTTTCTTTATTCCAACAATGGTATGTTCTTTTGGTTTTAGGAATAATGGAGGAGAGGATGATTTGTATTTTCATTAATGGTAGCTAATTTGTGGAAATGTTAGAATATGATTGATAATTTTCCATCTCATTCTCACCTGAGATGGGCAAAGAATAACTTACAGAAGTAATTGGGAATAAAGGAGAAATAATATGTGAAATATATTAAACATCATTAATTAAATTAAATATTAAAAAAAATATTGTAAATACGCTTTTTATGTAAAATTAATTTTTTTTTAATTGTACAAACTTCAAGTGCGGCATTTTTTAAAAAAGTTGTTTAATATTTTTTTAACATAGATTAATGTTTAAGTATGATTAAAATAAAAATATTATATTATCATTTTATTTTGTTTTAACATCTGGTAAAAAATATCCCCCCTCTCACTGTAAATGGCATCAAATCTAAGCAGCATATCAAAACATAATTTCGCCCTATTAGATTTCATATATTTTATACATTAAAAAGATATTAATAAACATCAAAATAATTAGAGCCGGAATGAAACAAATTAAAAATTTGATTTAGTTTTGAACCTTCAAATAAAGCTTTACATAATTAATTTAATAAAATATTAAGTTTATACATTAAAAAGATCTCAAAATAGAGCTGACAAAAATTTAGTAGTTTTGAACTTTTAAAATAAAGCTTAATAAAAATAATTTACAGTTAAAAATTTAAAATGAATAATAATAAACAATAATACTAACCTAAGAGCCATTTTTTATCTTTTATATTGTTGCTACATCTTGGTGTTGGCATTATTAATTTTTTTGTGATATTTTATGAATATTAACTAAGTGTCGATAAAAGGTTCCTTGTACTTATATTTTTGCTAAAACATTTTATTTCATAAATAAAATATAAATTATATATAAATATAAGTCTAAAATTAAAATAAATACTGTGAAAATGGATTGTGTTTATCCAAATCTTACTCATCTTTTTTCCCCAATTTTAAGCAGGCTTATTGTGCTTTTCTTATTTTCATTTTTCAAAATAAGATTTCCAAATTACCTCCAGATATAACTTGATTTATGATTAGTAGAGTTTTTATTTCATAATTGTATATAGGGTGGTTTTAAAACGTGCAAGTCCATAAAAATTATTAATGTATTGTTTGTGGAAATGAAATGATGTAGGAATGAATTTAAATATACATTATATATAGCAATAGAATACAATAGCTATAACAACACAATATTATTTTGATTTTTTATGGAAATTTGGATTCAAAATTTGTAATTTATAAATAACTTAATATATTATATTGCTAATAAATATTTAATTTATATAATTATACTTATTAAATTATTTTTCATATTAATTTCTATTATAAGATATTTCTAAATATCAATAAAAATTAGATTTTGTTTACTTAATATTTGATTGCTATACGATATTACCAAATAAAATATATATAATTAATAAATAACTCATTTTTCTAAATCTGAAAATAATGCGAATGCTAAAGATTGTATTGTATAACATTCTATAAATTTTATTTTAATACTTATTAATAAAATAATGCACTTGGTAAATAATAAATAAAACATCATTTATTTAAAATTTATAAAACTTTTTAAACCTGTTTATAGAGGTTTGGATGGCTTTGTTAAATATTTTTAAATAAAGGTTTGGTTCATTGAAAAATATATTATTCTTCTTCTCCGTTTTATGGCGATTTCCAGGTTTACCCGGATAGGCCAGTTTTCCCTCTGATTTTTCTTTTCCATTTTTGACGGTCCTGAGCATCAATACTTGTAAGATTCATGCTTCTCATATCCGCCGCTATCACATTTGTCCATGTCATCTTGGGTCTTCCTCTAGGTCTTGGTCCTCCTACTTCCATCATTGTGCATCTCTTTACCTAGTCATCTCTTGTAATACGTTCCACATGCCCAAACCATCTTAGTCTATTTCGTCGCAATACGATACCAATCATTTCTATACCTAATCTTGCTCGCAATTCCTTCCTAGTTTTTCTCTCTCTCAGAGATACCCCACACATCCATCTAACCATCCTCATCTCTGTTCTTTCTAATTTGGCTTCGTGAGTCGCTTTCATTGCCCATGTTTCACCGCCATAAACTAAACAACTCCTCACACAGCTTACGTAAACTTTCCCCTTTAACTTCAGAGAAACTTTTTTATTTGTAAGAATAGACGACATCTCTCAACTTCCTCCAAGCTTGTCTGATCCTTGCAACAACGGCTACACTACCATCTGCGTTTAGCATATCACCTAAATAACAAAACTTATGCACTTTTTCTAGGATTAACCCATTGCCAATATCCAGAACACCATTTTTTAGGTTATCATTATTATGTGTCCCTTTCATGCATGTTTTACAAATAAAGATCATTCTTTCTAACATCAAACTGCCTTTTTTTCCCGCTACATCTTTTATGTACCCATTTCTGGCATCTGGTGCATTGGATAGAATTTCTAGCAACTCCTTTCCCACATACACCACAAGGCCACTTACCGGATTCTTCCATCTTTATATTTTCCCTACCAATCATCACCTTTGTTTTTGATGCATTCATTCTCAGGCCCTTTGCTTCCATAGTCATCTTCCATTTACTAACTTTATTCCTCAATTCTCCCTCACTGTTTGCCATTAATACAAGGTCATCTGCATATAATATCTCCCAGGGAAGTCCTTCACGCATTTCTCTAGCCACCACATCCATTACTAAGATAAATAATAATGGACTCAGCACAGATCCTTGATGAAGTCCTACCTTCACCTCAAAGCTGTCACTATCACCATAATCCGTCCATACTGCTGTTTGTGCTCCAACATACATTGCCATCACTGCGGTAACCAACCATTCCTCCACACCTGATTTTCTCAAGGCCCATCTAGTAATCTCACGCGGCACCCTATTAAATGCTTTCTCCAAATCAACAAACGCATAATAGTTTTTTTTCCTTCGCAAGATACTTCTCCTGAATTTGTCTCACCACAAAAATTGCATCTGTCGTGCCTTTTCCCGATGTAAAACCAAACTGCATTTCATCAATTTTAATTTGTTCCCTTAACCGCTTCTCTAACACTCTCTCAAATACTTTCATTGCATGTTCCAAGAGTTTAATAGCTCTGTAAGACCCGCAATCTAAAGGATCACCTTTCCCCTTGTATACTGGGATAATTATACTTCTTCGCCAGTCCTCGGGAATAGTACCTTCTGTGACAATTTGATTGGCTAAATTCATTAACCATTCAATCCCTAAATCATCAGAACCTTTAAACATCTCTGATACCACCATCGTTAAACCCGATGCCTTCCCTTTCTTCATCTTTTTCACTGCTCTCTTTATCTCGTCCTCGCTAAATTTACACCCTGGACCTCCTACCTTTGCACAACTAATATTATTATCCCATTCATTTTCTTCATTCAAAAGTCCTTTCATGTAAATCTTCCAGGTGTTCTTAATACCACTACCATCAATCGTCATTTTTCCTTACATATTTTTCAAACACTTTACACCTATCACATCCTGCCTCTTTTTTGACATCTGTTTTGCCATTCGAACCATATTTCCAATTCCATCAGCGCATTCCATTTCTTTAGCAAACTCGTGTCTTTTTTCTTCTTGAGCCTTCGCTATTAATTTCTTAGCATTTCTTTTAGCCATCTTGTAAATATCATTATCACTATTTTCTTTGCTATTTTACCATACTTTGAAACACCTCCGTTTCTCGTCCACGGTTTTCGCTACCTCCGGGTTCCACCACCACTAGGCGGCCCTTTTGTCCATCCACATACCTCCTCAGTTGTCATTACCCAGGCTTTCTTCATGGCTTCTTAGCCGCCAAAAGACGTTGCCACTCCCCCGCCACAATGAGGCTGAAGGTAAGATTTTGGGAGAGCATTGAAAAATATATAATTATATCAATTTGGTTTGACATTCTGGTTATATGCATAGTGATTAGCCATATTTATATTAATCCTTTTATGTTTTGAGAAATTTCTTCATACTATTGTAAATTTAAAATGTATTAGTCTGCCACTTTTAATGCTAATAATGAATGAGTTAATATTAATTAATATGTTGATTTTATAAATTACCATTGTAAATAATCATCTTATTCATATTATATCCATCTTTGTAATTTTGTCTTACTGTAATGCTATAGTATCACAAATCTTGGTCTCAACGGTGCCCAAATTAAATGGGTTTTACTGTCCCTTCCTCTGATCATCGTGATTGATTTATTATTAAAAAACTTATTCAATTAAATTGTAAGCAGAGTATAATTAGTTAATAAAATCTGGTACCGATAAAAAAGGAGGATCTAGTTTAAAATCGGATTTCAGCTTAGTCTAAAAATATGGTTACTCGGCTCTTAATTATATTTTATGAAGGAAACATTATAAAAAGCATTATAAGACGTTTAAAAAAATACAAATTCTGGCCTAGCTCAAAATATTATGCTTAAATTTCTTGGCACGAAAAAATATATCCGACCTGCCCGTACAAATTTCCGTATTTAAGTTAATTTTTAACGTCCCATTTATAATTTATTTATTCTACTACCATACCATTTTGTTATGGAAAAAAGTCACCAAAATAATTCATAATGATATATTTTATTTTAAAAAAAATTTAGATCAAAAAGTTGGTTAATATGCTCCCTCTGTCTGATGTGTACGTTCTTGAGATGAAATCATTTCGCCCAACAATTAAAAATGTCAAATTATACGTAGATTTGTATGCAGCTCTGTCAATGGCAGCCATATCAATTAATTTGTTATTACCAAAATCTGAGATTACGCGTTTAAACAATGATTGCTACCTACCAAATATATATAGCCTGAAAGATAGTCAAGTTTCAAAATTTTATCAATTAAATGTAGGAGGGGAAAGAATTAGCAGCATCAAAAAAGCCCAAAGCATTTTATCAAAATTTTCAAATAATTCAGAAGCTCCTTCACAAATTGATATTGAACCAAATATGCTGCAATATTATATTAAATATTTAAATGGTGGGAAAACATTCTTGAAGGAACAATACAGTAATACGTTGCTATTAGGTCTCATGTTCTTAGACAATATAATTTTTGGAAAAGCATAAGCCTTAATACTATTGATTCCTTTGAAAAAAAATACCGGTTAATTAGTATCTTATAAAGATAATACATCGAATTTGTGTATATTATTTATTTCATATTCAATAATATTTATTTATAAAAATAATAAGCAGAAGACAAATTGGCCATGATAAATAAATAGTTAAGTAGCTGTGATGTTTACAAAAAGTGTTTAAATATAAAAATAAATGACCATTTGATAAGAGGGAAAATAACAATTTGCTAGATAATCGGCGCATTTAAAAAAATTAATACTGGTACCAGGGCCTTTTCCGTACCCATCTTAATGTGTATCCAGAATCGGTCCTTATTTTAATAGAAGCAGCCTCGGCGGCCTTTACTGTTTCTTTAACGCTTTGCATTAGGTTTTGAGCATTACCAACCAACATTTCGGTTGCCTCCACGTCTTCATCACTACCTATTTTAAAACACGATATTACAATTATTTTTACTCTTAAAATTCGCTAAAGAAAATATTACCATATTGAGTAGAATCGTCATGCAAACAATAAGCTAAAAATAAATATGAGATTTTTAGTATTTTATAAAAAAAAATAAAAACATGCTGAATATTATTTTAATTTTATATAAAAAGCATTAGCCAGAACAAGATTTGTTCATGCTAAAAAAATATTCTAAAAATAGTTAATACCTTGAGCTCCTAACATAGTCGCTTTAACTGTAGACAGGATTTTAAGCTGAGTGGCAATAGTAGGGATTCTTTCACATACTTGAAGCAAATTCTTTTTTTTTTAAAATAAAAATGCATTATTATTATCTTTAAATTACTGCCTCCTACGTCATATAGTTCGCCAAAAAAAAATTAGAGAAAAATTTTCAAAACGAAAATGTACGAATGATTTTTGTAATAATCGTATGTAAATGAAAAGTGTATTAATATTGAATAAAAATCATAAATATGGATATCTAAATATTAATATGCCCTATCCAAATGTTCGCCAAATGTGTGTTCACTTTATGAAAAAGGTTTAAAATAATGCTGAACGCCTTTAATTAATTATTTACAGGGTTAATCGATCTTTAAAAGGATCGAATTATGATAATCCAGAAACAACCATTTTTTAAAAAAAGGATCACGATCTCGGTCCTTATTTTATAAATTTCGGAAGATTTATTCTAGATACATTAGTTATAATAAAAATATTAGCCTTAATTTTTTTTTCTAAACTATTATCATTCACACATCCACGTCTTTCATTAAGAACATGTTTAGCTTTATTAAGCAAGCACTCCATAAGGTATTATATTCAATAAAAAAATTTTTTTAAATTTATATAAGTCTTAAAAATATTAATTGAATCATAATTTTTTTTTAAAAAAGTTATTAGGGGAAAGCGCCTTTTGCTAAGAATTCCCCCCCCCCCAAAGTATTAATTTCATCCATACAATCATTTGTATAAGCATCTACGTGTGGTTTATCCTGCAGGTTTTCCAAATGGGTAATTAACCTTTCTTTTACCAACAGGCTTACATTTTGGGTGAATTATTGAATAAAGGAAATCCATGTTAAGAAATTATCATTATACGAATTTTAGGAAAAGGTAAAATGTTTTTATTTATATTTGTCACTTCAATAACTGTATGTGATTATCTTCTAGATATAGGTTGTAAATCAAATTCGTAAATGTTTGTCTTGATAAAATTTATGAGAAAAATAGAAAATATGGCGAAGGATGCTAAAATATGATAGTGATCGATTTTTTAAAAAATTAATATTTTAATATTATTTTAAAAAATTTATTATTAAGTAAAAAATAAGTTTTTAAAAGGATCGAATATTAAACAAAATGATCTCGATTCTCAATTAAAAAGAAAATTATAAACCCTGGTGACAAAATTAGGATCGAATCCAGAATCGCCGATTCATTAACAACTCTGATTATTCATCTACCATTTCATATTTATTTATTTTGATGACATGTGCGGTGATTACCCACTTATATTTTATATGAATAAAAATGTTAATTAACAAAATGATGAAAGCATTTTAATTCGAAAAAATTATCGATTAGTAAAAAAAAATAACGTGACATAACAATTCTTAAGCAAAAGATTTCACATACTATATTAAGAAAGTACTTTTGACAACCAAAAAGAATATAAATGCTTTAGAGGCTAAGTGAATGAAAATTGGCATTCAAGTCTTAATGAAAAACATTTCAGTGGAATTTTTTAATGAGCATGAGTCAAGGAGGGAAACTTGCGCTAACGTTGTGAGTCGATAATATTTTGATAATATATACGAATTTAATTTTTTATTTTCTTTAAAATTCAATGAATATCTTGTATGCATAAGACAGTCATATATATCTTGGTCAAATAAATTAATCGGTAATATGTTAAATTGACGCCTCAAAATAAAAACATTTAAATGGACATGTAAAGTCAAAATATAATATGAAATTAACGCTTACACTAAAAAATCAAGATTTACATATCAATTGAAAATAACAATATATTATTTTACAATAATATAACATGCATCGCTTGAAGTAAAAAAAATTATATCCATTACCAAATCTATATATGAAAGTGATGATATAATGGTAAAATAATTTATAACATTGAGAAGTCGATATATTGAAGAAATACTAATTATTATACCAACAAATCAAATAAATAGGGTGGGGAGGTGTACCAAATAGCTATCCAAAATAGTTTTTTTTAACTTAATTATGTATTTTTATCATATTGTTGTTTCCTTTTTTTGGGAAAACAATCAATAAATACATTCAAAAAGGGGAAAAGTGGGATGCAGCAATGCGATGAATTATTTAAGTACATAATAATATAACTTTTAAAAAATATTTGTAAGGCCAAAAAATATTCTATAACAAATTGACCAATAATCCGAGATTTTTAACCACCGTAATTGAAAATGAAACTTCGTGCAATGGTTATACAATCCAAATAAAATAATTATCAGTTTAAAGCTATCTCAATGGATCCGAAGTTATGGGTTCACAAAGTCCAATATAGGCGATCTCGGTTTTAATAATCTCAAAATTACTCGATAAATGTCACAAATTAAGTATTATTTTTAAACAATTCTTCAGTGTCGATATATTTAATGAAAACGAAAAACAAGTTATTTTGAGTTTGCAACACTTTAAAACGATGAAGCTCATTCTTTATTATTAATATATTTATATATCTAGGTAAAAATTAGAATGGAGAATATCAGAGGCGTCACTAGCCTTTACAATGTGGGGGGAGGGGCTGCATTCGGTCCGCTTTTGCTCGGATTTCTGCCAGGTTTTATATTAATATATACTTTTTTAATTGCAATTTACAAACTCTAATTCTTAGCAACCTATATTGACTTAGGGTGATTGACGTGTTACCATTATTTTAAACAATGTTTTGTAGAATGGACTAATAAGGAAAATTTTTTAGGCCTAGCCAAATTAATAACTCTGAAGAATAGAATATAAACGACTAATCCAAATCATAAAACTATATGATGGTTAGACCTAGATGACATTATGAAAGCTAGATAAGTAATCGAGAAAATTATTGTGAAATAATAAATTTAAGATTATCTTTAATTTTTAATGATATATAAACAACTAGTAATATAAATTATGCAATCAAATGCTCTTAGGCAGGAGTAATAATCTTAAATTGCATAGCCAAACAAATATAAGATGCTGGTTAATTTGCAGTCATAGCCATGACACTCGCGATGTAAACTCATATCATAATTTATTATGTTAGATAAATTGCTAAAATAAAAACACTAAAAATCTTTGGAAGAAAAAATAATTATGCAAATATGTTGACTTGAGTAATTTCAGTAAGGATGCCATGTTAGAAATGAATCATTCAGTAACTATAAAATAAGGACCAGAGGGATATGATGAAAGAAATTAAGATTTTATATATTATTGTTGCTTTAAAATTAAAGTAGTTTGTAATAATATCAAAAATATACTCGCATTAAATATTTAACTCAAAATTGTTTTTCAAGGAAGAAAATAGCTTTCTTAAAAACACGCAAAAGAAAAGATAAGGATTACAACAATTGTTGGATGAATAATAAGATGCATAATTTTTAAAATTTTTATTAAAAAAATAGATGGCGTTAAAGAATTGAATTTAAATTGTTACTTATATTTATTATCAAAAGCATTGATTAGTAAAGTTTAAAATATTAACTGTAATATATTCTATAACTATCAAATATATCTATAAAAGTGGAATTTTACCTAATATTTTGTAACCAATTTTATATAATAAAGGATTATCTATTATATGTCTTACTTTTTATAAAGAAATTTCTTATACTTGTTTGGACGTTGAAAATATTTTTAGAAAGAGGCATGATGATTAAATTTAAAAATGAATAATATATTGATTAGTGATTTTGAACTGCTAATTACAATATTAAATTTGTTAATTTTCAATTAATAAATGATTATATTTATTTAATGAAGGTTATAAAATAATTTAAGCTTCAACTGTTAATGCTAAATTAATATTTAATTTAGACATTATGAGTGATATTGATATTCCATTTTTAACACAGAATTTGATTGCAAGCTGACAGTGAAAATATAATTTTAATCTAATCTAATAATTAAATTAGCACTCATTTAATAAAAATTTAGATAGTCTATTAAAATTTTAAAAATAAAATAAAATCTATATATAATACTTAATAGAATTATAAAAATCATTCAGGGGGATATCAAAAAAATTTATTTTTAATCCAAGGGGATATTAGGGAGCCATTAAAAATTTTTTATTTTGCTTTAGGGGGCTATTCAAATTATTCAGGGGACTCGAACCCCTGCGCGCCCCCTCCTAGTAACGCTACTGATAATTTATATTAATCAAATAAATAAAATTGCATTTATTTAATAAAAATTCAGTTAGTCTTATTAATTTTTAAATAATAAAATATAATTTATACGTATTAATTTAATCTAATAATTAAAATTTAGATAGTATAATTAATTTTTAAATAATAAAATCAAATCTATATATAATACTTAATAGAATTATAAAAGAAATCATTTAGGGAGCCATTAATAAAAATATTTTTTTAGTCAGGGGGCTATAGTAGTGACGCCACTGAAGGACATGATTAATATTTTGTTTTTCATAATTTTTGAATTTAAATATTTTTTATTTTATAAATTATTAAATATGACAGGCATGCAGAGATAGATAATTTAAGCCCGATCCTCGGATTTAAGAAAATCCTTTATTTTCAAGCCTGCATTTAAAAAAAAAATTATTTGATCCCATCCTTAAAAGTGCTTTGAAGGGTTGACAATGAATTGAAAATAATAAAAGCCTATTACAGTGAACCGCATTTCAAGGTCCAGGCATCAGCGTCGTCATGAGAGAAAAGAATCTGAAGCAACATGCCCTACATTTTTTAAACTCAACCCCCTTTAAATATATATGGAGGCAATTGGCTCCTGCCCCCACCCTATTCATGTAAACTAGAGGTTGACTTGGCGGAAATCATTGGGAGAATATTTTTTAGCAAGGTCCAGTCCATTTTTTGGAGCATGTTTAATAATGAACAGATACTTGTCCAGCCTGACATATCCTTTTATAAAGGAAAAAGATATAATTTGTAAAAAAAAATTTGGAATTCTGGCCCGTAAAAAATATTTGGCACAAGTTATCAGACCCTGCTCAAAAAATACCCCATGGTTGGGCCCATCGACCTCTAAGTAGACCAGCACGGCACCATAACACTATGTTCAAAATCATGGTATAATGAACAAAATATTAACCCGTGGGTAGCCATAGCAGGATCTGTACTTTAGGTCTCCTTTTTTTTATCTCATGCAAGATTCTTTTTCAAAAAATATTTAAAGACTCACAGTTCGCATTCTCTTGTCAGTACATTGTTTCGCCAGTTCTTTAGCTAATCTAGTTACATCTCCTGAAGATTCGGCAATATCTTTAGCACAATCAATCAAGTCTCTTTTAGATCCACATTCACCTCTTTAATGATTTAAAATTATATATATTCTCCTTTGTAATAAAATTATTATTTACCTAACTAATTGACTTAATTTTGCCATAAACAAAGCCATTCGTTTGGCTGCTGCAATAATTTCATTGTCTCTACTTGACCATTGCCGTATATCTTGATGAAGTGAATGAGCAGCTTGCTATATAAATTATATCTTATATTAAACTATTCATAACTAAAATGAAAACTAGAATAGGTTGATTTTCATTAGGAGGGAATTTAAGCATATAGTCATCTTCATCATCTGTTTCTGGGGGCGGTGGCCTAGGTGGTACAATATTTGGCAATGGTGATTTTGAATGAATTGTGTCTAAAAAATAAATAATGTTGATAAGATTTCATATTAGGCTTTATCTTTCATATAATACCTCCTGGGTTCCTAGTTTTATAATTATCGGTTGAAGAATCAGGTCTTGTTTTATTGTATGGAGCTTTAAATATATAAATAATATAAAATAAATTAAATGATTTATTGCATCGACGTGTGCCTACCAAGTTCAAATCCAAACTAGGTTTCCTATCTTAATCTCTTTTCTATATTTTTTTTTACCCATGTCTTCAAATTTATATTCAAAAATATAATTATAATTGAACTTTATTCATGAGGCGTCCCTTCTGATGTCAGGATTTCATTATATATCTGTAAATTTTAATTCAATCTCTCCCAACTATTTTGAACCCTTATGACCAATAGTTTTTTCCTTCTTTTCCATATATATTTTTTATACAATATCTTAAGAGTAGGGTTGTTATTTAGTTGGATCGAGCCAATAACTTGACTCATTTAGAGGATCTATATGTAAAAATCTACCTTGACTTGATAGAAAAAGAGATTGAGATTATGCAAAAATGAGGGAAACAAATTAGAATTAGCCTCTCAAATTTAAAAATACAAAGACAAGAATCACTCTTTCTATATGGCACCTCTAGCAAATAAAGTATCACGATAACTAATAAAAAATAAGATTACAAAAAAATCAAATTCCGGAAGCCTGATCAAACTGATGTAAGAAATCTATGAGGTGGAAAATAAATTTAAAGAATTAGTTAAGAAATATAAATAAATTTGAAGAATTAGTTTAAAAAAGAAAAATAAAGAATATAATTTTAATGAGAATAGCTAAAAAACATTTTATAGTTTTTTTATAATATTATATATGCATAGGTCAAATAATGTAGAATTGGACTATCTTAATTTTATACATTCAATAAAAAAATATAAATTTACACAATCGAAGTTTTTGTAAATTATTGGATAATGATCCATTTCCATTTATAGCCAGTTGTACCCTTTTAACGGAAGTTAGAATCTAAAATTTTTTTATAAAACATTATGTATATACAGTATAGATTAATAAACTCCATTATTTGCGTCTCTCCATTTGCTAAGTAAAATATTATTTTGAAAGTCCGAAGCGATTTGCGTTGCATTTTGCACCATATTCAAAATATCTTAAATTTTTACAATAAATATTTTAATAAATTATGATCATAAATTTTTATGCGATTCTAATTCGTAATTCCAAATGATAAATTTAAATAGTATTAATTTCAAAATATATTTTTTTATAGAGTTTGAATATTTAACTAAATAAAGAAGATTATAAAATAGGTTTAATAAAGGTAAAGAAATAAACACTACCTTTATTGAGTGTTAACGAAGCCTTGTCTATTTGTTGATGAAATTCGTAATCCTCCGAATTTTCACTTTCTTGCTTAGCTATCATTAAAACTCGATTAGCTAATCTTGCTATTTGCGATGTGTTCTCGACGAAACGTTGTGGTTGGTTGTGAGCAAACGCTTGCTCACATTCGGCTTACATTAATATATGTAAGTTAAAATTATTAACAGTTAAAAGCGTTATTAATTTTTTATTATCAAGTTACAATTGCAACAAGATGCTTAACCTTGTGAGGTACCCTTAGAATAGCCATACGAAAGATATGACTTTTTGATGGTTTGCCTGTTTAATTTAAATCTACTCAGGTTTTTTATGTATTTTAATGTGTGAATTTTACTAATAATTTTTCTATTACTTGAGTGATGATTAATATTTTCCAAAGCTACGTGTATAAAAATTTCGCTATTCAGGGAGGCATCTAATAAATTACGGGCGTTAACAACCATTTCCGAAAGTTTCTGATATAATATATTGAAGTGTTCTTCGGCATGCTATTTATAAGTATACATTATATTTATTCGATAACAAGATGCTGTTAGTTAAATGTTTAAAATTTTGTTAATACTTTACTTTGTTGTCTGGGAAATGAAATTTAATTTTGGCGGCTGACACAAGTTGATGGGTTAAATCTTCAATCTGCTCATACATTTGCATGATGTTATATAAAAAATAAAATAAACTTGTTTGGCCATTAAACGTAGTTCTTCCGCGTTTTTCTTTCCAATATTTCCGTTATTTGCAAATAATTTTAAAATATCACTAATTTGATTGGTAAATTTTAATAAATTCTTAGCTCTTTCATCAAAAATATCTTCTCGATCTGGATTGTCTAATGTAAATACGCTCTTTTAATATCAGATTTACATTTATATGATAATTACCTAACGGAATAATAATTGCTTCGAGAAAATGTTTAAGCGGTGAAATGATATCCAAAAAGTACGCCAGGGCCTTAATTTAGATTATAAGTATTATAAAATTAATATAAATATTATAAATGTTATATCAAATTTATTTGCAATATAATTACTAGTTATTATTTTAAAATAAATTAAAATCGATATTAAATTAATATTTTGCAATTTTAAAAATGATCAATTGCAATATTTTTCAACTTTAAAACAACTAATATTTATTGATAATTAAATTTTTAAATGATTTTCATTAGAAATTTATATAAACAAGGATGCCATATGTAAGACAAATTATCTTCTTAAATTAAAAAGATTAATGAATATATATATATATCTAAACCAATGTTTTAAAAAAGAATACCATTAATAACACATGAATTTACTTGAGCTGTTAAATTCTTATTTATCAAAAATTCATATTCATCTATTTGATTAGAAATGGTTTGAGCTAATTGCTGGCACGCCATTTGATTTTCCTGTTAATATTATAAATTTCATTTATTTAAAAAATCTATCTTTAAACTATAATAAAGGTAGTATTATTAACAAAACAAACATTCATAATACCTTATTTTCGGGCCTTTTCTTACACATCTCCTCTAGTCTCCTTACTGCCTTTTCTAATCCTTCCTCCCCCCCGGGAGCCAAAACTTCCATACGATGTGCAAAGCTTGTAACTCGCATAAGGGATGCAACAGCTTTCTCTCGTTCTCGGACCGAAAAAGCCATGGGTCGTGCTAGCCAGGCTTTACCCCTTTTGCAGCATTCATTTAGAGTTTCATCTACACCTTCTTGATATGATAAAAACAAATTTTGATCTTTATTATTATTGTTAAACATGGATAATTATTTTATTATACTGGTTGTTATATAGCGCAAATTTTTATATGTTGCATTCATTTAATTAACACAATTTATATTAACTTCATGTATCATTTAAATTATATAATAGTTTTTTTTATATATATAAAGAATAAATTTATCATATTTTTTTGAGTTAAATATTTTTAAAATAAAATATATTTATTTAATAAAAGTTTTAAATCTTTTTGTTAAATCTTGTCTAACTCCCTGCCAACCTTAACAATTATCAATAATCTAAAAATGATTAAGAGAACAGTGGTCTAATATTACCTCAATATAAGAGTACTAGTATATACAATTCGTGAAAAGTCTAGTAATTTATAGATTCTAAATAATTATCATAAAAAATATTTAAAGATTTATTAACCATTTTGGTGCGAAGAAAAGTGAGGAAGATGGGAAGTGACAGGAGATGAAGAGATAAATCGGGACACGGCCGAGGCTAGTTTTTCGTTGAGGGAAGACAATGATTGTTGTACGCTTTTAGAGAGAGAGTGAGCCTGTGGACTATCGCCCTAATTATTATATATTTTGAGAATAAGTAAAAGGGAGGAGGGAAGGACATTTATGAGAGGGATAATAATTTGGATGCAAAGAGATGCGAATGTGGTTGACAACAAGTGAAGAATACCCAATCAATAAAAAAATTACAGCGAGTTTTCCAGTGGGGTGAAGTAGAGTAAAACGTAAATGAATATAAAAATTAAAGGGCGAATAGGTTTGAAAGTAATTGGAAGGGATAGAAATAAAGCAAGATGATTCAGCCATAAGGAAAAGAGTGAATACGTAAGTAAATTAGTGAATTATGTAAATATAGATGATAAAAAGACGTCAATAGTTTTTATATATCGTAATGGATAATATATTAAATAAATGTTATTTTAAATATTTGGTGAACCTTATCATCCAATCTTAATTCGCATAAAGCGTCCGTTAAGGCAGATATATCACCGACGGCTTTAGTTATGATGTCCTTATCACTTTTGTTACATTTGCTAGCTATCTTTAGAGCGTTTTCTAATGTATTACGGATGGCCTTTTCTCCCATTCCACCCTGGATCGCATTTGGATCTTGGAGCCAATCATGGCAGGCTATCAATTTGCTTTCAAAAGCTTTCTGAATATGAAAAAATTAGTGTTTAATCTATTCTCAGATATGAAAAAGTATAAGAGTTGTATCAATTAGTAGAAAAATCACATGATGGAATCAATCAAAAAGGATTTCCGATATTATAAACAATTGGCCAAATATATTTTAAAAATAGTATATCTAGAGGGAAAAAAAATATAAAGAAGGATGAATTATTGATCATACTAAAGCCTTTTTCATAATAGTAATTTCATCGAGAGAAGACTCGTCTTCTTCATAAGTGGTGAGTTGCAGGATTCTTATAATTTCTTCGACCGTTTGACTCATGCAGGTTATAAGGTAGTTACGATTAGCACGCGATTCTTCGATCCCTTTGCCTCCTTATATTAATAGTAGATACTATATAGAAATGACTATAACGGATAAAGATAAATCAATTATTACATTTAAAAATATAAATAAAGTTTTTTTAGAAAAATATATGAGAGATTTTAATATATTAGATCAGACATATTGCCCGATATCTATAATAAAATGAATGCTCGCTACGATTTGATATTATAAAACTGGTTCCGAAATTCTTTGCATAAATATGATTAAAAAGTACTAGGTGGCATTAAGTGGGATTAAAATAAAAAGAATCAATGGAATAACTATATTTTGGAAAACAAAATTGAATACTAAAGGATATATAATATATTTATATTTAATGTATTCGGAAAAATATTTATTTCTTTAATATTATATTTTTTACTACCTTGATTTAAAATTTGAATATATATCTTCATGCTCGATATTAATAGAGGTGTCTGATCTTTTATGTTAATTAAGCTACGCTGCAAAATTTCCGAATGCACTTGATGAGTTAATTCTTTCTCCCTGAATGATACCATTTTGGTGACATTTGTAAGGCTAGGCGTTAAATCCTTTTTTTGAAATAGAATTTAAATAAATATATGATTGAAAATTTAAAAAAAAATTTTTTTAAATATTTTCTCAAGGTTACGTTTGAAAGGAAATTAAATTATAAAATTATTTAGCTATAAAAAAGTTATACTCCATAAAAAAAATTAGTTAAATTATATTCGACAATAAATAAATAATTTAGGTAAATATTAACACCTTATAACCATAACTAAGTAGAATTTATTATTTTCTTCATTAATTATATGTACGGGGTTCAAATAAATTTTTTTTTTAAAAATTTATTTAGCAATCTTGAAGTTAGACTTGAAATAAAGGCCAAGTTATCGTTACTTGAACGATTACAGTTACTTAGATAAATATAAAGGTTAGAATCTCCTTGTTACATTCGCAATAAGAATAAGTTTAATGTTGTTAAAGGGCTGGATTTAAGCCGATTTTTAAAAACGACGAACTCAATATTTTAGCCAGAAAAATATCGCTTAAGCCTCGAGATTTAGCTAATAAATGTTAAAACCTTTGTGTCATCTATGACCAAAATCTTCAGGCTTGCATAATATGTTTCTAGATAAGAATTGATATTGATCGTGGATGTTTAATTAGAACATCCTTTTTTTGATATTTTTAAGAAGGGAAAATAATATTAACAAAATTTTTCACAATGAGATCAGATAGCAGATTCCTTTGAAGATCAACTATTAAAAGTTTAAAATGTATAAAGTAACGAAAACAAACGTTTACTAATGTAATGGTTAGTGTTTTTCGTTACATAAAAAGACAGAATAGCATTTACATGGGCGTTAAGGTAAAGTAAATTATAACTTTCAACAACATTTGAACCCAGTCATTTTTCTTTAAATTTAAACTGTACTTCAATCGTGCTCACTTTAAAAAAAACGGTGACAAAAAGACATTTCTTTGTTGTTATGGTAAATTATTTTAGTGCTTAATATTCTATAAAAAAGTGGGTTTTGGTTATATTTTCTAATTAATTTTTTGATATTCTCTCTTTTCGAGATATTCTTTAATAAGCGCAATGCAATTTTTCCCATTTCAAAAACAATCGAATAGGCATGGTTGCATTTTAAAACAAACATTTGTGGGTACCTCCTAAATAAAATTAATAAGACCTTCGACGGGGTTTAATTACCATTAAACTGGACTTAGATATAATTTCTATATAAAGACATAATTTATAATAGTGCCAAATATGATTTTTCATGACAAATGAACAAAAAAATGAGATTTTCGGCCGACCTCTTTCAATCTAGATAAAAATTTGTATGAACGTCATATATGTTCTAGTTCGAATATAAAGGAATTTTGCCACTTTGGTAATTATATTATCTTAGATAATTAAAAGAACAAAAATAAACCTTTTTAACTCTTTTCCAATGTTAAATAATTAGATAATAATTAAAAACTAATCAATATTTTTATTAAATTTTATATTTATAATTAGGTAAATGATTGATATTAATGGGAAAAAAACAAAAAAAAATTTATATATAGTAATCTTATGTTTTTAAAATTAAATTTTCAAAATGACTAGAAACTCCAACTTAAAAACATTTTCTATTTTAATACAATAGTCAGCGCGACTGCTTAATTTCCTTGAGATTGCGAATAACAAAAAAGGTAGATTGCGCTATATATGGTTTCAATGCAATAAAAAACGTTAGAAACATTTTATAGCAATGTAATTGATTTAAAAGTAATATCTTAAAAAAAATTTTTTATTTATATAAATTACTCATAAATTATTTATAATGCCTTAAAATGGTTTTAAACAATATTGCATTAAAATAATCATAAATAGGGTCATCTATACGCTCTCTCTTTCTAAATTATTTGAGGAAATTAAATAGCCGCGCTAATTATTGAAGTAATTATCAGAAATAGTAAACGAGCTGTAGGGAAAAAATGACTAAAATTGGAGCTTTTATTTATATTAAAAAATATTAATTTTCTACTGAAATTATCATTTTGATTTTCTTTCTCAGCTATCAATTATAGATTTAGTTAGTTATTTATATTAGATTTCAATATTTGAAATGATTTAGTTTATAATTAATAACTTTTAATATCGGAAAAGGGTAAAAAAAAAAGTTGTTCCTTCAATTCCTAATATCTCAGATAATTTAATTAACGAGCTAAAATCTTTTTAATCTAGCTAGACTATATATGACGCGCCTACAAATTTTATCGAATGAAAGATTTGAGAGGTACTTGATTTGACATGAAATGACCCGACTGATCGGTATGTCCGGTCAAGGATTAATACACGTCTTTAATTCAGGTTTAATTAGCAATAATTTAAAATACCATGAAAACAATAACATATTCATCTAAAACCATTTTTTTGTCTAAAAATTTAAAAAAATGCAATTACTTTAACATACTTAACCAAATCTTCCATATTTTCGATGACCTCGGCTATTGCAAAGTATTCCAATACTTTTTTACATTGAGCTATAATTTTACGAACTTCTGACTCGTCGAAGGCTAGTAAAAGTAGCGACGTTCCTTGTAGAATACCTAATGAAAAATACAAAATACAGTAATGAGTAGGGCTGGCCGATATTAAAATGATCTATAAATGTGTATATCTTAGAATTGACAATAGATTGGCACCTAATTTTTTACGCATAAACATATTGGAATATCGATATAACATTAAAACTTGTTATAAAACAAAATTATTATAAGGAGGCGTCAGATTTGGCCAATAAAACATCTGTTCTGAATCGGATCGGCAAAAATTGTTAAAAACCGATCCATGACATAGGCTCATTTCATTTGCTGATGCTGACTTTTCCTTAACATATTTTTGTTTGATAAATTATTTTAAAGATTTTCGACATTCCAAGATGTTATGCATTAAATATTTACTGGTTATCTTGTGGCAGTTCCGAGATATGTACATTTATAACCATATCATTTTAATATCGGCATAGCCTAATGAGAGACTTTATCCAATCGCTTATATATGTTCTTTAGCCTACATCCTAATGAGAAATTAAAATTGGGAAGTATGGCAAGTGGCAAAGCAATAAATAAGTATGCAATTTATTTCGCAACAAACCTATTTTCGCTTAAAAAAATTTAATGCGAATAAAATTGTGCAATTTTGTTTACTAGGACATAGGTTTATACATTTAAAAAAAACACGCAAAAAACGATATTATGTAGTATATATGCAAAAATAAAATATATTGTAAAAATCCATTTAGAATTGACAAAAAAAATAAATAAAGGGAAATAGTTAGGAAAAGATGGCAAAATTAGATAGCATGGTCTTTCTAACGAAACCTAAATTTTTCGAGTTTTCAATGTTTATAAGTTATAACTATTTTCTTCATTTTAAACTAAAATTTAATAACAAAACTTCTGATTCGTCAAATAACACTATTTTTTTCAATCATTTTAAAATCAATATAATCAAAATCTATCATGTTCAATTGTATAAGGTGTTAATATAATTGTGGGGTAATGACCCCTTGCTCCATCGATCAATTTTTTGCGAGCGGATAATGAAAAAGGGTCATCGACGAGTAATTCGGAGGCTTGTTCTAAAAATTTGGACGCTTCTTCGACCCGGTGTAATGCTATGGGCATATCTTGTTTCAATACTTTGTCTTCGCTATTATGGTAGGTATCCTTGCCAACCTTTTAGTGATTAAAAATTAATTTGTTAAATACAATTGGCCCTGCTGCCAAAAATAGAAGAAATATCATAAGCTATTTTTTTAAAATCTGCCTTTTCATAAAGGGATCATTTATGCCAAAATTTATACTTAATTATAAATGAAAGATAACCTGTAAAGATCCGATTAAAGCTTAATTAAACTTTAAAATTAGAGTGCACTAGTGATAGTTTAAAGTATTCGTCCGTCTTTGTGTTTTTTAAAGAACGGAAAACGCGTCATGATAGATGGATCGGGTTTCATTTTATTTATCGGCCGATGCGATTTTTTTTTAAATGCGCCGGTGGATGATAAGATGTATTGGGGCCATGTCAAGGTTTAATAATTTGACAATAGGCTTAAAATTTGCTATCGTCTTGTAACTCAAATGCTCGATTGTTCCCAGAAACCTTACCACCTAGGCTGATATATAAGGTAGTTAAAACTTTTTTCTGCGATCATATTAAAAGGTCTTTTCTAGTAATTATTTTTTAAACCTATTATGGATGAATGTTACCTATGACATTGCAAATTTTATCATAATGTAAAGGAAGGATGTCGTATAATAAATACAGTCTAAAGCTAGAAGTCGCTCAGACTTAAAAAAATTTAACGCGTCGGGCTTGGGTTAAAAAAATATTGATTTATTTTAATAAAATGATCATTTCGTAGAACTTAATAATTAGAACAGGAAAAAGCAATTAGTGTGATTTATTTAGTTAACTTTAATTTTCCCATTATATTTTAGGCAGGGTCGAGCTTAAAATATAAATAATTGGGCTAAAAATAAATCAAATTTGGCCTAGCTCAATCCTTAAAATTAAAATTTGCAGGGTTTGATATATATACAGATGGTTCAAAAATTGAAGTTTTTAAATACTCGTTAAAATAAAAGACTCAATAGATCTAACTAAAATTAATATTATAGATCGTTAGGCCGAAAATATTGGCTAAGAAATATGATATTTTACTCCCCATAATTTTTGTACAAAATAGATGATTTATAATGAGCATTTTAGGCAAAGTAATGCCACCAAAATATAATCTTTATTATAATAAAAATTTGCGAGAAGAAAAACTTTGGCGAATTCAGCATGATGAAATCTTCGAAACTGTTCAATGAACTATTAAACGATTTTAGGATACTGATTCGCTAAATCAAAAGCTTGAAATAGATTACCTTAGGTAGCTGACATAAGCGATTTATGTAAAAGAACATTCGTTATTTCAAAGAAAATCAACCCAGTACATGTGAAATATGCCAAGATAAGTCTGGCATTTCACGCAGTATTGCTTAAATATATGAGGGCATGCAGCAGGCAAAAAATATGAGGGAGAATCTCTCAAACGTTTGCAAACATCAACCCTCCTTAATAATAATTATTTTCTGTTGAAATTATTCATGCAATACTTTATAAGAAAATTTCCTGCATATTAATTTTAGTTATTCATGGAAAATAAATTTTTAACAATGATTTTGTCTAAAAAAAAATATGCGACCTAAAATAATTCAAGGGTTTAAAAATGTTTTTTTGTGTGTATACACGGTATCAGTTATACAGAGAAAAAAAAGTATTGAGAAAAATAACTTTTTGATGTTAGAATAAATCCATGAAACGCTACAGGATTTTTTAGATTATGAAATTTTATATTTTTGAGATAATTTTGTTATCTATCAAAATTATAAGTTTTATAAATTACATCCCCTAATTAATTTTATTAAATTTTTTATCAATCGTTCCTATTGAGAATTGAGATTTTGGCAAGATTATGATTAATTATTTTGGAAGATACGGTTGCCTGGGAATAAGGAACTTCTACAACCCCCTAAGTCAAGGACGATAATACCCTCCTCAAACATTTTACCATTGTATTCAACGTATATTACTGGCCCGTCAATTATACTTATAAACGGCCTATATGATTGAACTTTAAAATTTAATAGGGAAAATGTATTAAATAGTAAAATATAATGTTATACAATGATTATGTGTCAATTTTGATAACAAATTAGCGTAATTAACAAATTAAGTGTAAAAATGTCAATATTCAATAAGTGACAATATATTTTTTTTATAAGGAAAATCAAAATGTTTTAAATTTCATGATTTAAATGATTGATTCAATAAAATAAAAAATATCAATTAATTTAGAATTAGAAAAAATAGATTATAATCTATTAAATTTATTTCAATTAAATATCGATTATTTATGATATAAAGGTGCTCAAAAAAAATTAACTATCATTATCCAACAACATAATGTAAGCAACAAAAACTCTAAAAGTATCGAATAACATTTTGTGTAAAAATTAATTATAGTAAAAATATAAAATTTAACTATTGTGTTTAAAATGCTTGATCTAATAATTAGAAAGAGAGAAAAAAAAAATTTTATCATTCATATAAATTTAAATTCTAAGATTTAATTAAAATTTAAACTGCTTTTATTTTTAAATTTTGTTTTAAAAAAATGAATACGTTGAAGACAATATTCTTAATTAATATTAAATAAATCAAAAAATTAAACAATTGTGATATGAAGGATTTAAATTCATACAAAATCATTTATAAACTAGTGTCCCTGAAATCGTATTATTTATTATTTTTTTCTTTTTAACATTTCATAAATTACTCTTAAAAGTTATTTTTAATGTTTACCTATTACGGTTTAATAGGGAAAAAATTTCGACCACGTAACCTACTCCGCACTTCCATAGTTTTAATTAACCGGTCTCGCTTTGCTAGTTAGGTTCGTACCTTATAAATAATCGGATTATTTTGTTCCAATCCCCGATAATAGCTACTATTTTTTAAAAGTAGCTTTGGCTACTTTTTATAAAAAAAATTTAGAAATAAATTATTTTATTTTTTGCCTATAATGTAATTGCATAGTATATTCTTCTTCTCCTTCTTCTCTGTTTATGGCGATTTCCAGGTTTACCCAAATTGGCCGGGTTTCCCTCTATTTTTTTCCCCATTTTTGACGGTCCTGAGCAACAATACTTGTAAGATTTACTTTTCTCATATCCGCCGCTATCATATTTAACACTGGGTTTAACGTTGTTTTCGCGTAGAAACTCTTATTATGAGATCTCAATACAATTATTTGTAAACAACATATTTTTATTTTGTTATCATTCAATTCGAACATCTTATAAAAAATGTCAATGTCCCTATCTTTATCGTTCTTTTAAACAAATTCTTATTCAAATCGAACATTTATTTTATAAATTTTTACACTTAACTTATAATTTTTTCATTAAAAGTCAGTGGAATATCTATAAAATTATTTAAAAAATTTTAATAAATTTATTAGCTTAAAATAATTTTGTACACTTTTTGGTATTGCATAAAAATATATTATAAAATAATCTATTTTTAAAAAAAGGAATATCTATGAACTTAACGAATAAAAAGAAAGTTGTGATTTTTTTTTATAGAAAAGGATACTCAAATATTCTTATTTTTTATATCGATGATAATTTTGCCAGATTTGAAAAGAAATATTAAATCATTATTTTTAATGAAGAAGATTAAGAATGACATTAACTAATTTTCTTTTCTTAAATTATATATAAATTAATGTATGAGCGAATTTAGTAAACATCAAATTATATAATATCTATCTATTTTATTCATTTTTCACCACCCACTCAGCATATACAAGAAATTATGACTGAACAGTTGACCAATGTGCCCCATTTTAATCAGAGTCATATTTTAATATATGAACAGACCTTTTTTTGGGGGCCGGACTTTAATTTTAAAATTTTTACTCGGGCCAAAATTTTAAACTATTGTGTTTTTCCTAATTCTTTTATAAATATTTTTTTGGGTTCCATTAAAAAAAATCGTACTTTCTCAATTCAATATTTTCTTTTATTGTTTATTTTTCGGAGCGAATTTAATTCTAAGATAAAAATTCGAATCGGAATCTGATTTTTGGGAAAAATAATCGGAATAGGCTTTGTATCCCGTTTCATTTTTTTGTAAATTTATAATATTTCAAGCCGGCTTTGTCATCAGGTCTCGTGAGAAGGATGAAGAGTATTATGAACCACAAATTTTTTTAAAATGCTAAAGAAAGACCATCATTCCAATTGACAATCAGCAATGGCAGAAATAGTCATCGAGTATTTTTTTAAGAAACCATCATTTTATATAATTCTCAATCAACTCGTTATTTAATATTTAAAAAAAAATTAATTAATTGTTCAAAAAATATAAAATTGATATCATTTCAGGCTATACTTTCAACCTTAACTGACATCAGTGGTTGTTACATAAATTATTAAAATTTTTTAACCTAAATTAAACTAACTTATAAAAATAAAAAATATATAAAAAATGAAGAAACTGATTAATTATATCTTTGCTTAAAAAAAACACTACTACTATAATAAAATCAAAGATATCTAGACCCGGCCAGAAATCCGAATTTTAAAAATCCAGGCCGGGTCAAGTTAAAGTAAAATTATTTAAAAAACGAAATTTTAAAAATTCCGGGCTTGTACCATAAGAATGGTCAAAAATAAAAATCACAGCAGGGCCTAAAATTTCGCATATTCTGATAATTTTAATATAGTATCGAACAGAGTAGCGCGCTATCTTTTTTGGTAGCTATAGCTAATAGCCGCTACTTTTTTTAAAATTATTTAATTTTTTAGCGCGCTACTTCGCTACTTTAAAAAAATATAATGAATGTAAGTATAAACATGAAAATTTAAATATAATATCATAATTAATTATAATTTTTATAATTTATTATTTAATTTTGAAATTTAAATATATTTTCAATTTTTAATTTATATTTTCAATCTGTGTTAATAATCTAAAATGGCATCGCCCATGGATATCCAAATCCTTGAAAGTGATTCAGACATGGAAGATTCAATGGAAGAAAATGTATTTAATAGCTCTAATAACGATTTCCCATTCCCTAGATTTGAAAAATTTTTTAAAATAAATATTAAAACAAAATCTGGATTCAAATTCCTGTGCTTAAAATGTAAAAAAAATATATCATCAAATCAATCGAGTAGCTATAACCTGAAGAAACACCTAAAGGTAAATTATTATTTTTACATTATAATATTATTTATTTTATTAGACTGTTCACGCCAATTACTATAAGGAAATAGAGAAACATATAAAAAAATTTGGTATAAGAGAATCTTCATTCAAAAAGACAAATACTATCCGAACCAAATTAACTGATAATAAACATGCCAATATTTCACAAAAATTGGCTGATAAAGTAATTGTTGATTTTATTATTGACACAGTTCAGCCATTGTCCTTGGTTGATAATCCATCGTTTACTATGATGATTAAAACTTTATCCCCTGGCACAACAGTTTTATGTCGCCAGACACTTATGAATAAAATAGCCGACAACTTCAAAGTGATGAAAGATGCTCTAATAGTAGAGTTATTAGATATATCTTATGTATGTACACCGGCAGATAGTTGGACACATAGCAGAAGGTAAAAACTTATTTATATTTATAAATTGATCTGATTAAATATTTTTAGAGCTTCCTTGCCCTCAAGTGCTAGTGTCGAGAGATTATTTAGTACTTATACTTTCTGATCGTCACTCTAGGCTTGGGGATGATAATATTGAAATGATATTAATATTAAAATGCAATAAATTAAAATAAATATTTATTTATATTGCATTTTTTTATAATCTAAACTAACTATATTTTTATATTTATAAATGTTGATTTTTATATATTATTTATTATACATTTACATTATAAGCAAAAAAAAATAAAAAAAAATTTGTTTCATTTGTTTCTAAAATTTTTTTTATAAAAAGTAGCTAATAGCGCGCTACTTTTTTTGACAAATAGCGAAAGCGGTAGCGCGCTATTTATTTTGACAAATAGCTATAGCGGTAGCGCGCTACTTTTAAAAATAGCGTTTAACAACTCTGGTATCGAATCGGTTTAAAAAAATATTGACCCAATCAGATGATCGATGCAGCCCTAATTATATAATAAATATATCATTCTTAACTTATATTATAGCTTCCTCTTTTCTTGATACAAATAAAATCAACTTTTCCTTATTTAAAAAAAAATTCCTTTCTCATTTATTAACTATTATTCCATTTTCAACGGTAAAATATCATTTTTAAAATTGATTCTTAAAAAAAGTAATAATTGATATCATAATATTTGTCCAATATAAAAATTAAATCCTCTTTTTTAAAAAAAAACACCATAAAAAATCACTACAAAATTGACAAATCGATTTTTATAATAAGCGAAAATGTGAATAAGGAAAGAAAAAAAATATGTATTCTGGCTAATTTTATGTGCAACATGTAAACGTAGGAAAAAGTTTTAATTTTTTTCTATTTATTTGTCTCTAGAGACAATATTCAAAATATATTATATAAAAAATTTAGGTTCAGTTATTTCATGATATATGTGTGAAGAAAGTAAAATAAAGTTTATTAAATAATGGATGAATGTTTGTTTTATATGTGCATAACTTTTTATTAAATTATTATAATTACTCGAACTAAATTGTCAACTGCTCGGCTAACAGCCTTGATGGGTTTGCCAAGATCAGGCATAGCTTTTCCATCCTCTGCTTCTTCGTGCAATATTACCAACCTAGAAACCTGAAAATTAAAAAGAAATATTATTTTTTGAGGTCAGAATATTGGGTTTAAATTAAATAGATTTAGTTCGCGGTGAACCTACAATTACAATGAAATATTAGAGCTACAAACTTCAAACCCTCATTAAAAATGCTCGCCATTATCTGACCATGAGTGTTCATTTTATGGAAGTTTCACTGACACATTTTTCTTAAAAAGAAGCATGTGTTAAATAAGCTTACTTCTTTTTTTTTATTTCGAACCAATAATTAGGTTTAGGAAAGGAAAATGAATGATGATAATATTTGTTGGTTAAATCATTATATGAATCGAAAAAGCTTTTTTTTCGCCAATGAAAATTTAGTCTTTGCTTGATAAACATCAAAAAAACCTTTAAATGCATATTATCGAATTCATATTTAAAATTAGAATAGTGAATATTAGCTCAACGTCTGGAACCCAGAACCAAAATAGAACCGGATAAAATACGAGAAACGGAAACAACCCTATTCTTAAATTTATAGGAACCGAACGGGCTATAATAAAAACTGTATCGTTCAAAATATTGCATGATTCAAATTAGAGGGTTTATTATTTAATATTTTTAAATCTTTTTAAAAAAAAATTCATTGCTCATTCATTTAACAGAAGTTGAAAACAGGACCCTCGGAGCCAGGTCAAATATAAGAACAGACTCGAGTCAAATATAAGAACCGACTCATCTTTTTATAATTTTTTGGAATCTGAATTACACCGGACCTCTCTTTAGGCTAGATTAAATATCTTTAATAATTGTCAATTATTATTTAAGCAATAAAATCGAATAAAATAATATAATTGTTAATAAAATGCTTCATGCACCAGAAATATCAAATTAGATCTTTCATTAAATAAGTAAACCCGATTCAAAATAAATTTATCCAAAAAAATATATAAAGTATACTAATTACATGCACAGAAATCCCGTTTAAAAAAAATAATAAGATAACAAAAGACAGCAAATCTTATTTTGGTATATCAGATATTAAACTTACCCAGCGACCATCAGGGCACAGAAATATGTTAAATGAAAAAGATAAGGTCTTCTAGTATGATTAGTTTAAATATATTCAACTAAGCGAAAATATTCCATTAATGTGGTTAGGGGAAAAAAAGAAATTAGAAAAATATCAAAATGACCCACTAATGTATATGATAAAATGTACCCTCACTCTAATTTCACTACGACAAAATACCAAATTTAAACATTCTTCATGTTGGGATAGTTTTTGGAAATAAAATTCAAAAATTAAATTTTTATGTATAAAATTTAAAAAAATAAAATAATATATATGAAAATGGGTGCCCGAATTGTTTTAGGAACTAAGGTTTTTGCAAATGAAAATTCCTATTTTTTATTACTTTTTATTTTCATCTAATGATATTGGCAAACTTTTTAAAAATTTGAGCATCTAAATAATTTTGCCATTTTAAAATTTAAACAAAAAATTTAAATAGCCAGATCCTATATCATGCTAGAATATAGTACATTATATAGAAGATAAAACTAACTAATATACCTTTTTTTTAAATTATATATAAAAAAATGGTTGGTCTTTGTTATTATTAAAAATGTATGAAGATAGCCATTTTATTGATAATTATGTTTAATGAAAATAAGTTTAGTTCTAAAAATTTGTTAAGTGTGCACATTATAGAGCTTAATTAAATGAACTTTTTTAGAAGGAACTCAATTGGAAAAATTTTTAAACTGCATAAGTATGGAGAACTAATTAACCTGTATTGGAGATCTTATTAGAGATTCCGAATCTGGAGAATCTATCTAAGCTACTATGGATATAACCCACTATGCTACTGGTTTAAAGGCTCCTGATGAATGAAGGGTTGAAGGCATATCTATATAATGTTCTTCCTATTCGATTCCCACCAAATTGATGAATTAAGAAATTTTACGAAAACTTAAAATTTACAGATATAAAACAAAGAATTCAAATCAATCCGAACAAACCTATATTAGTTAACGAGCCCAGACCGAACCTGAACCGTTAAAAATGTTGTCTATATGTTATAAAGATGATTATCAATCAATTTTGTTATTTTTCGAAATTAGAGTATATTGTTATTTGATGCGAATAGAAGGATTTTTTAAGGATAAAATTTATTATTTCTCCTTTGCTAAATATAATTTGACTGCAAAAAAAATCTTGAAAATATGTTAATTTTTGCGGCGTAATAATATTTTTTTGCGGAAAATAAATTGCTTTATTTGATATAATTTTAGTATTGCTAAACGGCTCGCTTTGAGCCAATTTTTAAAAATGGCTAACTTAATATTTTAGCCAGAAAAATATTGCCCAAGTCTCGAGATTTTGATAATATATTTCTAGACCTTTGTTCCTTTTATGAACAAAATCTTCAGGCTTACGTAATATTTTTATGGATGAAATATTGAGCTGGGATGTGAACCCGAACCCTCCTGAACCCTTGTATTTTGACTGAACCCAAATCCGGACCCTTTTTAAAAGTGGAGGGTCCAAGGGTTCTAGGTGTCATAAGAATTTTTAAAAATAAAAATAATTTTTTAAAAAATAATATAAATTTTTTAAAATTTTTTTGACTTTTTTTGTGGAATCATTTATTTTATCTACACGTTTTTCTTATTTTCTTCCTGGACTTCCATTTTATTTAGAGATTGATATCATTAGTGTAGGTAATAATATTTTATTATGTAAATTTATGTTATAGAAATACGTTGATTATTTTTAAAGTGAATTGTGTAATATTATTTTAATTTAAATGATAATGTATAACACGTTCATCCTCAATTTGTATGATGCTAGAACGATTATTAAGTTTGAAAGATTTCTGTAATGATTTTATTATAAGAGCATGTGAAGTCATTTTGTCGGAAGATGATTGTTGCCAAATAAAGGACCTAGTGTAATAGTTCCTTTAAAAATAACAATATTAAGATTACAATCAGAACAATTATGTTTATTTGATTTAATATGGATTAGACGCCGATTAGATTTAGAAAAATTTACAGTCCTTTTTATACGAAATATTAGAAAACATAAAAATTCGAGAGCAACAATATTAGCAAAATAGTGTTATATACGCTATATATTTAGACCCTCGATATCAAGTTTTATTGAGTATTGTATTGAGCAAAAACAAATGGCCATAAATCATCTTAAGGATTTATGGCATAAGCAAAACTCCATTATTTACAATATATTGGAGGCTACGACAATACCTATTGGTTGTAGTGATAATAATAATAATGATAGCAACATTGATGATCTTGATTTACTTTTAGATAGAGAAAAAAAAATCAAATTATCATCAGATAGAAAGGAGGATCAAAAAATGCCTATTGCATCTTTATTAGTAAAGTTCTCAGAAGTTAAGAGAATAAATATGGATATAAATATTTTAAGATTCTGGGAAAAAAATTCTTCAATATATCCAGAATTATATATCTTATCTAGAATCTTCATGGCTATACCGGCATCGCAGGTACAATAATTATAAAGATAACTATCTATTTTAGGTAAGGGTATACGTGAATTTTCATCCGTAAAATATATATTGTCTAATTTACGTGGAAATCTCAAGGATGATATTTTAAAAGATATTATGATTGTGCAATTGAATAAAACATTTAAAATATAAATTATTTCATTTTTTCATTTGTAAATTATAAATATGTATGAAGTATAATAATAAATGAATGAAAAAAAATCTTATTTTGAGTCATTATTTTTATGTTCCCTATCCCTGAACCGGGTCTTTTCAAATTTTATTCCTGTACCCGGACCAGGACCCTTTTTTTGTCGAAGGGTTCACATTCCTGATATTGAGTTAGCCGTATTTGAAAATCGACTCAAAACGAGCCGTTTAACAACACTATATAATTTATAAATTGGCGCTTTTATCTGCAAAAAAAAATAAAAGTTAGTTGCTATTTAAGTGGTAAAAATTTTTTAACAAATGGGTGTATCTCTATTGTCTAACAGTTTATATGACAAAAGATTTTAATTGGTTTTTAAAGGTTCAATTTCAAACCTAACCTAATACCCGAACTATCCATATTACCAGAACCGAAACCGATATTCGTTATGTGAACTTAATTCCTAATTATTATTTTAATATTGTATGACGCTCTATCGGAACTTGAAAAAATAAATTTTTTTTTCAAATCATCATTATTCTAACTTTTTTTAAAAAGATTATAAGTTTAAGTTGTTTAAGTTTAATTTAATTTATTATTTTAATGATTTATTACGATATTATGTTAAACAAAGTATAATATGAAACTAATTATAACTACTTAAAATTCATCCATTTTAATATAACATTTAAGAGATAGATAGAAGGGCATTAGATAAACTTTCAAAAAAAAATCCTCGAAAGATATATTAAAAATTTATGCTTTTTTATAATAATAAAATATTTATTTTCAACTATCACGAATAGCTGAGATTGGTGAATGGTGATAGTAATAAAATAATCTTATTAGCCTTTCATATGGCAACATAAAGAATTTGCACTTAAGCTTTCACTGATATAAAATTTCTCTTTACCTTATAATTTCGAATAAAAAATATTTATTTATTGACAAGACAACGTTGCAAATTAAGGGAAGCAGCGTTGCTCTGTTATATGATTGCAAACTCGTGAGGCATATTTTTTAAAAATAATCATAAACATTGAAGAAAAAAATTATATTATTAAAGTGAACTATTTACAAAATATGAAATAGGCTGTTTAAAATGAGAAAAAAAAATTCATAATATCCAAAACTTCACTAAAGCTTACATTATTATATGATATTTTTTAACATAACGGCAATATAAATTATGACCGGATTTTCGAATTTAGTTTAAATAGAAATCTGCAAAGGCCTATCTGGCCAAGCTCAAAATATAATTTTTAGGTCTAAGCGAGCGACATTTGCAAAATATATTGCCGATTAAAAAAATATTGGCAGGCCGGTTTGGGCCAATTTCTATTTTACAATGGCTATTTTTCCCTTAAATTATGCGGGTATATAATGTTCCTAAAATGAATTATTCGACGTTATAAATATACGATTTATAAAATTCGAATCGAATATAGATAAAATGATTCGACTAATAATAATTATTTTTCATTTATTTAATTCGTAAATATTTATAAAATTGTAAGTAGTTCGGCATGTCCCTCGTGGAAATTTTTATTTTTTAAATTATAACTATATTTTATATATTTGAAAAATTTAATTTTTCGTATCGAATAACTATTATTAATAAGTATAAGTATGCGATTAAGAAATTATTAGATTTCGTATTTTTGTAGTTCTAGCTCAATAACAAAAAAAGAGACAAAATTATACTTAAATTGTTTTAGTTTCATTACGTCTGCTGATATTTTTGTGATTTAAATATTGGAGATCACAATATAATTATGCAAATAAAGGATTATTCTAAATTATAATTTAATCTTATGGAAGAATTAATACTAAAGAATTGATTTATAGAAAAAAATACAAGGTGGATAGAACACATACACAGTCGATGATAGTAGTTACTTACTAATTAGATTCTTCATTAATCAGAACAGAAGAAATTTTACATTCCTATCGTATCGATGTCTTAACTCGCTTTTAAATAAATAAAAAAATTGCAACCAATTAAAATAAAATATTCTTTTCCTCCCCAAAAGTAAAAGAAAATAAATGAAACAATTCCATGAAGAAAAACGAACATATGCTTTGATTTTGAAATTCGTTTATAAAAAGCTGATATGAATGAGTTTATTATCACAAAAATAAAATAGAGATGTGCATTAAATTATATAACAATTGAAAATGAAATTTATTGTAGAATTACATTATAAAAATGGATAAATAAAGGTATGCAATGTAATATATACAATACAGTAATACTATGCTTTATTTGACACATTTCCATACATTTATAACATTTTTCTTATAAAATTGCGTAACTTGTAAAAATATTGATAAAAATTTTTATTTGAAAGTTGTTACATACATATGGAAATGTTTTACAAAAAATATTAATGCAAGTAAAAATATTTAAAAAAAACTAAACTCCTTCGTGGCATTCATTTTAATGACAACTAACTAACAAGATAAGTCACATTATTTAATTATGAAAACAAATCATTGATTTATTGAAGGCACATTACATTATTTATTATCACTAGAACTGGACAAATGATTTATGAATGAAGCATGGCATATAAGGCTAATGGCACACCCTGTAAACGGGTTGTCCATTTATAATTTTCTCATAAAATATTTAAACCCATCATTTATTTATTATATATATAAAAAACTGATGTTTTCGTATATTGTCTGCCTAGTTGATGAGTGCGTTGATCACGAATCTAATAGAACTGGGTTCGAATCTAGCAAGGGTCATGTTTTTTTCTGAAGCCAACTTGGTGGTTTCGTATTTGGGGGTAGGATATATGGTAGATCAGACTCCACTACGTGATTTTGTTAGTTTATATTGAAAAATAGGTGTTATTACATTTTGTTAAAATTTGGTAGTTGTTTAGCAAATGGTTTGATAGAGTAAAACTACAACTGATTTTGATCGATTATACAGCTTCCTATAAAATAAACTTTTTAAAAAAGATTTATATTGATTTGTGATTTATTATTTTTTTGAGTTGTTAATGCTCCTTTTTAAAAGTAGCCAATTCTCGCTCCTGCCCCTACCTTCTCGAAAGGAGCTAGCTCCTGCTTCCAAATTTCTAAAAGGAGCTAGCTCCCGCTCCTAGTAATGGAGTGTCACTCCATAGCCGCTCCTTTTATTTTCATTTTTTTAGAAGGTACACGAAATAAAATCATATTTTTTTTATCAAAAAAGTTTTATTTATATTAAATGATATATCAAAATATTTATAAACTTTTATTAGCTCTTAAATGTAAAAAATTTTCTAAATTTGAATCTAACAAACATCCACGCCTTTCCCCTAAAGCCTGTTTAGTAATGTAAAACAGGCGCTTAACAGGAGCAATAGAGGGAAGCGGGGTATCGTATTTTATAAAAATATTTTTTAATTTAGGTTGATATCATTATTTAAAAATATTTGTCCAATATATTATCTTTGATCAATTTCATAGAATCCAAAAAATCTTGCAAATCATTACAGGATTCCTGTGAACTTGTAGCTATTATTGCATCAGGAACTTTTAAAATTAATTAATTTGTATTATAGTTCCATATTTAGTGCATTTTTTATCCATTACCAATTTTATTTAAATGCAGTTTCATCATTATAAACAATTGAAAATCTATAATAAAGTTATCTAAATAGATAATTTATTTTTTATCATAAACTTTGTTGGCAAACTCTAAATCTGCTAAGTCATTTATTTTTGAAGTAAGTTTAGAAATGTTTGGAGTTAAAAAACCTATATCCATATGAAGCTCCCCTTCAAGGATTTTTAAAGCTTTTGCCAAAGGTTAAGCTAACATTTATTTATTTCAATAAGATTTAATGTCTACTTGGATATACTCTTTAATAAATTTACGTTCTTGAGAGTTATAACGTTTAAGCCCATAGTTATCACATAAAACTCATCAAGGTCTTTTTGTTAATTTAATATTTTATCTAACAAAATCATAGATTCATAATATCAATTCCATCTAAAGGAATTTGGGCATATCAGATACCTAACCAATTTTTTGACAATATTATCTGCCATATTAGTAGACATAATTTGTTTATTCCATAAAGATTGACACTTTTGGAAGGAACTTATATTTTAACTGATTAGATGAAAAACCAATATAAAACTCAGTTTAACATTTAATATTGCAAATAATTAAATAAAATAAAATTTCATTTTTATTAAATTTTAATTAACAAATAAATAGATTTATTAATATTTTAAAAATAATTTAATATTAAATTTAAAAGAGTAGTGGAGCAGTGCTCCTTCACTCCAAATCTAAAAGGAGCTATCTCCCGCTCCTGGGTTTTAAAAGGAGGGGTGTTCCAGGAGAGCCGCTCCTATAGCTCCACTTCTTAACAACTCTGATTTTTTTAATTATAATTTTTTCCTAAAAGGAAAGGAACCTCTACCAAACATCTCAAATGGTTTAAAATTAATCATTCAAGATTATATTTATTCTATGTTATGCCTTGAACTCCTTCAATGACATATAAAAAAAATTTTAAAGCCAGTTTAAAAAAAAATGATGCAACTATTTTTAGATATTCTTACTATATAATGTAAAATTTAATCAAGGTGGAAAATATAATTTTTGAGAGGGTAATTTATTAGTAATAAATAATTGAAGATAATATAAATATATGTAATTTCAATTTTATATTTAATAAATTTTTTTAATATATTTAAGCTTAAATAGAGAATTTTATGAAATATATTTAGGTTTAAATGAAGAATTTTATGAAATATTTAATTTAATTTTATTGAAATCAAATTTTTTATTAGTGGCTGATAAAAATTAAAAAAAAAAAATTTATGTAAATAATTTTATATTTAAAAGTTTCCCAAATTTTTAACAGTTTCTCAAATTATTTTTTTACCAAAAACTTTTGTTTTGAGAAATAAAGATACTTATTAATTATATTTTGAAATCAAATTGGGAACGTTCTATTAAGGATTGGCAAATTCGTTGACATTAATCACTTAATATATAATAATAAACACTGTTATAAAAAAAAATATTAAGTTTCATTGTTATATTGAAAAACATTTTGTAGACCAAATTGATATATTAAAAAATTAATTTTTTACCAATGGAAACTTTGGTAAAGATATAACTTATTAGTTAACATAAAAAATTGGATTAAATCACAAGCCTCTATCTTGTAATTGGAGTACAACAATGCATTTCCAAATTAACATATAAACACTTTACTAGAATACATTTTGAGTGCTTTCAATGTTGTAAGCATATACTATTTAAATAAATTCTTGATATACCATTTTAAATATATTATGTTTATATTTATATTGATATTGTTTGTAGATATTTATGGTTATATTAAGATTTTACAATAAATTCACAATTAAATTTTACTATTATAAATTAAGATAGAAAAGGCAATTAATAAGGTCAGTAAAATGCATAAAATAAGACATTCTAAAAAATTAAAGAGTCAGGTGGATCGTGAATCTCTAGTCTATATGGATTGTATAATGAAATTAACAAAATAAAATATACGAAATTTTGTAGATATGGATATTTATAAAAATTAAACTAACCTGATCAGCAACAGGCCCTAAAATATTTTCTATAGTTTTGGTGTGAAAAGATGGCATTATAAAAAATTGTTATAATTGATAAACATGATGAACAAATTTTGCAAAAAAAGAAATTTTAAAAAAATTAAAAGGCGAGGTTGCATTTCAATTATTATCCACTAAAATGTAGCGATATACTTCTTCGTTTTACTTTAATAAATTTATAGCATTTTTCTAAAACCCAAATGAAATTATAATAATAAATATGTTGATATCAAAAATATAAATATAACTTTTGGTATTAGATTCTATTAATTAATTAGGTAAAACGATGTTCTTTATATTTTCTACTATTATCTTCTTAAAATTAAATAAAAAACAACTAAATAATAACTTTAAAAATATATAATACTTTAAATAATAACTTTAAAAACAAATTTTTCTTTTACAAAATTTTCTTTTACAAATTATAATTAAAAATATATATTAAAAAACAAATAAGCATATATTAAAATGAATTAAAAATAATTTTTTTATTTTTATGAGTATGTGTTTCTTGGAGATTCTCAGTGTTGTTAGAGCATCGTAATATTGTATCCGTTATCGTATCGAATGGTAATTTTCGATTTAATTTATCAAGTAATAATTGGCCTGGCCTGACCTAGAGCGGGTTTTTTCCCCTATGATCAAATTATTATATATAACTAATGTTGTTAAACGGCGTTTTGAGCGGTTTTTTAAAAACAGCTGACTCAATATTTCATCCAGAATAATATTACGAAAGCCTGAAGATTTTGCTTGTAGAAGGAATAAAGGTTTTAACATTTATTGGCGAAATCTCATGTCTTAGGCAATATTTTTCTGGCTAAAATATTGAGTGTCGTTTTTAAAAATCGGCTCAAAAAGAGACGTTTAACAACACTAATTATAACTATTATTTTATTAGACATTTATATACAAAACAAATTTATTTTTTGATCCAATATATGTATTTTTTTTTATTTTACTTTTTGTAAAAACTATTTAAAAAACAAATATGTAGTCCAGTTGCAGGACTTCACACATAAAAAAGCATTTGATTTATGGCTCTAGATTGCTTTCAAAATTTTGCTTCAGATTAAATTTACAGTAATGTGATAATATATATCTAACTTGCGTTCCGAACTAGGCCTATAAAAAAAAGAATTCAATAATTGTGCAATTAGTATTTGTTAGTGAAGGTCAACGGTCTAGTCCTATCGGTCTTAGACCGGGACAATCTTTTTTGAGGACCGTGGTTTGGACCGGTCTTTTTATTTTTTATGGTCCAGACCTATTTAAGTTTGCTTTACTATTCAATTAATATAATTTTTTTGTATATTTTATATTTTTCTAGATGAGTTATTTTAGATTTTGTTAATTTTTATTTACAATATGAAAACCATAAGTTTGTCCAAGAAACATTTTACTTATAGTCCCAATAAAAAACATAGAGTATGTGTTCACTGCAGTACCAAATTTAATGTATCGTCAGCAACAAGTAATAAATTGTTTATAATTTTTTAAGCAATAAATTAATTAAAATAAGCAGTATTATTAAAATATTTTAGTTATTATTTATATAGTTCTATTTTTTCTTAAGAAACTGTCTGAATAATTCATTGTCAAAATAACTTAACCTTATTCATAATAAAATAATTAGGTACCTTAAGCAGACATCTGATAAAACATAAAATATATACTAAT
The DNA here is from genome assembly GCF_954871325.1 of Gordionus sp. m RMFG-2023. Classification (NCBI taxonomy): domain Eukaryota; kingdom Metazoa; phylum Nematomorpha; class Gordioida; order Chordodea; family Parachordodidae; genus Gordionus; species Gordionus sp. m RMFG-2023. The sequence continues at coordinate 40,491,534 of NC_088777.1, read as the reverse complement.
GATGAAAATGAAAATATCTCAAAAACACAATCTACTCTTAATTTTAATATGCCCTCCACAAGCACAAAATGACTTTCTTCAATACCATTGGATAAATTTTATTGTTTATATAATAGTCTTATATTTAATAAAATGATAAAACAAATTAAATTAGGTTGAAAAAATGTGTTACCACGGTCAGGATCGATCTTTTTCTTAAGGACCGTGGTCCGGTCCGAGGGTATCGGTCTAGTCCGGACCGTGACCTTCACTAGTATTTGTACGAATCGAATAATTCATTGTTCGCATGAATAATAGAATGATTATTCGATTCGAAATTTATATTTTAAGTTTAAAAAATAGAAATGTGATGTTTTAAAATGACACTTTAAAGACTCTATTGAAAATAATTGTCATCAGCGTACAAAATCTACATAAAATAACAAGCGAAACGAAACTAAATTATTTTATAACGTAATCCAAACAAAACTTGGTTAAAACTTACCCAAAATTGTTTATAAAAATATTTATTCTAGGAATTATGTTATATCTTCTAATTATAATAATTATCTAAATCCTTTTAATATACTCAAATTTATTTGAAGATAGTGTTCAATAATCACATTATGAAAAAATAATATTGAATTAAAATTATATGATCAAATTTGTACTTTTTAATTTTTTTTGGTGATAATATTAGAGGAGTTTTTCCCATTCATGTAGTGGTGTAATATGCAATATACATGTAAATTTTTAAAAAATTAATTAAATTATGATTATTTAATTTAATGTTTTAACTATTGAAAAATATGCAAAGGAAATAAAACAGAATATCAAATATTCATTTAGTAGGAAAAGATATTTAAAAATTTACTTGTGTATACAAATGAGAAAATAAAGTATTTATAAAAAATTTTGAATAAGAATATTTACAAATAATTTAGAATAGTATAAATAATCTCAAATAATTCGATTGAAAAATAATAAGCCTATTATTCGTCAAATATTTTTTTTCATTATTCATATTCGAATAGAATAACTGAGCTATGATATTCGTATTCATAAAACACCAATCAAATAATTTGTATTAGGCCTAATTATCTTATTTTTAAATAGAATAAAATAGATAAACATCATAAAATTGTTAAGGTTATATATATTTAAATTTAATACATAACTTTAAAATAAATATTTTGCTATTTCTTCCCTATAAACCTTTTTAGACATTTGGACAGAGGGCCGTAATAGACTATGAGCCTTGATCTATAAAAAAAATTACACCAGGCCGCGGGCCGACCCTGGCCGAAATCCAATGGAGTTTAAAAAAAATAAGATAAATTTGACTTTTATTAAAATATTAATGAAATATATTTTAAAAAAGTAAGATGGTCAGCCATTAAATAATCAATATTTTATTGATCATGAATAAATTTAGATTTATTTATATTATGGAGCAAACTTCATTATGTCATCTTTGTTACCAATAAATTTCCTAAAAAGTGTATTTTATTTTTCATTTTTATAAATTAAATTACTTGTTTTACAAATTTTAAAAGATATCATCAAGCATGTTTTAAACTTTAAAGGGAGGAAAAACCATCGCTATTATGGTAAATATCTTAAAGTATCTATAGTTTTCAAAATAAAGATTCTTATTTTATTACTAACATTATCAAAAAAAATCAGTTAATATGATATAATAGCTTTAACGTTGCTTATTGCTTCATGAGAGAATTATACTATAAAATTAATAAATTAACTATTTATTTATATTACACAATATAAATCTATTTTCACCTTTAACATTGACATATTTACGATATTAATTAAAATTAATTCACGAATGATTTGATATAATTGATTGTGATATTATAATTATTAATTATTCCCGGGAATTAAGCAGGAGCAATAGATAAAATAGTTCCAAATAAAATATGTTGTGCGACTGGAAATTTGTTCAATACCTCAGCTTTGTACATTTTCAGCAATCCCGAATTAATTTTTCTCCAATCTTGCACTCCACTTATATTCCATAATTTATTTGAATGCTCTGAGAAGGGTCCCTTTTTAAACTATATCAAAAATTAAATAAATCAATGATAAATTTTTGTCATGAATAAGGTTTGACATTTAAATTAAAAAAAAATTAATTAGTTTTTAAAACTCTGATTTTAACTGTAAAAATGGCAAAATAATCAAGCCAGTAAGCTTGGTCCTGACTGACAACTCAATACAATCCAGTAATAAAATACAATTTCTAGAAATTTTTTTGTATATACATTTTATTAAAAATTTTAGGTTGACTTGTACGAAATATTAGGAAACTAATCATGTCACGTTTAAATATATAGATTTAGTTATTAAACTTGAATGATAAAGTCTATTGATGATAAAAACATGTAATCCTTGGCATAACGATGGGCTATATCAGATTCCGGAAAAGAAGAAGGTGGAATCTTTTCATTATCTATAGATATAAAGGTTCGTATTTTATGATTCGACATAAGTAAAATAATAAAAATATAAAACAATTTCCTGTGGTATTTTGATGTATGATAAAATTTAGTTCATAGCATTATATTAATAATATAAACATGGCTAAACCAATAAGTTGAGAACTCCCCCAGTAAAATGGCATAAATTGGTAATCATCCAAACTCCAGACCCCGTGACTTCCGGCAGGTTCCATTTTGTAAACTGTTTGCAATTTTCGAACAATGATTAAGTACCTTTTAAAATAAATAAAATATCAATATAATTTTAATTTATAACTATCGATATAATGCAATTTTAATAATTATTTCAATCAAGAATATGGAAAGGAACTTTGAGAAAATTATGGAACGAGAATGGTTATTCTAAAACTTTTTTCAGTTAATTTTCATTTATTATATAATTATAAATATAATTCATGGTAGTGATCTGCAGCAACAAGTCTAATTTTTCAAGCCCGGCCCGAAATTGTTTTTATAGAATCTGTAAGGCCAGGATTAATCTCTAAAGAGTTTTTTTACTTGTCCCGAAGAGCCAGGCCCGAAATAAAATTTGTCCACCCGACCCGATACAAATTTATTTAAATATAAAAAAACTTAATATTTTTTTAATTGTATTGTAAAAAAAAATTATTTTATTTCTCACAAGAATTTTAAAATATATCAATTTATTTCACAAAATTTAATATCATATTTAAAAATTTAAGGGTGATTTGGCCCGAATTTTTTTAAAAAATATTAGGTCCGAATCAAAATTATTTTTAAGCTAGGAAGGATTTGCAGATCTTTTGTTATTACCTATTTAGTAGAGTTGTTAAGATATCTATATACAAAAATATGGTACCTGTGTACATACACTTTTATAAAAAGTATCGATATCTATATAGACTATTATTTTAAAAAAGTATGGTATCTGTATTAATCATCAGATACATTTTAATATAATTTTATTTTACGTTTTATATTTAAATAAAATTCATTAAATATCATCTCGAGTTTATTTACAAAAACAAAACTAGACATATTTTATTTTATGCAGTGGGTGATGATAATATGGCAAATTTTATTAAAATTAACTATACATATTAATTTTAAAAAAAATCATAATTTTTAGATCAATACAATCTCTAAAAAATCAAATAATTTAATATCAGATTTTTTGGCACCCCTTAGATGATATAGTTTTGACACTCATCTTTTAAAAATGAGTGTCTGATTTTAATTATACTTAATAATTATCTCAACTATTGTGCCATCAAGTGCCCAGGTAGAAAGACTTTTTAGTATAACTAATGTTTACAAATAAACAAGAGGTGTCTTAATGACAAAAATTTTGAGAATGTTTTATTATAAAATCTAAAAATTATTAATTATAAATTTTATTATAATGTATTGTTAAAATTTAACGATTATTATTTATCATTTAATTATATATTTTGTATGTAAATGAGATATCAATTCAATTTTTAGCACAATAGAATTCTAAATTAGGTATTATATACACCTCATATAATAAGAATAAAAATGCATCATGCATAAAATTGTATCTATACTTAGATACATTTGTAAAGGATATCTTAACAACTCTGCTATTTAGTATTAATAACTATATGTATTAGTTAATAACATTTATCAAAATTGAAATAATTTTAACTGATTTGTTATAAAATTTATATTATGGATAATTTTGTTACCAAATAAATGTTAGCATAGTAATGTTAAATCACCTAACTTTGACAAATTTTAATATGGCTTAGCCAAGATTTTATTTTAAAAAAATTGACACATCACCAAGTTGAGTCTCAACATAAATTAACTGGGACGAATCTTTTAGGATAAAAAAGTGGGTAAACCCTTTTGGAATTTTACAAAGTGGGTGATTTAATAATACTAGTTGAGAGCAGTGCTGTAATCGGGGTGGGGGGGAGGGGCTATTTAAAAAATTTTAGAGTGCCCCTACCAGAATTTTCAAAAAAAATGTTGGGGGCATGGTGTGTTCCTTCCAAAAAATTTAAATTTTATATAATTAAATAAAAATTATAAAATTTATAAAACAAAATGGTAGTATATTAATGAAATTGTTTATTTTTAATTCAAAAACTATTCCATATTCTATTGGTTCTTAAAAAAGAATATCCAACACTATAAAGAATTTGTGGTGTCCGATGCAATAAAGAATGCTATAGCCGTTAATCACTGTGAAGCCTTTATTGGCACAATATATAATTTATATAGCCAGTTTAACAAAAATCAATAGGTGTTGAAACAAATAGCGTCTGAATTGGGCATTTAATTGTTGGGAAGGGTACTTGATGTAGGATAGGTGTCTAGCAGTCTACTGTTAAGGCAGTTTGGAATAAATATAAGGTCCTGTATACGCATTTCAAAAATTCAGAAAATTCTAGCAACCATGCAAAATTTAATAGGCTGTCCACCCGATTAGAAGGTTGTGAATTCTCATCAGATCTCGCTTTGATGTACGATGTTCTATTTGAATTATCCAATTTATCTTTAAGGCTTCAGTTCAGACAAGTCCAATACCTTAAACAGAAAAATCAATAAAGCGAACGATTCGTATTCTAAGATCGTTTAAGGATATATCTGGTAGGTTTTAAATCACTTTTATAATTCCTCAAAATGTTTATTTAATATTTCTAAAGGAGGATATATTAAAATAGCTTAAGAAGTTAAGGAAATAAAAAATTTGGATTCGTAATATTGAAGGAAAACAGATGGCACTCTAATATCAACAAAAATCAATTCAATACTGACTTAATAGACAATATGATGGATGCTAATTCCAATTCTACTAATTAAAATTACTATACTAGTTTTATCTTTTTAGTAATCTAATTTGATATGTTTAAAAAATCATAACTGGCAAGCAGATGCACTCGCATTCTTTATAGGAAGAGCAAATAAAACGACATTTAATAAATGGAACGAGGGATATATTGTTGATAAATGAAATAAATTCCCCCGCGATTTGAAAGAGTTTCAAAATTGTATTAACATTTAACAAAATTCAGAATAATATTTCTATGTGTGGCTTGTTTCACCTTATGAATGCCATTATAGGGATTTGCGTGTAAGCCTTATGATTAAATATATTTCCAGTTTAAAGATAGACGTTAACTGGCCTCCTCTTAATCAGTGGCATTTATCCCCATATATTAAAGTGGCTGATAGGTCTACAAACTATAACCAGTTAGAGGAAATATGTGGTTAATATTATCAAAAATATTAAAAAAGATATGCTATGGAGAATATTGCAGTTTTTTAAATTCAAATTTTGTATAACTTTTTAAATAGCTATTTTATATAATTTTTTAAATAGCTGTTTTATATAATTTAATGTATTCTATGTGAAAATCTTCAATATAAAACTATTATATAAAAATAAAAATGTCGCCTTCAAATTTCTAGAAAAATAAAAATTAGCCTTTATTTTTTGCCCATTTCAGCCAGCCACCCGATTATTTTTTATTGTAATAGCGTGCCCCCGCTGCAAATTTTAAGACTACAGCACTAGTTGGGAGGTGTTTTATGACCCTCAAATTTATAAAGCAATCGCGCAAATATAAATGATAATTTTTTTTAGAGAATGTATGTATGAATTCGATGTAATGCTTCGAAATCTGGAATGGAGCATATTTTTTAGGCCAGAAACGGTATATAAAAATGTGATTATTCGTAGTCTAATCCATAATTTTAAAAATAATAAAAAATTTATAGATTTTTATTAAGAAAGTACTTGTTAAATATATCAAGAACGGCGGCTTCCATGTCAACCGGTAAGAGGGCATTTATCTTGAATAGACAATACATGAACATAATAAATGATAGCTCGTGGCCTTAAATAACGTGTTGAAGTATTTTTTTTAGATTGCAATATTTACATATAAAAATATATAATCATCTTTTTAAAATAATAGGAGAAAGAAAAGGGTCAAATATAGGAACCGAAAATTTTCAAAATATACAGAACCGGAACCAGTTAAGAAGTCTGGATAAATTTTTTAGCAGAAACCTGCAGTCCTGGATCAATGCCTGGCCCGGGCAGTAAATATATATTTATTAAATAAAACTAAGTTGGGATAGTGAAAATAAAATTTTTCATCAAGCCGGGCTGGTTTATTTTGAAAGATTATCTTACTATAATAAAGTTAATATCTTTTATAAACTATAGTTACGTATACCTTACTGTATAAGGTTTATTTGATTTTGTAAGATTTGACTCAAAATAATTATAATTAGTGAATATATTATTTAACTTTTCTTTTATAAACTAATAAAGTAATTTCCAACAATAGATATAGATGGTTTTGAAATGGAAATATGAGATGTAAATGAATTGATATATTATTCTCTGTTGACCTATTTTTATTATTTTATATAAAATAGTTCCGATTTAAATTGGCCGAGCCCGAGTTTTATAATTTCGGACACCTCTATTAAAAAAAACCTGGTCGACATTTTGAAAAATATTTATGGCCTGCGTCGTGGTTTAGTCCAGATCTGCAGGTCTCTGATAATTACTATGAAAATTTATAATAAATTCCATAAATAAATTAATTACAAAGCTAACTAAATTGCCAAAAAATTAGATTTCCTCATTTAAATTAATACTCTGTAACACCCTTACCCTTGATGAGAACTAATTCCTAATTAACCGGAGGTTGGTTCATATCATTATTCACAAAAGTTCTAACATCCTTTTGCATTCTGATCGTTTGTTCTCAGCAAAAATCCGTATAAATGATAATAATAATTATAAGCGCCTAAAAATAATTTCATTTTATTAATTGGTGCTCTCATGCTAGTAATTCGTCCAATATTCTTTGGCATGGATAAGAGCGAAAGAAAGAGATTTAGGAAAACAATACCCATGACAAACACGCATAAGATGCTGGGAATGTGACAAACACGTAATTCATTTTGCCAAGAACTACTTAATAAATGATCCGATGTTTGTGAGAGAATATTAGGTTTATTGGGATTGATAATACGAACCCCTCCAGGTACTTATAAATCGGTCAGATGTATTAATTTAAATAGAAAAATCAAATGTTTTTTGGTGATGGTTTAATTTGCATTATAAATTATTATTTTTTGAAATTTATTATTATATAAGGCTATGTCCTAAATATCAAAAAAATGAATCGCGCAATTTGTGCGAATCTAGCGGAAAAAATATATAAGCCATATTTAATAGAAAATTAAAATGTTGGCCTAAATGATTTTTTCGCGTAAATTACATAATTATTAAAACTTTTACGATTCTTAAAAAGTTTAATCTTTTTTATCATTAATTTATGTAATTTGCGTACGAATGAATATCAACTCATGGAAAATATTAAATTACATAGATATCTGTGGTGCAAGAGCGACCTAAAATATGTCCCGAATCCTACAATTAAAATATATAAAATGTTTGATGTGAATGATTTACTAATTCTATATTTTATTTGAAGATAAGATTAAACGTAGAAAAAGGCACAGATTTTTAGAAGGCCGGTATATATGATATTATTTATATTATATATATTAATTCTAGAGATCAAGGACTTTTTTAAATATTTGATAGTATTCCTTCTTATCCTGGCAAATTTCGTCAGATGTTCCACATGTGGAAACATTCAATTACATTTTTATAAATTTGGAGTCTAGACACCACTATAGTTAAACATAAAAACTATATCAGTATGAAGCATCGGCTCTATATAACAATCATGTATGATGATTATTTTTTATATGAATAATCAGAATGTATTTATAGATATTTGACAACTAGTATGAGCTTTAGAAAAATAGCATTACATGCAAAGTTTGCAAAACATCAGTAAGCACTATTGTCACATCAACATGTAGGTTAATATGGGTAGCTCTTTAACCATAGCATCTCTGTTTATCAAGGCTATTGTTACTTGCAACTATTGTTGCATTTAAAAAATTATAAAAAAAGTAAAATTTTCATTTTTTAAAGAACGCATGTTGTTTTTTTTTACCATTAACAATATTTATTTATTTCAAAATAATTTTTTTTTTATTTATAAATAAATATTTTTTTTTTCATAAATAAAAATTATTTTATTAAAAATAGAAATTGTGAAATAGATACTATTGCAGGTAAAAAATATATTTTTTTAAGCCAAATATTTATTTATGGTATTAAACTATAAAAAAAGTAAAATTTTCATTTTTTAAAGAACGCATGTTGTTTTTTTTTACCATTAACAATATTTATTTATTTCAAAATAATTTGTTTTTTATTTATAAATAAATATATTTTTTTTCATAAATAAAAATTATTTTATTAAAAATGGAAATTGTGAAATAGATACTATTGCAGGTAAAAAATATTATTTATTATTACATACCTTTTGTAGTAAATGTTAGATATTCGTCATTCTTCATTTTAAAAGAATGGCTAAATAAATACGAAATTTCTAATGCGACAAATTATTCAATACACCGTTCTAAAAAATCGAAGGACCTAATACTTAAGTCTACAATAATGTACGAACGAATTTATTACCAATGTTATGAGGGCAAGGTCAGACCATCCAAATCAAAAGGTTTTAATTTTTATTAACCCTTCAATACTCCAGTGAAAAAAATGACGTTATAGTTTACCGTCATCTTCTAATTTCTTAGAATTAGTTAAAAATTTAAAAATGCCTGAAAAAATAAATAGAAAAAAAATGCAGTACACTATTTTTAACAAAAAAAAAGCTTTAAATAAAGAAATAGATAATGAAATCGATCTTTCTATAATGCAGGATATCACGAATCAAGAAAATCTACAATTATCCAAAGAGAATCTAGAACTACCCAAAGAATCTACAATTATCCAAAGAGAATATAGAACTACCCATACAGGATCAATTACAATTACCTAAAACCTTGTCATTTCACAAATTGCATTCAAAATTATTATAATTGTATCTATTTTTATTATAATAATATATTTAAATAGTGTAATCATATTTAAAATACAAATGTTATGAAAAAGAAATAAATATTTGCTTAAAAAGAGTCTCAATTTATCTAGTTTATTGTAATGCTTATAGTATAAAAAGAATTAAGATATAATCTATTTATCTAAGTTTTGAGTTGTTTTTTTGGTCATCATGGAATTCTTCTGCTATTATCTATTTTTAGTGTAGACTAAATATATATTGTGAAAATTAGATTAAACATGAAAAATTTAATTAATTAGGAAAAAAACATATTTATAATTTATAGCTTAATAAAAATATTTGCTTATGAAGAGTCTCAATTTATCCTGTTTATTGTAATGCCTATAGTATAAAAAGAATTAAGATATAATCTATTTTGTTTTTTTGGTCATTTTCATGGAATTATTCTGCTGTTATCTATTTTTAGTGTAGACTAAATATATATATTGTGAAAATTAGATTAAACATGAAAAATTTAATTAATTAGAAAAAAAACATATTTATAATTTATAGCTTAATAAAAATATTTGCTTATGAAGAGTCTCAATTTATCCAGTTTATTGTAATGCCTATAGTATAAAAAGAATTAAGCTATAATCTATTTATCTAAGTTTTGAGTTGTTTATTTGGTCATTTTCATGGAATTCTTCTGCTATTATCTATTTTTAGTGTAGACATATATATTGTGAAAATTAGATTAAACATGAAATTAGGAAAAAAACATATTTATAGCTTAATAAAAATATTTGCTTATGAAGAGTCTCAATTTAACCAGTTTATTGTAATGCCTATAGTATAAAAAGAATTAAGATAAGTTTTGAGTTGTTTTTTTGGTCATTTTCATGGAATTCTTCTGCTGTTATCTATTATTCGAAATAAAAAAAAAATTATTACGAAATAAATAAATATTGTTAATGGTAAAAAAACAACATGCGTTCTTTAAAAAATAAAAATTTTACTTTTTTTATAATTTAATACCATAAATAAATATTTGGCTTAAAAAAATATATTTTTTACCTGCAATAGTATCTATTTCACAATTTCCATTTTTAATAAAATAATTTTTATTTATGAAAAAAAATATATTTATTTATAAATAAAAAAAAAATTATTTTGAAATAAATAAATATTGTTAATGGTAAAAAAAAACAACATGCGTTCTTTAAAAAATGAAAATTTTACTTTTTTTATAATTTTTTAAATGCAACAATAGTTGCAAGTAACAATAGCCGTTTATTTATCAACAGTTGAACAGATGCTTGAAATATCAGCAGATTACTTCAGGAAATCAGGTTTTCGTCACATAAGAAATGCTATTGATGGAAAGCTTTTAAAAATAAAACAAACTACAAATAGTGGATCCACATTTTTTAATTATAAAAAATTTAATTCCATTGTGATTCAAGGTGTTTCAGATGACAAAGCTATGTAATTATATATTTTCTAAATTTTAATTCTTCTAGATTCATGTTAATTGAGGTTGGTTTTCCTGGGTCTATCTCAGATAGAAGCATCTTTACAAAGAGCCTATTTTATGAAGGAATGATCAATAAAATCATCAAGATACCCAATCTAAATTTTTAACCTTCAAGTTCAACAGATAAATTATCATAATATGTATTTGTGGGGGATGATGTTTATCCTTTAATGGATTTTATAATGAAACCATATAAAACAAATTTAAATGATAACAAATCAAATTTTAATAAAAAATTATCTACAGCAAGGGTAGTAGAGAGATGTTTTGATGAGTGTCAAATTTAGACACTTATATAAATCCTCAGAAACTACTTACTAATAATATCAACTCATGGAAAATATTAGACCACATAGGAATCCGTGGTGCACCATTGACCTAAAATATAGAGAGCTGCTAGTAAAGTCAAATGGGAAGAATTATGATCTAAAGTATGAACAAATAAAGAAAAAGTTTGTTGAAATTAAGTCGAAATTCAACAAATACTATGCTATTTCTAAGAAATCAGGTTTTATATTAATAGTATATATAAATATTATTTTATATTTTAGGTTCAGGTGCTGCTATTGTTGAAGACTATTACTGGCTAAAAGAAAATGTGGAGGATATATGTAGGCATTCTGAAACAAGTTTCATTTTGAAACAATCTAAGGATGCTATTAATATACAAATATTACCCTTTAATTCAGAAGATAATATGCGTCTAGTAAATTTTTACTGGCATTAATTTATTAAAAGAATTAAGGCAGAGAATGACTTATGCTTGTGGCACAGTAAATTCAAGACGAAAAGGACTACCGACCTTGAAAGCGGATAAAAAATGGCTAGAGGCAAGCATGATTGGATAAATGAAGATAGAATAGTTGCCATTAAATGGATGGATAAACGATCTGTTCAGCTTCTTTCGACATAACCCAGCTGATGTCGTGGAGATTAAAAGGAAACAGGAAGATGCTAATATAATTAAAATAAACTGTCCTAAAGCAATATTTGATTATAATCAAAATATGAATTGTATTGATGTTTTTGATCAATTAAAATTATATTATGAAATGAATTGAAAAAGTAACAAATTATATAATAAAATAATCTATTATTTCATTGATGTAGTAGGTAGGTATTATTATTTTATTAAAATTATATTATTTATCTTTTAGCGATAATTAACTCATATGCAATATATAAAATGATTGATAAACCTTGTATGCCTATGAAAGATTTTAGAATGGAATTAATAACTGCTATGCTGACAAAAAGAATAGTTTATCTGGAGAGCTTACCAGCAGAGCCCAGCTATTCAACACCATCAATAAAAAGAAAGTGTCCTTGGAGATTCGCCTCACATATAACTGTATGATCAGTGCAAAGGAGAATATGTGCGCTCATTGTTCAACGGTTGTTGATGAACATCGTTAGATTGGACTTCAATATGTGACGTGGCGTTATGATTCTCAAAAAAAAGAAACTTTTTTACGTATCATGAATAATAAATCATAAATATGTTTATTTGCACAGTAGAAATACATATGTCCCACTATATGTAGGAAATATTTATAAATTTAAAATTATAACGAAATTATATGAGATTGTACGCATTGGTCCATGGTATAGTTTTTGGGGTGTATTTGCATGGTGTGGTATATTTTTGCCCATTGTAGGTGATGATGAAAATGAAAGTATGATATATTCGGGTAATCAAAGGTTGCCAGGGGTTGAGACTACATTTAGTAAAAAGGAGATAGGAGAAGGGGAGGGAAGATTTGAAATAAGGGAAAATTTTAAGGGGGAAATAGGTGAGAATTTTAGGGGGGGGGGAAATAAGAGAAAATTTTAATGGGGAAATAAGGGAGACTTTTAGGGGGAAAATAGGTGATAATTTTAGGGGGAAAATAAGGAAAAATTTTAGGGAGGAAATAGGGGAGACTTTTAAGGGGGAAATAGGGGAGAATTTTAAAAGGGGGACTTGGGGAGAGGATCGCGAAATGTCATGCAATGGGTTGCAAAAAAGAGAAATTGAGTTGCGAGGAGAAGAGCTGGAGACGGAAAAATTGAGAAGTGAAAAAGATATGGAGTTAGGAATGGCGCGAGTGCGGGAAGGAGTTGAGAAATTAATTAACAAATATAAGGAGATTTTTGACGAAGGGTTGGGATGCTTAAGGGATTACGAAGTAGATATTAAATTAAAGGAAAATAGTGTACCAAAATTTTGTGCGTTGCGAAGAATACCGTTTGAATGGCGAAAGGAGGTGGAAATAGAGTTGAATCAATGGGTGAGAAGGGGCATAGTATGTCCAGTGGAATATAGTGAGTGGGCAACGCCCTTAGTGCCTGTGAAGAAAGCAAATGGGAAGCTTCGATTGTGCGCAGATTTCCGGGTAACTTTAAACCCGTGGGTTGTAGAAGTAAAATATCCGTTGCCACGGATTGAGGAGATATTGGCCAATTTAAAGGGGAGTTTATATTTTTCCAAAGTGGATTTTTCCAATGCGTATTTACAACTGCGAGTGAGGCCAGAGGTGAGAAATTTGTTAACAATTACTACTCCGCAAGGGTTGTATGCATTTTGTAGATTGCCGTTTGGACTTAGCGTATCGGCTCCAATTTTTCAGCGGACCATGGCGGCTATTTTTCAGGGGTTGGAGGGGGTTTACTATAATATGGATGATGTGCTGGTGACGGGAGTAACGCCTGAACAACATGAACAGAGGTTGGAAGAGGTGTTTAGGAGAATTCAGGAAAAGGGTTTGCGAGCAAGTGCTGAAAAAAGTGTGTTGGGGGTCACAGAAGTTGTGTATTTGGGACACAGAATTACAGGAAAGGAGGTGAGACCCATAGATAAAAATATGGTTGAAATAACAAATATGTGTAGGCCAAGTAATAAAGTGGAGATACAATCATTTTTAGGGATGGTCAACTATTATCATCGATTTGTGGAGGATTTTGCGCAAATAGCGGCACCATTATATGAATTGTTGAAAAAAGGAGCACGTTTGGAGTGGAAGAACGAGCAGGAGGAGGCGTTTAAAGCGTTGAAATGTAAGATTGGAAAGGAACCAGTGCTTGTGTGTTATAACAATGATTTGGAGGTTGTGTTGGCAGTGGATGCATCCAATAAAGGGGTTGGTGGAGCCTTATTACATTATATAGATGGGTTGGAAAGACCGGTTATATTTTTCTCCCGGATCTTTAAGTCACCGGAGACGAGGTACTCGGTTATTGAAAAAGAGGCGTTGGCGGTAATATTTGGGTTGACCAAGTGTAGGGAATATTTAATTGGGCGGAAGTTTGTTATATATACAGATCACAAACCTTTAGTGCATCTTTTTAAGAAGGATAATAAAGAGTTGATGTTATCGCCAAGATTACAGAGATGGTTATTATTGGTGGGTAGTTTTGATGTTCAAGTCAAATATCGGCGTGGGAGAGAGAATTATTTACCGGATATTTTATCCAGATGTGGAGCAGGAGAAATTTGTGATGAAAAAAAAGGGTATGAGGAAGAGAATGAGCAAGGGTTGATTCGAACGGTAGCGGCAATATCTAGAGGAGGACCCGTAACATGGGAAGGGCGGAAAAGTGCTACATTGAAGGATCGAGAGTTGACACGAATTAAGGCGTGTATAGCGGGTAGAAAACCATGGAGAATTGAGGACAAGAGATTCAAAAATGTAGAAAAAGAGTTGACAATAATGGATGAATGTGTGGTGCGAGGAAATCGTGGAGTAGTTCCGAGGAAATTAAGGGAAGCCGTGTTGAACATGATTCATGCTGGGCATCAAGGGGTTGAACGAATGAAACAATGGGGAAGAGAATATGTGTGGTGGCCCGGAATAAATGAGGAGATTATAAATATAAGCCGGGGTTGCGTGATGTGTAACTCTTGGGCCAGTATGCCTCGTAGAGATAAAGAAAGTGTTTGGCCGAAAGCGACTCAGGCGTGGGACAGGGTTCATATCGACTTTTTTGATTTTGAGAACAAGATCTATATACTTGTGGTGGATGCTTATTCAAAGTGGGTAGAATATGAGGAGGTGAGAGGTTTAACGACGCAAATGGTGATAAAAACATTAAAAAATCTGTGGGCCAGGTTTGGGGTTGCAAAAATAATTGTTTCGGATGGTGGGCCAGCGTTTGTAAGTAGGAATTTTGAAACCTTCTGTGCTGAAACGGGTGCGAAACATATATTAGCTCCACCTTATCATCCGAGTTCCAATGGTCAGGCGGAACGAATGGTGGCGGTAGTAAAGAGTTGGTTAAGAAAATCTAAATATGGAGGGGGCGAGATTTGGATAGCGGTAGCGTATTACAATAATAGCAAAAAAGGGGAGGAAAGGTCTCCAGCGGAGAAATTTTTGGGGCGTCGGACTCGTATGCTATTGGATTTATTGAAGCCCACGCCAGATGAGTTGCAAATGACGACTGTCAATGATGAGCACGTGGTGAATAAGACCTGCGGATTTGTGATAGGTCAAAATGTGTGGATCAGAAATTATGGAGGTTCAAGGAAATGAGAGTTGGGAATAATAATGGAGAAATTGGGGAGCAGATTATATAAAGTCAAGTTTGGGGATGGAAGAGATGGTATAAGACCTTCCGATCAAATACGGAGGGGAGTTGAACCGGGGCGGTTGAGATCGGGAGGTGAAGTGTTGAGAGAGAAATTAAATATCAGGAATAAAGAGTTGTAATATATAAAAGAGGGGGTGAAACAAGAGTTCTATCTTTGTGAATTTGTAATATATAAGGACAAGGAGTTGCAAGCCTGACTAAAAGGTGGTAATATATAAAAAAAGGGGAGGTAAAACAAGAGTTATCTCTTGGGAAATTGTTAATGTCCAAGGGCAAAGAGTTAGATAATCTTATTCGATATAGATATATATATCTTAATGTGTAGGGTTTTCTTATTAAGGGATGTTTCTTATTACGAGTTGTCTAATTTATTTAATTATGGGATGTTTTCTTATTACGGGTTGTTTAATTTATTTTATAGAAGGAGTTAATTAAGATATATCGCTGTGGTCAATAACAGTATTTATATCTTATTAAGGAATGTTTCTTATTACGAGTTGTCTAATTTATTTAATTATGGGATGTTTTCTTATTACGGGTTGTTTAATTTATTTTAAAATTTTTTTTTAGGAAATTAATTTTTGTAATTAATTAATCAATTTGTGTAATAAAAAGAGTTGTGAACAAGGTCGTTGTAAAAAAAAGGGGGTTTGTTTGTAATTGAACACAAGGGAAAAAATGTAAAATTTGGGATGTTTGTGGAGAAAAAATTACAAGAGATGTTAAAATTTACGAGCGTGGCAAGTGTTGGCAAAATAATTATGGGGTGTCACGATGTTTTGAATAAAAGAAATTGGCGTTTATATCATAATTTTTTTATATAATTAAAGTATTTTTGAAAATTAATTTTTTTTTATAATTAAAATATTTTTTTTTGAAAATTAACATTTTTTTTTAAAGAAGAATTTTTAAAATTTAAAAATGCTAGTACATAAGTTTATATATTTACCCGGAATGATCATCAGAATAAGCGTGTTTACGCAAAATACTGAGGAGCGATTATCCGAATTCCCTACGCCGGCGGTTCAATCCAGCCCGATACGAAGATGACGGAATCCTCCACGGACTTGTTATCTCTGCCAATCCCGAGACCACCTACAAGATCGGTGTCCGCGGAGACCGAGGCGACAACTAGAAAGACAGCCAACCCGGGATATCCAGACGGGACCAGTAATACAGGAGGCACCTGTGTCAAGGGTGGCGCCTACGGTAGCGGAAGCAGTTGAGATTACAAGCAATGGACTGGTGGAAGCACTTGATATAGTGGATTTAGAGATGACAGATTTAGAATTGGACGCCTTCCTGAGGGGGGAATGAAGAGATGGTCTTCTGTTGGCGGCGGCGTATTATAATTATCTTAAATTACATTTTACATTTTATTGATTGCGTATTATAATTGTCTTAAATTAAATTTTACATTTTATTGATTGCGTATTATAATTATCGCAAATTAATTATATTTTTTTGATTGAATTTTTGAAAAATAAAATTAATAAAAGAAAAAAAAAGGAGTTGTAAAAAAAAGAGGAGTTGACGTAAGTTTTTTTTTAAATAAGAAAATTATTATCAAAAGTTAAGTGTGGAAATTAATTAAATTTTAAGGAATTGAAACAAAATTGTTTGAAATAAGAAAATTGCGTTGAAAGAGTTGATCGTTTTTTTTTATTAAAAAGTGTTAATAAGGGAGAGAAATACTACATAGCAATGGACTGGTGGAAGCACCCGATATAGTGGATTTAGAGATGACAGATTTAGAATTGGACGCCTTCCTGAGGGGGGAATGAAGAGATGGTCTTCTGTTGGCGGCGGCGTATTATAATTATCTCAAATTACATTTTACATTTTATTGATTGCGTATTATAATTGTCTTAAATTACATTTTACATTTTATTGATTGCGTTATAATTATCGCAAATTAATTATATTTTATTGATTTTATTTTAAAAAAAATTATAATATTGAAATTATTATTATTATTGTTGAAAAAAAAGAAAATTTTTGTTTTACATTCATTATTTTTGTAGTATTTCTCTCCCTTATTAACACTTTTTAATAAAAAAAAACGATCAAATCTTTAAACGCAATTTTCTTATTTCAAACTATTTTGTTTCAACTCCTTTAAATTTAATTAATTTCCACACTTAACTTTTGATAATAATTTTCTTATTTTTAAAAAAAAACTTACGTCAACTCCTCTTTTTTTTTTACAACTCCTTTTTTTTTATCTTTTATTAATTTTATTTTTTTTTTAAAATTTAATCAAAAAATATAATTAATGTAAAACAAAAATTTTCTTTTTTTTTAACAACAATAATAATAATAATTTCAATATTATAATTATTTTTTTAAATAAAATTAATAAAATATAATTAATTTGCGATAATTATAATACGCAATCAATAAAATGTAAAATGTAATTTAAGACAATTATAATACGCAATCAATAAAATGTAAAATCTAATTTAAGATAATTATAATACGCAATCAATAAAATGTAAAATGTAATTTAAGATAATTATAATACATATGTCCCACTATATGTAGGAAATATTTATAAATTTAAAATTATAACGAAATTATATGAGATTTTTACTATATAATTTCATTATTTTCAATAAAAAAAAATTATCTGTGCAAAATCGGACTTTTTAATTTTAAATTTCTGTGCATAGGGTTTATATAATACAAAATTAATATATATTATTTACATATGAGTTAAATGTTTCTCTAATAATATTAAAGCTTTCAGTCCATAGCTGAAACTGAAATTGGGTAAAATTTGAAAGGGTATTCTTCATAATTTATTAGTGTATAGTGATTGCCCGCCCTCAATATTAATTATAAGATTTTAACTATTTGTGGTAATATTAGTTTCTTATAAGTGTCTAAATTTAGCACTCATAATGCCAAAACATATCTCTACTGATACTCTTGCTGTAGATAATTTTTTATTAAAAGTTGATTTGTTATCGTTTAAATTTGTTTTATATGGTTTCATTATAAAATCCATTAAAGGATAAGCATCATCTCCCACAAATACATATGGTAATAATTTATCTGTTGAAGGTAAAAAATTTGGAATGGGTATCTTGATGATTTTATTGATCATTTCTTCATAAAATAGGCTCTTTGTAAAGATGCTTCTATCTGAGATAGACCCAGGAAAATTAACCTCAATTAACATGAATCTAGAAAAGAATTAAAATTTAAGAAATATATAATTACATAGATTTGTCATCTGAAACACCTTGAATCACAATGGAATTAAAATTTTTATAAATAAAAACTGTGGATCCACTATTTATAGGTTGTTTTATTTTTACATGCTTTCCATCAATCGCATTTCTTATGTGACGAAAACCAGATTTCCTGAAGTATTCTGTTGATAATTCAAGCATCTGTTCAACTGTTGGTAAACAGAGATACTTGGGTTGAAACCCTACCCATATTAACCTACATGTTGATTAAACAATAATGCTTACTGATATTTTACTAATCTTTGCATATAATGCTATTTTTCTAAAGCTCAAGCTCATACCAGTTGTGTTGTCAAATCTATAAATATATTCTGATTATTTATATAAAAAATAATCATCATACATGAGTGTTATATAGAACCGATGCTTCACACTGATAGAATTTTTATGTTTAAATATAGTGGTGTCTATAGACTCCAAATTTATAAAAATGTAATTGAATGTTTCCACATGCATGTGGAACATCTGACAAAATTTGTCAGGATATGAAAGAATACTATCAAATATTTAAAAAGTCCTTGATCTCTAGAATAAATATATATGATATAAATAATATCATATATAGTGACCTTCTAAAAATCTATGCCTTTTTTACGTTTAGTCATATCTTCAAATAGTATAAAATATAGAATTAGTAATTTTTCGCATCAAACATTTTATATATTTTAAATTGAAAATAAATGTATGATTCAGGACATGTTTTGTATCTCTCAAAACTAGAGATCTGCAAAGTTAGGCCCGGCCCGTATTTAAAATAATCGGGTTCGGGCCAGGCTTAATATTTTAAAAAATATTCGGGCCGGGTCGGGTCGTACCTTGGGAATTTTTTTAAATATATCTAAATTTATTAATATTATACTGAATTTTTTATGTAAAATAAAAATATTTGATTTTATTTATTGTAACTAAACGTCATATAACATATGTCTTTTATTTTGAGTAATTATAAAAATTAATTTCTATATTTAAATAAATTCGGGCCAAGCCGGGTCGGTAAATTTTTTTAACAAAAATTTCGGGTTCGGGCCAGGCCGGCATAACTTTTTTAAAAAATTTCGGGTTCGGGCCGGGCCGGCAAAACTTTTTTAAAAAAAATTTCTGGCCAGCAAAACTCACTGTGCATTTCACAAAACTTTTGAGTAATTTTTTTTACTATTATAAAGTTTATAAATATAGAAGAAATTATTAATTTTTAATTCATAATTTAAACTGTTATTATTGATCTGAATAAATTATTAAATAACAATCAAAAAAATTTAATTGAGATGTTTTTTATATAAGATAATATTTTTTTATAAAAGTAAATTGTCCCAGTATATCAGTGATTTGTATGGATAAAAGGTCAAGGTATCGGCTTTGGCGTTCTTGCATCCCTCTGCCTATCAATTCAATACCCAAGTTCGAGGTTGGGACCTTAAATTTAGGTTCATTAAAGTGGGACTTGTGATTAATATCCCTAAAACAAAAATTATCCTCAATGTCAGTTTTCCTCAATCAAATAAATATCTATTTGAAATGTAAAAAGTTTTTCAAATACCTTGATTCCGATAATAATTCAATATAAACTGAAATTAAAATTAGGAAATGTATGGCATGGACTTCTTTTTAATCCTTAAAATCTAACATTATCAATCTTCAAATTTAAAACCATTTTTGCAACCATGTTTTTCAACAGTTTGAAATGCTTTTTAAAATAACTTCAAAGGGATTTTTTTGAGAATGCAATAAGTTTTTTGATCAAATTTTATATGAAATTCTATATCCTTCTTTGAAAATTTTAATTATCCTCATGGTGAATCTTCAATCCTGATCAAAAAATCTATTCCAAACCCAAATTGGGCAGGTCCTTAAAAATTAATCTGGAATAGATTCTTTTTATAAAGAATTGTATCTTAGATATAAATAGATGTATCTTATTAAAAATTCCTTTTACTTTTATCATTATTTATTCTTTCTGGACAATAAGTCATAAAGTAGATGAAGGAGTCATAATCCTGTGGTTCACAAAAAATCACTATCATTGCTTTCCCACTGAACTGTTATAAAGGAATTGTTTACGTGGCCTAACAATAAGAGAGGAAATGGAAAGATGTATAAATCAACCAACAGAAATACATATAGAATTATCATATATATGTGTATCCATTATTTCAACAAGATGAAAAATAAGTTCCAAATAAATGACATCAAATTCTATGGTTTATTTCTCTAGGGTAGCTATCTCAAAATTTTCCAAATTATTTAAAAATTTCTTAAAATTATCTAAAACATTAACAGGTATTATGACAACTATAATAAAATATTCTTATAATATCATTTATATAAATAGACTTTAAAACTAAAAGAGATTATAAAAAAATTTAAACAAATACAATCAACAAATCGGAATTAGTCAAGTGTTAATATTTTTATCACTATACTATGACCAAATGACAAATTAAAATTTTGGACAGTGAAATATAAATCAATATATTTTATTTCAATCTATAAAATAAGATGATGATTATTTTAATACTTAATAATATAAATATCAGTGGCCTGCATATGTACTGTAATAAATTAATAAAATATTATTTATAGGTATTATATATAAAAATAGAATAGAATATTCGAAAATTAATTAATATAAATTTGATGTTTGAAATAAATTAGTAGTCATATTGTTTATAAATTAGTAGTCGGTATTACTACAAATGGCGACGATAAATGGAGAAAATAATTCCTTAAATGGAGAAAATAATTCCTTAAATGGAGATTCAAAAATAATAGAGGATTTATCTACGATTAAATTTGATAAATTCGAGTTGGATATCTCAATCTATAGATATTTTTCTCAATAGGAAGCCAGTTTTCGGTTAAAAAACGTAAGCCCATCTGAATGTCAATATAAAGATATATTTTTAACATTTTTTGGCAATAAGAATATAGAGTTGGTGGACAGTTTTTGTTATCCAGATTCGATCGAAACTTTATCTTTTAAGGAAATTAAGTCAATGTTTTAAATTATTTAAACCGATGTCAACAGCTTTTGCTTCTAGATTTGGTTTCGTTAAATTACGGAGAACAACTGAAACCATAACTGAATTTGCAGATAAAATTAGAACAATTGGCAAGCATTGTCATTATCTTAATGATATTGACCAGCGTTTACGTGATCAGTTTATCGTTGGCATGGAAATACCGGGATTGGAAAGAGATCTTATAGCTCTATATCCCGACGATCTTGATAGAGATAATAATGTACTGACTTTCCAATTTATTCTTGATCTGGCATTAGCTTCTGAGCGAGCAGATAAAGATATGGCAAATAAAAATATGCCTGTTGTTAATAAAGCTACAAATGCAGCATGTAATAAATGTAAAAAAATTGGTCATTTTGCAGTTTGCTGTAAATAAAAGAATTTAAATTATATAAGAGTGCCACCAAGTGATTCTATTCATAATATTTGGAAGATTCAACAAAATCGAGAGAATCGAGCAAAACTAACTGCAGAGATAAATGGGTTAGATGTTGAATTTGATTTTGACACTGGTGCACAAACGTCATTGATAGGAATTGATATATGGACAAGTATTGGACGAACAAAAATTAGGCCAACCAGTCCATTGACTGCATATGGTGATCATCCATTAGACGTTAAGGGTGAGACCCAAGTCAATGTTATGATTGGATCACAGACAAGGACCCTATCAGTGGTAATAATGAATACAACTGGGGTGCCTCTTTTCGGATTACCATGGATTTTAGCATTCAATTTAGAAATGCCTCGTCAGGTTATGATTAAACAAGTAGGCAATTTGGTTAACAATATTGAAAAAGAAAAATGTTGCATAACACTAGATTCTAGAATTCGAGATTTGATTAATAAACACCAAGAAATTTCAGAAGAGAATCAAGATTCTAAACATGCTATGGATATCCGATGTAATAATTTGGATGATATGCAATTGTCAGAAAATATTCTACGAAAGAGTCGAAGCAAGATTTAATATTAAAAAAAGTAGCAATACATATTCAGCAAAGTTGGGTAAACTTTGATCGTCATAAAGAGAAACTGTAAACCTACAAAGAGGTTTATTGAAGAAATCTAACTTTAAAATGTTTGAAGGAAATGTAATAAATTAATAAAATATTATTTATAGATATTATATATAAAAATAGAATAGAATATTCGAAAATTAATTAATATAAATTTGATGTTTGAAATAAATTGAAATATAAATTAGTAGTCGTATTGTTAATAAATTAGTAGTCGGTATTACTACAGGTACCAAATGCATAACTTAATTTGCAAATAGCTGAGCCAAGTTTATTTTTTTTAAATTTATGGCCCAGCTTGTACACATGCCTATAATACATATGGATAAGAAATCATAACATTGGATTATCTATTTTGCAATCAAAGTAATTGGTATGTAATCAAGATAAAAAATATTAAAAGTGAAAATTGATGTTATAACAAAATATAAAAAAGTATCTATATCTTCTGTCAAGAAAATGAAAACGATTTTTTTATAAATCTTAGATATCTGTTCCTAAATGGTTGCCTATAAACTATCAATATCAAAAAGAATGATAAAGTTCCATGTTCCATGAATAAATGAAGAAATCATATATATAATTTAACTAGTGTTGTTAAATGGCTTGTTTTGAGCCGATTTTTAAAAACGACTAACTCAATATTTTATCCAAAAAAATATTATGCAAACCTGAAGATTTTGCTCATAGAAGGAACAAAGGTCTACACATATCCACTCGAGGCTTAGGTAATATTATTCTGACTATAAATATTGAGTTAGCCATTTTAAAAAATCGGCTCAAAATGAGCCATTTTACTACACTAAATTTAACATATATAATAATAACTTGCTTTATAAATTATATTTTAAATAAAATTTTAAAATTATAACTAAATAATCAATAAATATTTTATAACTATACCAGTTCCATAATCAATCCTAATTTCATTTCCAAAACTTTCATTAAGGTATGGTGCAATTTCAATTATTGCTGCATGTTGATCCCCATTTAAACTTGATTTTAATATATCTTTACTCTCCTAAATAAAATTATATAAAAATGTGATGTTAATATATACCTGACACAATTTTTGATAAAATGTTTTAAAAGCTTTATTTCCAAATCTTTGAGGCTGGTCAATAGGTGGTATATTATCAATAAATCTTTCAATTATTTCCAATATATCAACAATTTTTTTTGCTTCCTATAAATTAAAACTTATATAATATAGTTAATACAAAATAAAAATACATTGGATGTGTAATGTAGATCAGTTGATGATTTAGATTTAACGCCATCATTCAAAGCTTCGATAAATTGTACATATTCTTTATAGGCCTAAATTAAGAAAATCAAATTGTTTTGCTAATGCCAATTTACACTAGAATTAATCCATTTTTTCATATCA
Source organism: Gordionus sp. m RMFG-2023 (assembly GCF_954871325.1). Lineage (NCBI taxonomy): Eukaryota > Metazoa > Nematomorpha > Gordioida > Chordodea > Parachordodidae > Gordionus > Gordionus sp. m RMFG-2023. Next base: position 40,467,369 of record NC_088777.1, on the reverse strand, counting down.
TTTATGTTAAAAATTTGTCTTTGGGGAGCTTTACAATCCAGCTCCATAATTATTATTTTTTTAATTAAAGTAGCACCTGTTGACAAGTGATATGCAACTTGACACCTTTTATTGAGAGTCAATGTTGTTTTATAATTATTGTTAGAAAATGCCTAAGCTTATACATATTTTAATTGGTTTATCTCAATTGGTCGATAAAATATGGAGAATAAGAATCCATAAAATGCACAAGCCATAAAGTGCAAAATTTGTGACGGGAGTAGAGTTAAGCAATTATATCAAACTACTATAAAAAAAGTATCAAAAATGTTTTTTATTAAAAACTAATATGTTGGAATTTTTAAAAACTGCAATATTTTAAAAACTGCAAAAATTTTAAACTTTGCAATCGTGTCAAAAATAGTTTAAAAAAGTAATGACGAATGGTAATTTTAGATAATGTTAGCTAAAAGGTGGTAATTTTAAATATAACTTTTTTTAGGCCCCCTGATATTGTAAAGGCTAGTGATGCCTCTGACCTAAGTTACTTGTCAAAGAGTAACTTTTGATAACAAAGGTAGAAGTGGCATTGAGAAACTGGTAGTTAGGATATAGAATGCCATGGGTCATCTTACAAGTATTTAAATTTCAAACTTTGAAAAAAACCAGGGAGATATCGGTGTTCACAAGACTATTCATAGGTGAGGGTAGCCAGGATACCGTAGGGTGTTATTATTAAAAAGATTTTCCTAATATATTTTATTTGATGTCTTTAGGTTCACTTATTGTTGATCTTTTTAGACTAACTTACACAAATCTTTACAACGTCTACATGAACGGGAGGGGTAGGGACACTTTGCTTCCTATTTCTTTTAAAGAGGTAGGGGTTAGGCATTTAAGGAAAATAACCTTGGGGTAGGATAAATTTATTGGAGGTCTATCTATTAACATTTTAGATAAGATAGGGCAAAATGTATTGCTGTAAAGATTAATATTTTTATTATATTCAAATTCATTGATATTTTTAAACGTCGACCAAATCTACATATTGCATACAATCTGTGTCTAAATAACAGGATTATCATTTAATGCAAACCGCCCTCAAAAAATTATACCTACCCCCATAAAAAAAAATACGCATTCTTCAGCAGTTATATTATATTATTAATTAAATCTTTTATATTATAATGGTACTACCTTCAGAAATTTAAAAAGAATAACTTAAATTATTAATGTTCTACTATCAACTATCAAAATATTATGAATTTAAAAGTGTTATTTTTTAAAACATGAATTCGTATAAAAAACAACTCATTTACAATGAATACATTATTATAGTATATTGTTTGTCATGAATATGAGTTTAATAATAGAATGTCTAAAACCCTTTTAATTATATATATTATTTTAAGTTTTAGTTTAATTTTAATGATATTTAAGTTCTATAGTTTTGATATCTTACGGCAATAACAAAAGTATAATTGACACGATTTATATTTATATTTAGTTTTTGCTTAAGAATCCAATTTATATCATCGTTTAAATTATAATTTATTTTATTATTACGTAACAAAAAATGATTGATTATCTTATTGATTTTTTTAAACATATTTAAATTGTTGACAAAAATATATATATAAAGTCAGTCATATATTATTTTGAAGAGTGATATACATACATTTTGAAATATCATTTAATAAAGTTAAGTTATATATTAAAATCTGATTTGATAACAATTATATTGTTATATAAATAAGATAAAAATATTGAATCATGTATAGTTTTTTATTGAATTTTTTTTTAATGATTAATGCAAGATAAACCACAGGAATAAAAGGGAATAATGGTTGGTGCGACAAAATTGCAAGCTTTATAAATAGATCCTTAAGAATCGTGAATAAAAAGAAAGTGTTTCGGCACGACAAAATTTAGATTTAAAAAATAAAGATCCTTAAGAATAGATATATAAATTTATTTAAATTATAAAAATATCATACCATGTAAACCATGTATAGTTTTTATTGAATTTCTTTGTTTACTGAGTAATACAATTAAACCTCAGGAATAAAAGAAAATAATGGTAAATGCGACGAAAATCATTAAATATAAAAGAGTTTGCTCGGTACGACGAAATGGTTAGCTTTAAAAAAATAAGTAACCTAATGAATAGATATATAAATTTATTAAATTATAAAAATATATTATATATTATATATTGTTCTTTCAATACGATAAAAATAGTGATACATGTATAGTTTTTTATTGTTTTTTTTTACTGATTAATACAAATCAGCAGTTAAAGGGAATAATGTTAGGCGCAACGAAATGAAAAGTTTCAAAATAGATCGGATCCTTAAAAATAGATATATAAATCTATATTATAATTTTCCGATGTCCTCAATATGTCATCGTGACGTCATGTCATCGCTACATCGTGTGATCGCTAAGACATGTCATCGGTACGTATTTATTTATTTTTTTTAAACGTAAATATTTTTTTTTTAAAAAAAGAAGTTTTTTTAAAGTAAATAAATTTATTAAAAAACTATAAAATTACATTTTAGATTACAATAGCTTTACCCTTAAGATAATCCCACAATTCTTAGAGAGTTAATCCTAATATTGACCCTATGCAAGTTCAGTGCATTATTTTATATTTATATTATATTTTTATTTTAGAAAACAGGCCTTATCTTAATTGATTAATCTATCATTGCCAAACAAAGAAAGACATGGCTTTTAATGAGCAAAATAAATATTCCAAAAATCACGAAGTCCAAAATTCTACCAACAATAAGTTAGTAAAATATAATAATGTTTATTTATTTTTATAATTTTCTAAACATGTTTTACTTATACTTTCTTACATTTTTATATTACATCTGTTTTAGCTTTACCAATATCTGATGATATTCCAACAATTGCTGGAGAGTGGAACCTAATACTTATACTTTCTTATATTTCAGATTACATTTGTTTTAGCTTTACCAATATCTGATGATATTCCCATTATTTATAGAGAGTTGAACCTAATATTGGCTCCCCTGCAGGTGCATTATTAATATTAATATTTTGTTTTTATTTTAGAAAATAGACCTTGTCTTAACCCTTCTTAATGATTGTACAAATTTTGATTAATCAGTCATTGCCAAACAATGAAATGAGATGGCAGGTTAATCAACCTTCCTTATTAATTTACTTTCCATATTCCTTTTTCTTTCTATTTTCCTTTCTTTTCTTCGTATTTACCATCCTTTCCTTTTTAATTACTCTCTTATTATCTTCCCCTTTCTTTTCTTTCTCTTCCTTTTTTCCTTTTTCTTTCCCTTTACCTCTTTTTATTTCCCCCTTTCTCTTTTCCTTTACATATTTCTTTCCTTTTTCTTTTCTTTACCATTTTTCTTTTCCTTACCTTTTTTTCTTTTCTTTCTCCTTTCACTTTTCGCCCTTTCTTTCCCTTCCTTTCCCTCTTCTTTACCTTTTTTTTCATTACCATTTTCCTTTTATCCTTTTTATCCCCTTTTCTTTTTCTTTTTCTTTTCCTTTCTCCTCTTTCCATTTATTTCTTTTCCATATTCCTTATTTCACTTTTCCTTTCTCTTTTCCCTTTTAATTTCTCTAATAACCTTCCCCTTTGTTATCTTCTCTTTTCCTTTCCCTTCTTTCTCCTTGTCTTCCTTTCTCTTATTCTTCCTCTTTTTTCTCTTTCCCTTTCATTACCCTTTTTATTTTCCTTTATCTCCCTTTCTCTTCATTCCCCCCTTTTCTTCTTTCCCCTCTTCCCTTTTTAATTTCTTTTCCATAATCATTTCTCTTTTCCTTTTAATTTTTCATATTCTTCTTCTTTTCTTTTCATTACCCTTTTCATTCCCTTCTCTTTTATTACTTTCCCTTTTCTTCTCCTTTCCTTTCCCTTTTAATTTCTCATATTACCTTCCACTTTCTGTTCTTCTCTATTCCTTTACCATTTTTATTTTCCTTTTTCCCTCTTTCCTTCTAATTTCCTTTCCACATTCCCTTTTCTTTCTCTATTCCGTCATCTCTTTTCCTTCATCTCTTTTAATTTCTCTTATTACCTTCCCATTTCTTCTCTTTTCCTTTCCCTTCTTTCCTTTTTTCTTCCTTTCCATTTAAATTTATCTTATTGACTTCCTCTTTCTTCTCACTTCCTTTTCCTTTTCCTTCTCCTTTATTTTACATTACCATTTTTCTTTTCCTTTTTTCCCTTACCCATTCTTTCCATTTTCCCCCTTCTCTTTTTAATTTCCTTTCTACATTCCTTTTTCTTTCTCCTTTCCTTCCTTTCTCTTTTAATTTCTCTTATTACCTTCCTATTTCTACTCTTTTTCTTCTTTCCTTTTCCTCCCTTTTCCTTTTAATTACTCTTATTACCTTGCCCTTTTCACTTTTTCTTTCCCTTTCATTTTTTCTTTCCATTTACATTTTTTCTTTTCCTTTTACCTTTATCTTTTCCTTTACATATTTCTTTCCCTTTTCCTTTCGCTTTTTGATTTTGCTTCTCATTTCCCACCTTTTTCCCTTTCCTACCCTTCTCCTTTTTTCCCTTGCCCTTAAAAATTGTAAATATCGCATATATCTTCTAAATATTTTAAAGGCAATATTGAAAATAATATAAATAGTTGCTAGGAAATAAACATTTATATTCAAAATGATTACTTATTTTCTCATTTTTAGTGATTTTTAAAAAACTAATTTAAATACAAGAATTTAGTTCCTTAGCATCTATTAATAATAATTTTAAATTAATTTTCTAAGATATATAAGCTGGATTCCTATTTTTTTTTTATTTTTAGTTATTTTTATTTTAGTGATTTAGAACAGAAACCCTTTTTCGCTTGATGATTATAATATTATTCTAAAATCCAAATGTCTTTTGCCCTATACATCGTGAACAGTTATTCCAAACAAGAAATGCTTTGATTAAATTTTATAAGTAATAATCAGTCCAAATTACACGCAGAACTCTATCAAAGCATTCATGATGCTATTTAGAAAAGGATACTATTGATCACACTATTGACAGAAGAATCATTTTGTCTTCTTTTACCCGTGGCATAAGGCATATGCATCAGCTTTATCAGGGCGCGATGGCTATTGTGCGCTGCTTTGGTAAGCCCTCATTATTCATTACTTTCACCTGTAACTTAAAATGAGATAAAATTATGCGTGAATTATTTCTTTATCAGATTCCAAACGACCGCCCATATTTGTAGCTTTTTCATCAAAAATTAAAATGTCTTAAAAAGGATTTGCTCAAAATTTAAACAGATATACCCTTATAATATTCCTCATCGTTTTTTAAAAAATATATAAATAAATGAAATTGTTTTATTAATATTGAATGACATATTTTTAATTTAAATAAATAGCATTTTTTTGTTTCTTAACAAAAAGATATAGCCCTTATCTAATTCTTTGATAAATAATTTCGGAAATAAATTTATCTGAAAAACAACAATAACCAAAGGAACAAACAACAATCTATTTTTTAGATATAATTTTAATAGATCATATTATAAAAAAGTATAAGAATCATCTTTTTATATATAAAAACTTGAATAAAATATATTGACTGCATATTAAATAAGGCTAGAAATCAACATCAATTTTTTTACAGGATAAAATATTATTTTAATTTCACGGATAACAAATAATACATTCATCATTCAGCATTATAAAAAAAAACAATTTTGTCTGTAGAGTTGTTGCAGTGCGTAATTCAAATCTATATTTTTCTCCATAACTTATTTTTTTTGGGTTATCTCCAATAAAAGGAGGTAAGATTTGTTATTTCTTATAAAAATATTAGGAAAGACCTGATTTTGTCATCATTCTCTATTAAGAGGTGTGCCCAGAGTTTCCAGTTTTCCTATTACATATTAATGTTTTTTTTTAATTTATACTATGAGCTAACCTGTAGAATGCCTGGTGAATCAGAGATTTCCCCTTCATTTGATGATAAATTAATTAGAAATTTAACTATCTCCTGGTTTGGGAAAAATTTTTCAAAATTATTATGAAGTTGGGCTGGGCTTGGAAAATATTCCTCAAAATTAAATGGGCTTGGACCTGGCTTAGGAAAATCTTTTACAAATTATTATGGGTCTGGCTTGGGAAAAAGTTTTTAAAATTATTATGGTTTGGACCAGGGTTGATAAAAAATTTTCACAACTATTTTGGGCTGGGCTTGAGAAATATTTTCAAAATTATTAAGGTCTTGGAAGCTTGATAATTTTTTAATATATAAAAAAAAAAATTTGCAGATCGGGTATGATCGATGATCCAAGGGCCATGAAGATCTCTGATTCTGATTGCATTTTTAAATGCAATAATATTTTTTTTAAATTTTATTTTATACCAAAATTTATGGTCTTGGACCGGGCTTGGATAAATTTTTTCAAAAATTTTTAATATTAAATATTAGCCATAGCTAATCAGTAATATTTTAATAAAAAAATATGATATGGGTCTCAAGTAAAAGCTAATTTATATATATTGTGGCTCACAAAATATCACTCTTAGTCTTAGAGGGTTGAACTTGGCCTGAAGGGGAAGGGGTAAAAAGAATAAAAATTGGATATTGTTTTTAAATAAGAGGTAACATCTATTGAAGAACGAAAAAAATTCTCATTCCCGTCATTTTTAACGGGCTATCTAAATTATGAAAGTATCATACTATGTATTATTCTTTCAATATGATAAAAATAATGAACCATATATAGTTTTTTATTAAATTAATTTTTTTACTGAGCAATACAAAAAAATCCGCAGGAATAAAAGGGAATAATGTTAAGCCTGACGAAATGGCAAGTTTCAAAAAAGCATTTTTTTGTTTTTTATATAAAATAGAAAAATGTATAATTAATAAAGAAGGAAAAAAATAATATAATTCACTTAGTAATAAATTGACTGGTAATACTTGATTGAAAATGTGAATTAACTATTAATTTGAGAAAAAAAATATGTATGATTAATAAAGAAGTAAAAAAAAGTAATATAATTTACTTGAATATAAATTGACTATAAATATAATATACTTAAATGAAAATTTGAATACTTGAATAAAAATGTGGGTTGGTAGATATTTCTGTTGGTTTTGCTATTGACATTTATAATGCTCACTATCCAATTTTTTAATTTTTAATATTGGTTTGTTTTATAAAAAAAAGATGTTATTTATTTTCGTTAAAAAATAAATAAATACGTACCGTTGATATGACAGCACAATGACATAACGTGCGAGGACATCGTAAAATTTTGAATTAAACCAGCAGTTAAAATAATACTAAGTGCCCATTTTTTGATCATTTTGCATTAATTTCTAATTTTCTTTTTTATATTTAAAAGCCCCTTCTTTTGCCATTTTTTATTTAAATTTTCGTCTTTTTACTAATTATGATATATTTTACTTAGGGCTGTGGAAAATTTGACTTTTTAACAAATATTATAAAATATTTTATTACTAGTGATTTTGAATGATTCAATTAAATTATGAAATTATGGGACGAATAACATATTATTTGCCCTTGGATGAGTCTAATAATTTTATTGTTCGTATTCGTGAAGAATGGAATAACATAGAATAAAATAATACGTTTTTAATTGAAAGCACTGGCGAAAACTTAAAAATCAAAGTTTTGAAATGGTTTAAAATTTATGAACAGGATATAAAAAATAGAGCTCGACAATGGAGACAACATAAGTGTGAAAGAAAATCCACTTTATATTTTTAGTAATATAGTTTATGACTGGCGTTTAATATTAAATATAATAAATTTAATAATATTAACATTTATGACTGACGTATGAATAATAAATATAATATATTTAGTAATAATGACATTTATGAGTGATGTATCAATGTCAAATATTATTTATTCTATATCCTATGATATTTAAGGCAATTTTGCCTTATTCTTTTATTCTCTTTACAAAATTTTAAATTTAATATTAACTGTTAAAAATTTATATATTTATTTAATGTTAAATTCGAAAATATCAAAGATTAATATATAAATGTGAGATCAAATGGAGTTAAAGAATTGAATGCAAATTGTTTCTTATATTTATTATCAAAGGCATTTATTAGTAAAATTTATTAAATATTAACTGTAATATATTATATAACTGTCAAATACGTCTGTAAAAGTGGCATTTTACCCAATGACATAATCGGCTAAAGTGATTTAGCCTAAAACTATCACTCTGTTCGGGGTTATTCTTAAAAAGATAGAGGCTCGAATTTGGAAAAAATTAATATAAACTAAAACGCCTCAATGTTAACGGATTTTCTTCGACAAGTGCCTGAAGATTGAGCCTAGTTAGCTTATATTTATTCTGAAGTCAAAATATGTAAAATCTTTAATTTGCACTTTTTATAAAGTTTGTGTAATTGCTATAATTTGACAAGGGCTAATAACAAACTATAGGCTCAATTTTCATATGCTTGTGCAAATTGAAGATTTTATATATTTTGATTTTAGAATAGGCAGGACCAAAAGATGCTTGTTTATAACCCCCCCCCCCCCCTAAAAAAACGATCCTAAAATATCCTAATTATCCCATTCAAGCTCAATCTTGCCGAATTTAGAAACTAGTGTTAAAATATACTTGTCTTACATACATTTCTAAAATTAGAAAAAAAATCAATACCTGTTTAAAAAATAGCGATGAAATTAAACAAATCCGGCCAAAAGTTCGTATCTAATTCTGAACAAGGATGGTATAGCTGGAAATAATCGCTCGGCTAACCAATATAATAACTCATTTTAATCCTATTTTTTTGGTATTTCTAAGCTCTATGTGATCTCGATTAAAATATTTTTAATTTAACCTTAAGCTGATTTGCTTGCAGGGCTTTACTATCTAACCTTAGAAAATGCCATTGCATTTTGCTGTTTCTATAATTTTGGTAAATTATTTTATTTAAACTATGGAATAATATTAGTGCTCAGAGCTGGTTTGGTCTATTTTTAGACCCAAACCCCGGGTTTTACACAATCAACCAATTAACAACACTATTCTTGAAGTTAGACCAAGATGACATTATGGAAGCTAGATAAGTAATAGAGAAAATTATTGTGAGATATTAAATTTCTAAAAAATTATCTTCCATTTATAATGATATATAAACGACTAGACATTTGACCATTATTGCTCATCTAAATTATGCAATCAAATTCCCTTTCAGTAGGAGTAATAATCTTAAATTACATAGCCACACAAATAATAGATGCTGGTTAATTGCAGTCATCCATGACACTCACGTTGTAAACTCATATCAGAACATATTATGTTATATAAATTGATAAAACAAAAAACACTAAAAATATTTAGAAGAAACAAATAAATTGAAACCTAAAATTATTTACACGGTAAGGATGCCATATTAGAAATGAATCATTTTGTAAGGATAGGATCAGTGATATGATAAAAGCAATTAAAATTTTACATAATATTGTCGCACCCCCTCTAGTTGAGTTAGTATATTTTAAAATAATAGTTTTTAATAATGTTAAAAAAAATACTCGTATTAAAAGTTTAACTCGATATCTAATAAGTTTATAACCATTATGGTATGAATAAGATGTTTATTTTTAATATGCATTAAAAAATTATATGCAAATTGTTACCTATATTTATTATCAAAAGCATGGATTAATAAAGTTTTCTAAAATATTAACTGTAATATATTCTTTTAATGTCAAATATGCCTGTAAAAGTGGAATTTTACCTAAAATTTTATAACATTCTATATATTTGAGGATTATCAAGTATATGTCTACTTACATTTCTTATATATTTGGACCTTGGAAATATTTATAGCAGGGGCGTCGCTATCCTTTATAATCTCAGGGGGCTCAACTAAATAATATTTATGGGGGCTTTTGCCCCCATACCCCCTATTTTGCGGGCCTTAGGCCAGGTTTAAAATTGCTTTTTCTAAGCCTGATGGTGGAGTTCGGCCATTTGCAATAGGGTCTTTTTTTAGGAGACTTTTAGCTAAGATAATCGTTGAGCGCATCAAACCTGATGCTTCAAAAATGTTCCATACATATCAACTAGGCTTTGGTACTAAAGGGGGATGCGAAATAGCCGCTCACTCTCTTCGCATATATATCGAAGATCCTCCTCCAGACGCCGTAGTCTGTAAGCTTGATTTTAAAAATGCTTTTAATTCTTTATCCAGAAAAACATTTTGAACATTTTTTGTAAAAAATTCCAGTTTTATCACAAGATTTGTCGAGGCGAGTCTTATGGCTGTAGAACCCCTCTCAATTCGGGGTTTGGGTATATTAACCTATTTTGAGGCTGACTGCACTAGTGGTTATGAATGGTTGGAAGCATTACCAAGTCGTAACCTAGGTAACCTCTTATCAGATGAACAATTAAGAGTTGCCATAGGCCATCGACTTGGATGTAACATTGTTCAACCACATACATGCATCAAATGTAAAACATTAGTTGACTCCAAAGGGAGACATGGTCTAAATTGTATATAAAGTCAAGG